>NC_133978.1:37339062-37982500 GCF_047716275.1 Strix uralensis
CCTTCCACGTCCCTCCCGCAGAAAGGCGAAGAATGATACAGCAAATAATGGGACAGTTGCAACAATCAGGCAGAAGCTGAAATGTTTTTTTAAAAAAAGAAAAAGGTCTTTTTGTTTCTTGTCTGGCAGACTCAGACAAAAGCTGTTTCCTTCACATTAGATGACCTCTGAAGGATCATCTCCGTGGCAGATATTTTCAGTGGTGTACTCCTATCAACCAGTTTTTCCAAAGCTGGACCGTGACAATACCCACATATCCTAATCCTAATTTTAGGCTCCTTGCAGTTAGGAGCAGAAAGCAGGATGGTTTTGCATGATGTTCTGGGAAAGCTGGGCACGGCTAAGAGTTGGCACAGGAGACACAGCTTCTGGGCAAAAAGCTGCAGGAGCTTCGCTCAGTGGTGTGCAGAGCTCAGTCTTTCCATTCAGAGATCCAGGCCTGAATGCAATACTCAAATCCTCTCTCGCCATGCACAGAGCCACATGCTTGTTTTCCTAGGGGGGAAATAATAGCAGAGGCGCTGGGATGACAATAGTCCCTCCAACTCAGCAGCTAGGATACTGTCTCATGGCTAGGGATGGAGCTGGAGGAAGGTAGAAGCTCTCTCTAATCAACTCTGAGACTACATTCCAGGTTTTAAAACATAGGTAAGACCCAGAGGGAAGTCTGTCCCAGCCCCACATAATTTCTTCATGACTCTCAGCAATTCTGCTGCTTCACTCCCCTTCTCCTCTGCTGGCACTCACACTAGACAGATGCTGTCAGCTTGTTCACCATGCTGGCATGTCTGGAAAAAGCAAACCAGATAAAACTATTCATGATGCCAAAAAGAGAGAGACATCTCTCATCGTTCTGCCAGCATCCAGCCATGCAGTTCCAGCTGACTTCTCCCACTGGCAGTCTTCAGATAAAGGCCTTGCTATGACACAGCACTGCAGCAGCTCTGCTCCATCCCTGTAACCGGGCCTCACTCCGTGGGAGTCTGGCTTCTACCCTATTTGCTGCCCCAAAGAGAATAGGAGCACATGGCAGAAGTGCCTGCAGCCATGTCAGACACGCTCTCCTTTGGAAGGTCTACCCCATTTGATGACATCCACTTCTTTACTGAGGACTGTCTGAGATGTTGCTGAGAATCCCAAGGTAGCATTTGGCTCCCCAAACTGCAGACAAAACAAAAAAACCCAACAAAACCATATACCCACAACAGTGAATATATTCATCAGGCTTGGGGAGCAAAGGACTGGACCACTCACTGTCTTCCTTGTGGAGAAATTCACCTGTTCACCCCGTAAATGCTTTTCAGCCCTCTGACACCACTGATTAATTCCTTCACTCATTTTGACACAACTAGGAGATGCTGGAAATGTTGGTCTTCTAGAAATACAGAAGTTGAGCTGAGATGCCCCAGCTCTTAGATCTGCCAGATTTATGTGCTATGATACCCGGTCAACACAATTAATTCTAGAATCAAAATCTGTAATCTGAAATGGTTTCACTTTATACAGGTTTGGAGCCACTGGTAGCAACACAGAAGCTGGTCTAGTGTCTACTGCAAGAGCATTATTTGTAGCAATCCCTTCTAGTTTACGTAAAGAAGCATGATGTCATTAAAGTCCATGGAGTGACATGGGCTCACTCAGCTTTTTTATCTCCAAGTGATGTACACCATGATGATAAATTTTTCCCTTTCATCTTTTTCCTGTTAGCATTACCACTTCAGTCAGAGGAAAAGGTCTTTTAGGAACTATCCCCTTTTTAAAGCTTGACCCTGATGACTCTTCAGTCCTCAGTAGCTTGAGACAGTCCCTGGAAAGCCTCACCCTCAAATCCTGTATTTTGATAATCTTATTCTCTTATACCAATGCTCCTTCAGTTTTCCAGGTAGACACCTATCCTGGGCTGCCAGCAGGCAGGTTAGGAATACATCAACAGGACTGAAGAGGAGAAGGCGTTGACAGAGGCTGTAGGGAGAGAACCACGTCCGGACAGGAGAGGAATCAGGAGGAGGAGTGGTCCTTCTGAGTCATTGCTTCCACTGGCAGGACTGATTTATCCCCAAACCAGGCTCCAGAGACATTGCTGCCCCGACACAACCTCTCCTCCTTTTGTACACAAGCTGTTTGCACATCCCTAGTTGGATCTGCACCATGCCCATCCTTGCTTGTAGCCCTGAGACACCGAAGGGAAACATGTGTCCTGGTGTCCATGCTGGGGTGGCACTGAGCTGGGCTCGTGATCAGGGCAGGCATGGCTGCTGATTTCACTGGCCATTTCCTTAATAGCAATTTTGGCTTTGGTGGCATTTCTAATTTCAAATCCTCATTTTAAGTACACTGGAGAGGGATGTTTCTTTCTTCTCCCTGTTTTCTGCCTGATTATTCAAGACGAACTGAAGAGCCAAACTTCAAAATTAATCCCAGTTTCCCAATTACCTTTCACACTTGCTGTTAATACCATTAGTATTTTATGTTATTCCCATAGACACATTACCAGGCAAACATACACAGTCCTTGCCCTGAAAAAATTATGGTACAGACTTGAGATGTGACAAGGAGCAAGTCCTAACAGTGCGGGGGCTGGAATGAATGAGGTAATGATCATGCAGTTGCTCATGGCAGGCACGTGCACAGCTCAGTGGATTTCTGCTGAGAGATTAAATAATTTTTTGTTTATTTAATTATTAAACTCAGAAGAATTTCTAGCAACCCTCATGGGATCTGGAACCACAGTTTCAATTCAGGTCTATTGCTCGTGTCTAAATTAAAAATGAAAAACAGATGGTGGGTTATTAGATGGCTGCAACAGAAGCTGACAATCTGTTCTGTCCCCACGTAGGCAGGGGAGCTCCGGGAAGTGAATGTTACAATATGTGGTATCCATTCCTAGCTGTGTGTTGCAGGTGTTGATCCAGTGTCTCTGCACATAAATGAAGCAGCCAGACTTATGTCCTCTAGCCAAGCTTCTCCGCCAGCAGACTTGAGCTGAAGTTTACTTACAAAGGAAGAGGAAGAAGATCAAAGGGTACAGTTACGTCTCTCAGCTTCGCCAAAGTTAAAACCTTCCATTGCAGACAGAATTAGAACCTGCTTTGTCTGTCGGAAATGCAGGTTGAAATCTTTAATATTTAAAAAGCCAATATATTAAAATATTATCAAATCCTCTGTTTTGCTGTAACTGCGTTATCAACAGAACCAAAGAAGATGGTGGTGATAAAAGAAATAGGGTGAATGAAGAAATCAGTGTTTCGTGTAGTAAGAAATAAATCAGGTTAACACACAGCGAAGGGCACTGTTGGACGATGCTTCTGAGAGGAGAGCTCCGGTATACTTATGCAATGAAGGGCAAGGGAAGGCTGAGCTACAAGGTTTTTTTAACAATATTTCCTTAAACAGCTTAGGTAACAAAATGTAGTGCCAAAAGAATTTGTGAAATCATCCAGGTCATAGAAAATCAATGTTGTACTCTTCTGTTAAATACATGTTTTACACACAATTCACCTTGGCAGCGTGCATGCCTTGGACTGCCTTTCAGCCCAATGAATTTTTTGCAATCTCCACATCCCAAGTTATTGTGTTGAGCATTTGGCAAGTACTTCATATGTGACATAAATCCCTACCCAGCACTGCATGGACAGCAATCATTTGGGAAACCTTCTCAAACCTCACCCAACAAGCCAGCAACATTTTCTGGGCCAAGCAGAGGTGGCTGCGTACCCTCAGTATGATGTTGTCCATTTGGGCTTATTCAGCAGAAACCTTTGGAAGAAGGGAAAGGAATTATGATGCTGGCAAGGGTCTTGGGAGACCGAAGTTCAGAATTCTCCTCTGCCCCTTTGAGACGCTGCACAAGCCATTTAATTCTGCTGATTGGGTCTTTGGGACCAGTGGGAGCAGTGTGATTTTCCCTCCCAAATGGAGGGAGATGCAAGAGCGAGAACATCACCAAGTGGCAGATGCTGCATAAATGGGGATGATGATTACTACAGAGAAGCGCTTTAAGGGATAAAATGCAATGGCTAGAAGTTCAAGCCCTTTAAAACATTGCAGCATTCTCCCTCACTATCTCGTAGCTGGCTGGCTGTGCAAGGCAGGTGGAACATGCTGCAGTTTGGGGCTATGCAGCTGCTGGATGTCACAGCATGACACATCAAGTCAAATGCTCACAGATGGTTTTTCTTAGCAAATGAAGGCTGAAATTAACTTAAGACTTGAGGAGATTTCATGCAATAGTTTCTAGAGCAGTTTGTAGTAGAGAGTAGGACACTTTCTCCCCTGTTGCCCTCATCAGGGTGGAGCCCACACCACGGATGCTGCACGGTAACAAAAGCTGTGCATCCCTATTCGCTGCAGCGTGGAATGAAAAGACATTTCTTGCAATTTGGGAATCATGAACTTCAGCAGGCACTCCCTGCACTCCCAGCCTATTGAACACCTGCCAAAAAATAGAAACCTGTCATTTCTATAACAGCATGCATCTTTTGTTTGCTGTGGTAATTTTCAGGGGGAACATTAAATCTGCCTTAGCAAAAAATTAACATCTGGAGATTCTCAGTTTTAAAATAGCAGGTAATGTGTTTGGCAAAGGACAAATCTATGACAAAGAATTTAATAAAAGAGGGAGATGGGATGGCTCATGGGACTGGTACTTTAAACTTCCAACAGGAGTGTGAAAGGGTGCTTACTGATAGTAAATGGTGGAGTATTGCTAAATGTTAATAACCCCCGTATCTTCCTATTTACATATGTATCAAAATTACCATGACTTTCCTGTTTGTGTTTCCTCTCTGGAAACATTTTGGGAAATTAGATTATTAATGTAAAATTCATAAAACTAAAGAATTACATAGGAATATTGGAGGGCATTTTTAAAATGTAAATTCCTGATTTGCAACCATTCACATTTTCTCAGGAAATCTGCTTCCAAGAGCTGTGCTTGTGACTGATGCTGGGTGTTCACACAAATACCTATGCTACATCCACTGTGATCTGTGGTTCCTTCTTCCCTGCTTCCCCCTCACCATGCCTGGCAGCACACAGGAGCCTATAGGGGTAGGGAGCCTGAAACTGTAGTATCTCTAGAATAAATGAATAGCCAGACAATCTGGGTATTTTTTTCCTTAATGTACTCTTGCAGTTCTTACAGAACTTCTGACTTATTTCATTCACCTGCGAATAATATGCCCAGCAAGTGGAAATTCTATTTTCAAATTTCTGTTTTAAAATTTCTCCGGACAACTAAGTACCTTGGCCTTTTCAGCCGCAGATTTTCTGGGACAGCCCAAGAAGAAAATAAATCAGGCTCTGTTCCCTGACCAGGTGATCATCCCAAATATGAATAATTCCTTGTTAACTACTATGCAATAGAAGCACTTTTACCAGCCGCTCATTTTGCATCTTCTTACTGTTTTCAAATGTTTCAAATAGATTGGAACAAAGCTGTGTACTTCAGAGCTTTGAAAACAGCAGAGAGCTTAGGACATGCAATAAAGGTTGCTTAAGACCTATGGACCAAATTCATCCCAGCAGCCACTGCCAGAAGTCAAGTGATTTACTTGGTAGGTCCATGTGGCTCCAGGTGCCTGCAGTCATTGCTGTGTGCTGAAAAGTGTCAAATTTACTCACACACACCAGTTTCCCCATGTATTCTTCCAACAAGACACTGAGCCACTGTGGACCAGGCCAGGTTGGATGGGGCTTTGAGCAACCTGGTCTAGTGGAAAGTGTCCCTGCCCGTGGCAGGGGGGATTGAAACTAGATGATCTTTATGGTCCCTTCCAACCCAAACCATTCTGTGATTCTATGATTCTGTGACTTTGCAGAGAAACTACTTATTTTCAGAGGACACCACAGCAGATTCACACACTTGCTGCATGAAGGACAGGTAAAATGAAAGAAGACACAGACAAGACTTCTCCTGACTTGCCAAAGTATGAAAACTATCTTTTTCTCTCTTCCCTTTAACTGGTTTAAGGGAGGAACAAATTAAATTGGGCTACAAAAGTGCTCCTAAGACTTGTAGACCATAGGGCAAGAGAAGGAACATGTTCTGTCATCTGAAAAATCAAATTAAGTGAAATGCTAAAACCACAAGATTTGTTTACTACAGGAAGCACTTACATTTCCAGACTTGAGAGCAGTTTCTCCAGAGCCCTGATTAAAATTACTCATCAAAACATTACACGGAATTAACTTCATTTCATATGGTGAACAATTATGCAGCTTAGGTGGAGTGGAAAGTATCCAGCACGTTATTAGTTAGTGTTTAGCAGAGGCATGTGGTAAAATTTCTCCTTTTTTCCTGTCTTAGAGCTGTATGCCAATGTAGATGTTTACCAAGAAAAGCAAAGGTGAGCGGAGATGAATAGGAGCTGGAAAAGCTCAGACTTTAAAACAGCAACACAGGAATGAACAGCAGTGAAACAAAGAGTTTTTCTAAGAAAAGTTTTACTTCTTTTCTTCTTATAAACCAGTTGCAGAACCAAACTAGCTAAAGAAAATAGGTTGCATATTGCATGATACAAGTAGTTTGTTACAGGACAAACAGCTATCTTTTCAACAACTCTCCTGGATGTTACAGGGCTGAGACAGGGTTTAAGCAAACCCTTCTGTTCTCAGTTCCTGCCTGTGCAATGATGTACTTGCATATGACAACCACATTTGAAAGAAAAAGCATGTCTTTCAATTTTGATTAAGCTGATTAATGTGTCTCCTCTAGCACCTTTTTTGTGCTTAGCAAAGTTATGGGATTAGATTCCTTATGATGTCTTTTAGCATTTTGGTGCTAAAGAAAGCCTGACAGGCAGCTCACTCAGGAAAGAGAGACATAGAAAATAGATCCATTGCAAACTCAGTCATGGCTGGGACCTAAATTCTGATGCAGCTTGTTTTAGTAACAGAGCTTGGACTAGGGCAGCATTTTTCAAGTAACACTAATCCACAGTGGATTAACATTTCACCTAAAGCGTAATGACTTATTGTCATAAATCCATCACAAAATTACAGCAATTATAAATAAGAAATGCATTTCAAGAAAATGAACTTACTGTAGAGGGGAAAAAAAAATATTTACTAGGGCATACAGCTGAAAAAAACTCATTCTGACAAAGCACATTAAAGATTTCATGTAGAACTCTTATCATAGCCAGCTCGTGTTTGCACAGCCTTTCAGTCAAATGGGTTTTACCAAAGGATATTGGAACAAGAAAAGAACCCTTGACTCGGGCAGACACCATGGATGAAAGACTCACAATTTTGACAAAGCTCATACACGCAAGCCTAAAACAAAAGCATGAAACTCCTCCAGATTTATAGCCAACTTTATTCCTTTCATAGCGCTGGCTTTCAAATACTTTGTGAAAAAAATGTTGTCATAACAATAAGGCGTGAATAGGCAAATCCATGTATTCCCAGTTGTTGTCCCAAGCAAACAAGAAAAACATTTCACACTTCACAATTAATACAATGTCCCTTTGTCCCAACACATGAAAGAGCTATTTAAAACAAATAAATGAAGAGATAAGTTTTTATTAAAGCCTGGAATTTTAAAAAATATTCAATGTATTTTCACATTTTCTTTTGCAGCTGAATCTTTTCCACCAGCTCTGACCACACAATACCATCAGAAAAAACCAGAAGAGATATAGAAAGGCAGTATGTTGTATGCTCCTGTTGCCTGTCTTCAACAGAAAATGTATTAAGGTAATTAAAAGCCCTGCTAGTAAATCCTGGGGCCTCTGCCCTCCAGTAGTGAAGACCAGTGCCAATGCATTGACTGAAACATTTAAAGTCCAGAATTTGTCCCATGGTGTCAATCTTTAAATTTTTATCGATATATAGCTCTACTCATATACTGGTTCTAACAGTAACAGCTTTAACCTCTTCCTGCTGGGCATTCCCAGTGTATCTACCACCACAACATCACCCTAAGCACCAATTTAAAAAGTAATTTAGGACTCCGGGTGGGTCTTTGGAAGGTCAAGGCCCACATGGTGCCTGACATCCCTGATGCCTGACATCCCTGACATACTTTCAACATTGCAGGCTCTGGCCACCCAAAATGACACTTTCAGTGCTACTGAAAGCTGAATGAAGAAGATGGGAGATGCAATGACCAAGACAATCTGAGACTAATGATGCACAAAGGCTCTGCTGCAATGTCTGCTCTTGGCTGAATGCAGAGATGGGCTCATCTCCATGGGAGTTGGTGTGGGTTTTCCCTGGGCACAGCCACAGGGACTCAGACCAAGAAGTGGATCACTTTGAGCGATTGCAGGTTGGTGATGGTGGTGATGGTAACAGTGGTGGTGAATACCCTGGAAAGATATAGCTCCTTTTTCCCAAGAGCTCAGCTGAAGACCTGTTAGACAGCAATTGGACAAAACTGAGGATCCCAATGTCAACAAGGAGAGACAGAGCTTGACTGGTTTCACAAGTGTTATGGTTTTCTTCTTTCTATAGACATTTATATACAAGTTTTAGCGTCCATTTAATAAATACACACTGTTCTTTTGTTATTACTTACACTGTAGTTAAGCCAAACATTGGAAGGTGGATTAAAAGAGAGGGATTCTGCATTTTTCTCCTACCTCTCCCCTTCTTTTATGTCTTTGCAAAGTCTATAGCTTTTTATACATAGGCATAATGTAGCTCAACTGAGTCACAACCAGTACAGCCAGCTCTTAATTACTGCAGGATGTGTACTCTTCTCTGAACTGTGCGTCCTTCACTAAGTTTTGCCATTTTAAGTATTCAGATTTTCTTCCTAGGCTCACTTAGAATTTTACAGTAAACTTGATCTCTGAGTACTGAGAAAAAAACGTTGCTTGATTTATTCATCGTTCTCATTATCTGCCCCTGAGATCCTTATTTTCACTTTTTGCTCTCAGGCATTATGCTGTCCAAACTAGCTAAAAGTTACTATTGTGAAACTACACAAGCAGGCTAAGACCAATATTGATAAAAGTTTGGCCTGTCTGCACCAGTTCTTCATTTTTCATCCATTTTTGCTTGCTCAAGGCATCCATTTTCTTCCTGGTATATTACTCTTCCTTTACCATTGGTTAAAGTCACATTAAGCCCTCCAAGAACCCAGACTTTTCTCCTCCCCAGGTTCCTCAATAACTTAACAACATAACATAACTCCATGAAGCAGTGGAGTTTACGCTACAAGCACCATACTCCTCCAGAAGCCAACAGGAGTTGCAGGCTTGCTAGAGCTTTTGGGGCCACAAGACTTTATTATTATTCAACACACATTTCGCCCCCCCAGCAATTCCAAACACCGTTCCATTTTCCCATGGCATTCAGCTTTCCATAGCTGGCTTAGGAGACTGACATTTGCACGGGAAAAAACATAAACTGAATCTTGAGTCTAGAGCTTGGGGTCTGAGCCAGAGAACTTTGCAGGAGGCCTTAAAGTTTTGTAAAGTGAGCTGGTGCCTGTGAAAGCATAGGTGTACCGAGGAGCTGGAGTTTAGTGCTAGCATCACTGTAGCTGGGATGATCTGACACTTTATGCCCTGACTGTACCAGGTCTAAGGGCTTTTCTATTTCTCCTAGTTGAGACAGAAAGAGAATGAATTCCCAGTTCTCTCCTCCTGCCCCTCAACAAGCTGTTTATAGGATTACAGATGCTTCCTCCAGACCAAGTATCATAGCCTCCTGCCCAAGCTGAAGCAAGTGGCAAGGATGGGTTACCAGCAGACGTGCCTCTATGTGTTAATTAAGCAAAACTCCATCTATGGCAGCTCACCACGATGTGGAGCAGCGGCCAGCAGAGCCCCACCACGCAACAGCCCCAGCCCCCATACAGGCAGCGGTGAAAGCCCAGCGCTCAATGAAGACACTGGGAGTTCTTAAGACATCTTTTGAAAGCGATTAAACAGACCCCACATTGGATTAAAAAGATGATGCCTGACACATTTAGTTTCCGTTACCTTTTGTGTACCTGCTCAGTGCACAGACCTGTACCAAACAATGCATTATAATGCAGATTTCCTTGAATCCCTCTGGGATTTCACAGAATCCATAAGACCCTCACAGCAGGAAACTCTATTATTAAGCTATCTGCACATATCATGCAGTAAGCTGTGCCTAAGGGCCATCTAGAGGATGCTGAGTTATAAGAAAGTGGAGGGGTCAGGGATTTGTGGTGAGAAAAAGAAGAACTTTAATCTCAGGATGCCAGTAAGTGGGGGTGTGCAAAACCGCTTCAGCATTCCTCAGTTTTCCCTATTCCTCCACCTACTGAAGTATGTCATGGAGTAAATTAGACAAATTCCCATGCTGGATTGTCTGATTAGGAAAAATTATTTGTTGCCAGAGGAACCACTTCAACTAAAAATGACAAAGAATAGGTAAGACTGATCAGAACAACCCAATAAAATAATACAATGAAGCTCCATTCAGTGAAAATATTTTAATGTAGTTCTTTTCTCCAGTGCAAGGAAAAGAAGGCTCCAGTGACATTTCCAAGAGAAATATGTGTTTAATAGCTCTCATACACTTCCTTGAAGGAAAGTGCTCAGAAATCTGAACCCTCTTTTTAAAAAAGGGACACGGGAAAGAAATAATCACGCAAATCATTTATCTCACGTATGCTATGGAGAAGGAACAATTTCTGCCCTCAGCTCATGACCACAGAGTTATTTTGAGGGAGGTCTGCTATTTAAGCCATGCCGTTTTTCTTATTTTTACTGGCACTGAAGAAGCAAAAGGTTGTGTGTGGAAGGGAAAGGCTTTTCTGCCTCCACTAGAAATGCCAGCACTCCATCTCGGCCGGAGAGAGGAGACGACCCGCCACGCAGGCTCCAGTCCCCGCTTCCACTGAGCCAGATTAAAATCCAGGCTTGGCCCAAGAAGCTGATCAAACTCCGTTTTCGTCAATAAATAAATGAATAAATAAATAAAAAGTCAACTGGCTGGCTATGAAATCCAAGTTTACCCCTCAGCACCTTCAAATCTTCTTCCCCAAGCCCCCCATTCAGAAGAAATGCAAGCCTGATGGCAGATGCTCAATAGCTTTACTGCTGTATGTGCCAATGCAAACAAGCAAAGGGGAACTTTCAAAGCCCTCCCTACAAGTTTCACATAACACAAACAGAAACAGGTCTTTCTACACACCTAAAATGTTAAAAAAAAAGTTTGCTTTTCAGACTCTATACTATTCTTTCTTGCCCTCGATTCAATTCCACACTCCAAGACAAGCTGGCAGGCAGAAATGTTAGTTTAGCTGTCATACCCTGAAAAAAAAAAAAAGGCAGAATGGTTCATTTTCTCCACTCAAGATACAGAGAGATTTTGCCATAGACAAAGCTTTAAAAATAAGGGAGTGGAGAATGCTTTATTCATTTGTCCACATTTATTCACTGCCATTAATTGAATTCAATAAGCTGAGAAGTTCATTTTTTAGAACAAACCCTTCAAAACCTAGGCAAAGTCTTACAAACAGAACAAAGTCATAGATCTCAGTAGGTTTGTAAGAGACTCTCAGTGCATTTTCATTTCAGTTTATTGATCCTACTCCTTCTGTACACCTTCACATGCCCATTCTGTATTCCTTCATACAGACAGATACAGCTACTTGGCTTTAGAGGCTCTTGGTCTTCTGAAACCTCAAATAAAAATGAACAGAAGTTAGGTGTAGTCTACAAAATAAATATAAATCTCTTCAATAAGCTGGGGTCTGCATGCTAAGAAACAAAACATGCTGTTTCCTATACTTCTTTGACTCCCTTTATTAGGATGCTAATGAAAAATAAAAAGGTGGGAGGTAGAGAACAGAAGGTATTTCTTCTGAGCCAAAGAGTGAGCAGAGGACAGAAGACATGTATTACTATATCTATAACCTCATGATCTAGACCACTACTGGAAGAAGACTTAGCCACTGCGGTTAGTTATACTGCCATCATTAAGTTTATGAAGTTTCCTTGATAATAAAGCATCATGCATTCATGTTATAATTGTTAGTAACATAGGTCCTGTTTAAAGATTTTCCTTTGATGTGTGTTTTTTCTGGGTGACTGATCTTTATGAATAAGTCTTTAGTAATGTTGCCCTCAAAATGCGGATTTTGCTTTTTAAACTATAGTACGTTGCAAATTAACCCAGTGGAATTCTCAAGGGGCTTATGGGAGGTGTCAGAAAGAGAGCTATTGTACCTCAGTTGATTTATGACCGTCTTTAAGACTCCACCTTGGCTGCACTTTGCTCAGGGAAACCTGCGATGTTCAGCTGTAGCAGTGAATCAGACAAGGATGTTAGCAGAAACCAAAAAATGAGGGTTGAAATCTAACTTCATTTGGTACATTTTTCTCTCTGCAAAATCAAATAATGTGATGTGCATGTGTGGAGGCTCATTTTACTTGTAATTGATTTGCAGGTATAACACCACCATCTGGGACTGATCGTGAGTAGATAGCTTTTAAGTATAAGAAACCTTGCACAAAGCAGATACTGCCAAAAGATACAAATACTGGTATTTCATTCCCTTGAAATACTCAGTAGGAGGGACAAATTGACCATACGATAATAATACCTGAACCCTAAGTCACTATTTCCATCAATATCTACAAGACCTTTCACAAAAGAAATCAAAATAATCCACCTGTGACTTGCCCGAAAGATCATTCAGCAGACCAAAAGTAGAGGTGGGTAGAGGACTCAGCAAGTGGATCCTAATTCCCTGTGAAAGTCAACAACACTACATCTCCCTTCCTATATTTAGTTGAATAAGGGAAACTTTTTTTTCTGTAAGAATTTTCATACTGACAAACTTGATCTGGGAGAGCCTTTGTTCCTGAGGGCTCTGGTGGTATGCTGGCAGTCCACGCTCCAAGGCATTGTGGAGTCATGCCAGGAGAAAGCAGGAGAGAGAGAGGTAAAATGAACAATGTCTGCCTGGGAGAAAGTCCAAGACTTATTTCTGACCCCAACCAAAAGGCAGGAAGAAAACCCACTGTTACCCAACTGGGCAGTTCTGTGGGGAAACAGAAGACTTCGGCCCTCAGAGTGTACCAAAATAAGGAAACCACAATGTGAAATACAGATTCCAGTTTACTTGTTCGGTGATCACATAAATACTGGTCAGTTCATAAAAATTATTATTTTCTCCTGAAACAAATACACTGACATCCATCTGAATCCTAATTATTTTTAAATCCAAGCAACACAGTGGGACAACCAAGAGTATCTTCATGGACCAAGTACTGGACAAATGCCCAGATCCATGGTTCGAGGAAGAATTTTATTCCTTTTCTCTAACTACAATTCCATAGAATACACCTATAAAGGCTCAAATTGGAGAAAAATATTGCAAACTCCCTGTCTTCAAAAGGGAAGTTACCTTACTGCCACATATATTCCTATAAGGCACCATAGACGAAAGAAATACAAAGAAAGCTTTAGTCCAAATGGACTCTCAAGTTCACAGAATATGTCATATGCACATTACTATTTTAGGGCTTTTTTTTTTTTTTTAAAATAAATTGCCCTGTGGGAAAAGCTGGCTGCAAGTCAACACCACAGAAACCTAATTTTAACTCCAGTGAATACAACTATTTACAAGGTCCCCTTTCTGCAAAGGAAAAACCCTGCCATTGCTGGCAGTTTTGATGTGATATGAACGCATATTTCTAAGACATTCAAATGGACTGGCTTAAAAAATGACTGTGTTTTTACTCATACTTCTTTAATGTTCAAACTGTTCTTGGCAGCTCCCAGTCAGAAGCACTGTCATTCAAAAGAAGAGAATGACAGACATTAATATGGAAACATTCAAGCTTTTAACTGAGCCGGAACAATAATTATGCCATCCAATTTTATTTGGAAGAGTATTGACCTTGGTCTCCACTAGCAGACAAGATCCAGAAGACAAAGATATAAAGAGGTGTTTAGGGAAAGTAAAATAGAAGATTTTTGACCACGGCGCCTTGCACAGCATCAGAACCCTCATTTGAAACTAAAAATATCATTGCAGGGGTATCGGGGGATTCATGGTATGACACAACAGTGAATCAAGTCTTTACTACAGGAAACACTAATGTTCTGAAAACACTGTGCTAACACATCAAGGAAACAGCCATCCAAAGGGGAATTTAATGTTGCACAACCTACACCACGCTTTCCCTAAATATAAATAAATTATATGAACATATGCTCTGTATGCTACTCCCAGATGCTAGAAGTGCAAAGACCAATAATGAAAACCAATGCTAGCAGGGAAAGTCTGTCGTTAAATACAACACTCGGGGAGCGTGGAGGGGGAACAGCTTTTAATGAAACAGGTCACAACAGTTTGAGAGAAGCTGACAACAACAGGGAATGCTGGAGCCGATGTCTCCAAATCTTCTCAGTCTTGGTTAAAAATAAGAGCCGTAACCCCTTGCAGACAATGAAATTGTGTTTTATTACACCTATAAAACATGCTTTTTTTTCCTGAGACAATAAACAGATGGTTGTCTTATACTTAGAAGCAAATGGGAACAGACTATTTAGTGTAGACATTAGATACTGTTGAAATGCTAAATTATACAGTGCGTGTGTGAGTGTTTGGTCAGCTAGGGTGTTATCCCAGCAAAGTACAACCTTCTGCAGCAGGATGCACTGTCCATCATGCTCTCCTCTGGAGGAGGAGAAGGGAGAGGAAGGGGCAGGAAGGTCCAACACGCAAAATTAACAAGGAAAAAATATCAAAAAAAACCCAGAAATATGATTTAAATATGACTTGGATGATCCTATTTATGAAGATGATCTCCAGCTACACTTGCCTGTCCACACAGTCCAATGAGGTGATGTCTCTGCTTACCACCTGCTTGTCTGCAATCCGGGTCTTAATGACAGCTAGTGGGTTTTTTTAGCTAGTGCCAAGGGGAAAAAAAAGGCTTTCCACTCCCTGAACTGGGCATTTGCAAACATCCTGCTATGTTTGTAGTCCTAGTGACTGATAGTCACCTTACAAACCACAGGGATAAAATCCACAAGGTAAACCAACTGGAATTTTCCTTCTGAATGTGCATATGCTAGTGTGTGTGTGTGTGTACCTATACTGCTGCAGTAGAAATCTCTGTGAAAATCTGAATTATATTTCCAAGTTGCAGCATGCATTAATTTGTCAGGATTTGGAAACTGATTCAGGCACTAGTCTTGTCTAGACTAGACTATCGTAATTCTCTGACAAATGGCATTTTTCCCAGCTGCTTAAACAGTCTTCACAAAAGCACTGTCTCCTCATGCTTGCCTCCATCCGGGAGAAACTTGAAAACACTTCTGTCCCTCTCCATTTTCTTCACTGTGTAATCTTTTAATCTAGAGACAGACGCTTGAAATTGCCACACTAACATACATGTACAAGGAAATCATCAGAAGCCCTAATAGTGAATATCTTTGTGCCTGAGCTTAACCTAAAGCAAGTAAACAGCACCATTTCCCTGAGGACACTATTTGTGTGTTTAAGAATGTGATTAAGTATCTGCAGGATCAGGGCCAGAAGGTGCACCTTGTACACAGGCTTTGATACACACACATAAAAGATATTTCTGAACTGTTACTCAAAAATGTTGTAGTCCAGTCAGCAGTGTTGTAGCATAGCAAGACAGGGTGTAAGGAAGAAGCAACACAGGTCAAGACTGAGTCTTAGTTGGGCTAATCTAAAATGGTTGAGAGCCTGTTGTGGTTTAACCCCAGTCAGCAACTAAGCAGCCACTCACTCGCTCCCCGCTCCAGCAGAATGGGGGAGAGAACTGAAAGGCTAAAAGTGAGAAAACTCATGGGTTGAGATAAGAGCAATTTAATAATTGAAATAAATGAAGAAATTGTAATGAAAAGGAAAATAACAAAGAGATAAATAAAACCCAAGAAAGACAAGGTAATGCAAATGAAAACAATTGCTCACCACCAACCAACCGATGCCCAGCCAGTCCCCAAGCAGCAGCCCTCCAGCCAACCTTCCCCCAGCTCTACATGCTGACCATGATGCCGTATGGTGTGGGATGTCCCTTTGGGCAGTTGGGGTCAGCTGTTCTGGCTGTGTCCCCTCCCAACTCCTTGTGCACCCTCAGCCTCCTCGCTGGTGGGGTGAGGAGCAGAAAAGGCCCTGACTCTGTGTAAGCTCAGCGGTAACTAAAACATCCCTGAATTATCAACCCTGTTTCTAGCACGAAGCCAAAGCATAGCCCCATACCAGCTACTGTGAAGAAAATTAACTCTACCCCAGCCAAAACCAGCACAGAGCCCCAGCCATGTGATGGTGCAAATTATCACTTTTGCATCTATTTAACTACCCCTGCACTTTGCCAGTTCCCCAGAGAGTTAGCAGCACTGGCCAGGACAAGCATTTCCTAGGCATCCTGGAAAGGGTTTGAATGCAGGACGTGAGCAGAAGTCAATTTTCATGTCTGGAAGTCTCTTTGGAAAGTTTTCAAGTCACTACCAGTTTTTTCCCAGACTGTCCTATCTAGGCAACCTCTAGGGGGTTTGAATAATTTTTTCATCGCTTACCAATTCAAAGGCATTCTTTACCTTGATATGCAGCTCCAGTGAAGTCTTCTCTAAATTCCTAGTTTCCTTTGAAGACATATCTCTATAATCAGCCTAGAAAGTTTCCTGACTCCTGTATGAGATGACAAACTTTTTAAGCCAACATTTCTGGCTGAGATCTACATTGCAGCAAAGCTGGAAGGGAAAATCTTTACAAACATGCAGCAAGCTTCCCACACAGTAAAAGTCACCTTTTTTTGTATTAGAAAAACCCTACCAGGGACAAACAAAACAGAGCTTCATCTTCTAGCAGGTGTGTAAAACAGGTACATAAGAAACCCAGGTAGAAATGGGGTGAAGAGGAAAAAACAACATAAAAACAGTCTCTTGAGATTTCGAGAGTCTGAATTTCCAGGGTTGGTGGGAACTTCATTAGGGGATTACTGCCTTTCAATGAAAAAATCAGTTTTAACTGTCTGTAAGATTGTACTCAACAACCCTATAGCAACCTGAAGACTAGTTTTTCACAAAAATCCTAGTTCTTGATGTGATTTGGATCTGACCTGATTTTTTTCTCAAATAATTCTTTATAACGCAAATAGGTTAAGCTGCAGGAGGTGGAGAGAAGTATTTTTAAGGCGAGAGCATCTAGCACCTTGACAAAAACACTGCTAAGACACCATTAGAGTTGTAATACCGTGCATCTTCGTTTGGGATAGAAGGGCATAAACCCTGCAAATTGTCAGAAGGCAGTTGCGTATCTCCCTTTTCTGCTGCTAAAAAGCACCATGCTCCAGGAGATGAAATGGTCTGCAGACATTCGCAGATGGAGGTGCACAGAAAAAAAAGGAGTGCTTTAACACCTGCTCGTCTGTGCCAGTTTCTTTTTTTCCCTGCTCCTCTGGTCTGTATTTGGACACTTCCATTCTCCTCCGGGTGCCTGGATCTCTTGGCAAATTTCCTGAGATAGGCAGTTAGCTATTTTCTAGGAAGGAGGATGGTAATTGGGGGATATTCCGCTTTTGATGTGCAGGGCAATTAAATCCTCAATGAATAGAGAGGAAAATGAACCATTCGGTGTCACTTGAAAGCAGAGATGTGTAGTGCCATTTCTACGCACCAGTGTGAAATACAGAGGGGCATAAGGGCAGACCAGAGCTCTTTATGTTGCAGCCAGAGCCGCTTGCAGATGCAACAGCACAACAGCCCATTCAGAGGGGACACTATACAATAGGTCATGAGAAAAACCTGTTGCTCCTGATTAAGTTTGCAAATACTGTATCGGTAGGGATTCAGAGACGTGGTTGTACCAGATGAAAGGTCCCAACTGGAATTAGGATCAGCAGCAATTCTACATCGCGATCAGGTCTGATTAAACTAGTATTCACCCAGCAGTGCTCTCTTACTCCTTTGTACAAATTATTCAATTACCATTTCTAACAGGTTTTTGCTTACTTTTAACGCAGTTCTAACAGTTAATAATATATCCTGAAACAATGTGTTCAATTAATTAAAAGAACACATTCACTCTAATAATCACATTTTGGCATCCAGTCTTATAAACATTTTCAAGAAGAAAACAAACTGCCTGTGGGATTCATTCCACCTTCAAAAGAGCTAATACAAAGGATTAGGGGAATGGTAGCAAATGCTGATACTTTCTTAAATGCCACAGAGGTTTACAAAATAGAGTTTAAGGAATATGTAAAGGCAACTTCCTTATTAACCAGCCAGGAAATTGGGGGAAAAAAACCTCATAGGATTGTTAGCCAGTTTCTACAATGTGGTCTTTTAAGTTACTTCTCCAGCCATGTATAACATGGCATCACAGGACAGATGAGGCCTTATGTAGGAAGTCAGAAGTATGAAAGTCAGCATTATGCTACCTACAAAGAGGCCAAATTCAGGCTTAGGGTAAGCACAGTCTTTGGAAGGAAAAATATGACTGGTGAGGAGACCTGATTTTGGCTTTTCTGATTTAAGTTCAATGAAAAAAAAAGAATGTGTAATCTGTATTTTCTGTTTATTG
The DNA here is from genome assembly GCF_047716275.1 of Strix uralensis. NCBI lineage: Eukaryota > Metazoa > Chordata > Aves > Strigiformes > Strigidae > Strix > Strix uralensis. The sequence goes on from NC_133978.1 coordinate 37,357,565, forward strand.
AATGTTGACCCAGTTCTGAAAAGCCCTGCAGAGGGTTTTTCATCAAGGGGCTGGTGCTCGCTCTACCAAAACATGGGGGAGAAGGGGAGAGCCATGGGTGCCAAACACAAGAGGTGGCTTTAAGTCAACATGAAGCAAAACTATAGCAAGAGGCAATTTACTTACCAAAAAAACCCCAAAAGTATTTGTTCAATTTTATAAGGGTTTCAGAGTTCAGGCTTTTAAACATGCATTAGCACTCTTGTATGAGCAAGTATTTACTTTTCCTGTCTAACTCATTTCTTTCGTACTGAAGATCCCCAGAGTCTTATCTAGATCTAAGTGGGTTTATACTTTTAAGTCTCGACATGCCATTTTAAAACAGAGTTTTAAGAAGCTTCCCCTGCTCTTCACTGCTTATACACCATACCCAGGGCCATGAACAAACGCAAGTCTATAACTGCATGAAAAAAGATTGCTTCAGAAAGACAACTTTATTGCTATTTTCTTACATATGATTTAGAATAAAATCCATTGTTGTATTTTCCTTCAATAATTCACAACTCTAGGAATTTCTTGGGAAAATGACCATTTTCTTTGAAGTGTTGCTTTTCTAATGCAGCCTAGATTTTTTCAGTTGAAAGCAATCAAGTACTATTTTCCAAAGAAGTTGAAATGTAAACTCTTTGTTATGACTGCCTTTCAGGAGAAATACAACATAAACTAAAATCAACGTGATTTGACTACTTTATTCTTATGCTATTGCATACCAGGAATGCTACGTTCAAAAATTTCATGTATGTACCATAGTATTCATGTAAAACATATTGTCTATGATAACAGTGCCTAGAAAAAGCACTGCAAACCAAGTATTTGGTAGCATATTCTCCTCATTTCTTATTTCTTTCCTTCCTTCCCTTAAATTGATCAGAAGTGGGTCAGTATTCAATAAACAGAAAATACAGATTACACAACCAACTTGCTATGCTGCATAGTATTTTACCCATCAATCTGTTTAAAAACAGCAGAAAAAAAAATTCATTGTGATCTCATTTTCTACATCCAAAGTGACAAGCTTGTTGGCCTATGCCCTACAACCTACCTAAATTTTTCCTCTCAAGTATTGCCAAGGAGGTATTCATACTTTTCCATAAAAGCACATCTCGGGTTGTAAGGTTTCATGTGCTGGTTAAATAAAGTTAGAAATTCAGCCTAAAAGAAATCAAACATGTCACAGACATCTAGACATGATATTCCATTACAGAAGTTACTTGGAAATGCTACAGTTTGATGCTATGGTTTCCTTCATTTAATTTAAAATTACCTCAGGAATGTTAATCATCTCACAGCAGTAAATCCCCCGTGCACCAAGCATTTTCCATAAAACCTAGAACTCTTTGTTCACACTGATTGGGATCTCCAGGGGATTAGGTGGTCTGTCCATAGAAAGGCAAACAAGAGAGAATAATTCAAACCGGTCTTTGAAAATCACAGTGCCTCATAATCCATCATAACCACTGGTCTCGAGTGGGAATCAATAGCAAGGAGTCGTCAAGGCCATAATTTGCCGGGTTACCTGAATACGGGTATTATAGCTGTTGACTCAAAGTATCACCTGAGGGCTACAACTGAGCCTGCAACTCACAGGGTGCTGCACAAACCTCTAGTAAAGGATAGTCCCTGCCCTTTAGGGAGGTGAATCACCTCCTGGTACGGCTACCAGCTGGTACGAGCAAGGTGGCTACCATAGTCCTGCAGCAGCCAAACTCCTCAACTGCTGCTTCTGGTCAGCGCTGTCTGCAGTAGGGCATCTCACAGGACTTCTGCAGTAGGACATCTCACAGGACTTTGGCACATGATCAGAAAACTACTAACCATCAGCTGAGGCATTACAGCTCACTCCACGCATGCTTTTAGCCCACAGCAAAGGCAAAACAATGAGAATTAGCAAAACATTCTCTCCTGCAGATTACATTAAGATGAAATGCATCACTCTACAAAAGGTCAGGAGCACACACAAGACTTGTTCCCAAATCTCTGCTGACACAGGGAAATATGATTTTGTGTCAGAGCCCTAGCTGTCATGTGAACCAGCTTGTATAGTCTATGAACATGGATTTCTCCCATACGCATCTGTCACACATCTGAGGGGTGACAAATAGACATACGAGGATAGCAAAGGCTCTAACTATTGAACCTCACATAAGATTAACAAAGAAAACAAGTTTGGACTCAGCCACACGAACTCAGGCTGCCAAGCAACTTGAGTTTCCAGAGTAAAAACACTTGTGCAAGCAATGGAAGCAAGAACTGACTCTGACTTCAGAGCTTACCAGGAGGGAAATAAAGAGAAGAAAAGGAAAGTAAAGTTTCTTTCTATCTCATGAGGGAAAAGAGGCAAGAAGTGGGTGATGTGCCATTGCCAGGAATAATGAACTCTAGGACACCTAATAAAGTGTTCAGCGACTCCTGTGATCTCAAACAGAAAGAGGCTGTAGAGAGATACCACTCTTTTCACACATATCCCACAGAAAATTCATGAAGAAAAAGAAGGGAAGCATACTTGCACCACAGAGCAAAACCGTCTGGGGCTCTGTGTTTAATTTGGAAGACAAAACAGCTTGCCAAATAGGGGTGGGATCATTTGTAGGACACATGAATAAACTTTCCTTAACAGAAGACATTTTTAAGAGAAACTGTTCTAGGCTTCGAGAAACGCCTCCACACTGCAGTGGCAGCTGGACAACCCAGGAGGACAAGCGAATGATGAAAGCCACTAGTGCCAAACCGCGTATCATAACTTGAGATAGAGGCTTCGTGGGATGGAGGCAGATGGAGCATGAATATCATATTCCAATACAAAAAGCATTTTTAAAGTCAGAGAAAAGGGTATCCAGCTCACAGATGTCGGGTGAAGGACTGTCCGAAAGAGAGCCATTTCATGGAAAAAGCAGCACTGAAGAGTTAGATAACCCTACTAAGGAGAACATCAACGGCAGAACTTGAATGGACATGAAGACCCTTTATGTGCCTGCCCTGAAGATGACTAACAGCTAATTCACTGGCGTACTTGGAACAAGAAGCAATCCAGTTGCAGGTGAGCAACACTAAATAGCAGTTACATGGCTGAGCAAATGCAACTGCAGACTTGTGCTGGGGGGGGAAGGAAAGGAGGGGGAAGCACCAGTGAGGAAAAGCAGGCTGGTCCCAAGTGGTTCAGAGTATCATGAAGAAAACACGCAGGATGCAGCCAAAATAAACAGGAGACAGATCTCTGAGGCTGCAGCAGTGAAGGAGGAAGACATGGTTGTGCTTAAGAAAGCCATTTGCAGCAGGGCTGCAGGGAGCGGCGTGCCATGCAAACAGCCTCGCAGAGGAGAGTCTGGCCACCTATTTCCAGTATCTGCACATCTCAGAGGGAGGTTCCAGACAACCCAACAGAGCTTCACACTGAGTGAATAAAACAGTAAAACCATTCATTTTTCTGGAACTGGCCAAAATTCATCAAGTGCCATAAGAGGCAAGGTGAGAGAGCAGCTGTACATACAAGCCCAGATTTTATTTGACGGAATTTTCCAGCAATCTCAGTAGCTGAAAGAGCTGACACCATGATGTAGAGACACCACTCAAATCTGAGGGAAGCCAGAGGATGTATCTGCTGGTCCAGCATACAGGAAGCAGAAAGTAAATGTGCAAAGGGTACCACAACTCACAGGAGGCTGAGTCTGTGCAGCTTTGAAAAATCCAGCCCAAGGAAAAACCTGCTTGTTTGGATGGAGCCTATACATCCACTAGCAACTCAAGGTGATGGCATACTGTAACAAGTCAAACAACAGCAAAACATAAGTCACAGGAGACAGGTACTAACTCGAAAAAACCCAGTCAAAGCAAAACAAAAGATAACATGAGTGGCAGGAGAGAAAAACTCAGCCCAGATGGCATGAAAGGAAGAAGTTAGAAGACACAGGGGCAGTTGTGGCTCCATGGAGGATAGCCACAGGTGGACTCACAGGAAAAGCCTCCCACAGTGAGTGTAGCTACACGATGGGAGCAAGATCCACGGAGCAAAACCAGACATCCCAGGCGGAATCGGCTCAGCAGCTGATGATCCAGACAGAGGACAAAGAACCAAAAAAAAAAGTCACTTTCGGTCCACTTCCAAAAAGTCACTTTACAACTCAGTTAAAGCAAGTGCATCTTCTCCTTGGCTCATAAATTCTTGCAAATGAAAATAATGTCATTATGCAAAATGGACTATGTTTAAATCCATACAAGTGTGATATTTTACATAGAAAATGTCAAGAAAAATATGAGGGAGTGAGAAAAACACAGCACATTGTCTAAACTCCACCTATTGCAGACACCTAACATTTCTGGAAATACATTTAATTGCACCTAATGCATTAAAAAGGCCTCCAACTTGTTGCATATTGTGGTTGTGCCTTCACTTACAGAGAAGAAGCACAAACCTTACCAGTTTCCAGCTTGCAACATGGCTAGACTGGCTTGTGTTCATTCCTTCCGACCTCACAGGGAGAATAAATACATTGAACATCAAGAGGAGTCCAGGTATTACTCTAAGCAGAGTCTATATAATTACTAAAAATAGATGCTATGGAAAATCCCTGCACTTTAAGCCCTTGCAGCTTTGGGCCAAATTCCAGAGGCTGTCACAACTGACAATGTGCACGTTTGTTAAGCAGCAACGCAGGCCACATCTAGCTGATTGGGGACTTTATAATGTATGTTTTACTAATGAATTTTATTCTAGCTGTGCCAAATCAGCTAGTTTATTTGGGCACATTCATGCAAATTGTACATCAACTTGGAGCAGAAAGAACATTCTTCAACTTTCCAGCACTATGGAATAAAGGAGATGTGTTCTCCGAGCCGAGGAGCACATTTGGCACACTGAACAAGGGTCTTGAAGGCTTTGAGGAGGGTCTACCACAGCGTGATTAGAGGCTCCTGCATTTTGGAATGCATTTTGGGGGAGGGGGAGAAAATATTTTTCCCCTTTTATATTTCCTATGTAATCTGGGGGGGGGGAAAAAAAAAGGGTAAACAATAGAAAATCATTTTTGCTGACAAGAAAATAAATTTGGAACCTAATGTTGTGTTGTGTCAATTAAGCAAGGGGGAGAGGGAGGGCTTCTGGTGTGCTTTGTCTCGGGCTGAGCCCTGGCTCACCCCTGGCAGGGCTGCCGCTGTCGCGACCTCCAACCACTCCTGCCCATCACGGCCTGCGTCTTCCTCGGGGCCTGCAGCTATTGCTGTAGGAGGTAAGTCCTCAAACACAGGATAAAAGGCAAATGTCAATAAGACTGCATCGGGAGCTGCATATCGGTGCTCTCCTTAAAACTGGCCCTGTTGGCTGCTTCCCATCTTCACCCCTTTCCCAAGATGTCTGTTCCTCTCCCGGACACCTGATTGCCACAGCCTAGTGTTACACAAACCAGGGTAGCTCACTGCTCGTCTTACCTGTGTAAGAGACAGGAAAATCCGGTAGTACCTGGGCGAGCAAGGATCAGCAGAGCAGGTATCTGCATTTCTAGCTTTGCTCCATTCCCTCTTAGGGCTCTAAGCACTTAGGCCAAGAGAGAAAATACAAGCATTATAAGGTTGGGAGAGGAGTCAGCATTGCCACATGAAAACATGTTTCGTAAGCACAGTGTAAGCAGAGAATAAAATCTAATTTCATACAATTTGTCACTCTCCTTTGATTAAGTCTTAGTTTTCCACATTTTCACCCTCTGTGCTTCTCCATCTCTCTTTTCCCCCCCGCCCAGTCCCCTCTCACAATTCCCAGATTGTGCTTTAAACAACAATACCGCAGCTGAAAGGCTATTATGCAGATTCATGAATACATAATTCAAAATCAAGCTACCACAACAGTTGCCCTTAACTTTTTTAACCCTATTGTCGGCCGAGTGGCGACGTTCAGCTGTGACAGCAGACGAGAGAAATATGACACACGCAGGTTTTCCCACAGCCTTTCGCCCCTTCTCCACGCTAATCCCATTGAGAGCATTTATGCCCGGAGCACAATGCGGGGATCCCTGCCGCGGTCCGGGGACTGGCCGCAGCTCAGCCGTCCCGTGCCAGGGGGATCCCCCACCACAGTTTGGATCTGGGTTTTTGGGGGTTAGGATGAGGCTCTTTGCAGTGATCCAAGTCTGGCTGTAGAGGGTGAAGCCTCTGTGTTAACTTGAATGTGGGAAACATTCATTTATTGCACGACTGTTCAGGCACTCCAATAAGTGAGACTACACTAAATTTTCTGCAAAAATTTTCACTGTAAAATCAAACACCAAAAAAATTATTGAATTCACATCCCAGTGCTGATACTGATTTGTTTCTGCCTGTTTGCTTCCTCCTGCCTTTTTAGGTTAATTTTAGAGAACAAGAAACAAGGCTTTACAATCAGTGGCTTCTGACAGGAGCCATGGTGTCCATACACCTTCAAACCAAAGGCAGCTCTTGCAGTTTAAAGAGTAAATTAGTGTATTTTGTCTTCCAGTAACATGCAACCCAGGTAGACTGACCCACGGCACACTGTCACTTGCAATCTGGCTCTGCACAATACGCCGCCCTGTTAACTTGCCTCACAGCCCAAATGCAAACCTCGGCATCTGTAAAACAACCCCTTTAATTTATCCTGTAAAAGACCATTTCTGATTAGCATCAGGCCAATTTACTCTTCTCAGTACTCTGCAAGGGTTTCCCAGACAGCTCTGTTTTCCTCTGAAGAGCAAAGAATGCTCATCCCAAAGGTAATTTAGGCGTTTAAATTAACCCAGAGTAACTCTCTGCCTTTTTGCCTATTTCCAGACAACTGTAGTCAAAGCAAGTCCAACGGCTCCTCGGTGCCCTGTAAGGATCCCACACAAGAGAATGAGATAACCAACTCTTTAGCGAGTGGATTAATAGATTGAGAAAAGCCCGTCTCTAAAATTCAACACAAGCATTTCTAATGGTCTATGGACAAGTGAATGATGGGCTGATTTTTATTAAGTTTCACACAAAGGTGAATTAGTGTCTTTCACTATGGCAACGGCAATAAAAGGACATAGAATGACTCCAAAAGGTCCTGGCTGGCTGGGGAAATTGGTTGACATTCTGCAAGCCTATTCAACCAGGAAAGGGTTTCATTATGTGCACTTCCCCCAGGTTGATGGGACCCATCACATGTTCCCCCCCCAGTCCACTGTCAGGGATGGGACAAGAAGACAGCAGGAAAAAGAGAGCTCATCCAGACCCCTAAAATGGTGGGGTTTTGAAAGGAAACCTTCCCGCTAAAAGGAGGGAGAAGGACATGGTTAATTGCTGCTTGCTGAAACTGTTGGGGGAAAAAAAAACAAGGAAAGAAAAACACCAGGTCAAAGCCAGCTTGAGGCTTCCCACTAGCTCAGGCAAAGATTAAGTTCTGCTTCATCAGCTGCTTCAGCGAACTGCATACCCAGAGCTACAAGATACCTGGCGTGGAGACTGCAACTTAACAACAAGAGTTATGCTTTTTGCCAACCGAAAAGCCACGCGCACCGCCTGCGTCCTACAGCTGCTACAGCTGGTTTCTCAGTAGATGGACTATGTGATGTCTTTCCCTTAAAACTTCAGTGCTCTTTTCCATTGATCGCTGTCATCTTCTATAGATCCCACCACCCAGAGACTTGGTTAATGATACCAAATAAAAAAAACACCAGAAGAAAAGGCATCCTCCTTTACACTCTGGAGGGAACAAACTGGGAATGAACCACCAGAGACTGAGCATTTAGGCTGGTGAATGTTACATTGCTGGGGCAAGTTCTTATACTGTGCTTTTGTCTTCACTAGACAACCTTGCACCTGTGTGGCAAAATACAGTCGTTCTCCACTCTCAGTTCAAAAATGCCATTAACTTGCCATAAGAACAGAAGTCTTAAAGTCTTGCATGAACCCATCAAGGACTTCAGTCATCCTCTGCAAAGCCTGATCCAAGCTGTTGACTTCTTCCCCGCTGACTGGGTTAGTCACACAATCCTGTATTCCTCATCTGCTCCCACAGTCCTCATGGGGATCTAATTTCAGTTCTCACTCAATCATAGAAATGGAGAATAATATAGGTGGGAAGGAAGGACCTTTAGAGGGCACCTGGTCCAGCTCCCTGTTATCCAAACATTTCCATTCAGCTATTTTTTTTAATTTGTAAAATTCTCTTGTAGTCTGTCCTTGAGCTTCACCTTATCTGTCATTTTCTTGACAGAGAAACTGCTTGGTGGATTTTCACCTTCCCACAGCGCTCATAGGAGTTCTTTGCATTTACAATCCCTTGCCTGGGGATGTCCAAGTTCCTGGTGGGGCTGATTAAATACCATCCCTTGTTTTACAGAAGGAAGAATGGTGCCTTCCAAGGATTAAATGACTCAGTCAGGCTTTGCCCCATGCAACAGAGACATGCCCAGCCAGTCGTACCACAGCGAAATGGAGCATCACGGCAGCTCTGGCTCCGAGGAGCCTTCACTGCCGAAGGGGGCTGCAAACCACTTCATCAAAGCAAAAATCAGCAGTGAGGAGTGACTAACGAAGGGGGAGAAACTGCCAGGAGTGTTTGAGGTCACAGCCTGAGGGGCCCTAATCAATAAAAATAAACAGTAATCTTCCCCCAAGGAAATGTTCTGTACCTTTTAATCTCATTTCTTTTGCAGTTGATAGAAGCAGAGGGGAAAGGCATTGACTTTTTGTTACTTTTTATTTACTCACATGCACTGTATACTGACTGCCTTACCTCCTAGTTCATTGTTGTCTTACCTTACTTGAAATTCTTCCAGACAGTTTGATAAATGAATTGTGAAGTGGTCCAGCATCACTTGTTCTTTCTACAGCGCTATCAATAGAATATGCTCTTAAAGTACAGATCCCCCAAATACCAGGGGAAAAAAACCCTTTCAGGATAGCAGCTGCACGCTGCATATGTGCTATGTTTATGGAAAGAGTAAACATGAAAAACAGACACATTTGGTTTTGATTCACTTTGACTGACCCAAGGAGTCCTCCCCAGAGATAGAACTCAGGTCAGCCCATAAATTTTCAACTAAGTGTGCATGATTTTCACTTCATGTCTTCTATTAAAAAAGCCAGAAAGTTGTGTGAGCAGACATCCAATAAAGACACTAACACAGAACTGGTATATTTGTGGACTATTTCACCAGAGAGGCCAGCCATTGTACAGCACATGCCATGGCGCAGATCAACAGTCTGTATAAAAACCTGCTTCTGTAGACAGAAGTACCTCATGTGACCAGAGGCAAGAGTCAGAGGCTCAGACATAACACATTGAATAATATCTTACCCTGCAAAGAGCCTTCCTGAAGCCAACAGATGAAATCATGGGCTCAGATACCATTCAACACGGCTATCGCAATTTGATCCATGATTACAGCTTCTGAGAAAATGTTCCCACTTCTTCCCTCCACCCGATTTTTAGACAAGTTGAATGGATTTAGTCATAGAAGAGCAAATTTTTATTTTATCTTAGTTCTTTATAGCAACATAAATCTGGAAGAACCCCAGGCAGGTGCCAAAATGTGGTGCAATTAATTATAACCAAAATATTTTAACATTTTAAGTCCTCTATAGCAAATTGCAACGCTGGACCACACTGTGGTGTCCTGGCTCTCATAGAGTCCACCTCATCAAAACATTCCTCATGGGCTTAGCCTTAAGCATCTGTTTATGTGGTCTGCTGAGCCCAAGCCATGCAATACAACTGTTCCCCACCAGAAGTGTCCTTTATCAATGGAGCTACGCTAATCTACAGCAGCTGGTGGTATTGCTGTAGAGCATTTCGATGTGCAGCGCTTTGTATTTGGTTTTGTTCTGGTTTTTACTTCACTGACACAGAGAATGCCAATTTTGACTTATCATTAAGGCAATGACTGTCATTACACAGTATAAAGGATGCAAATACAGGATGCCTCTCGTCATGCAACTAGAGAACTCACTTCTGCTTTCCTGCCACTACCCTGATTTCACAGCAGTAACATCTCAGCATTTTGTCTTTGCTGCATTTGGGGTTTCTTTTCCTTTTTGATTGCCTTTTTGTGGACAATAGTGGCGACTTCAGTGTTATTTTTAAAGGTGTTTAAGTGGTACCCAATTCAAGTCTCTTACAATGCTTTGAAATTTGAAAATCCTAAATTCATTTTTAACAAAGACATAGCTGGAAGCACAGGACGACAGCCCTGGTGTGCACCAATTTATCTTAATTGCCCAAACTCAAGCCAACTGCTCTCATTAATATTCGACTGAGGAGGTGATATTGATGAAACTTAGCCAAATACAAGAGCAAAATCCCTTTTTTCAATTAGCTGTTTTTAACATCTCCAAAACAGAGTTCCATCATGCGACAACATCTTGAATTAATTGAGCTATGGGCAATCCTCGTTCTTTTTGTGTACTATGAAATGTAGGAAACACAGATGCTGTCTGTTTAAACTGTCAAACAAGTTTCCTGATGGTAGCTATCATGTCTGCTACAGACATGTTGGTTTAACAAATGTTGTGAATGCAAAGTTGGAACATGTGTGCAAAATATTCCAGGCTATAAACATCAGAATCATTAGAAGTTTGGTGAAGGTTTGTACCATTATCATGAGAAGAGCTGTAACTGCTCTGGCCATTTTGCTGAAGGGTTTCAGGAAGGCTTTTCTATTTCAAATATGACCACACTTTTGAAAAGCCTCGTCATCCAAAACAGGAGGCACTTACTTAAAACTGCAGGCAACTAAGCAAATAGTTGGTGCATAAAAATCCTTTTTTTCTTGGTTCAACAACAGAGAATTTATGGCCTTTCTTATTAGTACAATCCTTGAAAAATAGGAGGAATAACTCATCAAGAACATTGAGAAATCTCAGATAATGCATCTAACGACCAGATACCACCTTTCTACACACATTTCTATAGGTGAAATTGTTGAGAAGTATGACAAGCAGGAGACCTTTATGGGCTAAACACACCAAAGTTACTACTGCATGTGAGCAGCAGGGAAAGGCAACAAGGCCACATGTGAAAACTTTCAGAAAAGGGATGAAATCACAAGATGTGCGGCGATTCTGCTCAGCTCCTGAAGTCAGAGGCGACACAATTAAGACAAACCATTGAGTTTAAAAATTCTTGTTACACCCTAACTTCAACCTTTTAAGAAGGACAAGTGTTTACAGCTTTGCTAGAGTACATGGTTATTTCCTGATCCAGAGGATTTCTATCTCCAGTAAAAACAAGATGCATAGACAATTATTCATTGCATTTGTAGCACTATCAGAAGGTTCAGGAGATTGTAATCCTGGTTTTACTTACTACAAAATACATTAATGAACAATGGTATAGAGAGGTTTGAAAAGGATCCCAGATGCTGGCTGGAACAGGAGCTGGGAAACCTCTTTCTTGTTATGTCAGAATCAAACTTTTTATTAAACATCCAACTATTACTACACATCACTAGCAATCGCAGGACTTCTAATGAGGACAGACTGCTGGCTTTTAAAACCACATTATCATTTCTGCTCGATGCAGTGAGAAAAAATTATTACGCTCCGTGGAGCCTGTTCAGAAGAGAGCTCAGGCTCGCTGAAGGCCAGATACCAGTGTATTTGATTTCCTTGACCTTACTTTTGAAAAAAGTAGAGTCACTTCTAAAGGCCTCAACAACTGTGTAAGGGTAGGAAACCATTCTGCATTCAGCTGTCTGGATTTTAGAGTAGCTTACCTGCCACACAGTCGCAGTCAGTAAGAGCGATTCAGAACACTGGGATTTTGTGAGACTGTCAAAGCACTTTCAACTACCAGCAAATTGAAAAATAAGGTGCCCATGGGGAGAGTCATGACATTGTGAAGCTGTAGCTCCAAGGCATTTTGGATCAATGTATAATGTGCTGTTCATAGGACTTAATGAAACAATTACAGCCCTCCCGTTGATTGCCTTTGCTTTCTACTATGAATCAATAGATTATCCACTGTAAATGTCAACGTGTTCGTTCTTCCCTAGGAGGTCACTCTGCAAGGTAATAATGAAGAACACACATCGCTTGACTAAATATGCTTTTGAATTACTAGCCATGGATAAATGTCTCAATTTCTAAACAGTCTAAAGAACTAAAAGATTCTCGTACGTGCAAAAGAAAAACTGACACAACAAAAAAACCCCAAAAGAAATGTGAATGAAAAATTAGCTGTTTAAAAGCATCAAAATCCTCAGGCATAGAAAGTGTTTTCCTCTTTGTAAATGGGAGGTGTATTTTGAAAACTTCATTCCTTGGGACCGAGTGGGTTTCTGTTAGGAGAGTTCTGCCTTTTCAGGAACATCCATTTTTAATTTTTGCAAGTCTCATTTTTCTATTTCAGTTTTCTGCTTTTTCTCATTATGTAAATAATAATTATTATTTTAATTTTACAGTACAAGGCAATGAAATAAAAATATAGATTTGATACATTAAAAGCAGGCCAAAAGAAGATACATAAGCTCCAATTTCATTGCACCACACTGGGATTCCTAGAATATCTCTATCCTGTTAAACAGGCCCATGAATACAGGAGGTTTTAGAGGATCACCACCTGAGGCAGGTATTGATTTGGAGTGAAGGGTGTCAGTAAAGAGACGGGGAGTTGCATGATGCCAGAAGCTGAAGCTGGTCAGTGTGAAACTGAAGACCGTACGTTAGTCGAGGTGCAGCACTATTCCAGCATCTTTACTGACAGGTCCCACCTGGGGTCGCTCCCTTTTATCCACGCAAATGCCCTTCTCATCCCAACTGAATACTTCAACTGCTGAAGAGTTTTGTCAGGCTGCTGCCATGTTCGTTTTCACTGAGAAGGCAGTGTCTCACGTATCCCCTTATCACAATTCGGTAACAATGTGCTAATTTATTCCTGGTTGAAATGTGCTGACAGTCTCCAACTGAAAGAAGGAAGCGACAGGAATACTCACAGCACCATGGAATGTCCCCATTTCATGTAAGAATGACAATGCCTCTCCATAAAAGTATTTTTAGGAGATGGAGGGAATCTATAAGAGTTATCATAAAGTATACAAACTCTCAAGGATGCTAACATAGCCAGAAGAGTATAAAAATACAATATACTGTAATATTATAGAATAATATTATACAATAACCAGGAAATCAAACATCCTGATTTGAAAGGCCAGCAAGGGAGAAGTCCCCTCTCCCCAATGGCCAGGGTGAGCCTTAAGGCACCACAGTCTCTTAGGAAGAGGCACAGCAACTTGAGCAGGAAGTTCCTCTGAGCCCCAGCTCCTCACAGCCTTCCACCTTGTTCCTGGAAAGCAGTTATTCTCAGTATTTACAAGACATCTGGTATTTTATGGACTTCAATAATTTCAGGGATGAGAATAATCTCAATTTGAGGACACATGCAGCAGCTGTCACAGCAAAGCCTCTTCCAGGTTTCTTTGCACTGCAATAATGTGTTTGTATGAAAAAAAATAAATAATTTAAAATTGGGAACCTTGGTTTTTTAACTGTCTTTGACCGCTTTCATCTTGAGCAACAGAGACTAATATATTCACAAAACAAATGGGTTGCAATGTCCTTGGCAATAAAGAAAAGCATTGCAGTCTCCTGACTGAGTTCAGTATTAGAAGCCTTATTTCGACATAATTTTATTCCCTGCATAGTTGAGAAAGAAATCCTGGTATCAAAATAACTTAGCTTAAAAACAGAAGACAAATAAGGAGAAAGCAAATAATGCACTTTTGATTTTCTTTTTTTTTTTTAACTTTCACAATCAATGCACTAGAAACCTCACCAAGACATCTATTGACAATGAAGAGATTTTTCCTTTGTTTTTGGGGCAGGTGTGATATGAACATTGAGGTTTATAAATAAAATTTTGTGTTCGACTTAAAGATCGGTTGCTAACTGAAAGTGCAACTACTTAGTAGTGCAACTACTAAGTTAATTGTCAGAGAGCACAATACACACCTCTCTCGCACCAGAAGATGCAAGCACATTTTGTTCACTTTTGGAGATCTCATTTTGAGATGCACTGATTTAGGTGTTGCAATCCCAGAGAGAAATATAGAGCATCTGTCAAAATGCACACAATAAACAGTCTATTAGACATTATTAATGCTCCCACTGCACAGAGTTTGATAGGAACATGTAAAGAAATAGCATCAAAAGCATTTTGAGACGGGTAATAATACTGGCTGGCCCCTCCTTAAGTGTTCTATGGATCTTAATTTCAGTAATATACTAATAGTATAATGTATCTAATAAATCTAGTGTTATAAAATCTAGAATATTTCTCTTGAAATAGCTTTTAATCCTGATTTTCAACAAACCTGTGCTGCACTCAACTAACGAAGCACAGAACTTTGTCAACCCCACCTGACAATCATTTTTTTTTCTGATATACCGCAATTAAGAGCAGAGTAAAAAATTAAACTCAGGATGAGATGCTAATAAAAGAGACCCAGAAAATTTGGCTACTCGGACAAGAAGTAAGAGGACTGCTTTGATGAATTTGGCAAGCTGGAACGTGCCCTCTGGTGGCTGCAGGTTGAGAGCATTTAAGGAGAGAAAAATTATGTTTGCTGGTATAGTAAGGGTTGGTTCTTCACTGTATTTTACTGAAGTGTGGTAGATAAACAGAAAATATGGATCTGTGTGAAACAGAAAAATCAGTTAGGATAGTGACAATTATTATTTTGAAAAGGCAACATTTATTTGCTGATGTAAAACACTGGAATAATTATTACTTTGATTACTGGAGCAGCTGGCACTAGGGTACCACACTAAAAAAGCAGACCTATGGGGGAATGCTTAAGAAAGCTCAATAAAATATCTTAAAAACATGCCTATTTGGAAAGGTAATTGGGATCGGTTAGCTTAGAAAAAAACCCAGCAGGCTGACTTGGTAACAGTCTTCAAAAATGTCTAGAGCTGTTGCAAAGAGGAACCTCAGTGATCACTCTTCATGTTCAGGTAGGACAAACCAAACCAGGTTCACTTGCAACCAAAAGTATGAAAATTAGAGACCAGATATTGAAAAGTTTCAATAACAAGGATACTATTTCTGGAAGAAAATCACTCTAAGGAGCTTACTGAACTGCCTTTGCTAGAGATTAATGCAAACAGTGAGGTTCACCCCCGTGAGGGATGGTGGATAATTCTCAGTTCTCAGCCTGGAGAAGACTGGGGAGAAGCAACAGTTTTTCAAAGTCCCATCCAGCCTATGCATTTCTGCTCCTATGTAGACATCAAGTGAGAATTTCCACAGAATTCATGCAATTTCATTCTTAACTCGAGCTTTTTGCCATAAATGCAGTACACTGACCTTAACTTCTTTCTTTTTTTAATATTCTACAATGCTCCATTGATTCTTCCTGGACAACAACAATCAGATGTCACAGACAAAGGGAAATGAATGAAATCTGACACATTTATTTTAAAGCCTGCAGCAGACTAAATTGTAAATAAATCCTGCTTTTTCTACAGCACAAAGGTTGCAGACTGACTGTCCCTGTGGACTCTGCTCTCTTCTCACTACTTAACAGACTTTCTAACACTTTCTTTTGTCCTGATAGCAATCTCTCAGCAGGACTTTTGGCAGACACATGTATTATGTGTCAAAAGCAAAGTGGAAATAACTGATGGGAAGCACAAAAATCTGATGGGAATAGTTATAATAAGGAAATGAATAAACAAACATCAAAACAGTAAAACATAACCATGAAGAGATAGAGCCAGAAAGCTTCTGAGCTGTTACTTGTCTGAAATGATCAGTAAGAGCCACTGTTTTCAGTTAAAGAGTGTTTCCTATTAATATAGATAGCATTAACATATGCTATACTTAAGTTTATATGCTAATTTCATCTATTTATATTCCTATTTATTTAATACTGTTATAAAACAAAGCTCTTCCAAGACGAGCTTTAAATGTGCTATAAAACACATAGATTAAGTTATAGAATACTATTTTATTTAGGAATCCATTGACCACAGCTAGCACCTGGATACTATGTTTAGTATGAGTTACCATTGTATGTCCGTTCCTGGAAATCTGTGTTGGTTTATACAACATATTTCAACACTTTCCATTATCTTTGCACTTAAGCAGTTCTATTCACAAAATGTTCTGTTTAGTGAGTGCTCATACACTTGGCAACTTAGTCACTGTGCTTTTCAAAAAAATTCATACAAAAAGAGCTTATTATAATCAACCTAGCTGGTATACTGATTTTATTAACAGCTATGGTTAACACCATGTATAAATGGTGTTATTTATACAATTTGTTTTCCACAGTGCATTTTTATTTCCCCAGTGAGACTAATATCTGTCTCATAACTAAAGGCAAATTACATGGCTACTTACCTGTTAACGCTCCCCTGACCAGCAGTCACCTTCAGCTCCTCTCTGTCACGCAGGGTCATTGCCAGCCCTTCCTCGGTGTCTTCTCTGTAGCACCTTACTCAGCTGATGCTCAAGCCTGACGGAGGGACACAGCTCACCACCCTCCTAAGGACAGCCACAGAGTCAGGGCTTGGAAACTCTCCATCACTTCAACTAACTTAAGCAAACAAATCATCTGGCAAATGGAAACGTAATCTGGCTTTTTTTATGCTCAGTATGTGAGAACATATATGCAAGAGGCTTTGAAGGTGCAGTTTTATAAATATATTGGGTACGATATGCGCCTGCGATGCTTATGGAAACGCTGATGATTTCCCTGAAATGTGGTGATGATTTCTGCCCTAAGTATTGTCTACACCTTTCCAAATGCAGACTCTTTCTGTAGCAGGACTGGGGTAGAACAAGGAAGAAGAGCCATTAAAGCTTGGGTAAAGATGGAAAGGCTGATGAGGAGAGCACATAATACATGTCTGAAGGATTATCTGGGACAACCAGAATGAGAGGGAATTCAGAAATAGATGTCTGATCAGGCTGGTAGCTTCAGAATGATCACCTGGCAAAGATATTAACAGCACTTCCAAAGAGTGATGGATGTAGACTCCAAAGGAGCAATGAAACAGAAAAAATAAACGCTCCCAGGAAGTTTGATGTGCCTTGTGCACTGGATCACCTTGGCACACCAACATTTCAAGCCATTGTGGCACTGGGCTTCAACAAGTCTCATTCAGGAATCCAGAATTAGCTGGAATTCTGCCTCATTCAGCAGGAAAGTGTTTGGTTATATTTGTGCACATAATTCAGATTTCTGTGTTGCTTGTTTGGCTGCTTACTTCAGAGAAAGGGTTTTTTTCAACCAACTAGAAATGGTATAGCCTAACTAAAATAAATAGTTCCACCTGGTCTCCATTTGTGAAAAGCCTCTATTCTATTCTATTCTATTCTATTCTATTCACAAAAGAATTATAAATTCTGTTTCAAACCATAAACTCTTCATTAATCTGTCTAGCCAGAACTGAAATTTAGTTCTAAAATATGCTCATGTGTTTTGAACTGATAGGTATCCCTTCTAATCACTGCTACTCTTTGACTTCCCTGATTTTGCTGTTCACTGGACACTTAGTCAACCTCCAAGATAATGATTTCCTACAAAGTAATACAGAAGTCACACTTGGAGCTATTACTTATAATAATTCACAGAGACTAGAAATAACTTTATTTTCTATACTTACAAGTCAAACAGGCCTGCTGAAAAGCAATTACAAACTCAACATGCGGGTTCTTTTGCATTTACTAAAATGTGTTGATGCTGGAAATGAGTAAGCTCCCCATTTATTTCCAATTAAAACAAAGAATGGTATTTTTTAGCATTGGTTACAGCTCTGCATTTTCTTACCACCATTTTACGCTCATTTATCAACAGATGATAGAACAAGGCAACCTTGTTTTAGGGATTAACTCTCACAAACTACACTAAAAAAACCTCTTATAAAATAGTTTGTACTAAATCAAGTCTCTCAAAATTCAGTAATTCTCAATTACAACATCTCATTAAATAAAATTGTAGTAGTGGTGAATTTTCACCTCCACTGAAGTCAATGGCAAAATTTACAGAACTTCATCCTCAGACTCTATTCCACTTCTAAAACAGGGATAGAGGTATCAGTCCTGAAAAATACTGCACAATTTCCTCTAAATAACACTAAAGAAGCGAGTCAGATCTCAGCACACTACATCAGATGAACTCAATTTCTGAGTTAATCTCAATGTTGTCTTTTTTTAAGATAAATATATATATATATTTATACATACATATATATATATATATTTGAGTTCAGTAAGAGTCAGAAGCCCAGCATGCTATGGTGCTGCAGTTCTAGTGGAGGTCAGAAGATGAAAGCACCGTTTCAGAATTCACAGGAAATGGTCATTTACTTTTAGTGGTCAGCTAACAACAACTTCAAGCTGTACTCCATTTTCAATTTTATACTTATCTCACTTTTCTTTAACTGCAGTCCTTAAGAGCTCCCCAAGAGAAACAGAGCATCAGATAAAAGTCTAATACGTATCTAGAAGGCAAATCAGTAACAAATAGCGGGCACAAAAAGATGGAGCTCTTCAAGAAATCTCAGTGGTGACGGTAAGTCTGCTCTCTTGCAATTTAACAGAAACTTTAACTTCTCCAGGAGCACTGCGAGGCCATCATTAAGTGGTTTTGATAATCTTTAAGATTTTGCAAGTCATACTGGAATTCCTCTGTGCCCGCAAACTGATTTTATATCATAGAAAAAGGTTTTCTCATTTATTTTGGTTTTAAGCCATATGGGCATTGCTGCTTTTCAACACATTGTGCAGGCAGAAAATGTTATGTTATTTGACATTTCACTGAGTGGTGAGAGTGTTTTCTCCACAGAAAGGAACTGTTGATAATAATGTTCATAAGTAGCATTTAGTGGTTCTCCTGTGGCAATAGCCTTAGATAAGACATGGACAATCTAGATTGTATAGTATACAGAAACTTCTTGGTACCAGGCAACAGATAAATACATACTAGATATAATGCTAACAGAAATAATGAATTTTATTGCAGACTGGGAGTAGATAATACATCCCAATTAATAAAACATAAAATTATTTTTTAAAATTACTGTTGAAGATGTACTCTATATCAATAATATTACAAAGATCAAACAGATATGGAAAAAAGTTAAATCTGCAATGCACTTGAATGCCAAAATTCTTATGTCTCTTCCACATAAAAATCAATGATTAAAATTAAATCAAGCCCATGAATGATAGGAGATGCACCCCTCAGAGGGTAAAACTGGATTTGGTTCCTTTCTGGGGAAAAACACCTAGACGTATATTCTTGAACAAAAATCTTTCTTCAAAGGTTAACAGGAAACTTCAAGTTGATTCAAGGTAAATACTAGCTCCTGTTATCCAAGAAGATAAGAAACACGAATGCATTGGAATTGTTACGATTTTGTAATACATTACTGAATGTATTTCCCAAATATCCTATAAATTGTATGACTTGACAGGGACACAGACTACTACTGACAACGCTCATATATCAGATAATAAAGTGCTTTCATAAAGCATCACAACTTTCTGTGTTTCCAACAGAATTATTTAGTAAAATGTTATTAAAGATGTTAACCTGTGAGCTGCTGCACCATAAACAAAACAGTCAGTAAAAACGCAGGAATATGATACTGAAATCTTCCCATAAAATTCTGCAGAAAAAAATTGCAACAGAACCCAGCAGTGGTACCTCATGTCTTTTTTTAGTATAGTTGTGAAATGTGCACTGAGGAGCTATAGGATAAACCTTCCCAGCTCTATTTCACATTAGTGATGTGCTTTAAAATATCCACTCTTTTTAGACAAAGGATAAGGCTTATACCAAAAACCCACTGTGCCACTTGGCTGCATATCTTTGGTATATTTATAGTGCAACTATTCTGTTTCATCTCCAAAGGGGAAAGTTTTCCAAAGCACAGCATCCCCTGCCACTGAGAATCTACTATGAACTCCTACATTCACTAGGACCTGACACTAACCTACTGCTTTAAACAAATGAAGAATGTGCAGTGAAAATAACTTCGTCCTGTTTTTAAATATACTACTGAAATAAAATTAAACCACGCCAGACTTCACATTAGAAAATAAGAGCAAGTTTACAATTCTCTTGCAAGAGTTTCGGCGCATACAAATGCAAGCATAAATTTCATGGCAATTTTTAACAACAGATAATCAAGGTGCTATTTGAAAACATTTGTAATTTAATTATTGTTAATCTAGATTTAGTCGACCTTTGTACAAGAAAGACACCTGTTTTTCATTTTGCTTAGATATTCAGAATTATTCAAAATGCATAGAAAGGCTAAAACTACTTAATTAAAATATATTGCAAGCATGTTTTTCTAAACTTATATTGCTAAAGCCTTGCTGTATTGTAAGTTTTATTGGAGCTGACCTTTAAACACAGTACCATGTATTCACACAAGCCTAGATATATACCTGTATTTCATACTGCTATTTGAGTAGGCATACCAACACAAAACTATAGTACATATCATCCAGTGGCAGTGCAATAAAAGGTAGTGCCATCAAAATGCCATTTAATGATTTTTCAACTTCTAAATAACAACATTCTTTCTGAACACGTCTGTCCAACCAAACTTGCATATTGCTGAACACTGGCTTCGTCGCTTGGCCCCTTCCTTCCTTTCTTATACACACTGTAAGGCATGATGGTTCTCTTGTGAAGTACTCTCACTCTGCCCAGTTCCTTAATACGGCCTTCATCAACTGCAAAGAGAGCCAGAAAACACAAAAATTGGTTATCTATACTGTCCATGTGATCAATTTATGCAACTAACTTCAATATGCATAATGAAAACTGTATGAAGTAATAAAACTAATCTGCAGATGAAGAGCAGATGAAAGCAGAGCTGATCTACAGAGCAGTCTTCTTGAATCACAGTTGAAAACAAAACCTATCTTGCAAAGTAACTGTATTTGTGGTGTGTGAAAAAACAAATCACGCAGCACACATTTCTGATGGTGATATATAGCATTTCTGAAAATACCTCTAGTTCACATTCATTTAATGCTCGCTGGAGTCCACTGCCAGAAGTGAAACTATCTGGGAAATACTTTCAAACACAACCGACCAGAAGAGACTTGCTGTTATTGCCATACTGCACTTAATTACTACAGCGCTTGCAAAATCCACCAGCACAGAGCACTCCCTTTCCCAGTTGGGAAAAGCGTATTAAAACCAGCAAGAAGCCTCTATACTGTTTGCCTTAGGTAAGCATCAGGCAATAAACTGCCTTCCCAGGTGAAACTCCCTGGCCCTCTAGCCCCCATCTTTTCGTCCTCACTTATACTGGTTTCCGAGTTTCTCTAGTAGAATGAAGTTGAACACATGCCCTTACTTCAAGTCTGATCCCTGAGCTCTGCAGACCAGCAGAGTTAGCAGGGCAAGCACTAGCTGGGTGGGCACAACATAATTCCTCAGGCTTTCAAAGATACACACACCATAGTTGAATCTTATTAACCTCATCTACAGACCCCTTGTGACTTAATTTAACCAGAATCATACACATAAGAGCATCGTTGAACAAGTTAAAACTTCCTTGTTTTTATGAATCCAGTTGATGCTACTATTGCTGGATAATAATGTTATATAGCTGCTGCGTGCCATAAAAATTGGCTCTACAGTGCTAGAAAACTCTTCAAAGAAAGTCAGAGAACATGCCACACACTTGAGGCCATTGCAGGATAAACTAATAAAATTATTACAAAATACTGGTAAAAGACATCTTGGACTTTTCTGAACTTCAGTTTTTAAAAGCCGCCAATGTAAGAGTCAACTTAAACACAGAATCTGAACTACGAGTTTGAGAATAGAACCCTATAAATTCAAATAGTAACAGAGAAGAGATGCTTACTAGAACATCAGCATTTGGGGACATCAACTACGCAAAGACTCAATCTTTTTTCTGCACCAGGACATTATTCTGACTGAAGAGACAGCACAGGTAAGTATAATTGCTTAGCTTTAAGTACTGCATCAATCTGCCTCAAATTAAAATATTTTATATGTTTATGTACTTGCTTCACTTAGGTTAGAACATTTAAGGCTCCTTGAACAGGATCTGAATGGTATCCACTCTACACCGTTCCCTGCTTACAACACCCACAATGAAGCCTTCTGCTGAACATCAGTTGACTCAAAATCAAACCAACTGCTGGGGAAAAACAGATAACTCAAAAATAGGTTTTATTTGTAAGAGAATAAACAGAGGTAGAACTTTCTCAGCAAGTTTCACAAATGGCAATACATCCAAAGTGATATGACACCAGCTCTGGGAAGCAAATTGGTCACCAAGTCCTACCTTACTTTTTTTTTTTACATACCTGCTCACTAGACTTGCCACAGCTAAGCTAAACAACTTGTCTGGAAGAATCTGAAGAAATCTATAAGACAAATCTCTATTTAAATATAGCCCTTACTATGGAAAAGCTCAATACTCCCTTTTGGGCCCTCTTTCTGCTTTAATAAAGTTTGTCTTTTGTCGAGGTCATGAACACTCCCATCCCTGGAAGGGTTCAAGGCCAGGTTGGACGGGGCTTTGAGCAACCTGGGCTAGTGGAAGGTGTCCCTGCCCGTGGCAGGGGGTTGGAACTGGATGGTCTTTAAGGTCCCTTCCAACCCAAACCATTCTGTGATTCTACGAAGTTCTTTTCTTTGCAAGACATTCTTAAGAACTTGCGCCTACCCATCCACAAAAATGGTTTATAAACATTTTTCTGCTGATTGCCTGAATTTAGTATGTGAAACGAAACGAAGCCCACTTTACAAAATTTAGAGTGACTTCATTACTTTTATCTGTGTTTTGATTCCTAACATGAAAGCACAACCTATTTCTTAAGACTTAACTAGGAAAACGTGGTTTGAAGGAAGAAAATCTGAATAGTACTTGCTAAGATTGCATTCTCCACTAATTATTGTTGGCAATTGCTTTAGATAAACACCAAGTCAAAAACACTTTATGGCTTTCTCTCCCTCTTTGAAATCCATTAGGTTTTTGATGTGTGGCCAACACCTTCCTGATATCCCAATAGGTTGTTTTTACTACCAGGCCTACTGCCTATTCTATTACATCCTCCTCCTTTCTGAAAGTTCACCAAGGAAAAATTTGCAAGTTTGGCGTCTGGAGGTGACACAAGTGTAAAGTTATTTTAAGTTCTTAAATTGGAAAGTTTATATTTACTGCACCTCTAGGCTGACTGTAAGTTTGTGTCCTGAAATGGATTTACGCCAAGCCTAGCCTTCATAGTCTCATGCCAAAAGCACTTTCAAAGCTGTTCACTACTCACTGTTTGATACCCACTGCTTTCAAATAATACTGAAGCCTGATACTCTGGATGAGTTCATCTTTTGGACTGTAGTATTCCTGGCCCCAGATTCAATTTCTTACAGTAACTAAAGCTACTGTACCTTCAGTTTCACTACAGCCTTACTGGCTCAGCTGAACCCCGTTCTTGTTGCTCAGCATTTATACCCTTATTCCACTTTTACTTATTACATCAAGCGCAGTCGGTGCATTATCCTCCTTGCAATCAGGCCCACGCTAGCTCTTGCTCTAAGCCATATGAAACTTATTATGACCCAGCGTTCTAGCAAATTTGTTAAGCACTGCAGCCAAGCATTTTCTGGGGAGAAGTGAGGCTTGCCAAACCATGCTGTAGATCAGTCCTTTCTTGGACAGGTTTGTGGCGCAGGTTTATAACACAACCCTCAGGCAGGAGAAGGCTCTCCCAAAGCAATCGAGAAAATACCAATATCTTGGAAAAAAACACTGTAATATGAATACTTCAGACATGTTTTAAGCTTAACACTGACAGTAAACTATACATATAAAGACTTGGTAATGAGTTTATCATCAGGAAAAGTTTAAAGCCAGATATGTTTGGTCTTACATACTTACATTTGATTGACTGTATTTATATTTGCTCTACACATTAAAGTTGATTCCAGATTCTTCAAACAAGGTTTGAAAGGTAGAACAATAATAGTCCAAATGTCTACAAAGATTACCTGTTTTAGTGAACATTTTTCCATTGACTCCCGCAAAATAAAAACTTTAATGATAAAAATAACCTTCTGTAAAAGTACTTAAATATATATAATTTAAACTCCATCTGAAAAAGAAACTTTTTACTGAAATGTTAAGTATCAGTAAAATAATCTCAGGTACATAGTTAAGCTTTTAGAAAAGGTGAATAGGAACTTGTGTAACCATAATAACAAATCCGTAAGTTAAAATTCAGCCACCTTTCAATTGCTACTGCTCTGGAGGCAACACCACATGAATTCAGGAAAGTACTCCCTTTATTCATGATTTAAGAGAATTTAATTGAAAATAAAAGCTCCGGCATTGTTTAAAAAAGAAATTACCCTCCCAAAAAGAAAAATTAAATATCTGCTCCTGCTGAGTGGCACATGATAAAATCTGCTTTATATTTAAGAAAATGCCAATGAATTCTAACAGGCCTTCTCTGTATGATTGATGCTGGGATACAGGAGAAATCCCAATTCAAAATGAGATCATATGCTGTATTAAATAAAATTACTTGCTGAAAATAAGAAAAAATCTCTGTCAATAAGTATTGTTTCTATGTTTTATTAAAGAAATTTCAGTTAGTGACTTCCATTTCTAGAAAGACCCACGCTGATCAGACAGTGGGAACAATATGTTAGGGCAACTTTAATCATTATTGTAATTACTGAATGCAGTATCGTTACCATCAAAAAGCTGAAAAAAGCTCATTTTTCCTCCTCACACTTTCTCATTTTATACCTCCTGAGTCTCCCACTAACCTCTGCTTTGCCTCACAAGTAGTTGGTACATTAATTTATAAAACCCTCAGAAAGATAAAATGTTTAAATTGTTTGAAGACAAAATTTCTCTTGCAAGTGCATAATTATCGGATGCCTCATCAAGTTATAATTTATAGCCAGTTAATTTTCTAAGGTTTACTTCTTTAGCCATCACCCTAGCGCAGCCCTCTATGACTAAGATAAGACCTTGTATGCCACGGCTTCAAAAACTGTGCCATGCAGCAGACATGCTAAGTTTCTTAAGAATACTGTAGAAACCATTCTCCCGTAAGTCCAAATTTTGTTCATCTAAGCAAATATCACTGGGTCTTGGAATGTATTTTTATTTTTTTTTTATACAGTTTTTTTATAATTTATCTATTTCTGTGCATTCTCTCCTGACACCTCTGGAAACACTTCATCTTTATCACTTGAAATGACTGGATTTGGTGGAAGCAGTTTTACTAACAAGGCATTATAAATAAGCAATAGCACTAGAAGGAGGTATAGTACTGCTAATGTCCATTTGGACTCCTGGGACTTTGCCTTTGTGAAGATTATCATGGAACTGTTAATTAATTGTTGTCTACAGAAGAGGCACTGTCACTTGACATACAAAACGTACAAGGTCTTATCCCTTAATTCAGTTACTTCTATCAATATAGTTTGGATGGTAGATACATAGAAAAAATAAACTTCAGAAAAATCGATTCTGTAGATTGAAAGTTCCTGTCATTTTAGGAAACTGAGCAATTGTGTATGCCAACTGTCTGCCTTTAGATAAATATCATCCTGTAAGTCTCAAAGCTAAAAATACAGCTGAATTCCTGTTGAGTAAATTAACCGTCACTTCCTTCTCTTTTCCCCTATACTCCTAAAACACCAAATTATTTGCATAGCATTCATCTACTGAAATTTGAATATAGGAGAGATTTCATATATAATTCAACCTTGCCACTGTGATCCCATAAAAAATTGCAAAGATTGCAAAGAGGTGTTAAAATTATTTGTTCCCACCCCCATATCACTATTAAATGCTATTCATACCTGGAGGATTTATTTTCTGATAAAACAAAGCATAGCAGATACACTGCTAAGTATCGGTAAAAAACAAAGCAAAAAGAAGAAGTGACCTAAAGACTCTCTACGCAATGGTTTGTCTTGGCAGATGCCAGGCAGATATTGGTTTGATTTCTTCACCCAGGTACACACACGCACCTTCGTCAAAAGCACAGGCAACGTTGCTGAGCGACACTGAATAATAAGCTAAAAGTAACAGCAGTGGTCTTCAAAGTCAGCCTCATCCAGCAATCGGCCCCAGAAATACTTTTATACTCAAGGGACTAGGAGGAATGTGAAGAGCAGGAAGTCTGACATACTCCTGTACAATTCAGGTTTTATTTCTTTGCACAACCCAAACCAACTTCCCCTCGAAACTGCAAGCTCCCTCCCGAAACCAAAACGTGATTTTCAAATGCTGCTATGCATTCCTGCTGAAATACCATTGTAAAATAAGGAGGAATTGTTTTACCATTTTTATTCCCAGTAACAGCAAAAGGGCATCAGTGTGATTTTGCACAGAAATTCAAAGTTTCATGTTGTGAATTTTTTTTCTTGCAGCGTAGGAATTGATTAGCATTTTTATAAAATTATTTTGGGAAGCTGATATCCAAATATTTTTATTCTCCAACTACATTAACCTTTATTATTACTACCTAATATAAGCTGAAGTGAAAAACAGCTACATCTGGTCAGAAAGCTGGGTAAGCACGTGCAAAGCCTTACACCTTGAGACTCAGAGAGCGGCAAGCGAGCTCTGCAACAGCCTGCTGCAACTCTACGCAGGCTTGGAGCCAACCCCGCGTTGAAAAAAGTGTGATGGTTCAAAGGTTTTTGTAGCAAACTATTACTAAACCAGCTTTTTGGTGGTGGCTGATTTGGGTCAAGCTGGTTTTGATCAATATTGATTTGGAAAGACAGCCTGCAGCGGCAGTGTTCTGTACTGCTCTTCCGAGCCGTGCGCGATGGGTGCCGAGTCAATGGTACCTCCTCCCTCATCCCCTTTAATATACTCCTCACAAATAAGACATTTTTTGTCAGGGGTATAATCTAGAGATGCAAGCAAGCTAACTTCTTGTTAAAGTACATTTTCCCATTTACAGGAAAGTAAGTGAAGAAATAATTAAAAATAAGTGACAAATTTATTGACTTTCTTATTTTTTAAATAGGAAAAAGGACAACTGCCAATTTCTTTAAAAAACCCCAACATTAGTCACAGGAAAATATTTCTTACGTTTTCTGTACAGAATGGATTCAGAATTACTAAGACGCCTTACTGAGGTCTGGTATTTCTAAATCAAAAAAGAAACGTGGCACTCCTGCTAAACTCTGAAATGATGCTGTTTCTGATCCTAAGTTTCAGTTTCCTTAAATGCTACTTAAACCCCCTGGAACAAAGGCAGCATTTGGCCATCTTCACTTTGTGCTTCTGCATCCATGCTACACAGAGAAACTGGAGTTTATTTTCTCCGTAGCAGGATGAAACAGTGGAAGAAAGAATGGAAACAGGCAAAGAACCAGTCCTAGTTCAAAATTTAAAATATTTAAAACCGTGCCATTAACTGAAACCTGTGATTCACTTTTAAAGCAATCCTTGAAGGAAACTCCCACGTAAATAACTCACATTATAAATTAGTTTCCATTTTGCTTAAAAATGGAATCTCAGAAAAACTATTTTTACCTCTAAGCATTAAATCCACAGAAAAAAAAAAAAGTAAGGAGATTAGCACTTGAAAACTGCTGTATTTTCAAACGGACAGCCCAAAGGGTATGCTTGGGTTTTGGTTTTGTTTAAAGTTGTTCTTGGTTTTAAATTTTCAATTTTGAAGCAGTTACAACTTACCTCGTTTTTAAAGATGAACACAGTGTTCACATTTTCCAAATCAAAGAAAAACAACAGGTTTAAAATTCAATTTACAAGGAGCTTTAAAGTTTCATCATACCTGACCTTCCAAACTAGGTGTAAAAATGATAAAAGCAGCACCCATCCCTGCTGGTTACCCCACAGCAGTGTTAATTTATTTGAGAAATACTACAGCCTTGTCAAATTTTTTTTAAAGAAAAGCTACATCTGGTTTACATGGCCTTGTCAAAGTTAATGATCAATGATTTTAAAACAAAGAAACTTTAAATGTAAGAAACAAATTAACTTTTCAAATTTTATAACTGAAATATTGGAGATATTAATTACTGGAAATGGAAAATGTTTCCACCTCAGTCAGCAGTCTAATGTATCTGACCTTTGAATTGAAGCTAGTTTCTTACTCAATTTAAAGCGTTACTTCTTTGCATTCATCAGCAAAGCGCTGGAAGTCATCCTCAAAACAAAATAGACAATACACAGTGACAAGATAAGCAACACCTGTTAGTAGTAATATTTATGTAAAACAGTGAGTTGCAATGCATTTTTCCTCATATTCCTTCATTCATACTAGATTCATACATTAGGAAATATGAAAGACCAGTAAGTCTTGGGGTATAAAAATACTAACTCGAACCAAAGTAAGAGTATAGTTAAAATGAAGCATAAACAACAACAACAACAAAATTCAAATAAAATAATTCTTGATTAAAGCCAGAAAGCAGAAGTCACAAAGGAAGTACAGTAACTCTTTGCACTTACTCCAACAAGAAATAAATAGGAACTTTTGAAATCACTGTTCAAAAAGAGAATGTTCCTATGGAGAAAAAATGCACTTTATCAAAATATTATCAACGATCCTTAAAACAGGAAGACAGAAGAATTACAGTTTTAAAAATATAACTTATAGGGAACCTTAAAATGGGTAAAGACAGGAAGTTGCAACAAGGGTAAATCCTAGACATCTTCCGAACAAAATTTTGGGCTTTGTGCCTGAAATCATACAACTGGTTTATGATTTGCAATTCAATCTTGAGAAGCAAGCAGACTAATCACTTGACAAAACGCATTCAAAATCCGCTAACCCTGCTGTGCCACACGGAAACAATAACTCATTGTGTTTTGACTCTTATTATTCTAGTAGTAAACATGAATAGGGGCCAATGGAAAACATTTCCTGTGAATACAGCGATTCATAGCAGTTCTCGTTTTCAGTTGTAATTCACAGCAACCTGCAAAGGCTTCTGGCTTACCTGCAAATACAACCCTTTGACTGCATTGCCTAACACTAAAATCCAAGTATGGCCCGCTGTTTTGGAGACATTTGAAAGAGATGCACATAAAACAGTAGGTATAAAAATCCTGGTTTACTTATGAGGAGCTCTCATGTAATACAATTATTCTAGCCTACCTCAATTTATTATCCTGAAGTATGGTGACTGAGAACTGGATACCAAAGGGCTAGATTTAAATGACACTGATATTTCTCCAAGGACTTGCTTTTCAGGGATGCACTATAAAAAAAACTAGTAGTACCTGGGAAAATGTTAACTTAAATGAGACTGAACAACTTCCCATCTGAAAACAGTATCTAGTGCCTGCAAAGTAAAGATACTAAGACAAAAAACAAGACAAAACCCCAGAAAAATAAAGGGAATATAATCTAGTAGATGGCAAGTTGAAAAAGATAACTATTTCACTTTTAGATGCTCTTTCAGAAGACAAAATGAACTAATCAATTCTTTTCAAGTTGTATCTCTGACACTATTCTTGATGACTTCAGATACGACAAATGAGAAATTGAACTGCCCATGAGGAACATTAACTGCATACCCAGCAGGCTTTCGTGCTGGTTTTTTTTGGTTTTTTTCTTTTTTTTTTTCTTGTTTTAAATACCCTTTTTGGTCATCTAGTCAACTTTCAGTTATGTCTTCACTTTAAACACACCATGCATACAAGGACCAGAACCGCAGCAGGCACAGCTCAGTTTTAAATGCACGAGCACCGTGAGACACCAGTTCTGTGCATGGCCCTGCACACCATCTCCCTAAATCAGGTTCTGCGACCGCAGCGCCCCGACAATCAGCAGCCTGCACAAGGTAGTTTTGCAGATCCAAACTAGCTAGGTCAAAGTTTTACAAGCTCGTTCATGCCCCAACTCATTTTTGCTGGACTCTGCAGGCATTTCCAATGTCTGATTCTGATCACGCTGGGTTCTGGGAAGGTTTATTTAATCTAAGTCAGCACTGACGAGCCTGAGCAAGCTTTATCCTGCACCAGATCCATCTCCCCCGTGCTTCTCAGAACCTTTGTTAGCTGAGTTTTTCTGTTCCTCAAAGTATCCGAGTTATTCAGAACAATACAGTTCAGTATTTTGAGCTGCTCATTTCTCTTTAGAGACAGAAGGGAAAATCATGGTCAAAATCCAACAAGCACTTGGAAACAGCACATGAAAGCAACTCTTTAATTCGCTTGCTAACACGGAATTAAAACTCCACACATATCTTTCCAGAGAGTTTAGCAAGGTACCTGTCATCTCAAGAACATCATCAAAAGCGACTCAGTTACTGTTGGGAGAGACACATTAAACATGCCATTAAATCTGTGAATTACAGGTTGGGAATACTAAATTAGCGATGCATCTTACATAGAAAAGATGAGGGATGGAAAGCAACTGCCACACAAACACTTCCTATTAGGGATGAATGAAATATTTCATTCATTTCTCATGAAAAACATGAATAAATATTTTTTAGATAAACACAGAATGCTTACCTCTTTACTAACTCTAGTAGAACTTTAAAACTAGTAACTACACGGCCATCTCAGAACAGCTTATTTCATCTACTTCATTAACATATTTTGCATAAGAAAAAACCAGAAACACTATATAAACTGCATTTTCATTTCAGCTGGTAGCTAAAATATCTTGTAAGTCAGTAAGATTTACCCAAGAAGCCAAATACTCAGCTCCACTAAAATCTGTCATTTTCCAACTACAAAGTGACACTAATGAGTCAAAAGTTTTGTAACACAAACAGTGCCTAAGATGACGTACTGACCTTCATGTCTGTGTGAGAGCAAATCACGACTGTCCTGCCCAGTATCTGAATTTCTACAACTTCCACTGATTGCAAAGCTGATGTTTATGACATGTAAAAGTGTTTCAGACTTCACTTTTGATGTCAAATTAATTTTACAAGGGCTAACAATGGAGGAATACTGCTATTGCCTCATTTTGTATATTTTAGAGTCATTTTGCATTGCACAAACAAATTAAGAAACACACTTTGTAACTTTAATAGGCCACCGTCACCCTCTGGATTATAACCTTGCTTCGAGGGAATTAAAAAGAAAATTTGTGGCTGAGATAGAAATATTAATTAAAACAAAGGGAATTTTAGCAATTGTGGATTTTTTAAAATTCTATTTCATAAATATATTTCCGTATACTTATTTCCATCACATTTATGCAAGAATAAAAAATGTTGGCAGTTTTGTTTCTTTTTCTGAAGCAAAGTCTTCCCATGGGACTGACCCCAAACCAGCTGATAGCGAGGGGATACTAATGAGGACTTCAGACTTTCACAAGAAGGCTTCCCAGGAGAGAGTTCCACTTTCAACCAGACTTCCAGGGACTTTTAATCACAGGTTTTAATGACACTTCAAGCCGACAGCAAAACGCAGTACTGAGCCCCAAGCTTACAATGGCAGTAAAACCAATGGAATAAAACATAGTATGAAAGACAAAAGTTACAGGGTTATGCTTTACGGAGTTACAGCTCCAAAAAATGGGATGGAAACAGGAAAAAAATCTGACAATAAAAGAGCTAAATACCATTTATTCCAATATTTTAACTGTTTAGAAGTGAAAATGGCAGAAAGCACTAAGATGATCTTTGAAAAAGAAGGGCAAAGCAAAGTCCTCGTTAAGACTGATATATGAGAAGGAGGAAAAAAACCAAATACAAGAGTCAAGCTGAGAATTACAAATGCAATCGTTTCCATGAAATAGGAAAACTGAAGCAATTGGCAGTAGCTTATCAACTAAATAAATCAGATTACCACAATCAATTTACTGGCTAAATTAATTAAAACATGGAATCAAATTATATTCCATGTGAAAAGTCAGGATGATGTCACCAGAGCAGAGAGTAAACATGTTCTGAGGCACCAAGGATCGTTACAAAAGGTCTGACCTTGAAAAAAGTTTGCTGTGGTGGCTGGTAGCATGTGGCTGCGCTGGGACTCGGCACATGCCTGTGGTGTTGCTTCCACAGCTGCTCTGTATCTGCACCTAATTACAGCTTTTAACTTTTATCACATTTTGAAACTAATCCCATATGCTAGTTATGCTCGGCATGAAATAAATCTGCATGATCTCTCTTACTTATCCCACATTATTTAATTTTTACTTTCTGTTCTTGTGTTTCTAACACCTTTTGTGTATGGAAAATAATTCCTCCAAGATTTGGCAGTCTTTGCCCTTCCCCACATTCCCCTGAATCTTCACCAACTAATGAGTTCACTTCTGGTCCAGTCACAAAAAAACCCAGAATTATTCTGCTAGAGAATCAAATGTCACAACATTCAAATGGTGAAGGAGTAGCTTCAGCACACAACCACCTAAGATTCATCTCTTCAACACGAGGAGAAGTATGACAGGATATCTTTATTTTTCAAGTAAGGTTCTCAAAAAATTATGTAATTTCAAAATACATCTGTTCATTACACAATCTCTATGATAAGTCATTTTGGATTAAAATGTATTTTGGGGAATTTTGCAGTCCAAGCCAAATGTTACATGAACTACACTAAAGTCAGACGATGGTGTGTGTTGAGGGGCATTGGTTTACTCTGCTACACATATGTCAGAAGCAGATACATTTAGAATATCAATACATACAGACTTTTAAATCATAAATATTTAGCAAAGTTTGAGATTTGCAATTAACAATGCAAAATGGAGTTCATATTATGACCACACTTCAAATCATATTTCAAAGACCTTTCTGTCTTGGCAATTGATTGTTTTGGGAGACTCCATTGCAGAGCTGATGGTTCAGTGTAATTTCTACCCCACAGCCAATTTACACAGTGTCAGTTGTTTAGGACCCACAAATTAAGTTAGTAACAGTACCTTTTTATTACAGAAGCACTGGAATATTTGAGCATATTTTTGCATATGAGGGTAAAATCCCACACCAATCATTTCAACTTAATCTAAACATACTAAAGAGTGAGGGAAAAATTTGCCTGGCTACACCTTACTGGCACTATCTTCGTTGTTTAAATATCTTGTATGCTCAGGGCTCACACTGGATTTAGAAATATGCATTCTGATGATTCTAAGTGTTTATAAACTTAATCAGAAACAGATACAAATTTGTAAGATGTGTCTCTTCCAGAGGAGCTGCGAGAAATAATTTGATATGTCGGTCTTTTTCTAGGTTACAGAATTCAAATTTATTACCTATAGCTTTAATAAGATAGTGGAAAGTTAGTTCTTTAGAATAATTTAGTTCATGATCTATCAAAAATTACTTAAAACTGTTTCCTAACTCTCCAAACTACACAACACTGTATCTTTAAAAAAATTATAAACAGCAGTTTGTTTTAGAGCAGACCAGCAATTTCTCCCTAATCAGATGATTGCACAGTTCTAAACAATTTGTTTAATGTTTTCCATCTGTCATAGTTTTGTGACTACATTTTCATCGTCTCGAGAACTTCAGCGCATTTATTCTTACAAACATTAATCTGCCTCACACTACCCTTACAAACATTAACTTTTGCATTAATCCATCTGACTAGATTCAAAGATGCAACACTACACGTATACATCACTCTGTCAGGGATCTAAACTCTCAGACGTGACCAAACGGCAACCGCAGTTCACTTTATGGATACAAATATGTGATCATGGCTTTTCCGCTAAGAGGGAGGAGGAATAAGGCCAGTATCATGATAGTACACTATACTTTTAAAATATATCTTAAAATTAAACTGCCTCTGTACTTGGTGAGGAAAAAAAAAAGAAAATCAACAAAATACTTGCATTCACATACACAATAAATGTAAAACATGTTTGAAATACACCTTTTTTATTAGCAAAGAATAGTATCTAAATTGTACACAAAATTAAATATGAAAAACACAGCACTAGAAATCAAGGTTAATAAAATAGTTGTGACAAATTCTTTTTCTAGTGAAAGCACTATGCACACAAATATATTTTTAAAATAAGTTTGGTATAACTGCCCAAGCCTGCAGATTTCTGGGTAAGAATTCTAAGTTTTATTTATGTATTTGCGTGGCAAGGTTCTGGTAGTGGGGAGCTACAGGGGTGGCTTCTGTGAGAAGCTGCTAGAGCTTCCCCCAAGTCCAACAGAGCCGATGCCAGCCGGCTCCAAGACAGACCCACCGCTGGCCAAGGCCAAGTCCATCAGCGACAGCAGTAGCGCCTCTGGGATAACACATTTAAGAAGGGGGGAAAAAAAACAACTGCACAGCAGCAGACGAAGAGAGGAGTGAGAATGTGAGAGAAACAACTCTGCAGACACCCAGGTCAGTGAGCAAGGAGGGAGAGGAGCAGAGATTCCCTGGCAGCCCGTGGTGCAGCCCATGGTGAGGCAGCTGTGCCCTGCACCCAGGGAGGTCACCAGGGGAGCGGAATCCACCTGCAGCCCGTGGGGGACCCCACACCGGAGCAGGGGGACGTGCCCAAAGGAGGCTGTGACCCTGTGGGAAGCCCACGCTGGAGCAGGCTCCTGGCAGGACCTGTGGGCCCGTGGAGAGAGGAGCCCACGCTGGAGCAGGTTTGCTGGCAGGACTTGTGACCCCGGGAGGGACCCACGTTGGAGCAGTTCATGAAGAGCTGCAGCCCGTGGGAAGGACTCAGGTCAGAGATGTTCGTGGAGGACTGTCTCCCGTGGGAGGAACTCATGCTGGAGCAGGGGAAGAGTGTGAGGAGTCCTCCCCCTGAGGAGGAAGGAGCAGCAGAGACAACGGGTGACGAACTGACCACAACCCCCATTCCCCATCCCCTGCGCTGCTGAGGGGGAGGAGGGAAAAAAATTGGGAGCGAAGTTGAGCCCGGGAAGAAGGGAGGGGTGGGGAAGGTGTTTTAAGATTTAGTTTTATTTCTCATTACCCTACTCTGATTTGATTGGTAATAAATTAAACTAACTTCCCCAAGTCGAGTCCATTCTGCCCATGATGGTACTTGGTGAGTGATCTCCCTGTCCTTATCTCAACCCACAAGCCTTCCGTTATAATTTCTCTCCCCACTACAACTGAGGAGAAAAGTGATACAGTGGCTTTGGTGGGCACCTGGCATCCAGCCAGGGTCAACCCACCACAATTTACTAGAACTAATAACACTCAGTTTCTTGCAAGAAGCATTAAGATGCATAATCAAGTCACTAATAAGAGGATTCAGAGTTATTAAATACTGGGAATGTTATTTACTTTTTACTACTCTAGCTTACTATGTGCAGCAAAATAACAATGCTGAGAAAATTTTCATTTTGTATGCAACAAAGGAGGAGTTAGTTCTGTAATATGTGAAAAAGATGTATTTCTGAACAAAAAAAAGTTTTTTCAGCTTGTATTCCTAGAAGTTTCAAAAATCTGGTATAAACTTGCAGTAAAATAAAATTACAAGACTACTACAGAAAAAGACTGGAAATCTTAAGCAATTTTTAGTTCAATAACTCAAAAACTAGTGATCTGGTATCAACTCTGTTCATAAGGTAATACATCAAATGGGGTTTTTTTTAGAGTGATTCTTGTGAGCCTAAAGTGAGACCTCTCACTTCAAAATCTGACCTCTACATAGATGTGTGTAGTGTCCCAGGACTCTGGCACTGATCATTCACCTAATACTTCTGGAGAGTTTAAACACTGATTTTAGTGTTGTTTCAGGGTGGGTTGTTTTTTTTTCAGATGGTTAAGACTTGTATGTGAACATGAGGCAATTTATAAGACCTTCTGGATTTCAACATCTGTCTTTTGTGTAGACATAGCCTGACCAGTTCCTGGGTGGCTGCAGGCAGATCACTGAAAAGCACAGAAAAGAGAAATTATTTTCTCTTGATTCCAATGCCTATCGTGGCTCAGACCATCTGGAAATAGTCTAAAGACTAAATTCTTCTAAGGACTTCCACTCCTCTGCTGGAAGAAACAAGGTCTTTATTGCTGTGTGGAGAGGGCAGATGCAGAGTCTGGTCTGCATCAAGAACAATGAGAGGAAGGTGGTTGCTGAATTGTTAGGCACTGGCAAATTTCTGTTGGCATATGACTTTGGCTTCATAATCTCTCCAGGTTTTCACGTCGAGTTTCTTTCTACATAGTGTATTTAAAAACCAGCCTCTCTTATCCACCTCTAGAAATATCTATCTAGATTTTCAAGTTTTAATCCTACCATTACTTATTTCAACAGTTTTCTTCTGTTCTTGTCAAGCCCTTCTCATCGTTCTACCTATATGAACTACTGCAAAATTTACTTCCCTGTCTTTCCATGCATGTCTCTATCAGCTACCCACATCCTGATCACATCAGACCAATCTCACTTCCAAAGCTTTCCACAGTCTGTTTCACCCCCATCTTCATTCCCAGCACCTACAGGCAGTAATGCAAGTTCTACCCCTGACTACGGGATCTGATACCCCAGACCAGTTTATCTGGTTTTGAAGAAAACTCCTTTGTGCCTCCCCATATTCTTCATTTCTCCTACACCTTTCATGCTGCAAAAGATTTTTCCATCAACTCTAAAAGATAACTAATGTACTTCCTTAGATCCCTCTTCAAAACTCTCCCTCCTCACCGTGATGTTTACAAAAAACTCAGTTTAGTCAGTTTACTCCCTTACCATTTAGTCTATTAACAGACTATAATTTAATCTATTACTATAATTGACCAGACAAACCAGAAGTGCTCCCGTTTCTTTACACCATCCTTTTGCATCCATCATGGTTTGTGTTAGACTATACTCTCTGGAGCAAAGAGCGTCTTGTCTTACAGAACACACAAAGCCAAGACAGAGGAGTCTATGTATGCCTTTGTTATGTGTATTTTTCAACACTGGAGAAAGTACTTTCATTTTAATTAATGTATTCCATTCGATTCCATTTTGATTTCACTCTATTATTAGATATACAGGAAGCTGAACAGATGTGTATTAGCTTAGCCAATTCATCAACCTCAGCAAACAAATCAGTCAAGAAAAGAGAGCATTAAAGTCCTTTTTGATCTGCACTACTCAAAGCAGCAGACACAGGAAGGTGGGAAGCAGCTTCCACCACTGGGATTGCTGAGGGCTGTGCCTAGCAATTCGGATCAAGCACAGCTTTTTCACTTGGGTAACAGCACCTTGTTCACCCTGGCTGGCACAACATACACGCCACATTACTCAACACAGTCAGGAGGCTATAAAACTATGAAGGCTTTGAACCACCACTTCAGATTGGGATTGTATCTGCCCTTATCTGAAGTTGCTTCCTAAAGGTGTTGACAGTCCAGTGCTGATGGGAAGAAAGATCTGAAGTTTCCCACTAATTTAATTAACATCCCAAAAGTAGATTTTCATAAAGATCTTACTTCATGAAGACATGATTTTCACAGGCTTTTCTCAGGAGCAACAAACCGAAAAATCTCAAAAGATGTTAGAAAAAAAAAAGAGATGTCATTGGGTTTGTCTCAAAAAAATAGAAAGTGGAAGGATAAAAGTATTGCCAGGATACCAAGTAAATTATTTGTAATTCTCTTCATACTACATTTCTTCCATGGGCAAAGCTGTTAGTGAAAGTACCAATGAAACAAAACCTTGACGGCCAGTTCTGAGAGGAGGAAGTTAACTATTATGACAGACAGACCATGCCCAGGAATATTTCAGCAGATGCCATCATGTGACTGAATTTTGCTCATCAGTTTTGATATTTGACAAAGTCAGTGACAGCAATATTTTAACTAACTTCTTTTTTCTTTACCGTAACTCCATCCATCTTTTGTGTAGACATAGCTAATAGTCTGTTAAATGAAGTTTGGCACTATCTCAATTTTCAGAATGCATCAGTGTCCAAAGCCTCTCACTACTGCCCCACCTCACTAGCTGCTTATTTACTTGTAAGTAAATGACCAGCCACAGGTTAATAATAAAAACATCAGAACCCTAATAAACCTCTCTCATTTATAAGATCATGTTAGGTCTTCTGAATTTTTCAAATTGAGCAGGCAACAAAAATGAAAAATCTGTTCCGAGGCATGAGTAATTTAGGCAAAACTGGTAATTTATAAAAGCAAGAATACTTGACTAACATGACCTTTCATCCATGAATGCTGTCTGAGTGTTGCTATGCAATTTTTTCTTCTGAAGTAACTGATGTTTTTCAATACACGTTAGGAACTGCACATAAAGAGCCTACCAGCAGTTTATTTAAGTATCAAATTTGAGCGTTTGCTGGCACAGGACCTCATCGTTGTCTCTGTATGACTGCAGTGTTTTGAGGTTAAGTAAGGCTGAATCTCATTACACTGGCCAGAAGCAGTAAAGAGTTGGACCTATTTCAACCATCAGGCACCCATGATTTGCCATCTTAAACAATAAAAAGTTATTATGGTTCCTATGATTGCTTTTTTAATTTATTAACTGTTAGACACTTCTTTAGACTTATCTCTGTGGTATAAAGAGTTAAGAACTTTGTTTAGTTTGTCTGTCCTCTCTTCTTCATTCTCCAAATGTTAACAAAAGTATTAGATATTAAGAGAAGGGGATAGAAAACACTACATTTTAAAATCATTTGAAAATGCTCAAGCTGGGGACAACCACATAATGTAAACCAGGCAAAAATCCTCTGCAAATATCAATTAACTATTTTCTGATACTTTAGAAAAATTTTGCTACTTTGTCAGCATCTCTTTTTCTTTTTTCTTTTTATTTTTCCAGAATAGAAAAACTACATCTGATTATGGGAAGGACTCCTGCAATATAATGTGTATGAATACTCAGAAATCCTTTTCATACTGCAGAGACTTGGAAGGTCAAAGCACATAGCACCCTCTCCTGAAGTAGCACTTGCTGCTGCTCTATAATGCATTTTCATAACCCACAACTGATAAATTTATTCTGTAAAATTTTTTTAAAGGGAGGGAAAAGAAGTTCAAAAATTGCCAAACATGATGAACAAACTAGTCTGAGGTGACGTTTCAGAAATTTTCTGACATTACAGACAATATTAAAAGATGACCATTTCCAGTGACTGTTTTATTGCCCCAGGCAGCAATGCAAGTCGCACTATTTCTCCCAGCTGTTGACTGGATCTGGTTATTGCCCTCAGTTTCTACATCAGAAATACCACTCCTGATAAATCATGACCTACTTAACTGACATAATTATGGGCAGTGTTATAGAAAGCTGATTCAAGAGGCAAAAAAAGACCAGATCATTCTTAATCCTTTTTTAAAAATTCACTGTAACTTCATGAAACTCATATTACTCACTATTGTAGAGAGTAAAGAAGAAAGAAGGAAACTGATTTTACTGTTGAGAAATATCTTCCTTAGGGCTAGCAACTACTTAAACCTCAAATAACTATAAGCTCACAGCAGGTCCAGTGCATTTCAACATGTAGCTATGTTTTAATTTCCTTAAACCACAGGACGTAAGTCACAGTTCCAGTAGTGTCTGGAGTGAGATATTCTGTGCTGATAATGATCCAAAGTTTCCAAATGCATGGTATGCCACAGGAATTTCACAGAATCGAGAAGATGGTGCCCCTTTACTCATACAGGGTTAACACCTTCAAAGGCAGTAGTTTAGTTGTCATTTTGGGGCTTAAATGAATGCACTCCTTTCTTTCTGAATAAGAGTATCTTGAACACCACTGGCCTCCAAAACCATTTCCCTTCTTCCTCTACCTTTGTAATTTTTTCCAGTTTCCTCTCACCAACCTAATGATGATTCTAGTTGATAAAGACATGATGTGCTGCCCGTTTAAAACTCTTACACATTGAGCTTTTCCCATGGTGATAAATACTCTTTTAAAGAGCATCCAAGCATGCTCCTCAGACTTTTTCCCACCACATCACACAGCTACCAGCACAATCCCTAAAGAACATTCCTTATTTGCACAGAACAGTTAAGGTAATTCTGCTCCTAAAACTTTCTAATAGGTACCTATGTCTAGAAATATTTGAACCTCATTACGGTAGTTACTGTAATTATTACCTTAGTGTTCCAGTTGAGAAACCAAGTCACAGCATAAATGGTAACATGCACAGGATGATGGAAAGCAAGGAACTCAAGCAGCTTTTCCAGCTCACAATCCTGCTTAAGTGGTCATCTCTCTTCAAATTCCTTTCATTTATCTACATCCTACCCTTCCAACAGTTAACAGTTGACCAGCTAGTGAATGAAAATTGTATTAAGCTACAGCCATGAAAAGCAAAAAGAAAGAAGCGGCTGTTTAAGAGTACTCAAACTCAGAGACAGGTAAATCTGTATTTTGACGGCTAAAAACAGACCATGGTGTTACGTACTCTTGAGCTTAATCACTGACAAGCTTTTTCATTTGTTACTCAGTGGAGGATATTCAGCAATTTTCAATTAATAAAAAAGTTAATCAGTTTTTCCTTTCCACCCAAGCACCACACCAAGCCTCCTCTACCACAGCTCCCTTAGGGCCTGCAATCAGCCCACAGAGTCAGTAGCTAAAGCAAGTACATGTGTTTTTTTTCAGTTTGATTGCATTGTTTTACAGTAGCATTACTGTATTATCTTCTGGTGGGTAATATTTTTGACCATTCTATGCTGGCAAATCACTAAGTACCTATTTTACAGAATATAAACATATATGTCCCATCTATTCAAGATATTTAAGGTGTCTCTGCTGCTCATTATATTCTTCAAATTCACTGACAGATTGTTAAACTAAATCTGCCTGTTTGTTTCTTAACAAAAGCACTGGATGCCTTTAAGCTTCTCCAGACCTTTCACTTTCCTGTATTGAT
Organism: Strix uralensis; assembly: GCF_047716275.1. Taxonomy (NCBI): domain Eukaryota; kingdom Metazoa; phylum Chordata; class Aves; order Strigiformes; family Strigidae; genus Strix; species Strix uralensis. The sequence continues at coordinate 37,398,281 of NC_133978.1, forward strand.
TCTAATGTCCTTTCTTTATGCATTCATCTGACTGGAATGTAAGGGAGGAACAATTATTTGACCAGATTTATTCATGCACAGAATAACAAATATAATTATCTGAAAGGCAGCAATATGTACTAACTTTCATCTACATAGAGCCTGTAAAACAATGTACTTAAAATTTGTATTGTTTATTTTATTTTAAAAGATAAAACTCTCTATTTGCTAATGCCTGCTGGAGGAGTTATGAATTTTACACTTCTTATCCTTCACAGATAAGATTTCCATAATGCTTCAGCAGCAGACGATACCAATACATTATAAAAACAAGACAGACAATGTATAGACCTATCATAACTTGTAAACTTACCTGCTTTCATGTCCTGGTTGAATCGACAGTATTTTGAGTGCTCAAGCAGGGGCAGACATTGCTCAATAGGCGTCCACACGTATGTCTCTGGACACAACAAGTCAGAGGGCCTGTACTGACCCTACAAAGGAGAAAAGGGAAAAAAAAAAAAAAATCAGTTGCACAAGAACACTCTGGCTACAACTTTCCAGATTTTCCTATGAACGAGGAATAATTTTAATCTAATCTACACCAAATGAGTCAGAAACAGCTTCACTGAAATCACAGGCTTAGTTCTTTAGTAATTTCAGCACCACCTCAGGAATACAAACTTAACCTTGGCACTTGAAGAAAATGTAAAATTAACATAACACATTGTTACGGTATCCAAGACGAACTAGAAAAGTTTTGGCTTTGCTTACTGAAATTCTGTATTTACGTTATCCTCTAGAGTTCTACTGAGCTGGTGCTGACACTAAAAAACTCAGCACCTCCAAAAGCAGCTCGTCTCAAGTGTTGGTAATTCTAGCAAATAATGAAGACAAAAAAAAAATCTAACAGTAAAAAAACCATGCTTAACAGTAAGCACAATGCTATTTTTACTGCATTACTGATGAAGCATTTTGTTCATTGCTACTTAAATACCCACATTTTCTTTTTAATTCCTGGAGTTTTTCCTGGAATAGTTTACAGGTAATTAGAATTAGTGAAATTCTACCATTTTTTATTGATTTATTAAGAAGATATTCTTTGCAGACATTCCCAGAAACTAAATAGCCATAATTATTTTCCCTTTAGCTACACAGAAAATCACCACCTCAGCAATAATAACCTCCTCTAATCAGATCTTCATTTGATTTAAAATAAGATTATTCATCGGCCTATAACTTAAGTCAAAAATCTATCTTTAGGTCATTATTCATTTAATCCATACCCTCTCAACATTCAGAGCCATATGGTAGCAATATCAGATTTTTTAAACTGAAAATTCATTTCACATATCAGCTTGAGAAACAGACATACAGCAAATAGAATTAAAAAGTTTAAGGATCTCAATTATACAGGTCTTGAGGCAACCGTTAAAAGACCGGGCATTATAAGTCACATTGCAGTTGATGCAATTAAGAGTTCTTCATAGCAATTACTTTAAACAGGTAATGATCATCTTGTTATGAAGTTGATTTTTCTTCCAACATCTACTATGAAACAATGCAAAGTGGTCTTGAATGAAGCTGACCAATGTGTGGGAAGGGACATAGATAATTAATGTGACTACAATCTGGTGATAAAAATGTATTTTTAAGTCACATTCACAAGCTCTGCTATTCTGCCTTTAGACATACCCTTATGCAGCAACACCCAATTTTGGAAATCAGAAGAACCATCTTCTCAATGTTTGCAGAGATTCCCAATTCTTTTCATTCTCTTACTATTCAACTCTTCACAATATTTACAGTAGAACGTTTTTTTATTGTATATTTCCCACCAACTGTAAATTGTTGAATAAGAAATGCAAAAATTATCTCTGATAAAAACAAAGTCATAACTGTCCACACGAGGACAAAAAAACCAACCTAAGCTTCATGCTGAACTTTGTCAAATACCTGATGTATCTTTCCAAAAGGAGTCTGTATGACTCTTATTTTCTCATTTGAAGAGCATTCAGGATTGACTTGCAACTACCGTTGTTGGTTTGTTTTTTTTTTTTTAATTAAACATAAATTTTTATATTAAATTAAAACAATATTCCTCCAATTCCATGCAGAAGCTTAAACCTCAAGGCCTTAGAAAATCCTCTAAGGCCAGAGAATGGAAATGACATTATTAAATAAACCACTTTGAAATGTTATGCTATCTAAACAGAAATAGTTGAAAGGTATGTGAAGGTAATGCTTAAAGAACACTTTTAGTCACCATAAATCAGATGAAACAATTTAAGAACTTTGGGAAAAAAACATGCCTTTTCAGTCAGGCTTTTTTTTAAAAAAAAAAAAAAAATAAAAGGAACATAATTACTTGTTGACTTAAAGACATTTTCTCAACTGGCCAAGAAGGCAGAAACAGCTTAAGCACAGAAAATACAAGCTGGCAATTTAGTCTTTCCTAGGAGCATGGGTAAGTGAAGATCGCTCAGCCATTGAAGTTTTCCTAGAAGATACTGCCCCTACATCTTGAAATATATCACATCTGTGAATCCCCCACGTGAATGCCATCACTATGCAGCCCTATTCTAAATTTCCCAGTTATTTCTGTAATGTCATATTCTGTCATAAAATGGGATGTATAAAATTAACTGCATTGCAGCATTACTAGTTTGATTCTAACAAAAAAGATCCTCCTTAGTACAGAGCAAACCAGTAATGGGAAAAATTGATTATCCAATCCATCAGTGTAGATTCAGTATTTATTTTGGGCATCAAAATACACTACTTGAGAGGAAAAGAAGGAATAAATAGTTCTGAGGTGACTTCCTTTAGATGTTTTCTTCCCCAAAATTTAGAATCTTGTTAATAAACTTCCCTGAAGATATGTGAGGCTGAGGTGATGACACATCACTGACCAGTGACACACAGTGTAATTAGAGGCAAAAATTAAACAAGCCATTGATGCTCTTCAATATCCTCCCTTTCTAAAAGTATTTCCAGACATACCAGACATAAGATATTTCTCCCATGAAGGCATTTTATTTACACTACTGGTTAAACCCACATCCCGTGACTCATTCCATGGAGGAAGTGGGAACACAGAGATATACCAAGGTGAGTTTCCCAATGAACAGCACTGGCACTGTTTGTATACTGATAGAATTAAAAAGGAAATCCACAGAATTTGTTAAATCAAATGCAATAATTTCTAAGTGCTTTTGCCTTCCCCCCCCCCCCCCCAAGCACTCACTTTCAATTTACTTTCTTAAAAACGTTTAAAACCTCAATATGAAAATAAACAATTATGAAACCACCTCACGGGTTTTTTTTTTCCCCCTCTCCCCTTATTTCTGGATTGTGAAAAAAATCTGAACCCGAGAACTCAGCCAGATTCTGCCTCATGTACAGAAGCACCTGTACTTCAAGAAAAATGTTCAGACTTCATTACTCACTCTAAAATTATTACATCATCTAAAAAAATTGCCTCTAAGCAAACTATTTATGCTCCTTCTTATTCTTAATATTGCTGATTTGCAGTATACACCCGACATAAATCCAAAATAGAAAGGGGATCTCTTGAAGAGAACTGCTGCAGAGCTATTTATCACACAAAGAACTGTTTTTGAAAATCATTTCTCTTTGGCCTCAGATTACATTAGCATACGTTTCAGAAGTAATTCACTCTATGGTAAAAACCCACAACTGAAAACATTTTGCTTTCTTTTATCTCATAATATAAAAGCTCTTGCACGGTAGCGCTGTTTATGCTGTCCAGACCATCTTGGGAATACTCGACTACAAGACTTTCAACAAAAACTATCATCTTACAGACCATCCCTAAGCACTTGTCTTATGTTTCAGCTTCTTAAATCCAGTACCACCTGCTGATGAAATGCGTTCTGCCAATACACAACAATTGCACATATTTCTGTCTGTGCATCTGCATTTTGTGTAGAAGTATCCAGCAAGATGTAAAACGTGCTATTTTGTAACGGGTTTGGAAATAAAAAAATACATTTGCCTAAAATTTCATTATTTTTAATGCTGTTTAAAGTTTTCATGGACATCCAGAAACACCCTTCTTGAGACAGAGTATTAACCCATTTTGAGCTGTTATAACAGCCAGTGCAGGTCATACCAGATGTCCGTGGTATAGTCAAATCTCTGACAGCCATCAATAGAAAACGCTCAGGAAAGACTAAAAGAACACTATAAGCATGTAGTCTTACTCTGCCAATAAATACTCTCTTGACCTCCAGTAGCTTGCAATACAGATCCTTCCACAACCAGATAACTTCAGGAATAATGCATTTTGCCATTCAATAATCCTAAACAACTGCTTTGATTTACTTCAGTCTGCAAACTGCAGTTCTGTTTGATGACCACTGCTACCTCTATTACAGAAATGCAGTGAACAATCACCTTATCACTAATGCCACTCATGATTTTACGGACAAATATGGTACCTCCATCAGTCTGAAGGGACCTAAATTCTCTACTGCATCCTCTTATATAAGGTATTCTACACCTTTAACCATTCTAGTCAGTCTGTCCTCTTTTCAATTTTGCTTTCTCTCCTTTGAAACAGGGGGAAAGGGCCACAGGAGGAAAACATCCATACTGCATTGTTCAAGGAGCAGAACACAAGGTATAATAAAGATATAAAGAAAACCAAAAGAAAAAGTTTCATCTTTATAACTATCTGACATCTATCAAATGGCTTCATTAAAAAACAATACTGAAAATCAGTATAGCTAAGAAATTCCTGAGTATGTGGTTTCTTCTACCAAGTCAACTCTTTGCAATACAAATGTGACTGTTTAATAAAAAATACCTCCAAGATGTCTTATTTTCATTAATGTTTGGGGCATTTTTCCTCCTATATAATATAAAAGAAAGAGCCTTTAAGGTGCTTTCCCTTATGCTATTAGACATGCTTCATTTTAATAGGAAGCTTCTGGAAGTAAATTTTACAGTGAGGCTGCCAAGCTTAAATTAATACTTCACACCATGATATTTTTTGTCTTACAGTTTCCAAATCAGAATGAACCAGAACTTCTCTGAACTTTTGTTCGACAGGAAGGGCAAAGGTTTTAATGAGACTTTAGTCTGGAGATTACTTTTTAAATATTTTGGAAAATCTGAGGGATTTGGTAAGCGCTTGAGATGAAAAACACCAGCAGAGTTTGTTTTTGTAGTCTAAGTAAAATTTAAAATGTAGAACTACCAAGAAACAGAATAGTCTCAAAAACAAAGAAGGTCAAGCACCAGTAGCACTGAAAAAGCAAAATAGGAAGGTTAAACACACATTTAATTCTTTTATCAGGTACAGTTTACATCTGTATTCTATTTTTTACAATAAACCCATTGATCTTTTATTAAAAGTGAATTAAGACTGCCTTCATCTCCATTTCCAGCCAGCTGCTTAAAAAGCAGCTCTTGGACTACGTAAACAAAGTAACCCCAAATTATCAACAGCAATCCATTAGAGCAAGGCAGCACTGCCCGAGAAAGAGCACGCCAGACTACAGGTTTATTAAACTCAGTCCTTTCATTGAAAGACAACCCTGCTGGAATCCCATCAGCAAAGTACTACAGCAGACCCTTGCTCCCTGATTTCATTACATAAACAGAAATAGACTTTATCGATCCCCAGGAGAGTCCTTTGCAAGTAACTCTAACTGCCGTGTTTTCACAGGCGGAGGCTGGACCGTGCCACGCTGCACCCGCGCGGTGAGCCAGCACCAGCGGGGACAAAGACCTGAACATCTGAATCCCTTTGTGCTTCCAACCGTCCGCAGTCACCCACCTGGGATCCATCTGTGAAAGGCCTGAAAGACTTAAGAAAAACAACAACAAGAACAAAAAAAACCCAACCAACCCCAAAACAACCTACACAAATTCACTCCCACCTCATAGTCACTTTTTTAAAAATTTTATTTTTAAACAAACAAAAAATCCGTAAGATTAACAGATATGGAATAAAGCAAGCAGCTTTATTTATCAATGAGAGGTGGCTGGAGACTTCAGATTTATCATCAAAAAGTATTCAGCATACAAGAAAGTATATACCAAAGAGGAGTGAAATCAGCCAATGTACTCTGTGGGTAACTACAAATAAGTAACAAGTTGGAATTAACCGTGGGGTCCACAGTTACATGTGCAAACAGACTGCCTAATACTCCAGCGCCGGTATCAAACAAGCTGATTTTATCCAAACCACAAACTTTGAATTAATTACACTATCAATATTTTTAGGACCCCAGAGCTGCATTCTTGAGAGCTTAACCACCTTTCTGTTTTATTAAAGAATAATGCATTGTAATCCTTAAAAGATGTTCTGAATAATAAGCAAAATTCATTTTGTAGCTCATAGAACTCAAATTACTTTAGAGAAGTATATGAAGTGCTACTCCTTCCTCTTCAAAAAGCTGTGCTGATTCTCATTCTTTCAGTTACATCATCATAGGCACAAAACCTGTGTAATGGGAATTTTACAGACCAGCCGGGGACGCACTTTCCAATGCATCTCAAACACAGAAACTCAGAGCAAATACCCACCTTCTCCTGTATTGTTTGGTTTCCCATAAGTGAAATGTAAACATCATTTGAAGTTGTATTTGCAACAGAAGTATACCAACACTTACTTAGGTCAGTTAATTTGTCATGGCATTACTTTTTTTGCTATTTTCTTTTTAAATGTGCCCAACAATCTTTAAACTGACTGGCTAAAGCAACGGTATAATTTGCCAACTTTCACCTCTTTTCTGTTTATTTCCCAATTCAATTTAAACTATTAAGGGAAGTAACTAATGCTAACTGTTTCCAAGGAGCAAATAGTTATGGTAGTTGTCTTACAACTAGTAGGAAACAAATATTGACTACATATTCATACTTAGCTGTTCTTCACTAAATATAAAAAATTTTTAGTGTTTCAGAAGGTTTTCATAGTGTCCCTCAGGTAAATAAAATATCTTGAGTAAGTGTAAAACAGGTTAAGATCACGAATAAAAGGAACACAGCCAAGATTCATGTTCAATATTCAACAACTATCATGCCATTATTTGGTCATTAACTGTCAACACGCTCTTAACCCACCACAAAAATGGAATTAAATTAAATTTGTCTTAAATTTCACTCAGACTTAAGGTAAATCTCAGCATTTTATTTGCCTATAGTGGTCTGCACAGAAGCACTTACAAATAAATACTTCCCCTTCTCCCCCAAAATACTTTCATAAAGTATTATCATTTCTTTGTTTTCCCCACACATGCTATTTCTAGGAATCTCCTGAATTGTTTGGAGTCCACTATCTTCATAACTCAGTATACACTCCAAATAGCTGCTTTCACCTTGTCCTCTTTCATGAAAATAATCTGAAATATTTAACACTTTCTAGCTTGCTTTTGATACTTGAAAATGGCAAGCAGGTGTCTGAAAAGGCTTATGGACTGCTAGAGAAAAAATTGCTTTCCACTGAGGAAAAAAGGGAAAATTTGTGACAGGGTTTTTTTTTTTTTTTTTTTCCCCTTTCCCCTTTAGTCTCCAATTCTGTCCAGCTCTTTATCCTCCTTTTATATGCAATATTATCTTTCCCTCCACTCACCAAGTATAACATGCTAAGGGAGGCTGAGGATGTTTATGTCACAAGATCCAAGCAATGAACTGCTGCACATTAATATACAAATATGCCATCAGCAAGATCCATGAAGCCAACAAAGTGCTGCTTGAGATAACGGATATCCATGACCATACTCGCACAGATCCCATTCTCCTCTCTAACACCACCATATTAATCAACGAGATAATTCTGGTTTCAAATTTGAAACTTAACAGTAATTAGTATGCTCAAGAGACTTTTACTTCGCTGTCGTGGAGAGCTGCTGCAGAAGTGATGTGTGCACGGCGGGTGTTTATCAACTCTGTTTTATCAACTTGGGATGCAATGGTCCAGAGCTAAAGATAATACACAGCTCTGGGCATACTCTGTTAACCACTTTCAAGCGTTGCTCTTCCCCCTCCAAGACTTCTTGCCAAAAGTTTGTTCTTTTTCATTTATAAAGACCAGTAAGGGAGAGTTTTCCATTGCTTGTTCTAAGCAACTAAAGCCACTCTATCTCAAGTCACCATCTTAAAGCCACTATATCTGGAATAAGTCAGTGATTAGGCTTGCATAAAAGAGGAAAAAAACCCTGTATATTCAGGAATTGCATCATAAAAACTATACTTTTAACATCTCCTTGATGACTAGATAGACACACACTTCAATGAATACTTATAAAAAGATAATTTAAAGATAACTTTTGCAGGGGGACAATTGTCAGTCTTTTATGTTCATATTCTTTGCATTTTGAGATTTACTCAAGCCAGTGGGTGTCTAGTGTACAGTAACATTTCTGAACTTGGACACAAGCCATTAAATATCTGTGCTTATTCCCACCCCATATCTGTTCTCACTCATTTTTTTTTCTGAGTAAGAAAGATGGATGGATACATACATACACACAAGTCCTACATTTGCTGTTCTTAGATTTCAGTAAGCTTAATCTAAACAGTGAATGCTACTAGGCTGAATTTGCCACGTATATGGTGTTTCACAGTGTAGAGACAATAGTACAAAACATTACAAAATGGTCCATTCAAGACCAATAAGGCAAATTATTTACCCTATTTTGTACTCTGGTTCCAGATTCCTGATGACAGAAACAGCAAGTTTATGGATTCTGAACTGCCCTAAGTTGGCTGCCTGTTTATCCAAAGCTGAAATAATAATATCCAAATGACAGACAAGTCTGAAGACAACTCTTGAAACTCAAAGTATGTATTACAAGTATGTAGCTACTCAAAAAAGCTTACATAAAATTAGGGTCACTTTTTAAGCATGTTTTCTAAGTGCTTTTACATCATCCAACTATTGATATATCTATTTTGCCTTTTTGTATTTCCCAAGGTTCCTTTTCTTAAAATTCTTTTTTATATCTGTTAATCTGTGCTGTACACAATGGTATTTTATTAAAATAAGACTAGGGAAACTAAGCTTAGCTTTCAATGTTGCTACATAAACTTTGTGTTTGGCATACAAAAATAAGAGACGCTGATATGGGATGGTACTTAGAGGAAAACTCTACTGTACATTCCTGGCTGGAATTCCACAGACTGCCACCAAGAATATTAAAACATTGCATAGCTTCAAATATTGCCATTTTCTCTCTCTCATTTACTAATATTTAGTATCAGTGAGACTAAACTGGCTGAATAGTGACATCAACACAAGACTGACATTCCAAAGAATGTTTCTACTTCAAGGTGTATTTGTACACATTAAGAGACTGAGACCTCCTATGAATTTAAAACAGCTGTATGTTCAAAAATTTCACAGTAGAAAACATGATCTTTTGATTTTAAATAAAATATATAAAGCCAGCTAACTTTTACTGGAAATTGCCATTAAAATCCGGTTGTGAATAACCAAATTAAACATGATACCGCACAGATATACTTCTGAAACTGAAAGCTAGTATCCATCTTGCCCATAATGAAGCTACTCAAGAATCCTAAAAAAAAAAAAAAGTAGCACAGTTTGAGAAGGTTTGAGTGGAAGACATTAAGAAAGAAGAGTTAAGCTTGTACATTTGATGAATATTGGCTTCTCAATTTTAGCCAACTTTTTCAAGAACTTAAAAAAATATCTAGTATGGCACAGGAAAAAATGTAATACACATTGGTTTTTTACTTCAAAAAACAAAGGTCTGGGGAATGAAAATAGTATGATTACTGAAATGGAACTTGTTTACTTTAAATCTGCAGCAGAAATTCTTAAGGAGACTCTAGTGTTAAACTTGGAAAGAGAGATTAAAAAAAACTATGACAAAAAGATAAAACCCAAGTAGAGGCCTCAAGAGGAATGCTTCATTAGAGACACACCAACTATGTTGACTTAGGTCTATCTCAAAAGGAGTTTATTTTGGCAGCTGTGAGAAGGAAAAAAAAAGTGCTTCAATCATGTGGATCCCATATCTTTCTCTTGAAGACTTGCCATAAACTGACAGTATTTTTTTAGTTCATTAAATTGAATGTATGAAATTAAGTATTAAAGTTTATTTTCTTATATTTAACATAAAGTGAAATAATCACAGGAAAAATATGCACAACTTAATATATCATACTCACGCTTTACAATTACATACACAAAATTGTCACATTGCTATCAAATAGCTTTAAACATTCATTAATGCCTCACTAGCTGGAGCCGTATCTAAAAGAACAGCATTCATCTACGCAGCTTACAGACATACTCCACAGGAAAGCTAAATTAATGCCCTGTCAAAAAGGTTTCTATTATCTAGTTATCAAAGTAAAAACACTACAGACCATGTTTATTTAATAGAAAAAAAATTAGCCAAACACAAAATTAAATTGATAGAATGTAAAGAAAAGTGAGCACGTTTTAAAATATTTTTCTGCACAACTGCACAGGGAAGCAGAAAATTAACATTCACCAGAATTAAACCACCAGCACAACAGAAATGGGCATGAGGGCAGTGCGCATAATTTTTTTGTTTTATTTTTTAAAAACATTGATCGTGAATATGAGGTACCAAGAAGTAAACTGATGCAAACTAACTTTTTAATCCTTTGTGATAATTAGAAGGTAACAGGGACTAAACCTGGTACCCTTACTCATATGACTCACTTCAAGTCTGTTTTTTCTCACTTTTAAAGCAATAATTCTAAAGGACGACACAAGAGAAAAGCGGGTATATTTTACAGCAACATATAGTATTTACTTTTCAGGTATCTATGAAGTCTCCAGTTCACTCTTTCTATACACACATGCATTGCTCTCACAGCTTAACCCCACTGCAGATTCTTGGCTTCTGGATAAAACAGTTCATTCTTGTACACCAACAGGGTGCACAGAAACCTGTGTTTCTTCCTGTCCATGACTTTCGCTGTATTTTTAATGTTTTTGACAATTTTTTGCCTGTATGTCTATTCTGAAATCAAACTCCCCATTACAGCTGTTGTGTTCTGTGGTTACCTCCAAGACCTTGTGCCATTTTTCCCAGCAAGTATCAGTGCTCATCAGTGGCCAAGCTTTCTCCACCTTAGCATCTCTCCAATGACTTTCCTCAGAGTTTTCCCTGGAGCACCAAACCTTCCCTTCTCCCAGCTCCAAAAGTCAACCCTTCATCCCACTCAACCACCCATGAGCCCAGGGCTGCTCAGAGCACAGGCTAGAACTTGCTACTCAGTGCCCCCTCTTCTGCTCAGCCTTACGTGTCAGATCTATCCCTGCATTACCAACTATACCCATCGCACCACCACCAGGAAAACTACCTCTGTACTAGACTTTCCCAAAGTCCTGCTTCTGCCTCTAATGGGGTTTCCAAGAACTCAGACAGAAACACACTGAACTTGCCAAAAATCTATCCAGACAAGACTCTGAGGGCAAGAAAATAAGACCTACCCAGGAAAGTCTGGGCTGATGGTAGTCTTATACTGAATAAATAATTTCATACTTCACCTTCATGCCCAGCTACTGACTCAGTCTGTGGAATATTTGAAGACATAATAAATACTGGATTAATTGACAGCTTTTCAAATTGTGAAACACTGATATTCACAAATTGAAATATACTCCTAATTAAGAATTCAGATGTGAGATGTTGGCTTTAGATTGAGATATGCTATGTGGGATTTTCAAAAGCATTTATAGTATTTATGCAACTAAATCATGTTGAACAACAACATCACTTTTTAAATTGCCACTCTAGCTTTTTTCATTTCTATTTGCTTTCATACATCTAGGAACAAGAAATAATATGCTGAATTGTTAATTCAAAACAGTACAAGATTTTTAACTTTAAAGCTTTCTACCAATATATGGCACACTTGATATGTTTTTTTCAAATCCAACAATAAAAAAACCTAGTAAAAGCCAAATCATTTACCCTTAGTCATTCAAAATTCTAATATACACAACCCAGTATTGAAGAAACAACTGCAACAACAGTGGTACATATACACAAAGAGGTGTTAACAGTAACCTTAGGATAGTAGAAAAAAGTTGTAGAACAAAGTAGAGAAAAGAGCATAGGAAAGCTTATTAGTAAAAACATCATTTCTGCAGGATCTTGACTAAATAATATTACAAAATTCAAGTTAACACATCCTTAACACTCACAAAAATATGTTACTCAGACTAAAAATCTGAAGGAACAAATAAGGCAATGATAAAACTCAGTGTTTAAGTGTTTACAATTTATATTATCAGGACAGAGTAACACACCTCTGCCAAAAAATCTAAACCTACTTGTTTCCCTTACATCTGCAGATTAAAAAAAATGAACAAACAAATAAAAAGGCTCACTTTACCACAGTATTCCAACCATGTGTTAGAACTTAAACCCTAAGAGCAAGTAAATCAACAGCTATCTGTATAAAGTATCAACAAGTATCTGTACAAGAATCCTGGATCAACAAAAGCACACTTTAAAAGAAGTTTCTTCTATTGTTCCTAAATATGTTTATTTTCATAGTAAATTTTAATTCATGAAATAAGCATTCTAATTTTAGGTCCATTTTGTTTGTCAAGTGAATTTGTATAACAAGCTTGCTTTGTTTGCTGGGAAAGGAGAATTTGTAAACAAAGCCTCTCTGTGCTCTCCGAGGAGTCCATTCTCAGCAGGAGACCATTCTACTTCACCTTGGGACCATTTCAGCATGTGGAGCTCACAAACCACACATCTGAACCCAAGCCAGTATTGCTCTCACTGCAACAGTCTCAAAATGAGACAAAAATCTCTACTGCAAAAATCTGTAAGTTTTGTCAGCATAGAAGAGATGGTATGTGGTCTCCAAAACTGGCAATGGGCAAAGCAAAGCACCCAGGCATCACATCCCCCCTGCAGCGCACGCAAACATCTACTGTAAGAGCCAAAACCCCCAAACACTGCAGAGAGCGGAATCTGAACTGCCACCACAGCCCGTACCAGCTTCTGTTCATCTTCTCCGCCTTAAGACTCAAAACTGAAAAGCAGGCTGTAGCTATATTAGTTACCAGAATACTAAACTGCGAGAGGCCCAGAGTTTCTGAGCTTCAATGCATTTGAGTCCCTCTGGGACCATGCTAAATATAAGTGGGGAAAGAATCCAAATATAGGAACACTAAACAAATGTAGGAATAAGACATAGAAAATATGGCTAGAGACATGTATTGAATTTTTGTCAAGCTATTTTGCAGGGAATGATAATTGCCTGAGGACACACTACATTAAAACTAATTGCATCCTTTCAACATGTTCTTCTTGACATTGACTTGTTTTCAAACTCCTCCTTATGTTAATGAATTCTGTCTCCTTAATTATAAACAAAATATTAAACTTATAGAACTGGAATTCTTGTCAAGTCAATCCATTTTTATTATACAAAATGGAACAAAATGAAATTATAGTAGCAAATTCTGTAGCACTAATTCTCCATGCAGATTTTGCATCTATTAGCAATGTAAATGTACACGTGCATACTTGTAGCTCTGTAAAACTGCCCAAGTTCAACACTATTCTCATAGATGGTTAGGACAGATTCACTATTATGCTTTCATTTGAATTATTATCATTAAAAGGTACACAAATGTCTACTTGCATGTTTAGGAAAACATACTGTTTAACATTATGTATCCCCAAAGCGTTTGAGCTGAAACATCAACACTTCAGTTTTCTCTTCGTGCCAGATGTTTGGAAACTGTCTTCTTTGTAATTACCTTCGCCGAAGAAAACAAGTTTGAAGGCAAACGGGTTGGAATCAGTAACTATACCATGAACTACGTTAAGTCCTGATCATACCAAAACCTGGTAATTCAAGGGTATATTTAAACATGCATCCAAATACAGGATTAGGGGAGTATTAAAATTAGAAATGCATTTCTAAAAATCAAGCATTTTGTTGACATTCCAACAGTTTATAGTCCTCACTTTTTAGAGTTAAAATAATTAAAAATTGCCCAAACAATCACCTTGTTTTATTCTAAAACCAATAAAGCTCCACACTGTATTCATGCACTCCCATGCATTTTTAACACATTTCTAAAACAGAGAGCAAAGTATGATAAATACTTCAATGCTTGCCATCATATGCCAATAAATACTGACACAATAGTTTAATCCAGATCTACAGCGCTAAAGGGCAGTGGCCAAAAATGTTTCTAAATTTTTCTGTCTCCTCTTCAGCCTTGGTGGCATCTAAAGCTGTTCCAACGCATGGCAGTGGCAGTGGGCCCTGGGAGGCTGTCGTGATGAGGAGGCTTGGCAGAAGCGTGGCAGATTCCAGCTCCACCACCACCCCCTGCAGAAGCTCTCCAGCTGCCCCTTCAGGGAAGTTTTCTGTTGGTGTTGCACTGTCTGAGCAACCTAACGCAGCCAGGAGCCAAAGATTTGGCTGTAAATCCATAAAGAGTTCATAAATCTCAGGGAAGGAACAACATCTGCAGTTTTAAGAGACTCTCGGGAGAAGGTTCACCCTCATTCTTGTTTGTTGTTGCTCTGAAGACATGCAACCACCACAGAGGCAAGAAGATTAAAGAAAGCCCATCTTACGCAGAATTTAGCTTGTAGCTTACTAGATTTTAGATACTTTTGTGGCAGTTTGCAACTTTTCCAACTTAACGGGTATTGGCTTGAGAAATATTAGCATCTTTTTTCTTGGATCATCACATGAACTTCTTCCCACATCACAAGTGAAGATGGTAAATGTGCTATAATTTACAACTTCATCAGAAGGTGGGGCTGTTAGTACAGGTATTTGAGGACTAACAATTCAGTCATCAATGCAATCAAGACAACATTTAAGGTACACAGCTTTTTTTACCATCCCCCACTGACAGCGTGTCATTTTGTGCTTTTAAATCTACTAAACCATCATCAGCAACAAACAGCAAAACAGATACAGTTCTGAGAAAGAAACCAATTTATCTTCTAAAATAAATTTTCAGTCAGGGCTTAGAAATTGAGCTCTATTAGAAGCACACAACGATTTATGAGAAACACGTAAAACACCATCTTGCAATAATTTAGGCTGCACAGGTGCTGTTCTTTCAATCCTTTCTCAGTGCTACACCTAATTTCACAGGAATTGTGGTGGAGCAGCCCCAAAGCTTCTCGTTACGGAGACCTTCTCACCTGATTCCCCTGCACAGCATCCTCAGATTGCCCAAACTGATAAGCAATGGCAGAACTTGGGACAGGCTCTCTGGCTCTCAGCCAGCACTACAGCATTTTACTCAGTCCCCTTCACTGCCACCATAGGACAGAAATGGAGGATGCAAAGAGTAGCAAGCCTCCCCCAAATATACTGTAACACCTCTCCACCTTCCTCCCCTTCCCCCTGAATGGAAGATAATTAAAAATAATTAATAGCAAGCCACACAACGCCAACTGGTAAAGACTAAAATGGAAAGAACGTAGAAAAAAGAAATTCATAAAATAAAACATGGATCAACCTTATTGACGATATTAGCACTAAGTAGCCCTTCAGAACCCTAGCCTTAATTGCTTACATAAATAAATAAAATCAATAGATCAGTGGAACAAAAATCTCATCTCGTCTTCTGTCCATTCATAGAACAACAGCACATTTGTGTTGAGACCAACAGAGAATTTGGTTCCTGTGTGCTTTTGCTCCACAAACCCATTCTTCTTCAATTAGTTGACAATGGGGTCATTTTCATACCCTTTTTTTCCTCATTTTTAGCTCAGTGTTGTTTGTGAAAACACTTTTTTTCCAAACAAGAAAGGGGAAGGAAGCAAACAGGATAATATTCTAATAAAAAAATAAGATCTACTCCCTTGAAATATTTCTAGTAAGAAACCCCAAATTATCCTACACATCTAACACAGCAAATAACTACTCTTAACAATTTTGGTCATTCCTTTTAGAACAGTTCAGTTATTCATTTGAAAACAACTAAACAAAATAAAGTTTTCTGCAGTGGTTAACTCTCTCACACGATAAGCAGAAACCTCAGGGCAGCTTCTGGAAACAGCAAGGGGTTTTTGTGCTGGCGTTTTTTGGTGTTTTTTTTTTTGTTGTTTTTTTTTTTTTCATTTTGCACTCAGAAGACAACAGTTCACCAAGCTCCCAGGTCTCACTAGGCCTCCACAATAAGGTAACCTTTGAAAGCCTTTGGGAACTGATTTTATTAGATTAAGAAAAAGCTTTAAAGAAGCTGTAACAAAAATATTTCACTTCTCCACTGACCCTGCTCTGTGCAATCTCTCAGAGCTCCAGTGCCCTTATCGTCTGTGAAAACACAGCACCATCCAAGAGCCTGCCAGGCTCCACAAACTTCGACTACTGCCTCTAACACCAACTAAAGAGAGTATAAATCTGTTTTTAAATTACTTGCATCTGAGTAATGTTGGTGGCTACCACAGGGTAACACGAAGTAAGCTCCTCCCCTACTAGTGATATGCTGGTGGTGTGAAAACACAATAAAATTACCATCATCTGCAATCCAGTACTAACGCAGCTTTGCTCTGGGTTTTGTTTATTCTTAATCTGCTATTTTCTTTGAGCTGCCACTTCCAGAATTTACTGTATTACTATAAATAGTAATTTACTATAATAAGGAAGATAAAACTCATCCAGATCTCCTTAGGCACCGTAAGGAACAACCATAAAACCCTCTACATTTTGTCACCTCATTTAATGCTATATTCTCTCCTGGAAGAAAGAAAAATGCAACCTTCAACAGAGACTTAGCTAAACCAGAATGAAGAGCAGAGAGATTCAAGAGCATATACAACATGTGCTTTCATAGCCACTTAGTGACTAAAGTCACTAGTCACTAAAAATAACTCAGCCCATGTCTCAATTTAGCCCATTCTGAAAACTTTGTAGACACACAATTCCCATTTTTTTTCTCTTTTCCATCCTTTCTCCTTGCCTCCAGAGTCTACTATCTTCCTTAGTACAATGAAAGCACTAACTCATGTTATATACAGCAAATGGTAGAAGCTGACCTCAGCATGAGGGCCTTAGACAGAAGGCCTAATTTTAGACACCATTCTCTAGGACAGAAATGCGTCAGTTGATGAAAATCCACTAGACTGCATAAAGAATGATACGAAGCTTAAAAAATGAGACTTGAAAAAGGAATTGAGGGGGGTTTGGTGCGTGGTTGGCTGGGTTTTTTAGCAAAAATTAGAGAAGTCCAAGAACAGACATGACTGTAACCATCAGGTTTATAAAGAAGTGTGTTGCAAAGAAAAAAAAAACCCAACACATTTTTATGTGTATGATAGGTAGGACAAAATGTAGTATTCTTTAGGAACAAAAGTTCAGGTCAGATATTAAGAAAAAGAATTTCAATGGGAAGACTAATAAGGCACAAGAATATATAAGTATATAACCACTAACACACAGAGATGTGTATAAGCTTTTAAAGGGAGACCTTTGGCACACATACGGCCAACGGGTCTTAAAAGTTAACACAAATATAGTTGAACCTGCGTTGGAGTAAGGGGATGGACTACATAATCCCCCATGTCTTTTCTATGATTCCACTTTTCCCTCCTGGCTCCAAATCATTCCCCGCTATAGGAATCTGGGACTCTTGTTCCCATTCAAACACTGATGACGAACTTTTTGCAAACTACACTGTTAGAAGCATTGCGTTTAATAACAGGACTGAGGATAAATAATAGAACCTCATTAATATATTTTTACTTGGAGACTCAGTACAGTCAGCAGCTAAACAAACTCAGACAAAGAAAATAATCATTCAAAATAATGAACTGTCATCTAGATTAAATGTAACACTTCAGAGAAGTGTACTGTGATACCTCTGTAAAATTAATGAGGTCTTAGTAAAACCAGACCTCATTAAAGTATCTACCATTAAATCTTTCCTGGAAAATAGGAGAAAAAACATCTCTTGTGTAGATTAACTGACTTGTCAGCCAGCTCCTACTGTAAAGACCACAAGGTGAAATACAGCAGAGCCAGGAAAAAGCCTAAGTTCCCGGCTTTCAGACCCAATAAATTCCACTTGACAATATTGCCTAATTAGAGCTAATATAATCAGCAAAATAGCAAAAATAAGAAAGAATACAGTAAAAGCAATCAGATTTGAAGGTAAATGAGATATCCAATACTCCAAGTGTTGCCAGATTCAATAAATGTGATGCATAGATAAAACTAAGCAGCGTTTCAATGACTTACACGTCAGGGACAGATTTAAAGGGCTGATTTTTCTCCAGGACACAAGAACTTTGATATTTTGCCCAACACTTGAAGACTGGCATGGCTATGAACAACTTCACACAGAGACTATGTTAAGAAAAGTGAAGAGCATTATCTTCATAAATATATTTTAACTTTTTACATCACAGTTTTGTAAGATGTCCATCTCTCCGTATTCAAATTCATTCATTTTCAGGAATATGCACAAAGAGACCGGTAGAGACACAAAATTTAGAGGTAAAAAATGTTAACTAGAGTTTGAGGACCATCCAAAAATGATCAAATCAACAGAAACTGAAGTGAAGCTCACAAAGCAGCACTATATTAATTTGTTTGCTTCTTAGAAACTTTAAAAATACAGTCAATTCCATGCATTCTTACATTTACTAGCAAGGACTAATGGATTTATAGAACTATAACTGGAAAATTCTGAAACGTGAATTATGACTTCATTCCTCAGATGAAGAAGAAAAATTAAAGACACATGAATTGTGAAGTATACTATTCCCCCTCAAATAACAAACAAACAAAGCCCACACCTCTTTTGTCTATGTATTTCACAGTTTACAGTTCTCACTTTAATTGCTAATGGTTGCCATGGAATCCCCAAATAAGCCTTCAAATAAGATTTAGTATAAGTCAGCAATAAGCAGTGAATTTATGACTATGCAGAGTCATGAATTAGACATGATAAAGTTCTACCAGCTATTATCATTCACAAGATGGTTTGCCTCAGGTTTATTAACATGATCCTGAATAAATCTTTTTAGCAGCTCCTTTTGACAGAGACAGGCAAGTTACCTCTAACAACTCTGAAAACATCCATTCGTACAGAATTAGCCTACAATTTAACAAACCATACCTCTTATTCTTGTGCTTTTATGAAAATGAGGTTAGATTTTAGTTTAAGCCTCACACAAAGTAACAAAATCACATTTATTAAAGAAACACTATAGGGAATTTGGCCCAAGTGAATAAAATTCTTGTAACAAGTAAAAGGCGTAGAACTTATCCCTGCTGTTGGGCCTATGTAGGTAGTTAATACCATCTCTATCACATTTCTATGTTTATTCTTCAGAACATCTGAACTGTGAATCCTGAATATATATCTCCTTATGCACAAATATATCCCTGTTTTATGCAGAACAAAGAATCTTTACTGGTAGTTATTAAAATCATGAGTAGCATCAAAATTATCATCATCAAAATCAGTAAATCATCAATATTCAAGCTGATATTTGAATCACCTCATGTTTGAAATTACTTAAAAGACAAAGTGTATGACTTCAAACATTTCTCTGAAATAACCTATATGGCAACTGGTTCTTCTGGATTTTTTTGTTTGGGTGGTTTTGGGTGGAGGGATGTATTTGTTTTTTTTAAAAACTGAATGAAAATAACACAACCTGATCCAAGCCTCATACAGAAGATAACAAATTTAAGAGCACCTACTCCTAATTAATAACATTTATTCCTCCAGTATAGAGAAGCAAAGCACCAAAAAACCAGTTTAATCAGTTTAAGGAAATTTGTTTTGTAATCAAAGACCCATTAAATAAAAAGTTACAGGTATACAGCTGAAACTGTAGAAAGGCCATGTCTCACAAATACAACTTCACTCTGAAAATTACTTTTAGATACATTTCCTCTGAAGCTTGTACAACATACACCCCAAAATTTCTGCTTTTTGACACGTTTATTTTCTCAAGGGGCAGTACATTAACAAGAGACTTGTTCACTTCAGAGGTCAGCTGAGACCTATACAACAGATATTTCTTTCTGCCCTGATAAAAGCCTACAAATAATACAAACATGCATAAATATACATATTATTTTCACTTCAGTTCTGCTACACTTCAGTCATCTTAAACTCAAGCAAACAACTGAAAAGAAGTCCACATTTTCAAAATTAGAAGAATAAAGCCCCAGGGACATGTTCACATTTTTCCCAAGGGAGTTCTAACTGACAAAAAAATAAGTCTTGATTGCAAATATTTTAAAAGTAAAGTTAAGAAAATAGATATGGCTGGGATCTGTGCATGTTTCTAGTAGAAAAATGGGATTCCAACTGGTTTTAACTCTGCAAATGCTGTGTGAAATTCAGCACAGCTTCAACCTTTGCACCAAGGAAGAACTACCATAATTTACCAATTACACACAGTATAAAACAGCATCTCAGGAAAAAAAAAGAAGAAGTAATTATAGTCACTATCTTTACCTGCTATGAAAACAACATGGAAACTGATATTCTGCTTTTAATAATCATATTTTCAGTGGAAATCTACTGCCAGGATTCAGTAACGGCTGTTGCTATCCAGAACAGCACATGTCCTTATTCCTGCATTCGAATGCTCATCATAATGTATTTTCACAACCTGACTAGAAATGTCTTACAGAAAAAAGAAAAGCAACCTAGAAAGTGGCCTCAAACGCTTTGTAAGATGCTGTTCAAAGTAAATAAGAAATAGTTTTAAATATTTAATCACTGGCACTACACCAAGAACTAAAGAACTAATAATTTTTGACCCATGGTATTTTTTATTCTCCCCATATTCTCATAGTTGTTTATTCCGACATGTTTAGTTCAGTGTGGGCTCTAAGTAGTTAGTAAGAGTCTTCCAGATAAGGAAAGGTGAAAGGAGAAAGCTTTTATGGAACAAAGGAACAAAACAAAAAAAGAGATTAAAAAAGGGATGAGGGACACTGCAATCCTGAATATGGCATATGACTTATCAAATCCAAAAAACAGAGAGCCAACCTTGTAGTCAAAACCCATTTGATAAAATATATGTTGAGAAATGAGGAATTTTTGCACTAGTTACAACTTGAGGGCATATTAAAGCAACCTGATTTTCAGAAGAATTTAACACATGTACACCGAGTCAATCATCCAAAATACTTTTGGAAGTCTTGGTCAGCCACTTTAAAAGATTTCATAGAATCCCTTTGGGTTTTAATGCCAAAACTCCAGTGTAATTCAGAGTAGTTTCTTTCCCTCAGTCACTAACCCAAACCATTAGAGGGAACACATGGGGTAAGTTCAGAGCTCTGAATAAATGAATGTTCAATTTTAGCTGCTGATGCTAATGCAGAAGAGTATCCTGGCCACAAGGGAAGTCCGGTGAAGAAACGGAAGGAAGTAAGAAGGGAGGCAGTTAAAAGTGATTTAATAACACATACAGAAGAACGGGGATTTTCCCCCCACTTCTGTAACTTAGAATTTTCAGGGCATCATCATCATCATCATTATTATTATTATATGGTTTTGTCTTTATTATATTGCTGTTTGTTTTCAACAGTCTTGCTGTAAAAGCAAATCCACTGTGTTGCCAAAATTTGTATTGCTTTCCTAGAGCAGATAATGGTTTTTCAACCCAGATATTTCAGTTATTACCAAATGGTATTGCAAGCAACAACTTGGCACCCTATAACAAGTACTGACTTTTCAGAATATTTAGTCGACTATTTATGACCCATTTATACAAAAAAAAAAGTTTTGTACTAATTTGAATGCATATTTATTCCTATAAACTGGTAAAATTAATCCTGGAAAAGCCACTAGGTACAAGTGCTAACAGATTTGAGCAGAGCAACTCCAGTACTCCAAACAACTCTCAGCTTAACATTTTTTCTCATTATCAAGGTAAATAGTAACACCAGTGAGAAAAGCAGGCTGACGGCTGGTAGCAACTTCAAAACATGCTGAATAAAAAGATCACGCACGGAGGTATAAAAATGCCAGCTCTTCTTGTGTGGAACTAGTGACACATTTTGCAAAGCTGTTTGCCGCTCAGTGGCAGAACCATAACAGTGTGTGCTCATATCCCCAAAATCACAGAGGATCACATTAAGTCTCTTTCCCTCACACATTTCAGCTTACACAGCAAATACAAGCTTATTGAAAAGGTTAACTAAATTCCATGGTCAGAAACAGTGAAAGAGTCAAGACAAGTGAGGACGAGCCAGACCTTTGTGGATCTCGTGGACATGGAAGTCCAGGCTACCACTAGGTGCATTTCACTGCTGCAGGAGTGATGCTGAAATTCCTGAAAGCAGCCAAAGAAATTGGCTCTCGAGTGCCATAAAATTCCAGGGGCACCGCTTACAACCACAGTCAGTCCGAGGTATTTAGTTTAAGAATGATTAATCACAGTTGAATCAGCCTTTTGTTTCTTTTCTGACATTTCAGAACCCTTTCTAGTATTCCATCTATCTGAAGTCTGGCCATGCCTTGATACCGAAGGAGACTGTTTGAAATAATTCCATTTACTTTGGCCTGCATACAAGTCTGGATAAAGGTTTCAGTCAAAACACCTCTTCACATCATAGAATGGTCTTAAAATGGTACACAGAGAAAACACAGCAAGAAGACATTAAATCTGTTACACACTTCAAAGTACGCTGATAGTTATTTACAATCTTAGCAGAGGGCTTCAGGGAAAGCAGATCATTGACCAAAACAAGTAACAATACGTGCTTCAATTGCAGTATTTGCATGCAAATATTGACACTGAAAAAACCTCAAAAAACCCAGAACTAAGGAAACTCACATAGAAAACATCACCAATACAAGAACTTAAAGGAGAACTTGATTTAAGGCCAACAGATGTCTGAATGGCAAATGCACAGCAGCAAGTACACTTACTCTTTACACCAGAAGCACAAACCCAAAATCTATTTAGTGTCACCCTCCACAAAACTCAAAATCAGTATCAAAGACCTGTAATGGAAAGAACAGAAAAGATCTCACAGAGTTCAGCAGTGACTGGAAAATGTGAATTTAGTAACGGAGCCATGGAGAAAAATTTTTTACTTGGAAAGATGAAGGATAAAGCAGACAGAATACCAGCACAGGAAAAAAAAAAATCCAAGATCCTCTCAAGCATCTCTCTGATACAGCTGTTCACTAAAGGTGGTTATTTCTGTAACTCTATGTTTGTAAACAAACGTCTTTAACTGAAAAGCATTAACAAGTACAGATACAGTACTTAAATACATGAGAAGCAAGCCTAAGACCAACCTCATCCTACAGTAAAATACTTTCTTATACTGAAAATTTTATCACAGACTCCAAAATGCATTAGGAAAAAGACTTTGCATCTTATGAGCCCTGAAAAACTTTCCAGGAGACCATTTTCCAACATAAGAACTACCACATCTAACAGAGCCTGAAAAGTTTTACCACAAGGTCGTGAATTTCATCAGAGAACCATTTTAATCTTGTATTACCCTAACCTACCCAGAAAAAATGGAACAAAGCCATTGCTTAAGGTTTTTCATAGGATTTTTCCATATTAACATAGTTAATAGGACTACAGAAATCCTTTTGTCTCAATTTAATGTAGATTTTATTTTACCAGGTCATAAATATAAACCCATACATGGGAACAAACCTAAGCAAAGCTGGGAACTAAAAAAATAGCCTGATATTGCAATATATTCCCTTCCCCCATCTTAAGTAATTTCACCAGTACTCCACTGTTTTAAAATCACATTGCAATCAAATACAAGCTGTTTGGGAACAAAAGGAAAGGGAAGGGAACAGTGAGTCAAAAAGGAGCTTTATTTTTAAAAACTTCTGTAATCACGTTTGATCCGGGGCAGGGGGGAATACTCTTTAACCATTTATCTTCCTGTCTGATAAACCAGAATTCTCCAACTCTGTTACTGAGCCACAGGAATCCTGACTTGGGGACCCTCTTCCAGGACACTCAGGCCTCCACTGGATTACACACTATTTGTGCCCAGAACTGTACCATTGGTGGAAACAGAGTTTTTCAGATGAAAAGGCCACACACTGACCCCCAATAATGTATTTTCTGTCACTTCAGCCCCTGACCTGCTCAGTGGTGGCTAAAAATACTCAGCAGCTGCACAGCGCAGTTGTGCTGTGGGCAACTGGTCTGACGTTCTGGCCGTATCACAGGTGACTGACTGCTCAAAGAAATTTTCTCAAATGAAGATACAGACAGCATTTTAAGAACTGTATAGAAAGCAGAACAAGCATATTAGCAGCCTTATTAAAAAATAAATAGTTCAACAAAATATCATATCAATGCCTTGGACCTCCTTCGAGCACACAACATAACTAAGACTATCTGATGCAGAGGGGAGAAGCTGTTACTATATACGGCCTGGCCACTAGTATATATGATCACCTATTACCAATGCTTTAAAAAAATCATGTTAAGACTATTACTTTACATCCACAAAAAAGTTAGACTCCAGAAGAGAAGTCTAAAATTTGCATTCCAAGAAAGTACCCATGCAGAACAAGGCTTTAATGCTTGCTGTTGGATATCTATACCTCCAATCTAGGAGTCATGTATATTTAAAACCAGAATATCCAGCTATGCTCTCATGTGCACAACATTAGTGCATCAGTCTTGGATTGTAATGCGAGTACAACAGTTCATTGGACAGATCCCCAATTACTCCGATCACGTCTCGTACAGAACACTGAGCTGTACTCCACGCAAAATGAAACACTGTCAAACTCCTTAAATCAACGTCATAAAGTCACTGTGCCCTTTACATCCCAATTCAATCAGCAGGGAGACAGCTCTTTGGTACAAACCAGTAGTCAAGCTCAGGCATCTTTGCTAGAAGTGGTCTAGTACTGCGTTTCCGTCAAAAATCAAATGCAAACGTCAGCTTCGGCATTTCCACTGATCACAATCTGTGACTAGAAGGAAAATTTTCAAAGACTTCCACAATCTTGTGACTTCACTGTAAGTAAGTATAGCATGCACGTGTTCTTCATAAGACACTGTTTATATAAAGAAGTGATACTGTGCCTAGCCCCCAATTCTAAACATCCTAGGACAAATAATTTGCAAAGAAAATTACAAGCAGAGGATAAAAACCAGTGGTTAGCTTTTCAGCTCATTCCTTTTCTTCCCTTAACTTGCTTGTCTGACATCAGTTTAACAACAGTGACCTACAAGCTATCATTCTTCCACACTAATATCATTAAGGGAAGGGAGCCTCTAACATCCGTATTACACTGTAATAAAGCAAAGTCTTCAATGTGTAATGCCTCTAAGTCAACCAGGCATTACTGAAATTATTTAATCCACAAAGTCAGTACTTACCCACCCTACTTTACCACTACCAATCACTTCACAAGAGTAGCAGCAGCATTATCCAGACGCATTTAAGAGCTTAGTATTAAAATTTGTTTCCGGTATACTATTTCAGTGAGGGTGAAGTGGAACAACAGAATTAATGTCAACCTGATTTTCAATTGCATTACATTTAGCCACTTCTAAAACAAATATACACAGGAAAAGAAATATAAAATAAAATAAAACCCCTTACAATTCATTTATTAAATTATTACTCTCCCAACACAGAGCGTTACTTACCTGCTACTCTGTGTGTTCTAAATATATATGTATAGGCTTTCTTCTTCTCCCCTTCCCCTGCCCCAGTAATTCTCATAGTGGGCCACACTTAATTACTTAAGTACATCAACATGTATACATTTCTGGAAGACTAAAATATATATTCTACCAAATCACAGTCATAACAAATACTCATTAAGTCTAAGCAAGGGAAGAAAAGAAGCTTTTGTGGAAAAAAAAAATTTAAAAAGTATAAATACTCCCTCTATAATTTATTCAATTTCCATTATTTGAGAATGAAAACTAGAAGCATCGTGAGAAGCTTATATTCTTGATGCAATCACTTTCAAATAACAGCACAGGCCTAACAGGATACCACATTATAGCAAAAAATACAAATGTATAGTGACTACTGAGGTTAGCTCCGTTTTACAGCATTTAATCTTCATATTTAAATAGTTTGCTATTTATACATTGGCTCGTGTATGAGCTTTGCTTAATCCATGTATACAAAGTTCACGTTTTTATTAAAACTTACTACAAGCAGCTGAACCCAGAGCTTCTTAGCAATGGTATCTTTCAGAACTGGGACACTTTTTGCCATTATAGTCAGATTTGTTTCTTTTCTTTTTTTGCCCTAGTAAACCAAATGCATTCTTTTTACAAGTCTTGAACAATGCAGGTTGTAGAATAGACAAGGTATGTTAAATTTCAGTGTCTCAACATGAACAAATCATCCCAAACTTTAAATATTTCCAATGAGTAGAGCAAGTAATCATAACCTATGGTTCAAGCTGGTGATACGATTGCCTTTAAGATGATTTAGATGACAGAGGCAGTGTCTTCCAACTCACCCATTTGCTTCCCTCAAAGTTAATATTCTCTTTGGCCAGCAGATGTAGATGATAAACTCAAGCTGGCAAAGGGGGGTGAGGTGGGGAAGGACAGACAAACATCTTCTAACAAAAGGAGAAGGATGGATTTGTTATTTGTTATTTTCAGAAGACTGAACCATCATGGTCACCTGTAGGGTAGGCCACAAAAAAGCTGAAATGGTTTTTCCTTCACTGGCATCACTTCAATGAGTCTCACAATTTTTTGGCTATTTGAAAACTAGCTGAAAACACTGCAGATTTTAGCACATTTGAGAAAAAAAGAAAAAAGAAAAAAGAGAAGAAAACACTGCACCTCTTACTCTAGATTTCACAAGCTTTGTATCTTTCCACATCATTATCAGATATATTTGGTTACATGTAAATATTCAGCAAATATCTATCAGTGTTCTGTACTCTGAAATAGTATCATAATATTCAAAAAGCAGTGATACATTTACAAAGAAATACCACGTTCACAAGACCTAAAAAACACAGAAGAGACACCCCTAGGCACTCAGGTCTAAACAAAGTTGAAGCTAACAGGGGTTACAAAGGAGGTTTGGTGACAGAATGGTTATTCTAAGTGTTCTGTGTATTCTCCTGACCCTTTCAACAAAAATCTGCTACCTGGCTCAAAATGGCTCCTAACCTAGCTTCTCACTGGTTTCATTGGCAGAGCAGGTCCCCTACCTCTAACAAAAAACAAAGAGGAAAAACCAAAGTACAGCCAAGCCCATGAGGGCATGTTATCACTGCCTAGAGTCACTAAGCAACAGTTCACAAATATGCAAACCTAAAAAAGAGAGAATTTTAGTCTATTGGAAGATAGACTGTAAACATGAGATAGCCAGGTAACCAAATGACAAACTATTATCTGACAGCCTTGAAAACCTCTCCATGTGAGCTGCTTTTAAGCCAACTTGTAATAAATACCACATGCAGCTAAATTTAAAAAAAAAATCCTAAGCCAAGTTAAATAGTAACCAACGTTCAAATTTAACTATATAAAGTCTACATTAAAATCCAAAATGACAATTACAAAATATTATATTACTATGAACACTGTCAAATGCTTTGAATAATAGTACACTAAGGAAATAAGTAAAAACCCACTTTACCTTGTATCTCATTTTGGGGCATGAATGAATGTAGAAACCCATATAATAAAAACAGAGATCAGGAGCTTTTTCATGGAGTTGCCTAGTAAAAGCAATTTCCCTGTGAAAGGAAAGAAAAGACTAATTACTTTTGAATACAATTCTTACATTCATTTTACCTCTTCATATTGAAATATTTTACAGCTACCTGGCTCTTGACCTAGTTAAAGGACTAGACTTCTATCAAATAAAAAGAATGAAGATAATAAACTCTAAACTAATGCTTTAAAAAAACCCAAAGATAATAAACTGAAAATAAATGTTTAAAACCAAACAAACAAATCACCCAAATACAAAACACCACGTCAGGTTTAAAAATACTTTCATTTTTGTGTTTTGTCCTGCCAATTGACTGACTTGAAATTCAAATAAAAGTGACTAAGGGCCTCTTAACAGGTTTCTTCTTCATATTCATGTACTTTGGAATTCTACAGAAATCTGGCCCAGCTATTGTACACAGGCTGGCTAACGTGGCTCAGGAAAACATCGGAGTATTTTTAAAAGTCAAGCCTCAAGGATAAGCTTCTTGCTTGTTTTATTATTTGCGTTCTAGCAATTTACATGTGAAAACATCCCTCTTAACGCAACAAAAGGTATTTTTCACCCATTCCATGTTTGACTGTATGATCTTCTCATTTATTCTGAAAGAGCACTGTCAACATATTCCAAAGCAAGTTTTTTATTTTATTGGTACAAACATAGTAGTAGTATTACAAAGTTTCAGCCACTATTTCCACTATAATGCTCATTATAACAACATTTGTAACTTTGCAGTTCACTTTTGTAACAAATTTGATAAAACATGGATGTTGGTTCTTACCTTCTTATCTCCTCCCCATTGAAAGTAGGAGCACATGCATTTAGGAGGCATGTACAAATACTGGGGTTTTTTAATCACTTAATATGAAGTTAGTAATAAGGATGTTTAAATGTACTGAAAACCCAACATTTCAGCTGCATGTAGTTAGCTGAGACCATCACGAGTTCATTATAACTCTGTATCTATATCCATCCGTTCAAAACGGAGAATGTCTAGAAGTTACTCCATATCTGAAAATCCAGGTACACACAACAGATTCCCAAAATGAGATTTATGAACTACCAAAAACGTACAAACATGCACTTCATATACATAATTTTTAAGACATGGCATGAAGTTAAGCAATCTTACCGTTCCATGCTGATCATGCTGGACCTAATCAAAGAAATACATTTCTGCAATTCAAAAAGCTGGAACACTACAGGGAAAAACATTATCTTTGCATTTCGAAATCTCTTAAACACTCTTTCCAACTGGGCTACACTATCTGATCTAATAAAACAAGACGACTCAAAGTGAAAAGAAAGTGAAGCAAATAGACCATACTGTAACGAGGTAAAAATTGGGCTGCAGCAGCAAGTCTTACCACGGGCCACAAAGCTTTGTGCAAGCAAAGTGTATGTGATGCCAAAGCTAGCTTGCTTAGAACTACTGCCAGTGCCTTCCCGTCTACTGCGGTCCCAGCGATATCCCCTAAGCAAGGACCCTTAACTCAAGTTCTTGCTCTATCGTTCATTTACCTATTCAGTCAACCCCACTCCAGGCAAAGCTTTATTGAGGGGATGGTAAAACATGCTTCTCTTTCCACTTTTCAGGAGTGTGTGCCGTGATCCAACACAAGAGAATCTTCCGACTCCATCATTTTACACCAGGAGCAGCAATAAGGTGTCACTGTGTGGCATAAGACACATCTACCTGCATTCATTCAGCCTAAATCTTTCCTGTGGAAAAGGGACTACAGACTTGCAATTACCTTTATGCAAAGCTTTCAGTTATGATACACATCTAAAGAGTTATGATGGCTGTTAGTGCTTGGCAAGAGTAGTCAACTAGTGGGGAAGACATACTCATTTCATGAAAGCAAAATTCAGACTTAGTATTTCAGTGCTACATAACCCAATTCCAAAAGAAGTTCAAGTATTTGCCCTACTAAATAGAGATTATGAATGCTATGCTTGTCTACTATTCACAATTTTAGGTAGTAGGGGGAAGGTTTAACTCTTTCCTGTAAATAAGAATAAGAATCACTCAATATTTCTTGATGATTTTTTTTTTCCTTTGGTAAAACTGGCATTTCACAAGTAGCTGCTTCTCCCCTCATTCTTTACTTAAACACCTACATATTTCAAATGATCTTCAAATCCCATCCTTTCTACGACTCAGCAGCAAAAATTCTCGAAGTAGTATGAAGTGGAAGTGACAGCACTGCAATGCAGTTTAACCTCCTTGGAGTAAAATTGGCAACAGCTTTGAAGGTATCAGATTCCTCTGCAACTTCCTAAGTCCTAACTCTCAAGTTTTTTTTCCCTTTTTGAAAGAAGAACAAGGTTGGCTCCCTCCAAGACTGTTGGGAAATCATTTTTATTGCCTTAAATGCTGCAGAATTTATAAGCTGCTTTTTCACTAGTTGAGCCACGCACGCATGTTGCGCCGACAAAGTTTTAAATTTATTATGTAGAAAATTTAAAATCATTTCAAGAATTCAAAAGCATGGATTATGTCAGTCTAGTATTACATAAAGTAATGTGATATGTACAAATACGGAAAAACAACTCTTAGGAGGACTTAGTATTTTATGTTATATGCTCACCTTGCATGGAAAAAAAATAATAAGTCTAATTTCAAGTATCTAGCATACATAATAAAATACTTCTAAAAATCTAGACCACTAATAGACAGGAAAAAAATCAATTCTAAATCATAGGAATTCCAACTTTTTTTCTACATTTGTTAATTCTGATTAATTTTATAAAATCACCAGTGCCACCGAATGCCTCAGAAAAACGACAATTCAGACTTTTAGACATAGACCACTGGAGATGCTACAGCAACAGCTACATTAATGCTCATGATGACTTTGAAGTTAGCCCTGATTTGCGCTGGAACTGGAGAAAATGACATCCAGACATCCGTTCTGACTAAACTCTTCTATGATTCTACAGTTTCTCCTTCACAAAGGACCATTCTAGAACAAGGTGGGGAGCGCCAGCAGAAAAGCAATGTTATCAGCTCTTATTAAAGGTGACATACTCAGAGAAATTGCACCTTAGGACTTAACTGATCTAAGCTTACCAGAGAGCAGGGGGAGGTCCTGCTCTCTCCCTCCCCAGCCATCCTCAGCTGCACACTGTGGCTCCATCACAACTCTTGCACCAGCTCTGGTGTTAACAGGTTCTTCACTGAGCCAACTCAGCTCGCTAACCAGGTTGCTAAAGCAAACAGTCTTCTGCTCAGTAAATTAAACTGCCTAAATATATGGTTGCTAGAAGCCCAGCATAGAGCAGAGATGAAGAGGAGTGATTGCAGCACCTCATTTCAGCACCAATAAACCGTTAGACTGATGTCAGAAACTTAACAGTGAATTTTGTGGGAAAACCCCTTTGACGTACACATTTGAACAACTCATGTAAAGATTATTCAGAAATCACAAAATTCACCACTACAAAGAAGAATACACACAAAAGGAGAATTAAAAAAAAAAAGATTCTTAGGAAATCAAAAGATCCTAATCAAGATCTAAACAAATTATGAGTGATTAGGCTTCCAAGGGATTAAATTGCACATAGTTTATTAGTTAACACAGAAGTATATGAAGTAACTGTGGTAGGAAGAGTTTTCCTAAAAATAATGTTTGTACTTTACATGTTTCAAAAGTCCCATCCTTTTACCCATCCTGGTGGGTAACACCAAACAACAGCTAAGAAGCTCCACCTATAGAGAAGATGCCTCTCAAGAGGATGCCTTGGAGAAAGAAGCTGGATCTCTCAGTTCTAGTGCTTCTTTCATGCCTGAAAGAGTGTAGCGCAAATCTCAACAGGTAAAGACTTTTGCTAGAACTTCTCAGACCCAGGGAAACTTAAAAATAGACATGTCTGGCACGAGGTTCAAACCCAGTTGCTTCATGAGAAGCTAGGAACACCACATGTCTGTGACCAGTTTACTTCATGTAAACAGAGAAGCAAAAAAGCTAAGAAAAAAAAAATGAGATGCACAAATATTTCCACTTGTTTCGGGGTTTTTTCCTTATAGTAATAAAGGAATCATAAAACTGCTTATGGAAGAAAAACAGTAACTTGCAATTTAGCATACAAGTCTTGTTCACAGTAAAGCATTACTCACTATTCCTAATGTCTTACAAGACTAGGTTGATAGTTAATTTAAGGCTTTAGATTCATAGGATTACTTGCTCCACCAGGCTTTCTAAAGAAAAAGATAATGAGATTAACATACCTGAAAAATATACTTGGTGCTAGTACACCAGGAGACTACTAATTCAGAAGACAACGGTTTTTATGTACTCTATTATTTATGATCTCAATGTGCATAAAACTATAAAAGTGATTAATTTCATTTAGTGACTGAGCTAAGAAAAAGGTCAAAGGAAAAATTATTTCTATTCAAACAAAAAAGGGGCTTTTCCTGCTGAAACCAAGCAATACTAAATTATTTTCAGGGGCAATAAAAACTAGGTATTTCGTTTCTGAGTGGTTTCTTAATCTTTAAAAGTCTTTAGCTAACTAGAAAGATACATCCCTATTCAAGGATGACAATTAAAAATTTATTTGGAATGCAACCAACCCTAGAGAATTTTAAAAAAAAAAAAGAAAACAAAAAAAACCCCTTTGCTAGCAATAGTTTTACCAGTATATGTTTAGACTGGAAATGAAAGCTCGAGTTTAGCAACAAATATCAATTCTTACTACTACATCTAACCAGATAACAAAAATGTCCTCTTACCGTAATGCAGAGTAGACTCCCAAAGATAAGAAAGAATAGTCTGGATCATAGTACAGATAGACGGAGGACACGCAGTAGGGCAGGATATCAATTACACCAACAGCAATTATCTTTCCATCCAGCCAATACTGCTGGTGAAAAGAACCATAGCCACATTCTGGTCCATTTGGTGCATTCTCTGCCTAAGCAAAAACAAAAGAGGGATGTAATTGTCTGACAGGAAGACGTTCAGTGTAGAAACGGTTTTAGAAAGAATTTTAACAAAAAAGTAAGTACTGTGACAAATTATTCCTGCTATCCATGTTTTGAAAAAGGAAAAAAAGAATTTGAGAAGCAGGGAAAACAATGTTAGTTCACTGTATCATTTGTGACCTTTGCTGTACTCGAGCTCAATGAACTTTACATATCACGCATCCCAAACACAAATCTGCAAATAGCCTCCGCCATCTAGCATTTATAGTACTGACATGATAAAACAACATGATTCATCAAGTTATTAAAGCCTTATTACATGCAAACAAATTCTGCAGATACTCTTTTAATCTGACCTATTTACTCTTCAACAAGTGACGAAGCCCAAAGGCAGACAGGTGAAATGCAGACGTTTCACTACGCTGGCGCTTCCCAGAGCAAGCTGTCACTGCCCAGTTCCTCCAACACTTTCTGTCACAGTGAGGACCCTCCTGTTTCCCTCCCCCATGCCCCCAAGTACTGGAAGCACTTTGGCCACAGAAATTCAGTTTCTCAGAGTGGCCATTAAAGTTGCTTGAGAAGAGCATTTACAAGACAAACTGAATAGCATACTCTTTATGTGAGGTTTACTCTTTACGTGAGATTTACTCTTTATGACCAACAAAACATCTTTTATCTAAGAACCTGGAACTCTGTGTTGCAACAAAATCTGTGGAATTTCTTTGTCAGCCCACATCAGAGCATCTTCTGCAAAAACACTGAGGAACTCGCTATTGTTGTGCACTGCGGTTTTGGATGTGCAGTGAAGTATGTCTCCGGATGGGGTAAAGCACCTAGAGCCAGAAACTGATGCTTCAAATAAAGAAGAAAATGATCTCCTAATTTAAACTGTATTACACAACCAACTTTGGCATGCCATTTTCTCCCACGTCAAGCTTACTTTAATCCTGAATTCCACTGTGCTCAACTTAATTATCCATCTAGTCATGTTTTTCTCTGCATTGCCAGATCTTCAGAAAGCTGCTTCTCACTCAATAAATCTGACAATATTGCCTACTATTACCAACTGGTTTGCATTACAACAACAGAAGGTGGGTTTAATCAAGTATTTTGATACAGTAGCGCAGACTGAAGAGATGATGGGCAGGAGAAGTTATTCTAATTGGTACCACATGTGTCAAAAGAAATCAATCATGTGAACAGAAAAATCATTTCAACTGACTTACCCAACCAGTAAGTCCCAAAATAAAGGCCATATAACAAATTGTTTGCATTTTTATACAGTTATATAGCATAAAACTAGATATGGAGCCGCAGATACTGTAAAAGTGAAACAGTCAAGCATTTGAGAGCTCAATCTGCAGTACACAAGGATATTAGACTTGGATATTAACATATTAAACTGGGTTTCTTCTCATTCAGGTAAAGCCTACTTATTCAACAGTTATGGTTTCATACAATCCTCTAAGGATTTCTCAGCACAGGTTAAGTTCTCTTCTCAGCTACCAGGGTGCAGCCAGTGACAGAAAAAAATGAAACTTCTCCTGCAAGCCAAAGGGAAATGTGATTGGTAATATAACACAGACTCGCTTACATAAGTTTCAGTTAAAACAGATTTTCTTTCTTTATCAATAACTCATCATATAGGATTTAATGAATGTTTAAAAAGATAGTCTAAGCCAACACGGAAAAGATTTTCACTCAAAGAAAAGTCTTCTGAAGTTAAATGAATGCTATGTCTACGTGTGACCCGAAACCTCCAAACAGCATCACATGGGTTCGATCACCAGACCTCTGCAAACTGAAGTAAGAGCATCAGTTAAGAACTTCTAGTAAAGTATAAACTACAATTATTTCATTAATGCATGAATGTCAGTGAAATGTCATAAACATAAAAGAGCTATGTTCTATAACAAACATAATAAGCACAGCACTGATTTCAGGCAAAATGTTCAGGCATCTCCATTACATTAAGCAAACATTTTTAAAAAGAGTAACATTTTCCTCCTCCTTCAAAAGTTTTCATACAATGTAATCCTTTGTAATGCTTGTAAGTATTGTTTTCTCCAATTTCTCAATGAATACTTGGCTCCTTTAACTTGATTTCTTATGCACCATCCAGGCAATTTGACATGAAACAGGTCTAGAATATGAAACATTTCCCTGAAGCAGGTTATACCATTTCACACTACTGACATGTCCACCTGGGACCGTGTTTGCCAAAAGTGATGTAAAATATACCTGTGACATCAGGCGAGCAAGCCCCACCAGAAAGGGCTTACCTTATCTATCTGAAATCATACCTTAGCCCTGGAATCAATCCAGAGGGACCAATTTATTTAAAATTAACAATTTATACTCAAACTTCAATATAATTAATTAATACAACCTGATGATACTGAAACAATCAAAAAAATAAGAACTAAATCCAGGACAAAAATTAAAATTAATAATTTCCTCTCCAATGTTTAGACTATAATGCAGAGCAAAATACCATATATCCATCACGTTAATTCTACCTGTCTTTCTATTCTGCTAGCTAATGATTCTATGAACACATTTGTTCATATTTCATAACGCATTATTAAAATTTAAATATTTAATAGTAACTGGTATTACATCTTGCCCCAATTAGTACACCTCAATGTAATAACCACTTATAACTGAACTTCAGTGATGGTGAAAGCGCTCAATTTTCTTCAAAGCACATTGGTCTTTCTCCGTACTTTTAAGAGATGTTTCACTACTTTGTTATTATTATTGTGGAAATTGCACTTGTTAACTCAAGTGCCAGACCAGTGTGCAACTGCAGACAGCACTGTACACTCACTTACCAAAAATGGGTCCTGACCTTACCAACTGCATGATTATTTTTCTCTGGAAGGTTTCACGAAATTTCCTATTTTGAACTTTTCCATTTTACCCGCTGCTGTGGATAGAGGGAGGAGGAAGATATGAAATCCATGCTATCCCTTACACAAAGGAAAAAAAAGCCAGGAAGCCCTTGACTTCTGCACACCAGTGGAAATTATTTGCCAAATAAGTGAAATGATTAATTCCAGCAGTTCCTTTCCCAAAGGCACAACCTACCATATAGGAGATTTCTATCTCTTGGTTAGCAACATATTTCCTTTTCAGTACTACATCCTCCTTTCATTAGGGAATAGTGGAGATGCTGTGAAAGCAGCCTACAAATACAGGTTGTGTCAGCAGAGAGGTAGCACTGCATGTTTTCATGACAAAAAGCCAGCAGTGCATTCTCAAAGAAAAAAAAGGCCAACAGCACCCTGGGCTGCACCAGGCAGGGCATTACCAGCAGGTTGAGGGAGGTGAGCTTTCCTCTCTGCCCAGCCCTGGTGAGGCTGCATCGGCAGTGCTGGGTCCAGTGCTGGGCTCCCCAGTACAAGAGAAATACAGACTTACTAAGGCAAGTCCGTAATGGCCACAAAGACAATCAAGGGGCTCGAGCATCTGCTGTGTAAGATGAGCTTGAGAAATCTCAGACACTTGAGCCTCAAGAACAGATGACACGGGAAGGTTTTATCAATATTTATCAACCCGATGAGAGGGAATGAAGATAAGGGAACCAGATTCTTCTCAGTAGTTACCAGTGACAGGACAAGAGGCAATGCGTGCAAATTAAAACACATGGAATTCAATCTGAAGGAAACAGGATTCAACTGAGAAGGTGGTCAAACAATGGCACAGGCTGGCCAGAGAGCCTTGTGAGGTCTCCATCCTTGGAGATATCCAAAACCCATGGTCCTGGACAGCCTGCTCTAGCTGACCAGTTGGACTAGGTGATCTGAAGAGGTCCCTTCCAACCTGAACAATTCTGTGATTCCATATCAAAATAAATTAAATCAACTCATTGCATCAAAATGTAAGACACTCTCTACAGAGCTAACTTCTGTACCTTGTTGGACAAGCATAGTATTTGAGCCATACTCTCAACTGTCTAATCAGGACAGTGATAGTAAGCTTAAAATGCTAAAAAGATTAGTGAAGCTGTGAAGATAGAAGGGACTTCAGTAGCAAGAGACTTTGAGTATCACCATGTGGACACCACGGTGATGTCTACACTACTATAAGAAAAAAAAGCAATGTGGCAAGACCTCTAAATGAAATGAGCTTTGATTTAGTCCTGAGCAGTGCATCGAATGTGACTGAAGTATGACATTCTACAGAAGGTGATCCTGGGAATTACAGACCTGTAACAGTATCATTTGTTACTAGATTTCCTAGAAAAATAACACATATGAATAAACCAAATCATGCAGAGCAGAAGCTGATGTGCTTTTCAAAGAGAGAAGATCTAGATTCACAAACATCTTTTAGTTCTTTAGAATTCAAAAGCATCTCAAAATGGATGAGAGGAAAAAGTAAGAACAAATGATCATTTACATAATGGAAAGCAGCTCACGTTCCATCGTGCCGGATCTGTTCTGTTCCCCACACTGATAGGTGAATCACTTAAGACTGAACAATGTTGCATCAAACCGAGCTGATGATTTAGAAGTATTCAGGATGGTTAAACAAGAGCTGAGTGTAAATAACTGCAGAAAGATCCCGTAATACTGAGTGATTAAAAAGGCAGAGAAAATATCCAAAGTTCATAAATGAACGGAACATAAATGCAAGGGGGGGGAAAAAATTCTGCTATATAAACATCCAAAACAATGGGTATAAATTAGCAATTATCTCAAAAAGAAGAAATCATCCATTTAATGCTTAGCATCAGTCAAGATGGAAAAAGACTAAAGAGCAATTAGAAAAGGATTTGAAAACAAAACAAAATCGTTATTTGACTGCATAATACCACGGTGCATCTGAGTGCTGAGGCTCGTTCCAGCTGTTGTCTCGAGACGACATGGAACAACTTGGGAAGGACAAAGATAGCTATGACCATTAGTGACACCGATACCACCACTGGCCCAGGACACCCCCCTAATGCGCTGAGCACCAAAAACTAGGAATCACCCTGAGGAGTCCAGATTTCCCCTGTGCCCCTCTGCCATAAATACTCTCACCTTGGCAACAACATGGTACCAGGCCACACGGGGTTTTGGCTAAGCCCTTCTCCGGTACTGAACTGCACCTCTCCAAACAAGGTAGTATTTCCCTATGTTAAGTGGCAAAATGGCAAATGTTTAAATGTAGCTTCTAAGACGAAAAGATTAATGAAAAACCCCCAAACAGTTCTCTCTATATTATCCTGTTTATGGCTAGAAAACTGCCTAGTTTTCTGCTACTACGTACTGTATCATTTCTTTTAAACTATTTATTTTTTGTGCCAGAGCCCATAGTCAAAACAGAAACTAAACAGAATAATAAAATGAGGAAATAAAAAAGACAGGAAGAGTTTGGGTGTTCATACTATTTGCAGCTAATAACAATATTAAAAATTCAAAAAAATTACAAATTGAAATCATGTAATGTTTAGATTTTATTTTAAATTATTTTTGTTCAAAAGAGTAAACAGACTACACACTACTAGATTTGCTTGTGGCAACTGTTTCAGAATAAAGAATTTCAAGAATCCCTTGGCCTCTGATATACAACCCCTTTTATTTAACTTCATCTAATTGAAGACATCTGTAGTGGTGCCACACAAAATTTAATTCAAGCTCTGAAATGTCAATAAAAAGTGTCTGTAAGAAACAATACTGGTATAAACCTGGCAGGGAAGTGTGCATCAACATCTACGTAGCCATACAAAATTAAGAATATAATGGCAGTCTGCTGCCTGAGTTGACGAGGTGATAAAAGCCCTTTTCCTATAAAGTCTAATGAGCTCTATTACTCTTCAGCTTTCAGGAATGTAAAGGCCAGTGGACTCAGCAGAGAAAAGCAACAAACTCTCCACACATGGATTCATTCAAACTGCCACATATCAAATTACTAGCGTAATTACTATAACCTGACAATTTCATTACAGTCACGCGGTACTTAACTCTTTAAGACTAACAAGAAAGACAGTGGAAGAAATCCGTAGCAGTTTGCTTACTTGAAATGAAGCAACAGCCTCTCCTAAACTTTTAACTCAGACTGTAGTCAAATACAAGTTTATCAAGTTTAATAATACATTCTTTTCTTTCATAGAAATAAATCAAGAACCAAAAAGACACAGCACTTTCTGCTACTGCCTCTTAATACAGGGATATGAAATTCAGTGGTCGCTTATTATGCAGCTTATTGTCCTCAGACTCCTTTGAAAATACAGTGCTAACTTCCTTACCAGTGGGTGATGATACAAATACTGTGACACCCATCTATACCACCTATACCATAATGGTTTGCTGTCTACAGAGAGTAGAGAGGAAAGAATACATTCATTTCAAAACTCGCCTCTAGAACGAATACATACCTCCAGAGGAGAATCACAGAGGAATCGTGTGAACTGCATTGAGATAGATTCATCAGAAATATGTGCCCAAGACGACAGGCCAAATATGCAAAGCAGAAAAAGAAGAAAAATATTAGCAGTACTTCGGGATACAATGAGTCAAATACACTCTTTCAAAACCGTATCTTTGAAAGAAACCGTCAGATTTTAAGAGTTAAGATAAAGTTTCCATAAATTCCCACATTCTATATTGTTTAGAAGTACAAATAGATATAAAAATTAACTATCCAAAGTACTTCCTTTCTATAGAAGATTTTAAATGTGATGCAAGAGAATTATCATCTTCTAATACAGATCTGTTTCTGGTGTCCTTTATTTTCCCACCATTATACTGATACCTGCCCCATCACTAAAGCAAGGGGGTTAGGGCCCTCATACCTATTAATATAAATTAAGGCTATTTACATGCAAAATCATAACCAAGCCTGTTTTAAGTCTAAATAGGAGGAAGGAGGAAAAAAAAAAAAAAAATCAACTTCCTGAAAGTGCAAGCATTTTCAAAACTCAGTTCTTTACTCAACACAAAATGATGTGGTGCAGATAATCAATCAAAAAGGCAAGGTTTTAATGATCTGGAGCTTGTTCAAGATTCTAAGAGTAATAAAATGTAAGAGTTAGTTATTTACCATCATTTACTTATTTGATGCAAATACTTCCTTATTGGTTTAATTCCACATTAAGCATGTTACAAAGTTCTGGTATGTATTTAACCCTAAAACATTCCTTTGTTAAAAAACAAGTATGTGATACATGGTTTAATTTCCCCTCTTGTAATAGCTGGGTGATTAATAAGTCAGCAGTTCCAAAACTGCAAAGTAAGAGTAAACAAGAACTTTTAATTAAAAGTTTGATAAAAAGAATATATATGGACTCCTATAAAAACTTGACTGTTGTCAAGAATTCTGTGAATTTCTAACATTAAAGATTACTCTGTTTAAAGGGGAATACAAAAAATGGGTTGATTACTTGTCAGTTTTCCCACTTTCCCCAGGGAAGGGGAGGAGAGGAAGGCAGGCAACAATACGAAGTGAATCACTGACCTAGGACAGAGTTCCACATACAGCCTAAGTAATTAAAACTCTTTTCTCCAGAAGGTGCTATGAAGCAGATTTTAGCAACAAAAACACAGCCTCTGGTAGACATAGATCAATCTGCAAACATTAACTGGACCATTCTCATTGTAGCTCAGAGTGAACACAACCTTAACCTTCTCTAAGATTGTGTCTCTAAGTGCATCTGTTGACATTAAAAGAATCAGGACTTTGCAGAAGTTGTATTTCAGACTTCTCGCCCCAAAACACATAGCAGTAGCTGATCTATGGATGAGTGGTAAACTTTTGGACACAGGCTTTACGGAAGAACACTGAATTTGTATGAGGTGCTGGTGAAGACAGGGAATTGTGCATTTCCTATAATTAGCCATTTCAGATCTAGTCACTACCACTCTACTCAAAATTTGGAAAAACGAATGATGGATATTTTAATTAAATTCCAGAATTTTTTTTTTTATTTGGTGGATAGGGAGAGAACAAGAGGAGGGGGGGGGGAAACCCAGATAATACTTAAAGAGAAAAAAAGTAATTCAAAATTTGAATTATTGACTTATGTTCCCATAAAAAAAGAACAGAGAGTTACAAATTCCTACACTGCGAGTGCATCAGTCCTTACAGCCAGTGATTTTAGTATGTGCAGGCTTTAGAAAAAATAAACCATGTGCTATTAATTTTTATGTCAGAAGACCCCCAATAGTTCTTAATCTGTAACTTTAGCTTTATAGTGCAAGTTAAACCCTATGGGTGAGAAAACTGAGCCAACGACACTTTTCAAATAGTTTTATCCCTTCTCCAGGCTCTGCTGTACAATCCCTTGGCTTTGGGGGTGAGGGGGGAATTTTTAAGTGTACCTGAGCACAACTGCTGCTTGCTAGGGAGTATATACTGTTACAACTATTATACCACTGGTTAGGAAAAAAGAAAAAATTCTTAACTGCACTTGAATTTGTATCACAATCTTAT
Source organism: Strix uralensis (assembly GCF_047716275.1). NCBI lineage: Eukaryota > Metazoa > Chordata > Aves > Strigiformes > Strigidae > Strix > Strix uralensis. The sequence goes on from NC_133978.1 coordinate 37,439,268, forward strand.
GGGGGAAAAAAACATTGCAAGTCTTGTTACATATTATTTCACCTGTTGATACTTGCTAAAGTTCTCAGGTTAGATAATTTTCTTAATAAAGTCCTAGAAAACTTCAGAAGACTCTGAACCTTCTCTAGAAGTCAATTAAGAAATAATTACCCAAAAGCCCAATAATTTTTTTGTTATGGGTTTGTTGGGGTTTTTTTAAGGGAGAATTTAATTGACACATAGAGCTGGAAAATTTAATAAATATTTCAGATCCACTGACCTCTGCTGTTATCTTCTCAACACTTACTCTCCCCTCCCAACCCTAAATCCACAGCACTTTCATCATAACCTAGGAATATACTTTTATTATAGTCTATACATTTATTTAAACTGAAGTAAATGTAAGATTCAGTTTCTAAATTAACAAACTCACCTAATATTGCAAGATTATTATGAACACAATTCAAAAATGTTCCAATAAACCATGAAAGAAATACAGTCAGATGCTGGTGTTGCATGTAAAATAACGCAATCTGTCACACAAGCAAAATTAAAATTTGTTTCACAAAGTCATGCTTTTCTAATTTTAATTTCAAACTGAATTACAAAAACCTTAGTCTTTCAAAAACTATATAATATATATGAAATCCACAACATTTTTACCTTGGTACAAACTATTTACAACTGCCAGAAAGAACCAACAGAACAACGGGAAATAAGTTTAAACATAATTAATAAAACTAAGAGAGGAACACATCACTGAGAATTAAATCAAAGGGGGAAAAAGGCAAAGAAATAAAAGGAAGGTTTGGTTCAACCCAAAGGTACTTGCTCAAGTAAAAGCACATGCACAGGTTTAAAAAACTGTAATAAAACTAGAGTGTTAACACCTGCTTCCTTTTATAGGTGGGGGAAGATATTCAGATGCTTTGGATGCTAAACCAAAATGGGTTCCACCTGGTAGCTCAGTAACTTTCTGAAAACAGGGGCTAGTGATGTCACACAATGACATCAAAGTCTTCTCAGGAAAACACAGCTTTAAGCTCTTACCATCAGTAGCTGTAAAATTAGCTGAGATTTTCAGTTCGAAGATATCACATAAAGCCATTCATTTATAATTCTCCTTTTGACAGTACTGAACTCTGCTCATATTTGCAATTCACTGTCAAGCAAAACTGAGTATTTGCCCTTTTCCTTTCAGTAAAGAAGGTGTGAGCAATGGATAAGGGATTTGGGCCCTGATTTTTATTTTTTTTTTTAAATCCAATCCCTGAATGGAATTAAAATAAACCGAGGGTGTTGGTTGGTTTTGGGGTTTGTTTTTCACAAAGGTGCCAGGTTCATAATAAAAATAAGAAATAATGTTATGACTTTCCATACAGAAGACAAGTCATACAACCTACAGTTCCAGTGTAACACCTTCGTGTGTATCAAAAGCAAGTTTATTCTGTCTTCCCTCCCCTGTTTCCAAGGCCAACATAACGAATGCTTCCCCATCTTGGGAACTAGAAGTGGCCAGACAAATCTTTGTGTACCCACTAACAGAAACAAGCCACGAAAGGAAGGAACATTTCAGAATTACAATTTCAATTCCCTTACGGAGTGAAAAAAAGTCACTGTGGCTTTGTCTGCTAAGAAACTTACTCTCAAAACAATGGAGATTTGTCAGTCTTACAGTAAAGTTTTTTTAATTTTGGATTTACATGGAAAACTCAGTGTCAAAAATCAGGAAGAACAATGTAAACTGGGATGCAAAAAGAATCTGAACTGAAACGATATGACTCTGGACAAGTTACTTAATTGCCTCGTTGCCTAAATTCTTTGGCTCTTATAGGCATTTCAAGAATAAAATCCATGAATCCATGGCACTACAGTCATAAGGGCCACACAAGTAAGCAGAAGGAATCAGACTGATACAGAAGTACTAGCTGTAAGTCTTTAAGTTCGCAATATCAGAGATGTGAAACGTGAGCTCACTGCAGTGAGATGTTCTGCCGCGGCAGCAGCCGACCACGAAGAGCCAATCATCAGATTAGCGCTGCCATCAACTGAAACGATAAAAGAACTAATTCAAGAGCGTTATAAAAACATACAGCTGCCGAGGCAACCTACAGAAGGTTAAAAATAACCACAGAAGCTATTGATTTTTTTAAGCATTATGTCACTAAAAAATAAAAAAAAAAAAAAGAGGAAACTAGGCTAGAGGGACGTAAAAGTTTTTAACTGGCTGCTGATATCAGCTTTCGAATTGATCGGGACGTGCTCCTTGGCATTTCCCAGACTACTCACTCAGTTTGCTGTATTAGTTCAAGTGGATTTCTGGGAGGCAATTAAAAAAAAATGGGGAAGAAAAAACCCACTACACCTATTTCAGTAATTTTTTGCACCTTTTCAAACAGTGTATCTTTTGTGTGTTTTGAAATTCTTTTCTTCCAAGACAAATATTTAGTTAAGCACAAAGCAAAGAGAGTGTCCAGCTAGCTTTGCAGAGGGAACAGACACACATACTATTTTTCTACAAGTTTGTCATTATAAAACACTTAGGAAAAGTTAAATAAAACATTTGCTTCAGAAGGTTTAAACAGCAATAAAATGTTCACTCTTGCTCTTTCTGGAAACTACCGTAGAATTTTTATGATCTTTTATGGAAATGTTTTCTAACTTGTGTAGCTGCCACATAGCTTTTTTCAGTTACACTTCAGCTGTCTTTCTTAAAGACAAAGACTACTGTAAAAAGACGAAGCCTAAAAATCACATTAATGGACTAGATGTATTGTATCAGTGTTTTAAACCACTAAACAATCATTAAGCTCTCTAGAGAAGAGGCAGGAAGAAAAAAATGCTTAATTTCAAACTTCTATATGACAATATGTTTTATGTAAAACTCAGTTTAGAATGATAGGCACTAATTTTTTTAACAGAATAACTGAATACAGCTAAAGAACTAAACTAACTGAGAGCTTTTAGATATATACGTGTGTGTGTCTAAAATATGCTGACAGCTTCTGAAATTATTTCAAGAAGCATTTTAAAAAAAGACAACATCGGGTCAGAAATTAAATGCTTCTGGTGAGATGATACTTCATTAAGAAAAACTGCTAGAGATAGACCCTATTCCATAAAAATTAGCCACTGATTACATCACTGGGATCAAAAAATTCCTTCTTGGGATGAAAAAAGGCCAACAAGAAATGCTTTCACTGTATTCATTTCTTTTAAAATTCTTTGCCTCCAGAGCTACCCAGTTCCACATCTGTATCTATCATTTAAATACCAAGAAATACACTCTGACACTTCATATAAAACACAAAAGACATGCAGGTGTCAAAATGTTCTGAAACATTTACATATGTATTTCCACATACTTTGTTAATCATCCTGAAGCTGGGGTAGAGTTGGCTCATAGCATCTTCCAGGTGATTTATATTCTGCAAAGCCCTCCCTGCATTTCTTAGACAGAAACACAGGTATTTTTGCTGTTGAGCAAGAGTTAAAACATTTGCAGATATGGATTGCTCTTAGCAAAGCAGAAGACGAGCCAGATCTATTACTAAGCTTCCTCAAATCCAGTGTTCTTGTCTGAAGAGCCAGCCTATGCCCTCAGACCTACTTACTGTTTCTACCTTGTTATCAGATTTTTGTACTGTAATTCTACAAAGCTAAAGCATAAAATACTACTTGGTCACTCTCACAGTCTTCTGTTTCTTGAAGTAAAACCAGAATAACAGACAGCAGTACATATGTAAAAGAAAGCTCCCTCCACTAGCAGTGTCTAGCACCAGCACTGGATTCAATTATCAAAGTATTTCTGCCTCTTGGGATTACACAAGACATAGAAAGTTCATTCTTCTGTCTTATTCACAGATCATCCTTCTATACATTAATCTACACATTTTCTCCCAGAAATATAACCAAATTGTATTAAAAGTTACTCAATTAAAAAAAGAAAAAAAAATACAGGTTCCAAACCCATGGTTTATCCATTTCTCTGTGCATGAATTATTACAACAAAGCTATATTATGATTTATTCTAATTCTTGGGACAAATAAAGAAAAAAAGGTGGACAAACCTCCATTCATACAATTTGTTTGCATAACTATGGTACTTTTGATCTGCTGATCAGCGCTATAACTTGTGCTCCCACTGATCTTTCAATGGTAATACAGGGAAACACCACCTGTTCAATGAAAGGATGCTCAGCCTACGACCTCCTCTCTGTTCATTACAGAAGTCTCCCTTTTTCAGTTTTTCTAAGCTTCCATGATTTCAATTTTTTCATTATAGCTTGACTGGTTTCATAAAATAAATAACCACCACCCAAGCAGAAAAAACCCAAACAAGTAACTTGTAAACATGATAAATAAATCCTTGCAATTGATTAAATTAGTGGCTTTTTGTATGTTACAGACACAGAGCTTCATACTAAACATGATTACAGTCTTCCACTACTTTTGGGAGAGAAAAAAACAAACAAAAAGCTAGTGAATAATAGCTCTATGACATTGGGAACAGTACACGACAACTACAGTCTTGGACCTGAGATAAAAGTCCACATACAGTACTTCCATGAAGGGCCAGAAGAAATGCATAGAATGTGACAAACACTAAAACAGGTTCTTCCCTTACACATTTTCACAGCTTCCAAAAATGAGCAGTTCGCAGACTTGGCTAATTCAAGAGTAGCCTTGGATAAACTTCTCCAATAGACAATGATACACCTATTTTCCATCATTGTATCTCACCTCATTCAGAAGCTATTTATACTTTACCACTTAATAATCTGTTGAGGTTCCCCCTAATTCTTCTGATATTTTTCCAACAGCTCTTTTTAAGATAAGAGTACATATATTACTAAAACAGTGGATGACTATTCATTTACATAGCAGCTTAATAAGGTTTTGTGTTCCCACAGAGAAAAACTGAAAAATCAGTTCTTCCACAAGACTATTTAAGGGTAAGTATTATGAAGCAACCTTTAATTAGAAAATCGTTTGCTATGTTTTTCCTGAGGACACCAATTCAATTCAATAAAAACATGCTGACATAAATATTCTTTGGTGCCAACAGCTTTGCATAACATCAGGACTTGACTGCGCTCCGAAGCACAGACAATCAGGTCAGTTTTTACAACTGAATTCCTGTAGCAACCAACCAAAGCTTTGAGAGTGTTGAGAAGATTTCTAAGGGAAGTTCAATTTATACCAAACTAACAGAAAAGGGGATAAGCAATAGTTTAAAAGCCTATGCAGAAAACAGTTGCAGCTTTTACGTCAAGATGAAAATAGATTTAAAAAATTTTCACATGCAAACTAAACTGGTTTTAATTCCAGGAACAAGGAGATACTCAAAACTGTTCCCAGCATATTAATTTATTTGGAAGATAGCAAATATACTACCTTACCAAATCCTCTACTCGTCAGTGAGAACGGCACTGAAGACTGTGATGATGCTTCCATAAAAAAAATGCAAGTTTCATCACCACAAGGTAACACCAACTCTAGGACTTGGAAAAAGTTTATTCCACTATGTTCTAATAAAAAGCAAGGTAGAAATTTCAAACAGAAGTCACTGCCTCAATCAGGAAACAGTACTGCATCACCAAAATGCATTGCAGGACTCTCCCAAGCAAATTCTCAAACTAAATTCTTTTTAATGAACACACGCTATCATTAATGCTATTGCAGTCTCCATCAGAGATGCAGGAGAGGAGAAAGTAAAGAGGAAAAGGCAAAAACCAGAAAGACTCACTGTCTTGAAGGGCACTGAAACACCAGTTAGCACTGGTCTCAGAGTGGCAGCAACCAGAGAGTGCCTAGAAGTTCAGAGTAATTTTTGCTGTCAAGTATTCCCTAGATTCCCTGTCCTGGAAATCATCTATTCCCCCTTCTTATATAAAATCTTGATGAAAAGATGTACATACATTACATAGATGCAAAAAGAGGGCCTTCTTTCACACTGTTTGAGCAGTAATCAGCTTCATGGTTCACATATCTTCTGTTAATATTGTGAACTGTTTTATAACTTTCCACATTAGTGGGTTTTTTTTTCAAATAATTACCAAAATTCTAAATCTATTCCTAAAATTGCCTTTTAATGTAATAAGGTTAATATTAAACTAGTCTAGCAGCTAATACAGGCAGACAGTATATTGTAATGCCAACAATCTAAGAATATATTCCAAAAAGAAGTTGTTAATATGTCCCATAACAGTTTTTGTTGGATTCTGAATTTAAATATAGGCAGGTTTCTGAATATGAAGTATTCAGCCAAATATAAAATTAAATACTTTTCCTAAACTAGAAACTTTCCAAACACAAAAGTGTGCAGGACTCCCTGAAAAGGTGGTTCATCCACCATACACAGATACATTAGCTTGCACAGACTAGAAGCTAAATTTAATTTTTAGATGCAAAAAAAAATTCCTGGATGTTTGCCAGTTTAAAGCCCAAAGCAGACTTGTTACTACCCTGATAAAAAGCCCTGTGTATAGAACAGAATTTCATTCTACCTTTACTTAAAGAACTGCTTGGCTCCATAATGTCTGTATGATATATTAAAAAGTCTGAAAAAGAGGAAGAAAAAGTTTGAGGTCTTTCAAAGAGCATTTTCCAATATTCCTCTCAATAACTTGGATCAGTTTTACCCTACTTGGTATCTGTTCTTAAAAGTGACTCAGATGATTCTCCTCCCACACAGATTCAGTATTTAAAAAAAAAAAAAAAAAAAGAAAAAAGTCTTCTAATCTACATCAAAATACATTTTGTGTATTCTTCAGTTTATGTCCTGCAGGGATCAAATACAAAATGCTTTTGATTGAAATGTCTGAGCTTTACTGCCTAATAACTGTGAATAGAAAGTCCTTCTTAGCCAAACAGTCACATGAACACACAAGATAATTTACTAGTGCTAAAGAAGGACCTAAATTAAAACCCATCAGCATCAGGCTGAGTTTTTACATCTACTAGAAACTTCAGAGAAGGCTTTATGTCTCCCCTGGAATATCATACTAAGCCTGCACAAACATGATGCCAGAGAGAGAAGATAAAAGGCAGAGCAGGGAAACACCTATGGCAAGTAATAAGGAAAAAGAAGAGGATAAAAATCCATAAAGCTATTCACAGTATGAACAGAAATACTTCTCCTTCCTATTCAAGAGCAATTCCCACGATAGACTTTATACTTTTAAGGTGGTGGAAACCTGAACTGTCCTTAACACATCTGTCCTTTCCTAGACTCCCTCAGTTAAAAAACAAAGTTCCATGGGTGATTAAGGCCACTGAACCCAAGTCTACACCAAACCATGTACTCTGACCCAAACAGAGTTTGAATTAATTGAGAGGTAACTGCTATTCAGAACTGAACTGCAAGCAGCCATAGTGATTTTGCTCTCAATTCTTCATGATGTATTAGAAGAAAAAAATCCATCATTTTAAACGAAGAGTAAGCATATGAAGTTCTTATCACCCTCTCTGCAGCAACAAGATTTTCAGAGCAAATGCATGGTGGAATGTATGTTATATCTAAGCATTAGGGCTGATATACATTTATCGTAACAGACAAATCAAGTCCCTAATCAGGCCAGGTAATTCCTGGTACAAATCTAGTAAATAGCTCAATCTTTCTTGGCATGTTTCCAATTTTTACATTATTATAATTAACCAAATTTATGTCAGCAACAATAAAAAGGGCAGAGACTACTACTTATTGTTATGAGTCCTATTATTTTACAAAACAAAGTGAAATAAATTTTATGGCTTTCCACAGTAGCATTACAGAGATCTCACAAAAAAGCTCTCCTTACACTCTTTTGAACTAAAGCCAGAAATTATTATGTGGTTCTGTTATTCTACCTGGAAAGCAGCCACAGCTTGCTAGGCATCACTCCTGCAAGTATTGAAGCATTGTTCTCTAGAACAGAAAAGTCTGACTAGATAGTTGATCAATACTGGAGTCATACATCTGCAGTAGCTAGAAATGACAGATCTGAGGTAGCAGTTTTATCAATTCTGCTAATGAAAATGTTGTGCCACCTGCCAGAGAAATGGAGAACTGCTGCTTGTTTAGAACACCACGAGTACTTTTCTTTTGGTTACTAATTATTAGATTAGGATTAGCATCCTCTAAACACCATTTTAAAAGCAGGCTTTATTCTTATGCAATGGACTCGTATTGAATCTCAGACAATCAGCTGCTGGGAATATTTTTGCACTATTTCTACTGCAAAGGTGAGTTCTAATTGAGAGGTATGCTTAGCACTGAAATGTGGATAAACTGAGATTTTTAAAACCTTCACCTGTTAAATTAAGAGAGCACAAAAAATTAAGGAGAAATGCCGAAAAGGTAGCAAACAGCTTTAAAGCAGAAGATACTTTTGACATCAAAAAAGCACTTCCATACCATTATCCCACTTCCAGTGGAAATCTCAGTCCCAGACCTCTTTACAAATTATGTACAAACAGCAGCTCTATTTCACTCATTACTAACATTAGTTTTTTTAGTTATGATGGTGCATAATCCCTCTCTCTTCAACTCAGTTTTCCCTGGGCTGAAGCCTGCAACAGAAGCTTGCTAAAAGCCACAATGAAACTCTCCCAAATGGAAACTCCAATATTTTAACATTTAGAATCACTCTAAGAGACACAATTCTCATCATTTAGCCACGTATTAAAAAAAATGTTTTCATAAAGGTGCATGCAGTGAACTGTACCTCATTTTCGCCACAGTCAGAAGGTGTATCCTTGTGTATAGCCATCTGATACTTGGCAAATAAAGCAGCTGATTGGTTGAAGGATGATTTGAACTGGGGGTCCTCAAAGGAGACAGGTACTAACCTCACCTTCAGAGCAAGGAAAATACAAGCATGCTATTTTGAGTGCATATAATCAGATAATATGCTTCTGAAGGTAAGGCTAGTGAAAGATCTCCTCCTAGCCACTTCAAAGCCTCTGAAACCAGTTTTCTACTTTAAACATAGTAATAAGAAAATCCCCCTACAGGAGAACCTGACAACACTAAGCTTAAACTGACTGTTGATACTTTCATTACATGATAAAAATTGCCTAACACTAGAACACTCCAAAACATTAGTTTAGTCAATCTATTTTTTGACCAAATTATTTCACAAATCAACCACAAATTTTATTTTCACTGTACAGTCTCAAGGACTTTTAAAATACATTACTATTAATGGCACATCACTCATTCTCCCAGTTCAGCAATCGCATATTCTTGCTACATATACTTTTTCTCCAAACTCCTGAATTTTTTTCTTCACAGTATTAGAGAGATAATATGTCTGACAGCTAACTATTACACACCACCTGGTCACTACAAGAAGCAGTAACGATGTGTAATTTAGAGGGAGTGCACACATTACTTCTTGAGGGGCTTAAATTGAAAGCAAAGAGGTTTATACAACTTCTGTGAGCCTTAAACCAACAATTCGTATGTGTGATAAATTTTTACTCACGTGTTGGCCCTGATCATGCTAGTTCCTCCTATGGAAACATTCAAACCAAAGCCAGTGCAACTAGTTATCAGGGTAAGCGTCCAGCTGGTTTTAGTTCTTATGAGATTTGGACTTATAAGGCCCACAATATCTACCTCCAAAAGCCTCATCCTCTCCATCTCTTACCCAATTGCATACCCATGTAACTTCCCTAACTTTTCTGTCTGCTGTTAAGACCAAATATATGTGACACGTAGAAAGAGATATCAAATGAGTTTGCACTTTCAGGATGTTGATTTTATTTGATACGGTATTTTATATGTTCCTGAATATACAATGGATATAAAATCCACATTTGTTTCTCCTAGAAACAAGACACGTTACATGTGCTGAGCTTTGCATAAAATTCATTTGGCCTTCTGACCTGATTTATAGTTGGTTTATCAGGTGGGTCCTTGTGAATAACCATCTGGTAACGTTTATAGACCTGGTAAGACTCCTGAAATGTGGCTTTGAACTGTGAACTTGGTGGAGATGATCTCACCACCCTCACCTTCAGAAGAAGTTAAACACATTTGTTATTACAGTATCATGCAGTAACTATACATTTATACATATACAAATATCACAAGAGAGATAAATTATGACTTCCTGAACACAGGCCCTAATAATTAATATTAGACTGAGCTCAGTTTAGGCTACTGAAGTCTTTTATATTTACACTGAATAACATACAAGGTCTTCAAACTACAAGTTAAGATAACTAAAATGCTTATAGAAGAACTACACAAATAGTTTTCTGGAAATAACACCAACAAATGGTATGCGGATCAACTTTTTTAAAAGATTTTCTGTACTTTTTAAAATCTTCTCTTGTAGTTTCACACTACACTGTAAAATAATTGAAGGACCCATGCATTTGGAAAACTGGTATTTGTGCTCTTTAGATAAAGACTATGTCTTTATTGCAATAATCCCAAGGGGATTTCTAGGTATGTTTCAAATTGAAAAAGGTAGAGAAAATAATATTTCCCTATTCGATTACGAGTTAATTAAAATAGGAAGTTACCCGTCTTCTCCACCAACATCCTTAACACACACAAAAATAAAAGTATTAAAAAAAAAAATCTATATATTAAAAAATGTTTTTAGTAAAATGATTGCTTCCTAACCAAAAGAATGGTATCACATGAGCAACAGTGCATTTCTTCTCAAGCATATTTAATGACAGGTTCATTCCCAAAAACACATTAATTTTCAGTATGGTTCTGTTTTCACAAATTCACTGGTCCTGATCTATTAAAAGAAACCCAAAATCCACACTTGACAGCCATAGTAAGGAGCACAAAGATAATCTGGGAAAAACACTGCTGGAATCATCCTCCTTTTAAATCTCCTTGCATCTTCTAAATGAAGATGTTCAGACAAAGCCATCATACTTCTGTTTTACAACTCAGACAACCTGGAGGAGTTAGTGAGAGGGATGAATTTCATGGCTTCTTGTCAGTTATTCAGGGTGAATCTTTTAAGTCATCATCACTACCTCTTTGAATAACCACCAAAAGAACATGAATTTCCAATACCATGATTGATAATCGGTAACTACAGGTAAATACTTATATTCAAATAATTTTCCAGCTTCCAGAAAAAAAGAAAAAAAATGGTTTGGGGATTAACAAATGTTAGAAAGTCTGAAAGTCTTCCAGATGACTGCCTCCATATTACTAATAGATTTAACAGCAACAAGTGTATTAAGCAAAATTTTCTACCATCACTTTTTCAGCTTCCAAAGACATCAATGCACATCAATGACATTTAAAAAGAGCAGCTATCTTATCTGTTTAATTTTACGAACAGTTACTGCTTTCTTGTCAAGATTCATTAGCATAGATTGTTTAAGTATTTATATACTGCAGAACTAAATATTGAATCTCTCTCATCATTCAACACTCAGTTAATTCAAAGTCTTTCATTTTCAAGTCACACTGTATGAAATCAATTTGCAAGTTATTTTGGTAACTGTATCGGCCTCTGCTACGACTGACTGCAAGTGCAAGAGTACCCTCTTGTGGTTACACAGAGGTCAGCTGCACCATATAGACCTTTTTTTTTATATATATATATATATAAAATGCAGTAAGTACCACATATATTTCAAGATTTAAACTAGAACCATCCCATAAAGTCACAAATACTAAACACCTAAGCATTACAAAAGCTACTTAACTAGACTTTTCCTTAATTTGCCTCCAACAACAGTGAACGAGACATTACCTCTAATTTGTGTTGTGCATCATCAGGTAAAGAGACAAAAACAAAGTCTTCGATGGTTTTAGGTTGGTTTGTCTTAGATTTAGAGTTTTGCAAGAGAAAATCTTGATCTTCTGTTTGAAGTTGAGAGCCTCCCAGTGTGCACATCTGGTTCTGAAGGAGTTTCTGCAGTTTTCTTTCTTTCCGTATGTCTTTTGCTTTTCGACACGGTGGCTTGCTCAGATCAGCCCCTTTCCCTACAAGGGCACAAAGAATTAAACACCACATTTTGCAACAAACAAGTAGTTCTTACATAATCACTGAAAATAAATGGTTAAAAACACCATTAATTGCAGACTGTGATCTGAACATAACAAGCTATGTTGCAATTCTTCCTCTACAGCTGTCTAATGCAGCGCTTCAATATGGAAACATCTTGACCTCTAATTCCACCCCAAAGCCAAGGATATATTTAAAAACTAAAATGAAAAGACTTCCTGCTAAGTTTGTCCTTAAATCATTTTGCCACATCTGCCTCTCAGAAACAAAGAAAAGCTCCTGTTCAATGTATGGTATGATGGTGTACCACATCCAACCAGCTACAGCATCAGCTTGAAATACTGAAAGGAAAAAAAACACAACCACAAAACATTGCAGCCAAATTCACAGAGAATTTTTCAACCACATTAAAAACCCAGGTGGCTACGCAACAGACTCCTGTAGAAGACACACACACCAAAAAAACCATTTTTGTCACCTGAATCCTTATGTGCTATACAGAAATCCTACCAATGCCAGTGCCATTACTGCAAATGCTACTAATGGCACGTAGAAGAGTAAAAGGCCACATAAGCTTCCATCTTTGTTTAAAATCACATTCAGATTGCCTGTTTTTACTAATCAATTCACTTTTACCAATTTACCTCCATCTTTAACAGATTAACCATTTGTAACGTTCAATTTGTGAAATGTTATTTACTTAAAAGAGAAAGTCGAACCTAGAAAACAAATGGATCAGCGTGGAAAACAGTACATCATACTACAAGAACTTAGCTTTAAAGCAACACAACCATAGACATGCACAAATAAAAATTCATGCGGTCCAAATTCCTTAATGAAGGGGCCAGATTAATTTTATACTTAGGACATTAATGTAAGATAAAAAGTCAAGATATAAGAATGCCAGTAGTACAAAAATTAATACAGAATTTTCTCCAATTTAAAAAAAAAAATAAAAAGGAGGGCTGGTCCCCATGCTACCCACTAAATGCACTAAAAGGATGGTTACCAAGCAAATAATCTACTTCCAAGCAGCAATTTCCCTAAACAGTATGATTTTAATAGATACTGATTGTAAATCCATAAATTCAAATTTGTGAAAATTACAGAAAGGAAGAAACATTTTCCTAACACTCTCAGTTCTGCCTAGAACTTCTGCACGATTGTTGGCTATTCCATGTAGTGCCCACAAGTAACTGAACACCATACCTTGCTCCAGAAACTGTGTAAGAGCTGTATGAATCTGCCTGCACCGCTGGAAACAGTGGTGGAAGAAATAATCCATTTTCAAGGAATACCTGTCTCAGCAACTGCTGTTGCAAGTTCCATACAGAGGGAAAGTTGCACTCAAAACTGCATCAGCAGCCAGGTAGTGTGATACAAAGTTACTCTAATTCTGCATTTTTTATTACTTTTTAGGGTAGTGGTAGGTGAGTTGAAGACAAAAAAGAACCATAATACTAAAAGTTTCAAAAAGAGAGGAAGAGTGGAAAAAGCTACTCCCATACAGGGAAATAGAGTCATGTATCTTGCACAGAACCAAGACTGTAACAAATATTATGACAAACTGCTGAAAAAGTCTTTTACACCATTAGCTTTCTCCTGAAATCCGTGTATTTGCAGGAGACACTGGGAACTTTTGAAAGACTTACCTTTTCAAAAGGGAAAGTACCCTGAACGGTGGGGTGCTTTTATTTGAAGCATCAGGAAAAAGGCACATTTCCAATTCTGTTAATATTTATAAGAAGTAAAGAAGAATACAACCCCAGACTAACTACAGCTTACCCCACTTTACTCTCCTGAAGGCCTGAAAGTTACATGGAAATTGTTTTTTCCAGAACTCCTATGAAAACAGTTAGAGCTTTCTTTCCTTCTCCTTACCAATAACTTATTAGCCAAAACTAACATCTTTCTTGTCCTCCACCCACTTCAAACCTTCCCATGGACAATGAGAACTGTGGTATCCTTCTGCAAACTGGAAATGGTGAGAGCACTGGTATTTTAAAAGCTCAGTGATGCATTTAGACTCACTTTACCTGCAAAGAATTGCAGCTCTCAGACTTGCCGCCTCCATCTTTCTTTACCAATAGATACATCATAGAAATTGGCAAAATATATTATATTGGGATAAACTTTTAAGGATCAGTAAAGCTGTAAACTATTCTTTTTAATGTGCATACCATACAGAATTTACAGAGTTTGTAAGTGCACTCCCGGGGCAAGTTAGCAGCAAGTTCTTCATGGCTCACCCAGAAGAGTCCCAGTCTGGTTTCTCCATGTAGATTCCATGACAGCTGAAATGTTGAGAGAATCTCAGGAACTTAGAAAAGGAGCTAATACCACTTTGGCACTCTTCAGACATCCTACAATTGCCCTAGCAGATGTTATGATCAAGTGTTCTTACCTCTCAGCTAAGGTTTCTGAGTATTTGTTTCATTCATACAGCAAAAATTATTCACCAGAAAAGGACAAGTATAATATTATGAGAAAATTACAGATACTATGTGACCTGTCCATGGGCAGACAAGTCAGAGGAAGAGTTTATTTAAAATACTCATGATCCATGTGAAGAATGACTGTTTCATCTGTATCGGGATCTGTTTCATGTCTCCTATCTTCTATAAGCTGTAAGTTAGCAAGAAAAACTTCTTAAAACAATGAACGTGAATACAGACATAAGCAAACCTTCTTTTCTATCTGAAACTGTGCAGAAACAGCCCATTATTCCTATAGGACAATGACCTGTTTTGTTTATAAAGGACTAAAAATGCAATTAAACAAACTTATTATGGAATAAGTCTACATTTTCCAAGATGAAAACTAAACATCTTTCTATCTGGAAAATTTTAAACTGAATTTGACCTGTGACACCACCTACCCTTAAAAAAAATTTAAGGACGAATTAAATAAGCTTTCCGATGCATTTATTATTCACTTTTCTATTTCATTTAAAGTCTTCAGAAAGAAAGAAGCACACTAATGCATATTTCTCCTCTATAAAAGTAAATCCCCATTTACTGAAATAGAGTACAATGTTTCAGACCTTCTTTATCTTTATTTCCAGTGTTTCAAAGTTTTACCCAATGTTGTTCTTAACATAACTGAAGACCTTTTTCAAAAGTATCTCACCTTTTTCAAAACAATGGCAGGTTCACACTAATAATTTACGCAAGTCTGCCATCTGCTGTCAATATCCACTTAGTTTGCTTCCAAAATGAAGTTTACATAACCCAAAGTTTGTCATCAATTATCTTAAAAACAAGATTTTAACAAATAAACAAATATCTTAAAAAGAGGGGTTTGAAAATTTGCACAACAAAAAAAAAGTTATATAAACTATATAAGGGCTGTAAAAGTTTTGACTGCATTTTATAAAATCAAAATATAAAATACAGTGTTAATTCTGGAATAGTTTTCCAGGAACATGTAATAGACTGTTTCTATGCAGCACTACTGGTTTTCTGAAAACTTTCCTTTTTGTTTAGATGCAAAATTGCTTGTTAAGCTGGTGAAAAACCTAACTCAATTGGAATGAGTGTTCATTAAAGGAAAAACATTATTTTACTTGAAATTAGCCACCCTACAGGAGGAGACAAAAATCTTTGTGAAGGAAAAAGTACTTTGAATTCTCATAAATACTGGCACAACGTGTAACAAGCAAGTGAAATTAGGAATCAGTATGATACCCCAACACATGCAGAAGCTCTAAAGCATCCAGTCTTCACTAGGATTTTAACTAACATTACTCACCATGTATTGGCTACCTGCAATTCACAAAATATCCTTTATTTTTCTGAACAGGCCATTGTAGAGGTTATGCAAAACTGGACACATGATCTGTAAGACAAGGCTGCCTCACCTGCAACCTCTGAGCCACAAAGGGCCTGTCAGCAATTCTACCTTTTCCAGTGCAGGCTGCGGGTCAAATTTGTTCTGGCAATAATCCATCCACCCTTTACCATCCTCCTCCCAGAAATCACTCATGTCTCACAGGAACACAGCCAGGACACAAGATAAGCCATGGGAGCAGCACTCTGCAGGCACATCCTGGTAGCAGCAGTTTCCAGAATTTCTTTTTCCCTCGGGGACCCTCGAGGCCTCCTCTGCACGATCACACCATGCAGAGGCTCACCCACCAGCTGTGACACATGGTCTTCCCTCTCACAACAAGCTGCGTGAAAAGCTTACCACCCCTGCAAGCAGATGGAGAATCCAGGCTCTCGTGCCACACCAAGGGGTACCATAACAGCTATCACACGAAAAAGATTACAGTCAGATGACTGACAATGAGATCATCCTTTTTAGGGTAAAGATTTCATGTTCAAATTCAGCTCAAAGGCAGCATTTCAGAAATCTTTACAATTATGATACAAAAGCTTGACTGAGAGATAACTTCCATATAGAAAAAAGTGACCATACTATAAAAATTGGTATTATACTAAAAAAATATTATTATATTAAAAATGCCACCTATATTCCATGTACTTTCACACAAAACTTCAGAAATGTATAAGCATTTACCTTCAATTTTTGGCACATGAAAGATGTAGCATTGTATAAATGCATCAGAATTAAAATGAGGGAGATTGCCTTACTTCTTGTACATACTTACTGCACTTCCTTACAGAAAGGTAATATTAAGTTCACAGCAAGACAAAAAGGAGAAATTACTACATCATTTCACATCTTCTAGTGACACTGCTTTTCTAAGCTAAAATTAGCCAAAATCTAAAACAAGGAAAGCTCCCAAACAGATGAAAAAGCTCACCTAGAAAATGTCATTCTTTATACAGGACCAGAAGAATCTGTACTTTTTTTTTTTTAAAAAAAAATCAGCAGAAAACCATACAACTTTCTTTAAGCCTACAAAATAACAACACAACAGTATACTGAACATATTTCCAATGCCAGTTAGATCTGTGGCAAACAGTCTATGAAAGCATAAGAAATTTAACCTTAAACAAGTTATTCGCAGGCGTGTATTCACAGGGTGTAAACAACACAATTTGTATTACAACAAGACAACCTGCAGAAATGAAGAAATGTAAAAACAGTAACTCGCTTTGTTTTTCTTGGGTCTTAAACTGGTTTCCCACTGCTGCACAAGACAGGTTAAGCCTTAACCTAACTCAGTAACTAGCAGTCCTGCAGCACCAGCCAGAGCTGTATCCAGCTCTTAGCCTTGCACAACCAGGGAGTCCAGCTCAGAGTTGATCCTTACGGGTCCCTTTCAACTTGAGGTATTCTATGAACCATACCTGAAGGTACATAAAGCCTGAGTCACCACATCCCTTAGAAGAAAGGGAAAGCTGGGTGTACACCTTACTCTGCACACAAAAGTATCCCAGATGGAAACTGGTCCCCATGTCTGATGAGATTCAGTCACCTTGATCTATCTGATTACAATCTAAATAGCTTACAGAAAACTATCAGCTGTTGATACATATTCTCAGTATCTAAAAAAATAAATAAATATAATGAAAATCAATGCAACTTTCAGGAAAACTGCAACTTTTTGGGAAAAACTAAGAAAACAAGTAACACGCAGCACCTCTCAATTTATACACTATAATTTCATAAAACGGGAAGAGTATAGGGAATAAAAAGAAACAATTATTGATTTACTAGGCAAGATAAAAAGAATTACTTCAACAACATGCAAAATCATGACAGTATATTCCAATTCCTACCAAAAATTTGACTACCTGGTTTTGGTGGTGCATGAACAATTTTAGTTGAACGCGATGGTTCTCCAGGGACTGGTGTGTCTTTATCTGTACATATCTGAAGAGAACCCGACTCCACCTTCTGCACATTCACCTCTTCTTTTGTTTCTCCAGCATCCTTCTCCTCACTCTCCACCCTCTCTGTGTGATCCTCGCTCAGGGAAGTCAGTTCAGACTGACTGATGTGAGATTCACTTTTGTATGCAAAATCGCAGGCAACCGCATCCTCTATGTGGGAATCCATAGGCTCGTCTGTCAATAATTAAAAACCGCACGAGTGAATTTCTCTCTGTATAACCACAGCTCACACTCTGCACAATTAACATTAATATTAAATTAACTCAATTCCAATAACTGTTTTCCCACAGACAAAGTGACTGCAATAGTCTGAAAACAGAAAGCTTGCTTTACGACACTGAATTACTGGCACCAACTCACCTATGAGAACAGTTTTATTTTCTCCTCTAAAATGGGGCAGCCAATTCATCTCATGCCATAACTTCAAACAAAAACAACAAAAAAGATCCAGAAAACCTAACAGGCAAATTATAATGATTCAAAACCAATACAGGTTCTACCACAACTGAGAATAGCTGGTTTTGGTGTTGGATAAACGGGGTGTGACGGCTCAGTCACCTGAAGAAAAACCCTCCTTTCCCTGTTTGTTCTTCCTCTTCTCTTAGTCCTCTCCAGATTATCACTTTTATGACAGAGGTAAAACAGGGTCTAATTCTTTATGGCACTCAGCTAGAAAGTAAGTACATGCCCAGAGATGAAAAAGAAAATAAGCTGGTCTATGCAAAAAGTAAGGAAACACGTTCTTCAACAGAGCAAGTCAGCTGCACAATTTGGTGTCTGGGCTACATAGTGCTCTTGATTCAAAACACTCTGGAAAGACAAAACCTACCCAGACCTTTATTAAGGGGTCTACATACAAAAATCAAAGCATATTAGCTATTCGATCATTCAAGCAGGTACCTGATCCTCCTTTCAAACACCAGTACTGGTTTTCAAAGACTAAGAATTCCTTACCTTCACTCGCTACTTTTGAAACATCTCCTCTGGAAATAAATTTCAACATTTTCTTCAGAACTTTCTTGTGAGATTTGGAAGTCTGGAAGCGCAAAGCCTGGCACCTTAAAAAGAAAAAATTATGACCATTTCTTTTGTGAAAGATTATTTCAGAAAAAAACATTAAGGAACCACTTTAAAAAAATTACACTGTATATGTATTTACTAATCATTTAAGTTTCCCTGTATTAAGTGGTCAAATATTTTATCAACACTTTTGGAATTTTATGGTGTAGTTGAGAACTATCAATGTTAGGTTAATGGTTGGACTAGGTGATCTTCAAGGTCTTTTCCAACCTAGATGATTCTGTGAATTAAATTATGTTGCCTTGTACTGCATAATATCATTCTTTATGGCATGTTTTGCATGTATATCACTGTAATTACTAAAATACACCACGGTGACCTCAAGCACTGCATAAAAAAGCTTTCCTAGGAGGCTGATACACTAGAATTTTTCATTTATCCATCTTATAAATACAGCATTGATACTAACTACTAATGCTGGAAAAGTGTATCTAGAATTATTCACACCTAATCAACTGACAGCCTCTCTTATTTGGGCTACTAAAGCAGTGTTTGTGGCACACAGACATACTGGGTCACCTGCAACCAGTGAGCAAGAGAGCAATCATAGGAGTCTTGCTTTGGATTGCAAGCCAGAGGCAAAAGGCAGCGGTACACACTTAGCAGATTGCTTACAGGAAAACGTCACAGAGCTGCTGACGTGCCTATGCACAAACCCAACAGCATACATTTAGCATTCAAAGCATCATTAAAAGTAGATAAACTTTTCAAGTGTTATGTATTTAAAGCACTAAATGTAAATGTGTTACAGTCAAATAATTTACAGTAGTAGATTTCGAGTTTCTTACCTTATTGTGTACTGAGGACAACATGTTTGATTCATGATAGGCTTGTAGACACATTTTCCACTTCTAAAAATAATAATAAATATCTATTGATTTTTTGTTGCTTATACTACAAAATAAATGGAAGACCAACCTTTTCTGTTAGAATACCAAAATATTACATGATGAGTAACAAAAATCAAGCAGGTTCTTCAGCTTTTTGCTGCTGTACTAAACTACTATCCTTCTAAAACAACTGATTATTTTCCTGGTCCACAGTGTTACAAAAGTTGCAGAGCATCAGATAAATAGTTCTATTTCAATTACTTACAGAAACTAGTTAACTGTTGTGGTGGGTTGACCTTGGCTAGATGCCAGGTGTTCACTAAAGCTCTATCAGTCCCCCTCCTCAACTGGACAGGGGAGAGAGAATATAAGGAAAGGCTCATGGGTCAAGATAAGGACAGCTTAATAAAGTGAAAGCAAAGGAAAACAGAAGATTTTATTCTCTACTTCCCATCAGCAGGCGATGTCCGGCCTCTTCCCAGGAAGCAGGGCTTCAGTAGGTGTAGCGGTTGCTCCAGAAGATAAAGGTAAATAACTAATGCCCCCCCTTTCTCCTCCTTTCTCTCAGCTCTTATTGCTGGTATGAAATACCCCTTTGGTCAGTCGGGGTCAGCTGTCCTGGCTCTGTCCCCAACCCAGATCTTGCCCACCCCCAGCCTACTGGTGGGGGGGATGTTGGAGAGAGCCTTGGTGCTGTGCCAGCACTGCTCAGGAGTAGCCAACACACCGCTGCATTACCAACACCTTTGTAGCCACCAAGACACAGCACAGCACTATGGGGGCTGCTGTGGGGAAAATTAACTCCACCTCTGCTGTTTTCACAGACCTAGATTTTAAATCTGGATTCTAAATTGTATCTAAACTAGCAACACGGCTTTGTATTTTCTTTTTAAATTTACCTTCGCCATCCTCTGTCTATCAGATCCTGGTAATCTTGAACTGTCATTGAATGTGCCCACATACCTGAAATAAGTAATACAGCAACACACTTAACTGACCACAATTATGCTTTAAAATACAAGTTCTACAGAAAACTGACCGCAGTTATGCTTTAAAATACAAGTTCTACAGAAATATTACTGTAAATCTGAGTAGCTAATGGCAACTTTCAAATAGATGTCTTTCAAAGATTTGGCATATTCATAAATCACCGATTTCAACACGCATATTAAGTGTAAAAAAACCAAAACCAGCATAAATCTTGGGATGCAATCAACTGCATCACTCTGTACACGTTAAAAGTTTACCTCTCCACCTGCTATCTTTCCCAGAGATACACCAACAAAACAACGAAAAATTGTTCCTTAATTTTGTTAAAATCAGTCGGAAGCACTGGGCCAGAAAATCTTTTCCAAGCGGCGCTGAAGCTGACACAGACCATTCCCAGGGGCTCCTCAGAGTGGCCACCGAGCTGAGGGGAGCTCAGAGACTGTCACCTCTTCACCAGGCAAAAGAATACAGTCCGCTTCCCGTTAGGCTGGCCTAAGTGAAACTTGTCTAGCCACAGCTTTAGAGCCATCGAGCCTTGCCAGGCAGACACACTCTTATCTAGGGGTTAAGCCGAGCTGTCGCTGGAGGGTCAGGCAGGGCAGTTGCACCTGAGAAGTAACGCTGTACCGAGACAACGCTTTGGGCGAGATCTGAACTACATCCTTAGTTAGGGTCAATTAAGTCATTTCCTCCTTTACAAAGCTTTCCCGTTATTTTTGGTTTGCCCTTAAAGCACTCCTATAAAACCAGACCATGGGGCGAGGTTTCTCGGTGAGCCCGCGGCCTCCGGCGGCCCCGGCCCCACACACCGGCCCCGGCTCGCCCCACACCAGCCCCCGGCGAGCCCCCCTGCGAGCCCCGAGCGAAGTGCCAAGGGGTTTCGGGCACTCTCCGGAGGGCAGGACAGCCGCGGGAGGGGCGGAGGCGGCTGCCAAACCGCCGCCTTCACCCGCCGCTCGCAGGCCTCCCTCAGCGCCGGAGCCTCCAGCCGCCCCTTTCTCCGGCAGCCCCGGCGCGGCCCGGCCCGCCCGCGGTTGCCCTCCGAGCCCGCCTTGCCCCCGGGCCGCACCATGGGAGAGGTTGCCGGTCTCGTTTTTGCAGTAGCCGCAGCGGTAGCCATCCTCTCCGCCGAAGTACTCGACGATGCTCGGAGAGCTGCCGGCCGCCGCCATCTCCGCCGGTGACCGGGCTCAGGACAGCACCCTGCCCGCCGCCCCGCGCGGCACCCCAGGACGCCCGGAAACAGCCGCCGCCGCCGCCATCTTTGCTACGGGCAGAGTGCGGGCAGCGCGCACAGGAAACGCCGCTCCCGCCATGTTTACCACGGGCAGCTGCGGCTTCCCCACACGCCCCCAGCACGCTGCCCCCATCTTTAGTGAGGGCGGCCGCGCTCCCCCCGCCCCCGGGCGCGGCTCCCGCCACAGCAGCCCCGGCCCGGCCTTCCTCCTCCTCCCGCTTACCGGCGGAGACCTTGCCCCGCTCCGAGGCGCAGTAGCCGCAGCGGTAGCCCTCCTTCCAGCCCTTGTACTCCACCACGGCGACAGGCATGGCGCCCGGCCGCCCCGCTCGCTGCAGCATCCCTGCCCCGCAGCGCCCCGCCCGGACGAAGCGGGGTGGAGGCGGCCCTCTCCAGGGGGGCAGTGCAGGGCCCCGGCCGGGCCGGGCCTCTCCCCCCGCCCGAACACAGAGCTCTCGGTTGTGTTGTAGATAACCAAAGATGATCAAACGATGTTTTCGCATACCCTCAGAGCCGGATCACACTTTATCACCCCCCAGAAACATGCTCGCCCAGGACAGCAGACCGCTTGGTAGCTACTACCCCTCGGGTGCTGGATCAGAAACCCTGCCTCACGATAAAAGGAAGGGAGAAACCCTAAAAACTCCAGAGACAATGGTCCTCCAAAAAGCATCTTCTGGAAATGGAGCTAGACTTTATTTATTCTGAAGAAAATAACGCCATGGCCTTAAATAGCTGTCCTGCCCAACTTACAACACCAAATACACGTGAGGGACTTGGGTGGGGGAAAGACAGAAAGGAGAAGTTTTTATCCTTTCCAAATTCAGACCTTGATTTCCAGAAGAGTAAAAACTGAAAGACTATCAATTTCTCCTGCAGCACCCAAGATCATCTAGATAACAAGATTATCACAGCAGAGATGGTTAACCATGCCACTTGCAGGCTGATATTGGGGAAAGACAAGGGATAAAAGAAGGGGGATAGCATTTCCTTTTTGTGAAAGCTTTTAAGTGTCAGTAAACCTTACATAAAGTAGTAAACTAAGCCACAATAAATAAAAAGTATATGGTAATAACCCTGTGACAAGTATAAACAAGACAGCTTACATGAAGTGTCATGATGTTCCAATAAAAATAAATTTAATTTTACAATATATACATATAAAATATTCTCTGAAGGAAACATTTAAAAATATTTTCTTTAAGGCACCTAGGGGGAAAGAAAAAAAAAAGACAATAAGACAATATTCATTAAGATTTGAAACTTACCAAACAACTGTGACAATTAAAGAGTTCAATCCTATCGTTTAAAGGATTTTAGAGGGAATGAGGCTGTCTTCCCTTCCTGCTTCCCTAAGTTCTTCTTCAGACTATTCTATTAACAACATCAGCTGTCAGTAGGTTAATAGTACGAAAACTAAGCTATGATTCTTCATAGCATTGCATTCCAAGTACAAGTATAAAGTTTCAAAAATTAACAAGTATGGCACTTAACTGACCATCAAATCTAAAACTAAAGGGTTTTTTAGCTAATTACTGTGTAGAAGACTAGATTACATTTTTTTCCACGAAGAGATCAAGAATATAGAAGTGTTCCAGATGTTATGCAGTTACCCTGCTTATCGTTCTTCTACATTTGTAAGTCACAAGTAGTTTCCCTGCAGTTCTTCCACATGCATGAGGAACTCATGCACTGTATCCGTACTTAGTTTGATCTGTTAAAAGAACTTACATGAAGAATTAAGCTATCTCCATTTGATCTTCATTTCTGTGAGAAGGAGGGCTAATCATGGGTTCTGTTATTTCATATGTTTCTACAATCTCCTGGTTAGAGAAGACAAGGGCACATAAGTTACAAGAGCTGAACTATTTCAAGTTAATTACAGTTACCCCCAGGTAAGTAATAAAATTTCTCACACTAAAGCACTATTTCAAATTACTAAGTTGCTTCTGCACATTCCGAGTGAGGAACAAGAGTATGTGCTAAAAACTACTTTTTGAATAAGATTTATTACAAACCATGAGGAAATGGTACAGAAAACTTCCCCTCTAGAAGCAAGTATCATATATAAGGGAAGAAACAGATTGCATACTTATGCAGTCTTCATATAAAACAGTAAAGACAAGACACTGCACAACTTAAAAGCACTTAAACTGACCAGGCTTCGAGAATCAAAGATGAAATTGCTATCCCAATTCTCAGTTTTCTTGCATTTAAAAAGCATTCATTAGATTTGTGATTGTTCTGGAATGTATAAAATTAAATGTACTGATAATACAATACAGTAATACCCATGCCCAGCAGAGTTCACAACAGCACAGCTCTCAGATGCATTCTTACACTTAAGAGAAAAAAAATAATCAAAAGTATCAAGTGCTATCTAATATACCTTCCATTCTTGATGGGACAGAGATATGACGGCCTGGTTCCGTATTCCAGCAGCACGGTCATCCTCCCTGCTCTCGTCTTTTGAAGGCTCTGTTCAAAGTATAGTATTTTCATAGACTTCACAAGTGTAAAGTCAATTTCCTCCAGGAACACAAAATCTTCACAAAAAGCAAATCAATTACACATGCTCCACTAAGCTCATCTCTATCAATAGCCTGTACCATATACTTCTCAACAGATTTCTATAGTCTTACCTCCTAAAAATTTAGGAGCTAGTATTTCTCAGAGTCCCAGAAGGACCTAAGTATTTAATCCTTTATGAAATCCCACCAAAGTCTTAATCCTGTTGATATCCAGTGGGGAAGAAAGCCAGAGACCTCATACACAGGGTGGCATTTCCTTTCCAACTGTTTTGAAGTTACATCACTTCCCAACTCAGACAAAGGAGACTTCTTGCACACAAAAATACCTTTTCTCAGCAAAGCGTAACAATGTTCATATACTTACTAGCAAAGATACCACTTAAAAGGTAATAACTTTTTATTTCTATTAAAAGAATTAATTTGTATAGATTAGCATAATGGCCTTTTTCCATATTTTGATATTTGAAGAGACTCCTTTCAGTTCCTCTCTAATCTCTTCATTCCTTCAATGCACTGCACATCCCCGAATCTCTACTCTTGCAACTAAAACACCTCTAAAACTTTGTGAAGACATAAGATGTAGCTGCTTTTCAATGTTGTACAAAAAACCAATTATAGTCTTTTAAAGCTAGATTTTACCTATTATTGGCAATTTATCGTCATCCAGCTTTAATCTTGCAAGACCATCCTAAAAGACAGTAGGATTTCAGAAATTAGAGCTAATTAGGATAATACACTAAGATTTCTTTTTTAATTAATGTATTACATGAACAGGTACATGTATTGATAAAGAATTTTAATTGGCATACCAAAGAAGAAAAAAATATTTAAATATAGCACTTATTCATAAAGAATGCGGCTGCTATAGGACAGTTGGTAACTGTTGGATTATAAAAAATCTGGTTTACTAAAAATTATTATTACTCATTAAATAGACTTATTTTAACCCTCCATAATCACCTCACTATTCACTATAAACCTAGTCAAAAGTTCTTCTCTTTTCCCAAATTCGTTTTATTTATTAGACAAATAGTTTGAATTGTAAATCTACAGATTTGAAAAGAACATGAAACACTGCACTGAGATACTTTCCTACAACCTCAATAACTCCTCTATAGTCTACAGCTACTGTTCTATAATCTAAAATGATGTGAGCTAGAATCCCTTTTTGAAAAGTGTACTGACAGCAAAAAATTTCACTATTGTTTTGTTGGTAAATTGACTGTAGAAGAAAAATCTAATTTAAAAAATAGTCTATCTACTGTTTTCTTTTTTATTCAGTTACCAAAAGATCACAGACTGTTTGTAGAAAACAAATCAGGATTCCTAATATTTAAATCCTGATCTGTCAATATTGAAGCCATAAAAACAACAAATCAGTATTTCCAGACAATTCCAGTATTTAAAATAAGATTTCAAGAACATGCCATGCCTTACCCTTATAATGAAGGACACATGAAAGATGTTTTCCACAGTGCGTGCAAAAGAGTTTGGATCAATCACAAGATCGAAAAAGGAAATAGGTGTTTCAGCTAGAGATGAAAAAATGAGTTAAAAAAAACCAAAACAAAACAGGTGGTATACACAGAGCAAATATATGTAAACACAAACTTCAGAATGTCAGTACTCCTTTTAAAAGCTAACTGAATGTTTATGTCATTTAGTTACAATGCTGAATTCTCAGTCCACTGCAAAAAGTAACAAATTTTCTAGAGAATATTATTTTCTTCCATCTTTTGCCACATGCATATACATACACAGTGACTATTTGACTGCCTTCCGGGCGAGAGGGTAGGATTTAGAGTTACTTTGCAATCAAACAGCAACTGATTAGTGTACATACAAAATAGTCAGTATATATCCTTCAACAATGATTTCTGCTTGCAAACTCCACCCAATTTTGTTTCTATAGTTTAACCACTTCTAGCTGTAGCAGATTAAAAGTATTCATTTTCTCAAATTGAATGCTTTAAAAGCTTAATCGAATCATACTTACGATCATTTTTAAAATGAGTTTGCAATAATCCCAAGATCCTCTCTACTTCTTTTTCTGTAGCTTCCTGATGAGACTCCTCCATTTTTTTTAACTGGAAAAAAGAAACAGTTTCACCTCAAATAACCACTGTTATAAGACAAGAATATGAAAAGGGCCTTTTATGAACACATAACATAAAAGACAAATTTTTCTCTCTATGCCACACATGCAAGGTTACAGAGACGGTTATGCAAACATGAGACAACTTACAAAGTGCTTTATGAACTAATTCCCATCTTACAGTATCAACGTGAAAGGCCACAGTTTGTATGTTTTGATCCTATCTACAGGTCTTTGCTTACTTCCCAATAATTCTGTGGAACTGGGTTACCCCTACTGGTACACAGCCTGTGAGTTTACTGAAGAAGTTTATAAGCATAGAAGGGCAGTTCATTAAGATCTTAAACTTTTTCCTCAGAAAAGGCACCTAAGTTTATGTGTAAGAAACATCATGGCATGAAGTCTAAAGACACGATTACTGTGATTTTACAAATTTGTTCATTATCTGTAAAGCAGGTTACTCCAAACTGTCCTCAGGTACTGTAATCGGCAAAGTACCAAATTCATTTTCCAAGTGCAGTCTTCAGTAACTTGTTTGCTGTTCCTGTTAGCCAACACTTTGCCTTTGACCACCTTGCAATAAAGCAGGCTACAGAAACTTTCACACATAACTATGTATCCAACACAGATTAACATGTATGGTGATCATCAGTGTTTACCTAAGCAAAGCACAAAGAGCAGTCACACACTCCTGGAAGCAACTGTCTCAAAACCCCAGCTCCTCTTCTTCCCAGTACAAACTATATCAGAATAATTTCTATCACTATTTGGAGTATTATGAAGTAAGCTGTATTTAAAAAGACATACTCAACATTTTGCCTCTATGTACTGGCACTATCAGCCAGTGGTTCCCTGTAACAACATGGTTTATTTTGTCAAAGTTTCACAAGTAAGCCTAAGTATTCTCACACTTTTGCCTTTCTGCCAGAGCAAGACAGAAAGAATAGGGCAACAGAAAGCAGGGAAAATAGTGGTTAAGTCAGCTAATTAATTTGCTGTTGTTTAGTGCAAATGTCACGCAGTTAGACACTTTTTAAATAAAAATTGAAAACACGCTAATGGAAAGAAGTCTCTTTTTTGTTTCTTTTCAAAGCAGAGAGCATCAGAGCACATAAGCTAACCTGAACTTGAAAAAAAAAAAAATCTTATTTCCTTCCACTGAGTGAAATACTGCAGCCTACACAAAACAAATTAAGAAGCCTAATAACGAAGTCTGAAACCTTTAGTATTACACAGTTTGTAACTACAAAACCCAAAACAACATGAACAGAAAGATTTACAAGTCACTTGTAGTAACTATGCCATAACAAATCGTTAATAAAGATAACACTTCACAAACCTGAGCAGGCATTGCTCGTATTCCTTCTTCTCCTGTCATCTTTTTCTGCCTCTCAATCCGTTGCTTTGGTACAGGAGGATCAGACTTGAAAGATCCCAACCTAACCAAAATAAAAAGAACATATATATGGAAATATGTTTTACATTATATGCTAAGAAACCTATGTACTGAGCAGTTGATCTCCCAATAAAAGTGTAAAGTAATGACTGATATCTAAAAACAAAGCTTCATCAGAGATTTCTGTAAACAACCATCCCCAAAAATTGCTCCCAATATATGTTGACAGCTTCAAACCAGAATTATCAACAGATGTACAAAATCTGATGCAATTGTTCCAACTTTTTTTTTTAAGAAAACAAAAACTTTAAATCTACTTTTCTTAAAACTAGTTAAGAAATTAATCAGAGTATATGGTTCATATCCTCCAATATCTCCGTTTGAATTTATTACAAACTTTTCTTCCTGAAAACTCTCTCCATACAATATTTATATCTCTTTTTCATCTATAGTTTAGTTTCTGTAAGTTCAGGTTTGCAACAAGCTTTTTTTTTTTTAAATAAAAGAAACTCACAAATTTTTAAGATATAGTCAATCAATAGAACATTCAGTACACTAAGAAGAGTTTATCATTAAACAACGTGAGTGTAATATACATACTAGATTTAGGCACTTTCTTGAAGTGCTTACCTCTCTCCATTGACTATATAAGGAACTTAGGCTCCTAACTTTGGTTGCCTTGAGTCTCCACCAAGTTAAGATGCCTAAAGAGGAGAGTGTGAATTGAGACTCAAATCAAGTTAGTGAGCTCCAACTGCTCAATTTCAGAACTCACAGACCGAACATGGAAAAAAAAAAAAAAACAACCAAAAAAAACCCCAAAAAACCAAAAAAACCCTCAGGCCTCAGATAAGAATAGATGGAGTCAGAAATAAGTAGTTGTTTTCCTAAACTGAGAACTACACTTTATTATTTAAAGTTAACACTTTGTGAATATTCACACATCTTCCATCAAAAGCCCATCATTACCTAAGATGTCAAAATGCAACTAATAGGAAAAAAAGTCTTTCTGGCAGTCAGTTTCGTCTGGATGACTGGAAAAATATACTTATTGTTTAGAGCTTACAGCCTGAAAGTGCAAACACAAGATTGAAATATCTCAATTCGCTATCTAACATTAAATACCAGGTATTGTATGATCAAATCAGTATATCCAGCAACTTTCTTACAATTACAGTGATCTTTAGCGGGGTGGAACATGTGTAAAATCATAGACAACTGAATATTATTGTATCAGTTCTGTCACCGATAATTTAATTGAACTAGATCCAGCTACTGTAGGCTGACTTTATGAGAGATTTAAATCAGAGCGTTGCTATAAGCCAGGTGACTAATGGTCATCTGACAGCAGCTAAAAGGCTCCTACTGAATGAGTTGCCTACACATAAGGAGAGATGACGCTAATTCTACATAAAGCCACGTGCCAGTACTCAGGTGATTTCTTCTGAAGGCAGAGCTAGAAAGCAAGATTCTAAAAGACAACCCATTAACACAGACGTACAAGAAGAACTGCTGGTCTCTTCATGATAATACAATCATCAGGTAAAAGATAGAGACCCTGACCTCCCATAACTGTCTGGGAAAGAGGAAAAAAAAAAAAGAAAAAAAAAAAATTCCTCTATTCATGATTCTGGCTGCAGCTTGTACAGGGGGAGTAAGATGAGGGAAGAGTCAGCTTCTAAAGGAAAGAGGATCACTTCTACTGGTTTTGGTCTGAAACAGGTAAATCAAGTATACCCTGCCACCTCTACCAGATATAAGTGATACTATTTTGTAGCCAAGCCAAACCAAAATCAGAGAGAGAAATATTATGAAATATTTTGGAGACAAGGAGTTCACTGTACCATAAGAACACAGACCACACAGAAGTTCTTGTTGACACTCTGTGACTGGAGATTAAACTCTACTCAACCCCAGGGCATTAAAGACAAAAAACAATTAAGGCCATTAGCTTATGCTGCAGTATATACTATTTCCTTAAATAAACTTACATATAGTGAAAAGAAGGTGCTCTTCTGAAGTACTTTTCTGTTTCTTCTCCCAGTTTATGCCAGGCATTACTAGGTAAATAGCCAGCTGAAATGCCCTCAGAATCATTGTTATTTTCTTCTACTTCTATGCGATTTATACCCATGAAGGTTAGCTACAAAAGAAAAAAAAAAAAGCCGCAATGAAAATTCACTTAGAGAAAGATCAGTAGATACAATATTGGTGAAATACTGTATTATGGTGTTTGTCCTGCTAGATTAATATTTAATATCACTGCATAAGAGCCTTGACTTTCCTGAAGATACTGTGAAAACAGAAAAACACATACAGACTTGTATTCAGCAAGCAATGGAAAAAAGAGCTATAGGTAAATAAAACTGCCTATATTCCAACAGAATTTCAGTGATGTATGAAGTAGCAAAGCATTACTTAAATTGCACTATAAAGCTAAGATGTCTCACAGTTTCTGAACACCACACACTTCCAGGAAGCTCAGCTTCCCAAATACCATAAAGCAACTTATTTGGCCCAACCCTGCATCCACCAATCCAGACTACCCCAGGAAAAATTTCAATAAAACAAGTGAATTTGATGGTTTTTATATTGCAGAGCTCTAGATTTGACCAAAGACTCAGACTCCTTATTAATCTGCTGTAACATAAGAGGAAATTTTTGGCGGGGGGGGGGAAGGGGGAAAGTCTGCTTCAAAGCTATTCTGAACTGACTCTTCCACTCAGAGTACAAAGAGACAAACATGTCAAGTCTAAAAGCATTCAAGTAATCCAAAGTCCCATTTCATGTCAGTGACACAGGGCCTTGAGAACTCCATCCAAAAACACATGAAGCAGTGGACAGGATAAAGAAGCTACTTAGCCACTGGGAAACTACAACACAGTGGGTATAAAAGAAAGTGCACAAGACTGACCTAAGAGCACAATCTGACTGAGCTGTGATAAAGTAGCAGCAATGCGACAATGGGGGGAGGATGCCTGCATTTTAAGTTAGATTTTCCCCTATGCATATTAG
This sequence comes from Strix uralensis, assembly GCF_047716275.1. Classification (NCBI taxonomy): domain Eukaryota; kingdom Metazoa; phylum Chordata; class Aves; order Strigiformes; family Strigidae; genus Strix; species Strix uralensis. Next base: position 37,470,203 of record NC_133978.1, read on the forward strand.
AAATGCTTAATACATAGTTTAAAATAATTAACAACACTAACCAGAAAATTAAAGAAATTCATAGGAAGAGTGTTAAGTTCCATCAGAACTGTCATGTATTGCCTGACAATCTGAGGCTTTTATTTTACAATTCTGTAACAAATAGGGCAAACCTCTAGTAAAAATGTTAGCAAATTCAAAGTCTGAGACTTACCAAGTCTTCTGCAAATACTAGTGAATCAAATGCTGCCATCTCAGAGTGCAACTCATTCGCCTTCTCCTTTCCTAGATTTGATGCTAAGACAAGAAATTGGGCATCCAGCGCAGCTTCTCGTGCACAGGAAACTGTTACAGAAAAGTTTTAATGTTAATAATATGAAATTGTCAAAAATATAATAATAAAATTTAGCATACAGACTATTCTGGATGTAAAGCTTTGTAAATCATTTTACTGCACATTTTACTCTAACACACTTACTTACATAATCCTTATAATAACATTTGCATTTTAAAAAAAGCAAGAGAAAATGAGATGACACTGACAAAGGCAAGCATAGAAGAATAACATATCTTAAAGAATAAGACGCATTTTTTTATTGTCATGTTTTCCATCTTTCCAAGTGAAATAAACCCTTCTACACTAATACCTTTTAGAGGTACTACTTACGTACATTGTTGTACAGAGTCAAGATACAGCAAGGAGTGTTTCTAAGTGCAAATAAACACTAAAGTAGCAATATTTATTTTCTCATATCAACTTATTCGAACAATTCCTCTTCAACTAAACATATCTGTTTCAAGCTATACTTTAATAATTCTGATAAAGTACTTGGATGTGAACTTCATTCTCTTGCCCTTTTTTGTTTATAAGCCATCATTGCCTCACACTTGGCCAACTGTCAAGCAAACACCTCTAATAAGGACAACAAAATTTGTTTTACCTCCACTGAACAGTTTGTTGGCTTCTTCTAAAGCTTCTGTCAGTCTGTTGCTTTTTGAACTCAGCATATCCTCACGATTTTCTGGGGGGAAGGGACACAAATGAAATCCTAAATTACTTAAATACAGAAGAATCAAGAAATACATACTTAGACCTTAATCAAATCTGGCTGGTTCACAGCCCATCATATACACAAAAATACAGAATATAGTTATAGCACCTCAATTGCAAGATTATGTAGGCTCCATTTTATTAATGCTTATGCATTAACTCAGTTTGAAGAAGAAGTTTTCCATTTACTTCAATGGAAAAAGATTTATATGGTTGAAATTATGTTAGTAGATCCCAGATTCCTCTTGGTTACAGTAAAATACCTGTATTTGAGTCAAAGCAGCTACCAGATACCATAGTTGTCTGTATGTGATTTGCCTTACCCTTAAGGATTTTCATGAAACAAACCAACCACCAAAAATACATGCTTGGTGATTTCCAAAGATCACCACGTCAACCACAGTTACTTATATTTAGCAGTCTACATATGATTTAATAAAGCTTTCAGATGTCCACTTCTGAACAGTTACTCACAGCACTGCTTCTAAGGACATACACCCTACTCAATGCGCTGTCATACCACTGTTGTTTTTCTCCATAAACACAGGCATCCCTAAACTGCATTGTAAATACCTCTACAAATTTAACAAGTATGCAGAACAGGACCAACACCACATGTTGCTAAATGTGGCAGTGCTTACCCAAACAACTATTGCTATGCTTTCGTAAGAAATACAACACACTCCAAACACAGATGGGAGAAGTACTGACACACCTGTCTAGAGAGATGCTAAAAATCCCGCAGCACTTTCTGGAAAGCCTAAGAATAACTGTCTGGTCCAGGCAGATACTGGTACCTGCGGTTTCAAATTAAAGCTCGAACACCATGAACGCAAAATTAAAGGCTTTCAGTACATCTCCGGGTCTAAAGCTGATCGTTCCCCTGCAGCAATGCAGCCACGCACATCCCGTGCAGGTAAACCCCTCATAGCCTTGCAAATGCTTCCAGGGATGCAAATTTCGCTCTAACTACAGGCCCAAAAATTTCAGCACCCAAGGAACTCGCAGTTCCCACGAAAGCTTGAAGCATCCCTCCAAAAAAAACCCAGAAGGTCAAGCTACCAACCTGGCACCTAAACGACTGCCCCAGCACCCACTCGCAGCCCTCATCTCCCGGGGCCAAAGAGGCATCCCCTCCGGCGGAAAGCCCCGGGGCCGGGCACAGGCCGGCGGGCCCCCCCCCGCTCCCCGCCGCGGGCCGGCCCGCTCCTGAGGGGAGCCGCACCCCGGGCTTACGCTGCACGTTGTAGATGAGCTCGCGGTACTGGTTCCGGATCATCCTCCTGCTGCGCTCATCGCCGGCGCTCGCCCCGCTCTCCGACCGCCTGGCCTGCTCGCCCGCCGCCTCCGGTTCCTCTCCCTCCTCCCGGGAGCCCGGCGGGCGCCGGCGCCTCGGCGCCCGCTGCTTGTGCTGGAGCACGGCGCCGTCGCCCGAGGTAGACGGCAGCGAGAGGCGGCCGCGCTCCGCGCCCGCGTTCCACGAGGAGGAGAAATCATTGCTTCCACTCGTCTCCGCCATGGCTGGTCCGCGCCCCGGGCCTTCAGGAGCCGCCGCGAAAGACACGCGGGAAGCCGCCGCCCCGGGCAGCCACGGCCCCGCAGGAGGCGCCGGGGGCGCGGCGACGCCGTTACCGGTCGCGACGGCGGCCCGGAAGGGCCAAACCCGCGGGAAGGGCGGGGGGGAGGCGGAGCGGGAGGGGCGGGGCGAAGAGGAGGGGCGGGGCGAAGAGGAGGGGCGGGGCCAAGAGCGCCACAGGCAGCTCCGGCACGGGTGCCGCCATCTTCGCTGTCCAGGGAAGTCGCTGCCGGGGCCGGAGACCGGCAATGCCTGATCCCCATCCCCATCCCCATCCCCATCCTGATCCTGATCCCTGTCCCGGTCCCGCGGGCAGGGTCACTCCCTGAGGGCACACCCGCCGGCGGGGATCGGCGGCCGCTCTCTGAGGTAACGGCGGCCTTGTACCGGAGCGGGCCGCGGCAGCCGGGCCGCCCACCGCTCGCAGCCCCCCGGTTGGTTGGCCTTGGCTCGCTCCAAAATCAGTCGCGCCTCAGTGAATCCTTGCGAGTAACCACGAAAAGTCCGCTCACGCAAGACAAAGGCGTGACTCACTGCCACTCGGATTAAGCAAGTTTTCTGCTTTTGAAAAGTTGAGCGGAAAAGTCCTAAAAGGTTCACCTTTATTAAGGAGTGGAAATGTACTGATGAACCTGATGGTAACAAATCTTCCATCTGCTTTTAAGCTTCTCTAACATCTGAGGAGTGAAAGAGGTGAAAACTGGAGGCAAAGGGATGCTGTACTTGACTGAGCATCCCTAATACCTATATTTCCATATAAACATATGGATTCATCACTAAGCAGAGATCTGCTCTGGCAAATGAAGTAACAGATGTATACTTTGAAGTGGAATAGACTCCTAAATTAGTTAATCATGACCAGTGGTGTTGCTTATACAAAAAGCAACAAAGCTGAGTTAAATGTAAGAATACGTATTGTTAATTTACTAGGAAGAAATATATCTTCAGTATTTTGAAATTATCCCCAACCAGGCCTTACAAGTCTGGAAAATTCAGCAACATTCAAATTGTCATTTCATGATGAGCGTTTTATATTACAGAAAAAAAAAAAATAATACACAGTTTCTCCTCTCTGTTCCTTTCCCAGTGCCAGTATCATTAGAGTTGGGTATAGTGTAATGGTGGATCTGGCTTGTAATTTGGAGCAGTGGGCCAAGTAATGTCCCTCATTGCCCTTATTGTCTCATAGTTCATAAGTAGTAGAATTGTTGTAAAAATATCAGTAATTTAGGAATCGTGCTGAATGATTATTTCTGACATCCTGATGATCCTACTAAGAGTCACTTGAAGTAAACGTTTAGTTTATGTTATGTTCAAGGAAGAAACAGAATGACCAGACGTGGGTATCTCTAGGTTTGCTTTATTAACAACTCAGAGTTGGGCCAACACTGCGGTGAATGGCAAATGTCCAAAGGACTTGCATAGTTTCTATACTATTTCTAAATCTATTAAATCAAAGTCTTTGTAAGTTTCCACTCAACCTTTTAGTTCTTGATTCTCATCATTTATTAACGTTCACTACAATCCCCTGTCTCAGCCGAATTCTTCTGGTTCCAATCCTTGTTTTAGTTTGAGGGTCATTTTTCAGGTCATCATCTACTTCATCTTTCTTCCACTAGTTTTCATCTCGCACAATTCTGAGAAAGACTTGAAGATGTTCTATTAAAAGCTTAGGTAGAGCAAGCAGTTTCTGTATACTAAATTCTCTTAATCTAGCAAAACACCTGTGTTTAGTCAATTAATCATCCTTTGTTAAAACTGTCTCTATATGATTAGCTTGACTGGGTTTTAAACCAGCCTTGACTTGGGACTATACAAGAAGCAGGCTAAGAACACTTTTCAGGCCTGTTGAGCAGCATTCTATTATAAGACAGCTAAATCCTGAACACATTTTACTAGGCCTTAAAATCTATTTCAAATATACCAGAAGTTATATTTGAAATTCTTCTACATGTTATCACACCAATCAAATAAAACAATCATTAGTAATCTATTTCAGTTATGAGTATAGAGTTTGCACAAGATTCTGATGAAAAGAGAACTAAAAGAATATGTAATAATATCAAGTTGCTATAATCTGTAAGAAATTTAAAACAGCCATATATGTTATAGGCTTAATTCCTGCTTTCCTGGTTACAGCATGTAACCCCTTAATCACAGAGTTCATAACGTTACAGTAACACGTATGCTCTCTGCTTCAGTGTACTGTGTAGTGTTCAAACATAGTGACACGATTGCCTAGAAATTTTTACAATTTCAGTAAATTGGGAAACAGGAGGCAAGAGTTCAGAACCTTCACACTTTCACAGTGACTTCCTGAGGGCTTCAGCAGGCTGGAAGTGGTCTGGTAAAGCAGCCAGAGAGGCAAGAAGAAGTAGCTTTCTCATCATTTGGATAATTTAAGTCCAATTGGTTGTAAAGCAAGTTCTCTTACTCAAGATTCACAGTTGCAAGACTGCATCTTCCATTGTTAATGTATATTCATGTAACCAGTTAGAAAAATAAGGCATTCTAGGTGTAATGAACACTAGCATTAGAAGAGATTTTTAAATTTGGGAATCTTTCATGTTATTGATGCAGAATAAAATACACTTTGTATTAGAGAAAAGGCATTGGGCTGAAGTATTCTGTAATTTTAACAGAAACTAAAAGTCATTAAGAGGGCAGATCATTAACAACAAAACCACATTGTTACTTGCATTGATAAAATCCCAGATTTTTTACAAGAACACATTCAGTAGCAGGGATTCCCATCCCCCTGAAGTCCCAAAACACAGTCGTCTTTCCTTCATAGTGCATGTCAGTCAACTCCAAATTTTCTTAGACATTCATAATTTAGTTGAGCATTAATCCAGAGGTGCGTTGCGTTCTCCTAAGAACTTGACATACTTGTGAAACTTAAGGCAAAATCTAAATGCATGACTTACTGCAGGTCAGTACAATTAGTATGAAACTTTTTACAAGTTTGCAAAAGCTCTGATCCATGCAAAGAGATTGCCTGTCAAAATTAATTCCTTGTGTGAATCCATTGACTCCAGCAAAGCTGTGCTAAAGGATGATTTTAACCAAATACATTGTTTCAAGGACAATGGACGCCACTTAATATATTCCAAATTATCAATAAGGGGTTTATTAAATATATGATTAGAATAACAATATAGTACATTAAATGTTGATTTCTAGGAACTTTCCTAATGACTTTTTAAAAATCATTGCGAGGAATCTAGGTAATTTTTTTTCAGCTTTCTCTGCTTAATTTTCAAGTTCAGATTAATCCTGCAAAATATAAATATGTAACACTTAGTACTTCATTCTGTGATTAAAACTATTGTGTTGGTCTAATTATTGTGGTGCTTTATTAGAGTATTTTTAGCAGGAGTTCTAAAACATCTTCATAGATCAGACTGATTCAGTATACAGTCAAAACTGCCTTGTCTCCCAGTACTTCTGCCAGACTACAGACTGCAACTCTGCATAAGCTATCTTTCAAAATATGTTTTAAATGTTTCATTTTCCACTGCAAAGTTACTGAATTATGGTTTGGACTCTTGAACAATTTTCTATTCTTATACTTTGTGTGACTAGTATAGTGCTGTCCAATTTGCATTGCAAATTCATCATGAGTAGGATGCTTTTGTACCCTAACACAGAAAGTCTCAAGAGACAGTCCAAACAAGACTCAGGCCCATTGTACAATGCAGTACACAAACACATAGTGAGAAATATTCCCTCTTCCAAAGACTTTCTAAGACACTACAAAATGCAAAATGCTGAGCTGGGTGGGAGGCAAAGTGGTAAAAGGTTCAATACGAGGTGAAAGGTTCAATACCTTGCTGAGGAAATCCTGTTGTATCCAGTCTCATACAAACACTAATCTCGTGTTTCTGAAGATGATGCTTGCTTTCTGGAAATCTGTGTTTGACCTTTCTTGGTGCTTACACAAGCAGGGCCTTTTACTCAGTGGATACAAGAGCAAAATATCCCACAGACTGCTCTTTGTCCCAAATATGCAACATAGTAGCAAAAAGTGTTCTTAAAGAGGCAGCCCAAATTAACCAAAAATGAAATGCTAAAAAGCACAGTAGTACAGCAAATACTGTGCAGCGTATAAATTCACTTTTAACAAGAACATTGTGCACTGTAAAAGGATTTCAACAATTACTGTCACATACCTACAGTAGCTTGTATTTATATGTGAAATAAGACCACTCCACATAGATTAGTGGCGTTTAATCTGAATTTAGTTTTCGCTTTCATCACAAAAACCTCTTTCACTGAAGCTACACGTGCCACTTGGGAGTGAAATGAGAGGAAAAGCCTGCTGCTGCTTGTCGTGTGGTGCAGTCTGGCACAGCACACACAATGCAGCTGTGTGTGAGACAGAAGGTGAATGCTCTCGGGACTCCTAATTCCTGTTCCATCTTCTTGTTGCAGAGAACAGACCGGCGGTTTCAGAAAGCATCACCAAGCATCATGGGTCATCTGGAGAAATTGAATCTGGGAGCACCGACAGGAAGGAGGACAGAATTTCAGGGGTGGAAGTGTCAGCCAGTGCAGCCCTCGGTGTGCTGTCTCATGACTGGAGGGTGACACAGAGCCATTGTGCCAGCATGGATTATCCTCCATGTAGGTAGGCACATACATTCTGCAGGCCTCCCTTAGATCTACAAAGATGTCTACGTTCTTGAGTCCTGTTAATTTCAGTGGGAAGAAGTGCCTAAATTGTGCAGTAACTAGATCCCCTATTTCCAGCTCTTGCTGTAACAGTTGTCCATAAACTATCTTATCAAGTGAATGAATGATTTTTGACCTGTGCTGTAGCAGTATTGTGTGCAGCAGGTTCCTGATACAGACAGCAAAAGGCACAGAGGAGCAGAAGAATGAGGGCCAAAACCAGCGTTTCAGGCTATAGGACAGGTTGTGAGGAACTCTTACTGGTCCCAGCTATAGCAAGGGCATATTGTGCACAATTCAAGAGAAGTTGCAGCAGTGTTCCCCTCCCATCCACAGTGATATGGCATCCCACTGACAATTATTTTCTTAGGAAAACATGAGCACTGTACCGGTAGCTGATTTTCAAACATAGTTTAACATCTGGAAGCCAGAAGTGGCATCATGCAACCAGCAGATTCTGCCTCCTATGCCACTAACTCTGTTTAAGAATTACATTATTTACCTGAAAATTAATTTACAACACAAGCAATATCACTTCTCATGTCCCAGACCTCCCCTTCCAGAATAATGCCATTGCCTTCTGTAAGCTGACTCACAACACATGGCTTTGGAAAAAGGGGAAATATAGGGGGATATTATTAAAAAACTACCATATATGCTCTTAATGTATGCAGACTTTTCCTCCCAGTGAGTCCAGATGTTAGGATGCAAATATAGTCTTAACAAATGTAAGTGTGTGTGAGTTACAGATTTTTTAATATCATCTGACTCCGCTTAATATGAACTAAATATCTTGCAATATTGCCAGACATTCCTCTGCATTTTTATTTTGAGAGTTCTGCTTGCCCAGGTGATCAGATCTCCATTTTCCTGACTCCTATTGTGCCAATTGTTACTGTCACCAGTGAAAGCAGTAACTTAAGAAAATGGTCTATGTTCAGTGCATTATGAGATTTTCAAATTGTTTTTACTCACCGAGACTACTTTTTCATCTGATGTTTGTTCAGTTTTCATACATGTATATTTGAAAAACATTATTTTGATTGAAATGAGAAGACTTACGTAGAGGAATCCTAAAATAAATATTTCAAATTTATTAGCAGAGATTCACTGTGTGCAGATTTCACTGTTCCCTCTTTTGACTCCTCTCAGAGTGCAGAAACACACATAAAGTTTCTGGCATTTAGCAGAGGATCTCCAACTGAATTCTAATTCTTAATGATGCAGATTTTTTATATATCATGATACGCAGGAGCTCCCATGGATACTGTATTTCAGCAAGCAATAGGTAGTCTCCATTGTCATCAAATACAGAGTAATAATGGGGTTTTTTTATGGTGCTGAGAAGTGAATTACCAGTGGTGTTCACTGTGCATCCCAAATAGCTCCAGAGCTGCCCAGCATGCAGGTGCTCTCATCTAGAGCCAATAAACTGGGGATCTACCACCATTCAATTTAATATCAAATCTAATAATTTGTCCAGTTCTGGAAGATTGGTCTCCTGATGTGAACATCCCCAATCTGCTAGCAGATGTTCCTAGGCATTAATGGAAAAAGACATGGTTTTAAATGAGACAGCTTAGTCACTGCCCAGGAGTGTTGCCTATGACTTTAAATCATAAACTTTTGCATTTCCATTTAATACACCAAAATAAATGCTACTAATCAGAATGAGGAGATAAAACAAGAAATTAATTGTCTAAGAACATGGCACTACAGGACCTGTTGCCCCGTGATGGCTGTTCCTGACATAAAGATAATCCTGGTAATCTGAAATGGGGCCTAGACTAATTGAAAACATCAGAAACAAAACATCCGAGATACTTGCCATTCAGCTGCCAGTTCTGCAAGCAAACACAGATGAAGGGAATTTCTTTTAATGAGTGTAGCTAACTTTAAAAAATTGTTTTAGCAATGTAGAAGTGTAAATTCATATACTTGGTTCTTGCAGCAGCTTTTCTTTCCATATTTACAGATAAACCTGTGGGAGGTAAAAGTCTGGCACCAGATACTCTTTCAGAAGAGTGGACTAGATTACAGCCCATCAAATCACAGTATACAATGTCTAAGAAGGTATTTTCAGAGGAGTATGAAAGAACAATTATTAATAGAACTCTGAGAAAAACCTGGGGCCCAATCTGATGGGATGTCAGGGAAAAAACCCTGACAGGATCAAACCCTCATTGGCACCAGGAACTCTTTGATGACTTGGGAAGTTTCATTAAGTGTAAGACTGACACAAGGTTGCTACGACAACATGTGGAAATCACGGTGGCAGAGACTAAAATGCTTAAAACCTTCCACTTTTTCCCTACAATCAAACAGCAATTTAGTTTAGGAAAACAAAAAGAAAATCTTTGCAAGAAGGAGTGGGAAATATATACATACATACATCAGTGATGCCTCAGAGCAGAGAATAGCCAGACAGCTGCAGCCTTGGTGGTCCATCCAGTACATTTCTAATGGAGGAACAAAGGAATTAAAAGCAAATGCAGAACAATGTCAGATTTTTGCAAAAGAAAAAGCCAATTAGTGCTCTGTAGAGTTGTGCCCATATTTTGCATAACTGCATGGCAATTTTTTTCACATTGACATTTTAATATGCTGATAATTTCTGTATTCCCAAAAAATTCATGAGAATTCACTTTTCTTTATAGTGGGCTCTAGAAGTTATCACCTATTAGACATTACCAACACCATGCAAACAACTTAAACCTAAGCACTTTTGTGATAGGTTTAATCCTATAACAGCAATCATTTGTAATAATGTGAATATATTCTTATTACATGTGTTTAAATGCCTGTAACTCATGACCTATTATGAAAGAAATAATTTTTTCCTCTCTGAAATAATGTATTCCAAGGGAGGATTTTCCAAAAGTACCACATAACTGAAAACATGCTGTGTTTAAAAGTAATTTCTATGACTGGTGTGGGTTTCCTATTCCAGTGACATGTGCTTTGGGGATTTATAGTTAAGACAACTCTATACTGAAGTGGCTTGTTTTTTTTCCTGAAAGGCTCACAGATGTAACACTCTAACTTCAACCACAACATTCAAACAAGTGGGCTCAAAGTTCCATCTTAGCCATGGTGAGACGCGACAAGCTGCTTTCCCTCTTCTCTGACCTCATGGACAAGAGAAGACTGAACACAGGCAAAGGGATGAGGACTGGAACAGAGGCAGGAGACTTCCTTTTCCTTCTCTGCCCCCTGCCAGGTAATCTACTAGCATTCCCAGACTTGGAATGTTTATTCTGAACTCCAGCAAAGCACTCCTCATGAAATATGCAGAGCAGTGCTGACTTGCAATGGTCTTCTTAAAGCAGCTATCTCTTTTAGCCATGCTGTGGTTATATGCATTTGTCAGGTGCTAAACTGATTCATTTTCCCAACCTTCACTTACTAAATTAGTCAGGTGAGAGAGACAGCCTGATACTTAGTAATTATAGTCCTGGAGTGAAAAGGCAGAGGGTAAAATTCCAGTTACAGTGGTGTATCATGGAACTTGTCTCACTGCCTTAAGCAGACGGTATACTAACAACAACGGCAGCAGTCTGCACCCAGTGTGCAGGACCTCTCTCATGTTATTCTCATCCAGCAACTGAGAATTCCTGTGAAGAACTGATGTGTCACAGCCCTACAGCTCCCTGGGTCAGATTCCTTACACTTCATAGCTATCCAGCATAGTGTTCTCCAACAGAAGCCAATTCACATTAATAGAACACTTTCATGTGATCCAGGGAGAAAGGGGATCCATACACCAGCTAGGAGTGCAGGAGTGCAGAAGATTATAAAAATCAGGGACAGGGTGGGGCGTTTTCATTTTTAGTCTAGAGGAAAATTGGGTAAGTAATTTTTTTATTAGTTCTTTAAATTTAAAAATGTCTAGACTCAAAGCAGTTTACTAATTATGTTTTAGACATTACAAAAAGACAAAGGGAGTGTCTTATAAGTAAAAGAAACTTTTCTCCTTACCAGAAAAAAAACAGTGGCTCCTTTGAGGTTCTATAGTTTCATGATCTCTTGTATAACTTGTTTTACAATCCATATAACCTATAGTCTACAGGATCATGTCTATTTAGTCAGTATCTTTCTAAGACCAAAAGACTGATCATTAAGTGTGCATGTCCTAAAAGAGCAGTTTTAAAAACATGTTACAACATTACAGACTGCAACAGCTATTTGCAAATGCTGGAGTTTTAAAGTATGGCTCTCTTCCACCGTTGTTCTTTTTTTCAGAAATAGTTCTAAGGATTTGTTTCAGAAAGGATTGCTTGTTGATTTTAAGTTGCCATGTAACGACAAGAATGTGTGTTTCTCATGCAGAATTTCAGAGATAAAATTAGCTGGCTAGTCACTAGAAAGATTATGCAGATGTTTAAAGATGTTCTTAAGTGAGAACTGACTATGTCCTTTCACGCATAATGAAGTTTGCTGCAGGCTGCAAAACACAACACTGAACATCTGTAGGTAGAATATTGCCTCTGGTGATGCAGACCTTTTATAGATCTTCAGGTAGTTGAAGTCAGTTCTAGCCTTAACCACTAGGAGAACTGATCAGATTAAAATAATACTTCATTAGTTTGAGATTAACAGGAATTTGATTATTATTTTGAACCTTGACAACATTATATTGAATTATGCTGTCAGCATATAAGACCATGGCCACTTCATTATTTCTGGATTTTTTTAAGGTAAGAGGTTTGTATTACCACAATGTTTTGGTATGTTTTGTATGTTTTGGAAACTATTTTTCAAGTAATATGTCTTTAAAAAGATATGTTTATCTTCAGGCAAAAACTAACAATCATATTGACAGACACAGAATGACAACGGCAGACATGTTTCTATCTGTATTATAAAGTTGGTATTTCCTACAAAATCTGATTTAAACCAAAATACAGAGTGCTTATAGCTTGAATTTGTTTCTCATGATTCAGCTATTCAGGATCAAGCTGCTAATTATCTAGGAGTAGGCCTTTTTCCCTTTACACAGCCCAGGAGATGGGTTAGAAACCACCTATACACGTAGGAGTTAAGAAAAAAATCTCCATCCCTCCATGTCAAAACTTTTTAATTATAGATTCAGAGATTAATTAAGTAGATGCTAATACATATATCCATAAATCTTATTTTAAAGGCATTTTGGAGATGAGAAAGGTAGAAGGGCTGGTAGCTGGCCAGAAATGTCGGATGGGCCTGTGGATGGAAGATCTAATTCTCACTGGCTTAGTTTTCAGTACCCTGCCATCTGCAGCTGCATCTGCATCTACATCTACAACTGCATCTGCATCATTTACATCTACATCCATGCATTTTTCCATCTTTAAAACACAGATCTGTGACAATGACAGGCTTGAATACCCTGGCTTAGGGAGATCAGTAATCACTTTGCACATGCTCCAGAATTATCTAGTTCGTATTTTCATCAAGCGTTTTGACAATACCAGGGCAAGCTGTGGAAAGCAACCTAGCCCAGGAAAAAGCTGATCTAAGTTATATTATAGCTTGGTTATTTTATCAGTAAAGCAAGTTGTCAGTGACTGGATGTGCTTGGATTGTCACGTGTGCACTGGTTTGTGGGACTGATTCAAAAAGACTCCTGTTCAAAGCCAGTCAACAGCCTACAGCAAAGAAGAAATAAAATAAATGCCCCCAGTTCCAACCTTATACTTCATACTAACAGGTATGCCTGCAGACCGTTTCCTGCTTATACAAAAAATAATTTACATTGTAAAATGCTTGCTAGTTATTTTGTGGGGCTTGATACAAAGCAAGCAGGATAGAAATAGAAATAGAAGCAATAGTTTGGAGAGCTTCCAGAGCAGGCAGTGGAGGGGGGCAGAGAGGGAAACATCACTGTGAAGGTTCAGGTTGTGAAATCTTCTGCAGGCTGTGGTAGGGTCCCTGTCTTCATGGGCAACTTCCATTCAGCTGGATGGGAGGAAGGTATTTTTGAAGAATATTGAGGATATCCCTTTCTCGCCACTTGAAGCTTTCTTTAAAATCATCTTTTATGGCAGTATTGGAGAAGGATTGACCTGTAATACTGGGCAGCTTTCAGTGAGTGCTGTGCTGCTTCTTTATGTGAGGGAAGACAAACCAAGCTTTCAGCCTGACCACTGACCTTTTTTCCGGAAAGGTGGGCCTTTATTCTGGGGGAGGTGGGAGCCACTGCTCAGGCTGCAGAAGACATTCAGATCAGCTTTTGTGTTTTCTGATGCCAGTGGAACATTTCTAGAAGCTCCTTAAGTCCATAACAAGCCTGAAAAGAGTAAAATTTTACCCTACACCTATGATCTAAGCTTAAAGCTAAATGAATAGCTTAAATACAGTTGATTCTATATTCAATTGCAGCAACTAATGGTTTGAAGATTTGCACTGCTGACAGCCAGTGTAAGAGTAAAGCCATTGCAGATTAGTTTTTCTTTTTCTTGACATAATCCTTTTTAAGTACTGGCTTCTAAAAATCGCATGGTGAAACACAGTTCAATTTAATATTTGTATGTAAGCTCCTGAATGCAGGATATTATGAAAATATATCAGTTGATCAAGATACATATACAGAATATACAAGGCTCAGCAAGTTTGACAAAATACTGAACCACATATTCTTGCCAAATTAAATTTGTCATAAAATGCTAGTTAGGACTTGACAGACTCATTTACTTCTCTGGTTTCACAGCAAGCATATGATCCAGCTAGCACTCTTGGTTCTTGGTCAAACCCAAGACTCAACCAGCTCTGAGTCCTTGCAAATGGATTAGGATGTTTGTTTGCTTCATGTGTAAACAGTAGTGTGCTGCGGGGAATTCTGTAGGACTGTAATAGGACTGTGCAAAGATAAAAGGTAAGAACGATTTGTTTTGTTACCTAGATGAGATGTGCTTTTCTGAATATAAGTAATCAGCAAAGATTCGCTGATTCATTACAAGCTGATGTGTGACGGATGTATAGTGTAAACACTTTTCCTTGCTATCAAAACATAATGTGATAGATATCATGCTAACTAATTTTTTTGGTATATGAACGGTTGCCATACTTGCAACAGAAATATTTTAGAAGGAAACAGGACCAGTATAACTGTAAGAAAGCAGGACCATGAGATAATCTCCCTAGAGGCAATGAAAGAAAACAGGAAACTTTATTAGTGAACTAACACTATAGCTGTTTTTGCAGAATAGATCTGACTGAGGAATTGATAAAAATTGGACAAAATGGCATATATTTTCAGAGGAATTCTTTGGGAAATATGATTTCAGAACATTTTCTACCATTCCCAAAATGCGCTTCCTCCAACACACCTGTAAAAAATATAAATATTTTTGGGAGATACACACTAAAATAGAGGAAGGATATGTCCCTCAGCCGTGTTTTCTATGATTCTATGAAGTGTCAGCCAAACAGCACCATTTCTGTGCACTTAAGGTTCAATGTCAGGTTTTCACTCACTGTCCAAAAGAGGCAGAGAGGAGACGTCTAGATCTTCTTGAGCACAAACAATTTTTGATGTTAACAAACTCTGACATTGTGAGCAACTCCTAGTTGAAGCCAGAAGCACAGATTGCTGCAGTAAGGGAAGGGAAAAGAGGTACAAAAAAAGCAGTTAATGAGTGTCAAAATCCTAATTTTTACAGCACAGCTTAATAAATCCGCAGATTTGGATCTTAGATGCCTAGATTTGAATGTGTTTCATTTTGTTTTTAGCGTGATATAGACTGTGATTTCTCCAACACTTCAGAGGGATATGTGTGATGTATTATACATAGCTGTCTTTCACTTTTGTTACTCTTAGCCTAGTATAATGTGAGCTGTTGACCTACTTTTCATCCTCATGAAAAAGCTTTTGATTACACCAAAAAGATTTTGTTTTTATACTTCTGTATGTGTCTGTGTATTATATATACAGCATATTGATACAATTGGAACAACAGTAATGATTATTAACTGTTGGAATAAGTTGCATGTCTACTTGTTACATTGTCTATTACTCACAGTTTCCATACCACTTCCAACCGTAAACTGAAAATTGCACTTAACCACTTTCTTTATGAGAAATAGCTGCTTTTACCCACAAATTTGGATCATTGCACAATTTTATTGAACCCATATGAAAATCTCTGCATGATGCAAGGGGGCAGGAGGTTTAAATTCATGGTCTACATAAAGTTGGGTTTGGTCTTTTTTTCATTTTCTCTGGTGGACTCTTAAGTCATTGCACTGTTCACATCAAAAGGTGATGTGTGTCAGGAGCATTGAGCATGGAGATAGGCTTGCATTCTAATAAACTAGTCTTAACATTTCTTATTTGTCATACATGCAATATTTAGTCCCTGCATGAAGACCTGCTAGCCCAAAACCAAATTTCAAACCATAGCACTATCAAACCATTTCTATTGGTAAAAAGATTTAAAGAGTTTTGGAAATTACGCTTAAGCCTTTTGCATTAACATATCCTACAGTCTCATATCTTTTTATGGTAAGTTCTGTTCTTACATCTGAAGTTTAAAGAGGTTTGATGCAACCTATAGGCTATCACACTTTTCAAAGAATATTATTCCTTTCTAGATGTACAGGACTTCACCAAGTAACCTTTAAGAGTTTGCTCATACAACAAAAAAAAGAATCACATCTGGATACAAGAAGATCCCAACCTTGATTCACTTTAGCCCTTTAATTACAGAAGGTGGTACTGTATATACTTCAAGCATACATGAACTTTAAACTGGACAAACAATTGTAGGCCTTATTTTGTGCCCATTCCATTGACTTGAAAGATGGTTGAGTACTAGTGACTGATACTTAGTTCCCTACATTCTGTCATGGTTTCATGTAAAGAGTAGAAGTTTTATATTCTTCCATTTACTAATATCTCAAAGTGCTTTGTGATTAAAAACAATCAGTGTAACTGGGAGACAAAACTGCCATCTGTGAACTTGCATATAGCATCAGTCTAGGCATTCTTTTTAATATTAACTCCTGCTCTAACAGGAAAAGGCATTTTTTGCCAGCAAGTCAAGGACATGCAGTACAAAAAGGCACTTGGGTCTTTAATACCTAAGAGAGTCGTAAGGCTTCCATAAACATGTAATATTTCTACCTGAAAGATGAAATCTCATAAAAAAATCTTGTCAAGCTAAAAATCTTGAGTGCTGTGTTTCCCATTGCACTGGTCTTCTGCCATCATTTAAGATATCAGTGCAGACTCTTGGGATTTTGCACCCCAATGAATTTCCATTTTTACTTTTGAGTCCACATCCAACTATGAATCCAGTCACTGGATTGCAGTGATAGCACTGTGTGCAAAGGTTATAGACATCACAGGTGCAACTGGAGGAGAACTAGGGCAGCGTTGCTTATTTCCATTCACTTTATTACCTTTGTTTTTTTCTTAGGGATGAAAAGAACAGCTTGATGACAGTCAAGAAATAGCTAAATAGTAGATAAATAGAAATCAACTGCAAAATCAAATTTCATCTGTTCCTCTGTCAAGTTCCATCTGTTGTAATGACCAAAACCCAAATAACTATAGCCAATGTTCAAAAAACATAATTAGATTTTGATAGTAAAATCTTACTGAGCTGAAAGGGGAAATTCACATCTTTAAGAACCAGGCTGTTTGCAGACTCAGGAAGCCAATATTGCAGCCATTTGCAGATGATCTACGACGATTCTTTTTTCCCAAATTTTCATTCATTATTACAATCCCTGTTTAAAAATGTAAATATAGTGCCTAATTATGTATAACAAAAATTACTTTGTGATCCTGATCTCCAAGGAACCTTCCCCAAATCCAAACTGAGACTGAGTTCAAGTACTGCAAAGTCTGCACCTAACAACATTCACTAATGATGAAGAAATGCCGATGGAAAAATACACCTGTAAATTAAGAGTGAACACTGAAATTGGATATTGTTTATATTAGTGGAAAATGATAACATGAATATAAATAGTGTAGACCCACCCAGCTGGACAAGGCAATATGTTATATGAGTTTAAATCTGTCATTAGGAGAAACTGATTAGGTTTATGTCTGTCAAAACGATGAAGGCTTGTGCCATCTGTAACAACAGTGAGCAGCTTAGTTAACTTTATCTCCACCAACCACCATGGATCACTAGGACCACTTCCTGCCAACATGGCATTAGATCATCTTTTTAAAAAGCCACTACCACAAAGGCAAACATCAAGTCCTCCAATTTAGAGTCGGAAATGCAGTTTAAGCACCAGTCATTGTCAACAGATCATCATAAAAACCTTAAGGACTGTCTTTAACCGACTTCTCAATCTTGTTTTGCATGTCTGCTTAGTTGAATCAAAGCAGTCAAGGGGGAAAATAGGTTTATAATTTACATTCATATTCATCTTAAACATTTATTCATTACATTAATTTTATACGTTATAACAGTGATGAAACAATGGTAATGACAGCAAGGAAGCGTTCTCATTATTATGCAATTATTCTTGTTTGGGAAAAAAAGCATGTAAAATGCTTTTAGACTTACTGGTTTTCTTTCCTTCTTTATTTATGATATCTTTAGTGATACCTCTGTGATGTTACTGTGCACAAAAATGTTCTTGGCTGCCCCTTACAAATAAGTGTAAGGAAGTATTTCAGTCCTGATTAGTCGTGAAATGTGATGGGGTCTTTTTGTGCAGGGCTAAATCAGTGTAACATCCTTGAGAAAAGTCCCTAATCCAGTACCTATTCCATGCAAAAGATAAGCTATTCTTTTAGAACAACAATTCCATATCAAACCAGTAATCGTTTTTATTCTGTATTGATAATTTGAGGGCTGAACACTAGCCCTAGTTTCCTGCTTAGTCCAGGATCACACAATATATTAATGGCCTAATCACTCAAGCCCTCTGTGCCTCAGTTTCTGCTTTTGAAAAATGTCGGCAGTGTTATCCTGCATTGTAAATCAGTGAGGAATTTGCATGAGTAATCCCACCTAAATACTTACATGAATATAAGTGTTGTGCTTCCTTAGTGTAACCATTTTCAAGGTGCAGAAGATTGAAGAAACTTGACAAGATTACTTTCCAAGTAAATATTTTTTCAGCCAACATCAGCATCTTTGTAAACAAGGATTCATGGCTTTATGAATACTATCTTGACTACAAAATTATTTCAGCGTCAGTGACTCCGTTCCCAGAGTTAGTCCCACAAAGATTTAGTACACCGTCTTGGACTAGAGTCTGAAACCTAACCGTGGTTGGCTATTAACAAGCTGTCTTGAGGTGTAAGTCTCCTGAGAGACTTATTTCCACAGCTTGCCCTCACTATTGATAAAACACAGCACATCTGGAGTGACAATATTATTCACTGCTAAATATTCAGTAGCTGAGCTTATAAACTAGGTTATTCTCACCCAGTGATAAACTATCATAAAACAATGAAAAGCAGCTCCAGGCTAAATGATTTCTAATTGAAGATGAGCATATAACCTGTATAGGATATATGCATTTATATATACATAGTATATAACATATACATGTGTGTATATCTGTGTGTGTGCATGAGTGTACATGATTATGTACCTGTGTTGGGCCAGCACTAAAAGGCAATAAGCGTCTGCCCCTCAGCCCAAGGACAGTCTCTGCGTGTTGGAGGCTTTCTAGAAGCACAACAACGAGTCCTCCTCTCCTGTGATATTTGTGTGGGCATGAAGGGTGTGTTAGCACAAAACCCAGAGAGCAGCTGCAACCTGCCAACTCTGACATATCAACACACACCTCAGGCCAAGAAAGCGGGAGATGAAATACTGCTGCCATCCGCAATTAGGGAGAGACAGTTGCTGACAGCTGGTTCAGGCTCCACAGCTAAAGGAGAACAAGAGGGAAGAACTCTCTTACCTTCTGAGCAGCTTTACACCCTGCCTCTTCCCTGCCATTCTCATCAGCTCTCAGAACACCAGACCTTGTGGCAACTCTTCGCTCTCCCTTGTATTTCCACTGAGTCTCTTGGTCAAAGGGAGGAGTCAAAGGGAATGCATGGACAGAAGAAACAGGTAAACTCTACAGAGGGGAAAGCAAGAAAAATAGTTTGAAGGAGGAAGGACCTGAAAAGAGGCAAGGAATAATTCACCTTGGGATGCATTCTTCCCATGCTTTATATGTGCCTCTAGAGACATTTTAAACCAACTGGTCCCCACCTTGCTTATGTTTCCTTTTCTGCCTCATCATAACATGGATTTTTGTCTCTCTGTGTCCTGTCCCACTATCTCCAGTGCTGTGAGTGGACACCACAACAGGCAGAGCAGCTTGGGGAGCAGAGAGCCAGCGGGTTCTGAAAATCCATCCTTCACCTCAGATCTCCCACCACTGCTTCCAAGACTTTGCCCCAAGTCAGACTAAATGTTCTTCCTTTGAGTTTTAGGAACAAGGATCCTTCACTTTGAGTGAATGACTGTGTGCATTTAGAGTGTGAAAACACATGTGCACTCTGCCAAGTCGGCTATGGATCTGAATTATACAGTCATATATGTCTCATAATACAAGTATGGGGGAGATATTTCTCATAGATCATAATCAGCTGTTTATAAAAGGCAGGCAGTAATAATAAGGAAATAATTTACAGTCCTGTGCAATGATAAGCACAGATTGACCAGGTGAGCTATGTAGGTCAGCCTCCCCTGTAGCTCCCAAGCCCTGTTAGCCGGTTGAGACATTAGGAACTCAAATATGAAGCCTTTATCCAGCTCTCCATAGCCAGATACTGCATGAGGACAGAGAGAGTCAGTGCCACTGTGCAGAGCTGTGTGTTTCATCTGGATCAACAGCCTTCCCACTGACTTAAGTGCTGCATATGGAAACTGGTGAAAAACTGCTGGTGTAAATGTGGTTTGGAAAGAGAAATGCTCCAATACTTGAATGTTATTTTTTGGATCATATATATTTTATGAAATATTTCT
The DNA here is from genome assembly GCF_047716275.1 of Strix uralensis. Classification (NCBI taxonomy): domain Eukaryota; kingdom Metazoa; phylum Chordata; class Aves; order Strigiformes; family Strigidae; genus Strix; species Strix uralensis. The sequence goes on from NC_133978.1 coordinate 37,490,403, forward strand.
GGCACCAATTTTAAAGACTAGGTCCTCTGCATTACTTTGACATCTGCAATCAGTGCAAAGAAAAGGGAATATACATGTGCTCAAAACATTTAATGATCAAGGCACAAGAGAAGGATTATTCAGATCTACAGAGCACAGTTTTAGACACGCTGAGGTGGTTGTGACATCCTTGTGGGACTGGCAGATAAAACACAAAACTTATCTGAGACCCATGTCTTCCAGGCAGGCAGTTAAGGGATAAGCAGGATACCCTAGGTGTCCAGTGTGACACTAGTTGTCTCTTTTAGGCAATAGAATCATACCTAAGATTTCCAGAATCACTTTTATTTATTATTGCATGAAATAATATAGTATTATGAAAGTGCTGGTAAAAGCTGAAATGGCAGACTTCCTTTTTTTCAGCTGGGAAAATTCCCGGATAGAATGTAAAATAAAATTAATTAGCACCCCTCATGTTGCTTTAGGAATGGTACCTCCTGATGGAGGTCTGAATGAAATGAAGTAAAATTCCAGCATAGTCTGGAAAACTGGAGCTTGCTGAGGAAGCCCATGCTGACATCCTAATTCTGCTCCTTAGTGTTTTGGGTTTTTTTACCTTGGGCAAATCAATTCATCTCCAAAGAAACAGGCGTTGTCTTCTACACCTTTTGTGCCATGAATATTTAGACTAAAAGATCTGAAGGAGGGAGGAGGGACTATCTGTACAAAGATGAGAGCTAAAGTCTTGCAGGCACTTGATGTCTCTCACTACTTTCTAAAATCACTTCTAACAATATTATGTATAAATAAGGCCTTCACATTTTCTTTAACTATTACCACTGCCATACCTAAGTACTTCATTACTGTGAACATGAATAAAACATTTTCAAATACCTCAGCTATATGAAGAGGTTGAATCCTGTCAGAAGTCAAAACACTTTTGGATCACAATGTTTTTTTCCAGATTTCACACTGTAGCAAAATAATTCCCTTTCACTTCCTGCCTGAACACTATGATTTTGCAGCCTGGCCACCCCTGGTGCCACAGTCAGGCCTCCACGGTGCGCCCACATCCATGGCCTAGGAGTGCCTGAAGTGCTGCGCTGGTGTCACTAGAAGCAATGGAATGGTGCCATAGATCGGATTTTTCCAGGCCAGGTTGCTATACTGACTGCAAATTAGCCAGAAATGGAAAGAATAATTTTTAACTTTCTTAATCTGTTTTTTAAAGAAATCCTTTGTCTCTTAGGAGCAGATACTCAGAGTCTCCCTGTTTCTTTTCTTTCGTACTTGTATATTAAGAGGAACAAATCAGCCAAGGCTGGACTGCATCAAAGAGCTGTCTCCTTTGCTGTCCTTTAAATCCTCAGTCCTACCCTATATTTGGTGGTGGGATCCCAATGGGTGATTTCTGATTATCGGTGGGGGAAGTGCAGCAATATACCATTTCACAACTCTCACAAAACACCAGCTCAGCTTTTTGTTGCCAAGCAACATCACGATTTTACAGCAGTTCCAGCTGCTGATGTTGCTAAGCAACATCTTTCCCATCAACCTGTGCACTTTAAAATCATTATGTGTTTACTAATTCTCATTACAGGATTATGTTTTCCCTCCCAGATCTTGATTTGCTGCTAGAATTTGTGAGAAAACAAGGGCTGAAGGACTATCATAGCTTAGTCGTTCTTGCAGATTGTTCTAATATGCAGAAATTAAGAATGATTTTTACATTGTTTACATTAAGATCAGAGAAGAGCAAGATTCTGAACACCCCCTCTTTCTTCTCTTACCTACAAGAATAGCTGATGCGTAATAGTATTCTCAGTGCTTCAGCAGAGCTTTGCATTGCTTTATGTATAGTATCAATCATGTGAAAGTAAGGAACATAAAACCATTTTGTCTTATTTTGGCAGTGTTTATACCATAAAGTAAAATGAGTTCAAACTAAATTGTCTTATATAAATACCTAAGGTAGCATGTATTCAATATATGAGAAGCTAACGCATCTGAGTAGTGGGTGGTTGGTAAGTATACCAAATACTGTATATACAAGGATTAAATTTAATCACTCATGACAAATTATTTGGATCTTACTGAAATGCCTAACTTGTTAACCCACTACATAGCTTATCTTTAAGTCTTAGCCATGTTTTTCCCTAGTTTGAGTCTCTCAGTCCTCCTGGGTTAGATCCTCTTTTGATCAAGAACAGACAGCCTCCCCTGGATGAGCGGGAAGCGTGGTTGAAGAAGCACAGGGGAATTCCAGGAAATAACAGTAAAGCAGCCCAATGTGAGTACTTCTTCTCCCACCAGTTCTATCATAAAATCAAAGAGAATAAATCAAGACATCAGAGGATGAGGAATGCTCTCACGGTTAGTGGTTTATGCAAACTGATTTCACTTCATACTGGAACGGAACAGAAGAGCAGCATCTGCATAGATGGGAATAACTTGCAGTGAATAGGTGTTGCTTGGGATAGGACCTGAGTATCCTAATTCTGACATGAGAGTGGGTCATAAAGCTGACCCAAAGATATAATGTCAGTGTTGTCAGACAGAGTTGTTCTAGGTCCAGAGATAGACAACATGGCTGCTCTATTACCACGCGTGTTTGCCCCCCTCATTTCATGTGATTCGTGGTTCTGGCAGTAATGAAGTTGTCTGTGTGGCTTTGCAAACCTTACACAAGGTTAGCCAGAGGGATTCTCTTTGCACACATGTTGATAAAAAAATAAAAATATAAATCAGAAATTATCATCAACTACCAGAACTTCCCCACAGTTAGTGCCAGACAATTGTTTTTCAAGGCAGCTTCTTCACTCTCACTTTGTGGCATTTTCTGGCCTTAGCTTTAGAAATGGAACCGCACCAAATATGAGTTCAGTTTCTGTTTATGAGGAAATAATGTGGCTAGCAGAACTGAGGATATATTACCGGGCTTCTGTTTTCCTGAGTTCCCACAGGATCCCTGGTCTTAAATTCACCGCAGAGAGCCTAAACAAAAATGTTGCATAATTTGTTGTCTATAGGCAATGAATTTTACAATGGCCTCATTTTGTTTTCTGAGGAAGAGCACAGTAAAACATTGATTTGATGAACTTCAGCTTTTCTGGATTCTGAAGTAGTCTGGGGAGACCAGAGAAAAGAAGATGTGACAGCCGCTTTCACATCCTTTAGGTTTTGAGCTTCACTATAGATCTTGACTTTTCCATCTTGAACTCTTAGAGGTATAGCACAGATTTATTTGACATACTGTAACACCCACACACCACCAAACCCACTTGTATGTAATTCAGTTTACAACCTGAAAAAGCTCAGGGAATACAGGTAATTTATTTCTGATCTGTGGAATTCTTCTTTGATCCGTAACAGTGGCTTAAGGTGGTATAATAATGCTTGGAAACTTGGATTGCTGGATCACCAACTTCATAAAAAAATAAAAGTTGAAAAGGCAGGGCTACTCATGCATTCCCTGACATTGCACTGTTCATTCCAGCCCTTCACATGCCGAATGTTTCTTCCACCCAGATGTTTGTAGACCAAGACGCTGTGGAACAAAGACCACAGGAAAACCAGCAGACAGAATATAGATACCCTATGAAATTCTGCTTCTCATTCATGTCAGAAATGAATTTTCCATGCCAGAGTCAGTAATGCTGCCTAGCAGCTCTTCAGGGTGCAGTAAACCAGCAGTAGACAGTTCCTTTGCTGCGTGGCACCAACAAGCACCACTAGTGTTCACAGAAACTTGTTAATCCCTTGCATTTGCCACTAATGATAAATACACCATCTTTTGTTATCAGCTGTCTTTATGAGCACCCCTTTGTGGAAGCAATGCTGGAACTGACAATGAGCATTAATAATAACAATTAGCTCACCCATAAACCAGTACTTCTTGCAACATCACATTTCAAAGGGTTTTTGTCATGTCTCCACCCTTCAAGATGATTAAGTGGGAAATGATTTCAGCATAACCTGAACAGGAACATCAACATTTGTTAGCAGGTATTTCTGAGAGTTTTCAAGAGTAATACAAGAAAATGAAAGACAAACTTAAACACATAAACAAACTTGAAAGCAAAATGCTGAATAGATATCCCCCCAATACTAATTTTCCCTTGAAAACACATGCATAACTTCGACGTATTGCTGATACTGTTTCACTGAACAATTTTTGTAGTGCAAGAAGCACTGCTTATACCATAAGCCAAGAAACAGTAGAAGGGAAATATATTTTAACCAAAATCCATTTTCTCTGGGGTTGCTTTTGTGAAAAACTTTAGTACTCAGTTCATGACATGCAGAGCCATAGCAGTCTCCCAGGAGCAGGGGGGGAGGCCTGGGTGGAGGAAGTATAACTCGTTTTCTTTTTTGCCTGGGGTGGAGGCAAGTTGGTTGTTCAGCAGGTTATGAAGGTGGGTCCCTGAAAGAAAGCCTACATTTCATGTCAGTCTGAGGAGAAGTAGGAGGAAAATAAGGTGAAAACTTGTGAGGTGAAGATGGAAGGAATGGTTTGAAGACATGCTCTAAGTGTCAGTGAATCCAAAGCTGCCAGATTAATCCTGGAATGTAAGTGTAAAGTTAAATATTCTGTTAGTTGCTTATTTTCAGGAAAGCAGTTGTTTTACTGTACATGTACAAATGTCTCTATGGGCTGATCAGACCAATTTGGTACTAGTGAGCAATTTTTCAGATATGTAGTGTTAAAATAATTTTAATAATGATATGTAAATTGTAAAAGATAGTATAGAAAGATTGGAAAGATTATCTTTTGGTTAACCTATGTTTATTTAATGAATGGATTTTTACCATGTTTTTAATGTTTATTTGAAATTCTATACATATGATAAAGCACTTGTAGTTTGCAACCTAAGTAATGCTTGTGCACTGAGAAAATGTTTTAGAAATAATGTATGTAAAAAGGATTACAATAACATTGTAATCTGAAAAATTATCTTAGTTACTCTGCAATGTAATTCATGCATTATTATTATCACTTGTCTCATTATTGCAGAATCTATAACGACTTTATTCCCTGTTTATGACATGTATCTTCATTATTAAGCTGACGGTAATGTGAGAATTGCGTGACAATTGTGATACATCATACTCTAGGGAAAGAAAAGAGTAAGTAGCATGATATGATATGTTAGTGGAGATTTGTGATAGCACTTTTGCCGTGCTTTTGTAATTTTCTACTTTGATTGCTGTACATTTTAATAAATCATGGTAAATAAAGTGTTTTTTCTTTAATATTACAAATTTGGCCTCTAATTAGCAGCTGCGGTCTTAACGGTCAGTATTACTGAGTTGGTGCAGAAGCATTGAGAGCGTATTATGCACTGGAGTGAATTTACCCTAAAATAGAGCCACATTGTGTCGTACACTAGCTAATCTATTTAAGAACTTGATAAGCAAAATTTCCATTTTCCACAACCTACATGGAAGACACCTCCCCAAGTAACCGAACAGCTCCATGGGCACTCGGAGAGTTTCATTCATACCCCATCTTATGTTATTACTGTAAGTGCTTGTGAGGGGACAGTTCAGAGAGCTTTAAATTTCCTGGTGTTTTCACATGATGTCTGTGAAAACAGAGAAAGAGCTGGGAAGAAAAAAGCTTGTTAGGTCAGTGGCACAGAAATGCCAGTATATTCACTCCTGCTGGCTGTTGAGGGAAGCATATTGCTATAGCGAAGTTATTATTTCTCTCCTGTGCATTGAAACCTTAGTTAGTTACTCTAACAGTGTGAGAATTTTTTTTATATGAATACATACTTAAAATATTATAATCTTAATCTGTTTTCTTGGAACATTGGGCCTGAAAACACCATCACTTCATGATGGAGTACTTCATACTTGGGGAATAGAGATTTTGCAAATATTACATACAGTCTTCAGTTTAGTTCAATACTATTTTAAAACAGTAGAGGATTTGGCAGTAATCTCAGCAGATAAAACCTAGTGTTGCTAATTAATCACTAAAAGTGCAATCCCGGCCCCAGTGATTTCAACAGGAGCAAGTTCAAGCACCAATATATCCCCTGAAGACACTCAAGTTTAAACAGAGCATAGCTTAAAAGCACAATACCAAACTTCTCTCTCTCTCTCCAAGCCTCCTGTGAACAAAAATAATCTTTCAAGTTTAAAAAAGTGTACTGTAGTAACAAGTAATAACATTCCTTAAAAGCTTATATGGTTTCCTTGGCTAACAAAGTGCAATCTTTCTTTTACAGCCTGACTTTAATGGAGTTTTTCTTGACATATGCCACAGACCAATTTCACATTCTTTGGAAAAAAAAACCCCGAAGAGTGTGTAATTTTCACCTATCCAGTAATACCATAAATACAGTGAATTTAAATGTCTGAGCCCCAAAATAAAATGTCTAGAACAAGAAGTAAACATCTATAAGTGAATCTCTGTTGAGTACTTTTACTATCAAGTATCCTGTTCAAAAAAATACATAAATGAATGACGCCCGGGGAGACACTAATTCTAGAGCTGCCGGTTACAGTTCTAATACTCAGAGGATTTTTTTGAAATTAAATAATTAGTGTTGAACGAGTGTAAAACCAATAGTAATTAAGGTGGGCAGATCCTGTTAAGCATAAAGAAAATGTGTTTAGATCATAATATTGTAAGCAGAATAATGCCTAAGAAAAGCGGGGTGCGACTCCAGTGATGAGGATAGAAAATCCATTTGCTCTTTCTTAAAGCTGAGCGCGTATGTGGAAAATTGTTTCACTTACAGTAACGGTCAGGTTTGACATTGCAGTTCTGACAATGAGCATGCAGCTCAGTCCAGGATCTCCAAGAAATACAGGTGGTTTGAATACAGTTAAAACCGTAAGGTTTTCATATGGGCTGTCCATCCAGAGTAACTTTGGCAAGAAAAATGCTTTTCTGCTCAAATGACAGGGGATAATCCAGAAACAGAGTAACAAATCTCAGTTTCAAGGAGTGTCTTTCAAGCGTAAGTGGAGCCAGTGTAGGTAAGACAGCAGAGACATTATGAAATAAAAGCATTAGGAGGTCTCTTCCCCTGATTTATGACTTAAAATCATTGTAAGACTGAATGTTGGGAGAGGCTGCTGATAGGGTGACTGAGATGATATTCCTCCAAGATTTCCAGGGTTTTTTGTTGGTTTTTTTTTTTTTTTTAATGGAAGACTTAGAGCTTTTTCTTTTCTTCTAGTGATCTTTCTTTATCTGCTGTGTGATACTGGACGTCAGCATCGAAATGGGCAATGAGAACAGTAGCGCGGAAAATCAGGTGAGTGTGACAGTGTGATTGCATTTTATTTCCCTACTAGCCTAGAGCAAACCTTACAGAAATTGGTTTCACAGCCGCTCACCCCACATTTATCTTCTGCTCCCAGTTACACTCCAATTTAAGTGTCATTAAGGGTAATTGAAGGCAACATTTTGTTTGTTTTCTTTGGCAGTGACACTGCTCTGTGGCATCAGGGCACTATGTGGGTGGGTGCTCCCGGGGGCACAGGAGTCAGGGAGGATCCCCATGGGGTGGACAGGGCTGGCTCATCCCACCTCCCCAGCCGAGGAGCGGGGCAGTTTGGGGGGGGCAGCTGGGGAGCAGCCAGGGACAGCCCCAGCTCCAGGCATCCCGCATGTCCCCAGAGAAAGGGACAGGCCAAGACGGGATCCGGGATGTCAGCCCAGCTCAGCGGGGCCGATGGCCAGGCAGGGCAGGACTGTAGCGGAGCAGGAGACCAACATCTTATGGCATCGCAGGGGATAACATCCCCAGGGGAGCTGCAGTGGGGTCCTGGGCCTTGGGCAGGGTGGGGAGAGGCCCTGGGAGGCCGGCAGTGCCTCTGGTGCCCTCAGAGCCCGGCCACACAATAGCTTCCCCCTGTTCAGAAATTACCTTGCAACGTATATGTGCTGATCCAGGAATTTACACTCGTTTTAGAAAGGTGCGTTGTTAATGCGTGTTGGTGTTTGGTGATTTATTTTTAAATTCTTGAAATGAAGGGAACCCCAATGCTATGGCTAGTGGTGTACAATTACATTAGAAGTTACTATGTTGATATAAGTTTTAATAAAAGTTGTAATTCATTCATTTCAACAGTTAAAATACCAGGACATGTTTCATCCTCTCTTCTTCCATATGATTTGGTAGATGATAAAATGCATTAGGGTTCATTTTTCTTTCACTTCAGGTCTCAGCAGATCTGCTGTACCTCGTGCATTGCAAAGTGGAGCCTCTCAAGGGAATCAGTATTGCAAGTCAGACAGATTTTTTCATAAAAAAATTTTTAGAAGAAAAATCTTCTATAATTCTTGTTTTTTCTAGCCAAATTGTATTGTTAGCCCAAGGTTTGGTCCCTTTTTCAGGAGTTGGGAAGAGGGGAATGTGATAATTCCCATAACTAAGTAATGAGAATTTCTTTTCCATTGTGTACAACTTTCACTTAGGAAGTTTTTGAAAGTCAAATAAATTTCTTCAGAAGTCCTCCTGAGGCTGATAAGACTTTACTTAGAAGGTATTGAATTTATTAAGAAATGTAATAAAAAGCTCTTATTTTCTAATAAGGAAAGTAAGCTTCTGGTCTCCTTTTCAGACTGTAAAACAAAACAACAAACCCCCCCCAAAAAAAGAAAAACAACAAACCACAAAGCAAACCAAAATAAATGCTAGAAATACAAATTACTTTAGAAGTCACTATTAACAGAGAAATAACAAGAAGTAGTGATAAAATCTTAAAAGCCACTTAAGCTGCTGAACAGCTATTGGAAAAGTATTGCTTAGTGAATAGCGGACATTCATACAGCCACTGAAATGTTTAAATATGTTCATTTCTAGTCAGAAGTTCCAAATGCAAATAGAGTCATCCTTATACCACCAAGCCAAGGAACACAGCAGGTAGTGGATGATGAAACCGGTTTGCATGGTTTGCATTGCAGAATGTTAGCATCAAGCTTGGCTGTTCTTTTTCTTACGCATCTGCTTCTGGCTTTTGGTTTTTTTGACACTGACTGCAAATTTGCAAGGCAGCTACATTAAGTTTTCAGCAAGTTGTAAAAAAAAATCTGGTTTCTTTTAACTTTTTTCTTTGGTAGCAATCTATGCTTTAGAGAAACGGCCTGTATTTGACCCCCTTTGCATGCTGCCTTCCCTTCCAACTCTAACACAATTAAAAGAGCTCAGTGGGTGTTGTTCTTATACGCAGTACCAATTGACATGAGTTGTTGGTTTTGTTTATGTATTTATCAGAGAACACCACTGCCCGGCTCTAGCTCTCAGCTGAGTCATCTGGAAGCTGTACGCATGGTTTGCATTAAAGATGGGAGAGCCTGTGCTAAGTTTGGAAATCATTTAATAAGCGGGAAGATCTGTGGAATGAATATGCTACTATGAAGAATGTAGTAGGCATTTAGAGAAAAAGTAAATACCCAATGTGCCTTGTAAAGACCAGCCTCTGAGGAAAATATAACCTAAACTTAGTAGAAATGAGCAAAGATAATGCTCGGATAAAACAAGGTTGGGGTCAGCAGCGTATTTAACAAAGTGATTTTACATATGCTAACCATGTTCTGTTTTGCTGTAACAGTTACACAAAGTCCAAACTGCTGAGAGATTTTAGGTTTGTGCCCTGCCCTATTAGAATGGCAAAGCTTGCTTCCAAAGAAGGGTCTCTGGCAGTGACACAGCTTGTTGGGCTTATGCTGAATTAAATAGAAGCTATTTTTAAGATGAATTTTCCCTGAAAAGCAAAACTCCACATGAAATGTGTTTAAACTGAAAAAGAAGCAATCTAGAAGAACAGATATTTTGTCTCAGCTTAACCCTTGAGATCCAGCCTTTAGCAGGGAAAATACAGGGGAAGTAAAGGAGGTATTCTTTAATGGGAAGCTATGAAAAGCACTATAGTTTATGGAACTGTAGAAGGTCTCAGCCATTGTGCTGCCCATTAGACACAACTTTCTTCATCCGTCCAAAAACACATCCGGTGTTTTTGTAGGGATGTTTAGTATAGAGGAATGGCAAGGTCCGTTCTCAGGCTTTTCCCTGACTTTTCAAATGTTCAAAAATCATGTCCATGGCTGTAATAAAAGGAAAAGGCTCATAGTTTCATAGAGACTGATGTATCAGTGCACTTCCTCAGCCCTAGACCTCTTGATAGTCTGAGCTCAGATGCCAGCTAATAAAGTCACACTTACAAACAAAACCAACCTGACTAGGACCAACAAATCCGCTACCCGAGAAGTTTGACAGTGTGAGGCACATGGTCTGTGTGACGGAGCCCAGCACACCAGCTCTGCAGCCCAGCCTTGCCCACGCTGCTCCAGGGGTTTGTGCAGTTAACTCAGCGCCCAGGTCCCAAAGTGACTGTACATTACAGAATAATTATGGACTTTAATGGCTGTTTTTTATCGTGGTCTCCCTTCTACTAGAATTATACTATTAACAAGACATCTTCACTTTGATTTTAAAGGGTTGGGTGGAGGATGTGAAAAACAGGAGTTCTCTATCATTGGAAACATAAGCACAAAATTTTCTAAAGCTTGAATAGGCTGGATTTTCTAATATGTAATAATTTTAACACAGGTTTTAAATTCTTGCCACTCAGAGTTCTGAAGAGGAGAGCTGTTACCTTTCACAGCCTTTCTTGTGATTACGGAAAAGTCAAAGTTACCAAGTAATTGTAAAGCTCTTTCAGGGTGAAAACTGCCGCTGAATTGAAATTCTAGCAGCACGTATTTTGCCCCACAGTTGAAGAGGGAATTTCAAAGTCAGTTACACATAAGTTATTTCTATATATTTTTCTTTATCCTTTCTTCTTCTTTGTTTTCTGAATAAGTAAATAACCAAACAAAGCTGGTTATTCCACATCTATGTTATTATCCATTTCTCTTTAAACATAAATTTTAATGTCTGGTTATCTTTTTTGTTCTTGTTTATTTTCTACTGTGAACTGTGTAAGATAGGCTACACATGCATACTTGCCAGAGGGGCCATAACTTCTGAAGAGTCTATTTGTTTGTCTGAAGCATCATGCTGTGCTCCTGCTGGGGTTTCTCCATTTAATTTTTACGAACGAATCTGACTGCTGCACATTCTGCAGTTAATATTCTGTGTCATTACTTTCCCCATATTTCAGCTTCCTTATGCCTAAGCGAAAGGATGAATTTAGTTTATTGGCGTGGTTCTTCTTTCAGATCCCAGTATTACGGGGATCAGCAGAGAATGCACTGGGCACATTAGCAGCTTCCCAGCCTTCAGTCTCCGTTCCCACTGATGACAACCGGGCAAATTCCTCTGAGCTCTGGTGCTCATACTGTGTGTTTACATACTTTTTGAATAGTGAAATAATATCTGTAAACATTGTTTATATTCAATTGGGAACAAAAATACATTCCCAATTTTCTGCATAATAATTTTGCCTATAGCAATTTAATGAGGTACGCTGTTACCCTACACGGGCTTTTCTTTGAGTTTGTTATGTCCACATGACTCTCCATTTTCACTCTCTGGATTATTATTTTCTTTTATTTTTCCTTCCATTTCATCCCTTGCACATCAGGAGCGCACAGGAACAGCAGAACTGTTCCACATCCTTTCAGTCAACATTTGCCCACAACAGGGTGTTGATGGCAGCTGGCTACAGGCCAGCATGCCCATACTGATGCGTACGTAGTTCTAGCATACCTCCAGCCACCACATTCACTAGTGCTTGCTTCCAATGATAATTACAACTGGTCCAATATTCTATGGTGAGTAATGCCAAAGATTTGTTTGAATTAACACAAAAAGAACATGGTCTGTTTTCAGAGAATTATACATCCATTTATGCAAATGCAGCAAATTCTGGGACACTTCTCACTGCAGTGAATAATTATACTTGTTCTCATCTTCCCTGTGAAGGAGGGAGGATGAAAGAAGAATAATGTGGTGGGGTTCTTAATTTGAAAGTGTAGTGAAAAGGTAGTTAGACAACTATTCCTTCTCTTCTGAATTAAGGGTTAAATCTTTCTTTGGATCTGTAAAGCCACCACCATTTCTAATGGGAAATGTACATTTATGGGTACAGATGAAAAGGAAAAATATTTTATAAAGAGCCTCTATAATTATTTCCTATGTTTCTCCATTTAGGAATAGGGTGAAAATGTTGGACCTACATTTTCTACAGCTATGGGTAGTTAGAAATTACTAGGCAAGCAAACACTATTGGCTGGGGAGCATAACAGAGTTTAGAACTCAACTTGGAGATGATTTTACCAATAGTGCTTCATATGAAGCTAATAGCATCTTCTCAAGTGTTTTATTGTCAGGCTGCTAAGAACCACTCATCAGAAAGCTGCTTTAGCTAAAATTATATTGACTGAAAATTGCAAGTTATGTGATGAAGACTTTTTTCCCAAGATCATCAACTTTATTCTCTCTTTCTCCTGCTGTATCTCATACACCTGCCATCCTTAAGAAAATAATGTAGGTACTCATCAGGCCTTCATCCAACTGTCAGGAAAAGGACAAAGGAAAATAAGAAGCAAGACTAGTGGAGTTACAAGGATAACTGTGAATTTTCCTTTGCCTACTGAACATCGATCACATAAACAGACGGAAAGATAAGGTTAACCAGAACCATGAAGCCAGTTACACAGCTATGCTTCATTTCGCCCAGCGCAGACTCATGCTACATATGTTCAAACAGACCTAAGGCTCAAACATAGCAGCAAGTTGTTGAGAAGATACTTATGTTGACATTACAAGGATCTGAAGATAAACAGTTCAGTGCCCTCAGTGGGTTGGAAGAGTCATAAACACGAACAATGAAGCCTGAAGGTTTGAATTGCTCTTGCTGTAGCCAAGAGGAAGTTGTGTATTCTGTGAAGAATGCTAAACCAAGGATAAGATGGTGATTATATATAACAATACACACACACACATGCACGCACACCACACACATCCCCGTGTTTATTTTTACATTTGCAGCCCAAGTCATTTCAGCAGGTATTTCTCAGGAGGGAAAGCAACCCTTTTTCTCTAAGAAAAGGTCATAGGTACTTAAAATAGAATGTGTAACCAGAATTTTTCAAATACTGTTGATACCGTATGACACTTTGCTTTGCTTCTTGTATTTGTAAGAAGCAGATTAAATGAGACTTCCACCAAATGCCAATTTTTGCATTCCTGTCTCTTTCGGGATTTTAATTAGAAAAGGCATGAACTTAAAATTCGACTCCTGTGAGAGACAAATAAACCAAGCCAGAAGCAACAGCAAATTACACCATTACTGATTAAAAAAAAAATTTGCTGTAATTGCAAAATTCTATATGAAATCTCCCTTAAGGAAAGAGTCTGCTTTTTGCATCTGATTATGTCGTAATTACATTCAACTAATTAAGTGGTTGTGATGTTTGGGGAAAAAAACAAGAAGTGGTCATGATGGTCAGCCCCTTCTCTAAACTGCTGTATTCCAGCCACTCTCAACAAGGGGCAGGCCCTGAATAATGCAGATTGCTGCACAAGCTGTTTATTAACATTTAGCTCCCTTGTGATATGACAAAACCATGTTTTAGTGTAATTCTTCAGATCTTAACTGTCACATGGAGATCAAGTCTGACCCAGTATGTCAGGTACCAATTTGTTACTGTCCCATGATCAGTAGTTTTTCTGACCAGTCTTTGATGATTTGATTGAAAAGTTGTGGTTGTTAAAGCAATATCCACTCATTATCTAATTTTTATCTATTTTGGTACCATTTCTCCAAACAATGGAGAAACAATGGTTCTCCAAGGGTATAAAGATTGAAAATTCTAATATACCACTCAGTTACTGTACCTGCAGAACAGCAAGAAAAACAAAAAGCCAGAAGAGCAAACAAGTAGCTCCTAAGATCCACTCTGTCATAAAAAATTGCAACAGCCACTTTAAAAATATGATTTCCCAACCATATAACCTGTGCAATTCTGGTTTTCGAAAAATGTAAGCTTTAAAACTGTTCTTCTATCCACTTTGATTTCTAGTAGGTACCAGGGTATTAGGCAGACTCATTCAGGAACTGCTAACTGGATTGTTTTAAGAATCGCAGCAAGCCGTTTTCTGGTGCCTCCGTTCCGTTTTCAAGGAATGGATTTAATGCTGAAGTACAATAAAAATAACGAGGAACAGCCACCTGATGAAGGCTGTGGATGAACATCTTTTCGCTCCCTTTCTCTGCAGCCAGTCCTGCAGTGAAACGAGGAATTGCTGCGGAGTATTGCGGCGCAGCCTTCCCAAAGAGCGCCATGTGCACGCTTTTCTGCTTGATGCTTTTCTGCCCGGCCACACGTGTGCGAGGCGTTTGGCTGAGGCCGTGTGTGGCCCGCTGTCCCTAACGGGGACCATGTGTCCGTCCTCCCGATGCGGTCAGCTTGGCGGTGGATGCTGAAACCGGAGCCCAGGCGCTGCAGGGCCGACCTTTGCTCTGCATCCCGGCGTTCACCTGCACCGCCACAGCCTGAGCCCCGTCCCTGTGGAGGAGGTGGTGGCTGGGAGTGAATGAACCAACACTTCTAGCAGGCAGACTTTAAAAAAAAACCCCAATTGGTAATGGAAGACGTGGAGAAAAATAAAAGGTAAGTCTGGTTTATTGATTGGGACTTGTAAAGGCTTGTTCCCGCTTCCCCCCCAATAACCAGAGGGAGTTAGTGAGAATGGAAACTTAATGTAACTCTTCAAAGATTACTTTCAGTTAGTCAGAGCTATGGCATGTTCCCGCAACTGCTATAAAAGGATGTGTGTTTAATGGAGGAATGTTGCAGAGGACAGATGGAAAAGGAAACAACTTTTATTGAGAGAAAGGAGAAAGGGGAACCAAACGAAGTTCACTCATTTGGAGGGGTTTGAGTGTGAATGCGAGGCTTTAAAACCCAACTCGTTTTGTGTGTTGTGATCAGGAGCCTGGTGGCTTGTGGAGAAACACGAGGCTTCTAGACTGGCTGTAACACAAGGCTGTGGCGGTGCCCGACGCTGTTGCTGTGGCTTTGAACCAGGAGGGGAGAGTCAGGGGTTTGGGAGCTGAGCTGTGAACAGGCTCCCATGTAGCATTAAAGGAATTTCTTTCTGGTGTGATAACTTTATCCAGTGTACAGCAGCGCAAATAATCCTTTTGGCTATGGTCTTAATGGAGTTCTCTCTTCTTTTTTTTTTAACTTTTAAGGTCCTGTTCAAAGTCATCAGGAAAACAAAGCAATTCTGTAGATTTACTTTGTGTGCTTGTGGAGTTCAATGCTTGTGGAAAGTTTTAATGCAAATTACATTCTGGAGAATCAGTTTTATTCATTTAAATAGCATGCTGGCTTAAAGGAAAAAAGTATAAGCTGTTTTGTTTTCCTTCTGTTGTTTGTATGCTCTCTGTGACAAACTTGGTTTGTTTGTTGTTGGGGTTTTTTAATTAACCTAGACTTAAAGAAAAAAATTGCTGAGAATCTCTGTATTCTGTTTTTTAATATAATTTTTAATATAATTATTTCTTTAAGTCTTTCAATTATGTAACTTTTTCAGAATCCTTTTCAAAAAGGAGTATGCTATATTTGAAACGGATATAAAGCAAATTTAGCTGCAAGCTTCTGTAGTAAATCACTTCAGAGGCTGTATGTGTTGAAACCTCAAAAGTAATTTATTTAACAGCAGCTTTCTGGTGATACTTTTGAACAAAACATAGTCTTTCTAATTGTTTTCACAGATGTTAATTAAAAATAAAAAAGAATGCTCTGCAAAGCTAGTTCAGCACCTGATTTGCATAGCTAGCTTAAATTTTAAAAACTTGATAGAGAAATTGAATTATGTTTTTCTGCTGGCTGGCATAGATTCACAGAGTATGTTCTTTTATGATGATTAATACATTAAATGGAGAAGACCAATATATAAAGCTTTCCTATATCTTGGAATATTAGTAGTTCCTTTTACATTTAAATATCTACCTTACTATTTATTTTAGACTATTGTTAAAATCCTTCTTTGGACTTCTCTTGAAAATATACTTTCCTGGCCATGTGTGTTCTTGCCTTACAAGGTAAGAGGGCAACTTTGGTTTTTGATCATTCAAACACCTGACAGCCTAGAAAGAAAGAGAGTGTCAACAATTGAAACTCCTCATGCTCTAACAGGAGCTACATTTCAAAGATTGTTTTAATGTATTTTAAATTTGGTCACGTTTGTAACTGGAGGAGCAAGAGTCAGATTTTTCTGTGTCAGTGACAGTTGCCTAGGGATAGCTGGGAGATGAACTATAACTTCTAAAACATTAGATCCCTGAAAGCACAAAACTAGTTAAAATCAAAAAAGTCAAACTCAACCAACCAACCGAAAACACACATGAAACACCCCCCCTCCCGACAACCTATGGAAAATGTTAAAAGTAGTCTTCAAAATAGTGCACATAACTAACCTGTTTTGTTGTGATCGTTCTCCTTGCTGTCTCAATCTGCCCCTCCCAGTGTGTTTTTGTTTAGACATTAGGACTTGGTGTAACAGCTGATAAAATCAGTGGAACATGGGCCCTTCTCTGTGTCTAATGTGGAAACATCCTAGTTTTGATGAGATGAGGTGTTTAGGTACAGCAGGCACATAAATGTCTGTATTATGTAGTTAACTTGTGAAGTATGGAGATTAATAGTAAAAGCAAAACCCAGCAAACTTCTACCAAAATTATTCTGGCCCCAAAGTGTTCTGTGAAGTGTCAGACACAGGGAGTCAATGACAAATTAGCCTGACTCCATGTTACAGTTTCAGACTCCCCTGAAATAATTCTACTGCTGGGTTGCAAGTACCTAACAGATGTAACCACTGCATTAGGTCTCCTTGTATTTGATAGTGCTAGTAGAGCGTTCGTAGCAATGTGCTGTCAGATTTATTATATGGCAGGCTGGTGAGTAGTGTTTCTTTCTAATGCCATAACTGAGCCCACATTGCTGATTAACTACTGGTTATCACGTGGCTTGTGGGATTCGTGGCTCTCCAAAGGAGACTGGTTCTCTGCACGGAAAGCAGTTTTACTTGAGAGATTTGTGTGCAAGAGACATCCCTATTGTGCTGTGGCTCCACAAGTGGGATGACTGCAGGTCAGTAGAACAGAGGATTGTAACCTAAAGGAGCCCTTGGAGTTAAGTGGCTGATCTTGTGAAAGAGAGATTAATTAGAAGCAATGTGCAGGTACTAAGAGTGCAGTAGCTTAATGACTTAATTCTTTCCCCTGTTCCTTTCTGCTAAGGAAGATGACAGAGGCTTTAGAAGAAGGAGACAAAACAGGCAGCTCTTCATCTTCTGAAGAGACCTGTGAGGTATTTCTTCTGCCTAGCACCCAAATCAGCTGAAGAAAATTTGCTATGGTGGTAGCAGAAAGGAAGAAAAATAAAGAATTAGTTCTCACTGCTCTTGCCAACTGCTGGAGGCACCTGGACAAATTTGTAAATTGGCCTAATTTCTTGGGGTTCTTTGTGTGGTTCTCCCTACCCTCCCTGCCCTGCTGGGAAAGGAATGGAGGTAATTTTTGTCTGCAAGTGGCTTGAAAATTATTCTCCACTTGTCTCCTACTGTGAGGCCCATCTCCCAGACTGACCCAACTGTAGCTCTCACAATAATACATTGACAGAGCACGTCACCATGGCCGCCTCACACGGCTTGTTCTGAGTTTAACAACCCGCTGCCTTGCTCTTGTCCTGCTTCCCTGGTGGATCAAGGCCAGTGCGTGCTCTGAAGACTGACCCTCCGTGGCGTTGGGCCCATCTAGTTGAAGGAGTTCCTCTTCTGCCAAGATATTAATACCCACACCTTGGCTTGCCGTGTTTTCTAAACGCTAACTGGCAAGTGGGGTAGCTCTGGGGTGTGGGCACAGTGGTGGTCTGTGAGTGGCAACTGGGCCATGGATGTGCTCCCACACGATTCCATATAGCCCCAGAAGTCACTGTTTTGGTTGGTTGGACTTTTTTTCCCTGATAATTAATTTAACAATGCAATTTTTTCATAGTTCTTTCTATCTGCACACGTGTATGCATGCTGAAATAAATTCTCCATGCAAACTTTCTCATGGAAACAAAAGCAAGGCTGCCGAAAACATAGCACCAAAAGCAAAACAGAGCCCTGTAAGATAACTAAACTCTATTTTTATATTTTTTTTCTGGCTGGAAGAAACAAATTTCCTTTTATAAATCTTGATGTTCTAGTATTTTTTTGCCATATACCGTGGTTTTGGGGCCAACATATATACTTAGATAAATATTCCAAATGCCAGATGTCAGCACATGCTGGGTAAGTGCTTAATAATCATGAAACCAAGAGCCCTTGGTCTATCCCAGCGGAAAGCGGTGTGATAAAGGAGACTTCTGCAAACAAAGCTGTAGTGAAGGGGTTCCTCCAGGGAGAGGCAGAGGATATGAGAGTTAATCAAATTTGCCTTAAGTCTAAAGGAAGTCTTTTTATATTTTCAGTCTGCCCTGACCTTTTCAATTGCTCATTACATAGGCTTTTCTTGTCCACTGGGTGTCTCTCATTCCTGGCTCTGATCACAAGAAGCCTTTGCTTCTTTTGAGAGCACGCCATGTTCAGAGAAGTGTAATTTTGTAAACAACAGCTTTCTGCAATTTATTGACTACTTCTAGAACAAAATAAACCAAAAAACTGAGAGTAAAAAACCCCGAGAGAATAGTTGGAATCGTGTACTGTGCTTTTCATCTATGACATTATTCTGAAGTGGTTCTCTGGTTGTCAGTACATCTGCTTATGTGTCTTTAAGTCTGCCTTAGGCTTTTTACAATTACAGTTAAGAATTAAAACAACAGTAACTGTATGTTGAGGGTGATCTGATGAAGCAGTTTTCCTTCTCTTTCACTATTGCTTGATGTGTCAGAGGATTTGAAAATGAGCTTCTTCATTCTGATGTCATTTTTGCTTTACACTTGTTTCTCTCCATTTGTTTTGTTACACTTGAAGAACATTCTGAGCTACTGTTCCAAGCAGCTCTTACCAGCTTCTCTTTGCCTTCTCAAGATACTTCTGCCCCCTGAAAAATTCAGTAGGAAAATGCCACTACCTGTTGTAAGCAGCCCCATAGGTGTTATAGAGCCCCAGGGATTTACTGGCACACCACGGGTCACAGCCTGACACTTGCACAGGACTCTTTTCCTCCCTGGAGCAAAATCAATAGTTTACAATAGAAACAAAACAAAACAAAAAACCCAGTCATGTAAAGGCATGGCTCCATGGATGAAGATCTCAAATAAATATTTACCTTTGTGAAGAGGTGATGCAGCGTTACCACATTTGTGTAACAGCACTTCTGTAGATATTTACTACAGAAATTGCAGCATTTCCTGTAGCTATTTTTATAGAAAGGCAGCGTGGTGAAGAATCAGGCCCTCCCTTTCAGTTCAGAGGCATTTGGAGCTTTGTTGAAGTGGGAGGGAAAGAATCTGTACTTGGATTCAAGTGCTGGGTCTTGACTGACGTTGGCTTTATCTCTAACTTGACTCCAGAGATACTGATAATATTATGAGTGTCAAAGTTTATAGCCTGTTTCCATCCTTTCTCATTTTAAACTTGCTTAGCAAGGAAGCATTTGCCAGGCTTGGAAAAAGAGAAGATGACACCCTCCTTGGGTCAGTAAAGGCCCTGGCTGCTTTAGAACAATTGTTGCATTCTTCTCTCCCTGTTCTTTTCCTAGGATTTATTTATGGCTCAACCACTTCCTTCTGTTTTTCTGTCATTAAGAAAAAAAACGGCTTGGCTTTGGAACCTGCAAGTTCCATCAAAGTAGTGAAATCTACCACAGAAGTTGTCCGTCAGTAGGCAGAACAAAACTCCTTAAGTTTATGTATTCTCCAGAATAGCAGTAGCTATTTAAATTGTTCTTTTTTCATTCTAGAGTGCTCCACAAGATTCAGAATTAGGCCAACCTCCTGGTAATGGGCACGGTTTAAAAAGGAACCCTCAGGAAGACAGCATAGAAAGATCTGGAGGTCAGGACATCTCAGATCTTCTTCCCGCTGCTGTGCACCTGGCTGAGAGCATATCCCCATCAATTCCAGAACATACAAGGTAAGAAATGAGGTTTCTTCCTCTGAATAGAATTGAAGCCCTGCTGCTGTTGATAGTTGGAGGCTGTTCATTAAGTTTCTGTTCTTGTGTAACTGATTTTCAAAATCTATCATCCTGATAGATGATGATGATCAAGTCTTTAAAATAACCTGACAAAACAACTTACTATTTACCACACTGACTTTCTCGCCTTAGTGCATAACTACCAACAAGACTCCAGCTGTTGTAGTAACCCTTGACCTAAACTTCCTATGCTTTTTGCTCATACTATTAAACTCTCATCTGAGACTGAGAAACATTGAGGAGTCTTTTGTAGTCATATATGATTGTGAAGTAAGATGTAATTGTAAGCAATTGCAAAATGCTGTGCTCAGCTCTGTATAACAATCCTACTAAAAAGCACCAACTCAGCTAATATTTGTTAGCCTTGCACTCTTCTAAATGTCTTAAAATTCACCTGATTAAATAAATAGGACTACTTTCAGAATTAAGGTATTCTTCAGTGCTATTAAGGATGGCAGGAGGTAACGTAATCTGGATTTTATTAAATATTCCAAAGGGAATATTCTGTCTGAAGCATTAACACTTTTCACTTGAATACTTGAATTTTCCTATGCTACTTGGGTTTTCATCTCCTGCAATGAAGAAATTATCTAATACCAGCATGTTTTAACATAGGGCTGAATACTTTCGAGATCATCAATGTTACCTGGGATAGAATGATAAATACAGCTTAGAAGGAGTAGCAGTAACTTGCTGATAAATGTGTAGGATTGTTGGCTGTGTGTACCTTTTAAAGTGTTTTCATGAATTTTCTTTAAGATCAGAGAATTCAATGCAGAAAGATTTGCCACATCCTTTTCAAGTGGAGTATGTGAGATTTGGGCCTTTTTCTGTTTCCACCACCCCTGGGTACCATTTCTTATTGCCACTGTCTTTGAAAGATGTAAACTTGAGAAATTAAAAACAAAACCAAATGGTAGTCAAACAAAATATTTCAAATGCTGTTAAGTTAATGCTATCCCAGGAAATACACTCTTCTTCTCCCTTTTTTTATATGAAATTATGAAGATTAAGCATTTCTTTACCGAGAGGGTGGTCAAACACTGGAATGGGCTTCCTAGAGAGGTGGTCAATGCCCCAAGCCTGTCAGTGTTTAAGAGGCATTTGGATAATGCCCTTAATAACATGTGTTGAATTTTGGTCAGCCCTGAAGTGGTCAGGCAGTTGGACTAGATGATTATGGTAGGTCCCTTCCAATAATTCTATTCTATTCTATTCTATTCTATTCTATTCTATTCTATTCTATTCTATTCTATTCTATTCTATTCTATTCTATTCTATTCTATTCTATTCTATTCTAAATTACTGACATCATGGAACAGTTTGTGGCAGTTTAAGTCCAAATGCAGGTATTAAGTAAGATAATAATTGACCACATCAGGGAAACTTAGAGACATGACATAATCTAAAAAGACTTACCAAGAAAAAGCAGCTTACTTTCTGGAAAGGGACAGTTTGGCTGTGCTGTGGAGCTCTTACAGTTCAGTAGGTTGTACACACACAAGAATATATTTGCTATTAATTCTATTTCTTCTGATTGCCACTAACATATCTTAATTATCTACTGAAAATAATAAAGTCTGAGCAAGACTAAGACTGCAAAGTCAATTTACAATGATAAAGGTATTTAGGCTTGAAGTGAAGAAAGGTTGCACTTCTTTCCTGGAGATGTATGACTATTTCTTTTCTAATGTGGGATCACTTTGCTGTCTAGCAGTGGGTTTATACATGAAACAGCTCTTCCATAGATGAGTTCCTCATGTCTTTGACAATGTCTCTCCATTTTCATGTCAAATGAGGAAAGCCATAGATGTCATTCACACTAGTCAGAAAAAATTGAGTTTGGAGTTGTGATGTAAACTTGGACAGGGTGAGAATTTTAGATGTATATTTTGTTCATTTGTTATTTCAGTTATTTCATGCATTGAGGGGGGATGGGGTGCATTAACCCTTTCGTCCAATTGAGTTGGTGGTTGTGGATCTCCACTGCCACCTTTACCTTTCCCCCAGTAACCGGTTTTCACTGACTTCATGCTTCTTGGGCAGCCTCCAGCCTTTGGCTCCTTCTGGGGCAGATGTTCCCCTCTTCCCAGTCCTGTAGCTCTTCTTCAAGGGCATAGTGCTAGCAAGGCCTGTATCTTTTATACAAAGTGTCAAACTTACACAATAGAGCCAATATTTACCTTAGAAGATCAGTGCAGCAAACAGCTCATGAATATTTGAGGCATTAACTCCTTCAGTTCATACACCCTCTTACTGACAGCATTTGTACCAGCATCCCCCTCATGCAGTGTTTGTGCCAGCTGCTTATGCAGTGCCTCTATCCTGTGAATGAAGCAGCAGCAGAACTTACCTCAGAGGGCTTAAATTGTATATTTTCTTTTTGTCTCTCATAAAGTATCTCTGTACAGTTACTTTCTTGTTCACCTTTTAAGGAAGATACACACACAACTTTCTCTGATGGCTGCCTAGAAAGACCCTTCTAACTAGGGTTAGGAAACTGGTAGGGACAGTACCACTGCGAAACACTCAAAATGGAAAATGTGTTTTCCACTCCCTGACCTAACACTAACCTCCAGGAGCGAACCTTATCAAAGCAACTAATCTATCTGAATTTAATTTTCTGCACCTGCAAAATGGGTATAGAATATGCATGGTGTAGTACATTAAAGAGTAAAAGATTCTTAGATGTTACCAGAAAGCATCTGGAAGTATGCAGAGACTTAAACTTTCTGACATGCTTGCATTTGTGGAATTGTAAGGAATTCAGGTACACAAAATCAGCAGGGCCCCACCTAAGAGCCCTGAAGAAACAGCTCTCTATCACTTCTGTGATGTTTGATTCATTTTAAAAGTTCAAAATATATAAAATCGAGGAGGGGACTTCGGGGGAGGACAGTTTGTTTTACCCTGGTCAGCGATATCTTCCTCTACTTTTGTTTCCAAGAAAAAAACATTAGGTAGCAGCCAAGAATGAATATCCATGCAGCAGGATTTTGTCGCGCTCACCCAATCATCTGGTGAAAGCCATTCTTGATGAAACATGAGTGTGGGTGCAATTAGGAAAGAGGGATGAACATTTTGGGGTGTTTTTGGTGGTGTGAAGAAGAATCTGTCGGCTTCAAGTTTCTCTAGTCACTCAGATATGGGAATCCATTTAGTACAGGCTGCAGACAGATCTGTATCACTGTTGGTAGTGGAAGGACATGGTAAACTTCTCAGACCCTCAGCACCTGGGTATTTGACCTGAGACTTGTAGAATTTCTCATTGGTCTCGCATCTTTGTATCTTCATCCTGTGGGCAAGGTTGGGCAGTCCTGCCACCGAAAATGACCTGTGTGGAAAACAAAGCTACAGGGTCTTGGCTGAAGACCTCACCATGGCTTTTGACACAACAGGGTATGGTCTGTCTTACTGGTGGAGACTCCTGGTGGAATCTACTAAACATGTTGAAAAACTTATAAGCAAGTTCTGTTCTTTCGTTTGTTTGGTGAGATTGATGTAGCAGAATTTAACCCTCAAATTATTGTATCCATGTTATTCTTTTTCAAAACTTGCCGTTCTTCGTAACGATGCTTTAGCATACCGTAGGACTCAGAACAGTAGCTTTTCAAAATATTTATTTTTAAATCTCAAAGTAGCAAGTATCTCTCTTCTTCCTACTGTAGTGATGGTAAAGTTAACTGGTTAATAGAGCCGGCTTCGAAGCCAGAAGTCATCCAACAAGGAAGTGGACCAGATAATTTTCTCTCTGTGGGTCTGGATCTTAGTGGAGGCACAAGTTCAGGCTCCAGCTACAAGCAAGTATAGGAGTATTAAGCATGAATGGAAAAATAACAAACGCACGAGCTGAGGTGGGGTATGTGGTGGTTTACATTAGCATGTGGCCTTTTGGAAAACTGTGTTAACTGAAGAAGCAAGTAGTTACACACTGAAACAATGGGCTGAGTACAGCTAATTAACACAAGGCTATACTGTCGCCCACCCAGCACATTAGAGCTGTCCAAACTGGTGTCAGAATGGGCCAGTGGTAGTAACAGAGACTGTGGGGTGGGGTCTCTTATCTGGAGTTTTGAATATTTGCGGTTTGGCTGCAGCAAGTGCACTTCTGCTTTTTTTTTTTTGGTTTTTTTTTTTTTTTAATATTAGCATAGGCATGTTATACTGTTCTCTGACCAGTTTGCATTTTTCAAAATGCATTGCTCAAAAATGGCATAGCTGCTGTTCTTTTGGTGTTCCTTTTCAAAATATGAGTACCAAGAACACTTAGACTTATTCTAGCTGGCTAGAACAGCTTTATGCTTCAGCATGCAAAATTATTACTCTTGTGAGAGGAATGTTACATGGATGAGTCAGCTTGAAGGGATTCATAAGATTCTTGTTTCAGGAAACATATTAGATGGGCAGGAGCTCAGGCAATTACTTTTTATGTAGCCTTACTCCTGAAACTGCTGGCACATGCCTGTTTTGGGTGGCTTCTAAGTTATATCCTGCCAAAAAAGAAAGAAGACAATAAACGGAAAATCTTTGAAGTTTCAGATTCCAGGCTGTTTATTTTTAACTCCCTCCCGTATGCTGCTTTGAACGCATCTTTTCCACCCTGAAGTGAACTCTTAAACTCTTAAGAGCATATGACCTGCCATCCTCGGATGGAGTATCTCTGTGTGGAAAGCTACCATGCTTGCTTTTTTCCAGTCTTCTGGGTGGCTTTCTCCCATCCTTCACAAATTCTCAGATATTGTTTCAGTCACTTTTAAATTCTTATGTTTTGGAATTCCAAATGTCTGTAACTCTAATTTTAAAATACTCTGTTTCAGTCCAATTTTTTTTACCTGTTTCTCACTAGTCCTGCGTGCTGAAAAGTAACTGTCAGAAACCAACCTGTAAACTGTGAAATAAAAATGCTGAAGAACTAGAATAGTTAGCAAGCCTCAGGTTTTGCATTGGTGTCTGCGCGGGATGTAACCATGCCTTCCTCCTGGTGCACACACAGAGGAAAACGCCTGGGGAATCCTTGGCTGGACAACTCTACCCCAGAGAGACATTTTTTCCAGTAGTTTTAGGAAGAACCAGATACAGTGGTTTAAAAGGTACACACCCAGAAGTAGGGATGAACTTGGCCGCTCTCCCACCTGGAGCGCTGCGCACAGATCCCGTGGGACCCACAGGGCCATCCGCTGCAGAATGACACGCTGGAGCCGCCAGGTGTCCTGTGGGACCCTTCCTGCTCCTTCTCCAGATAACTCAGACGGAGACCAGGAGCCGCTTGTAGAACTGGAACTGAAGATCTGGCCATGTTTGCTTGCTGCAGGAGTAGTTCAGCTTGCTTTTTAGATGTTAGAATCATTTAGTTCAGTCATACTTAAAATAGTGCAGGCCCTGCGTTTTATTCTGTGTATGGAACAAGGAGGTGAAAAGTGATTGTGGGTGGGGGGAGAAGGGGAGGACAGTTCCCAGGAGGATCCTATAGATCATTATTGCTGCTTCAGTTTTTCCTGAAAGCTTAGTTACACTGGGAGGGTGGGGGAAGCTGGCTGCTGTTAGCAGCCCTTTAGCCATGATGCATTTCTCATGTGTTTGTTTACACTGAAAAGTTCAAATAGTGACTTACTGTGCCTCTAAAATTCTTTTTTTTTTTTAACTGAATGTGGAAATTATTTCCATGTTCCTAATTAACTTTCAATATCTCTTAGGGACAGATTAAAATGCAGGATTTTTAAAGTTAACTCAAGTCCTCCAGTACAGTGTGTCCAAATGTATAAACTCAAAATGTAGATGCTGATCTCTCATGTGTCAGGGTAAACAGAACAGAAACATTTGAGAAGCAGCTATACGTGTGCCGTGGATGCGGAGCTGGCTGTGCATTTGTTGCCTTCAGGGCTTTCTAAATTCATCCTCAGATTTCAGGCTCTTACACTCCTGGGAATATAATCAGTGAGGCTCTGAGTTACATCAGTATGGATGGCAACCGCGTGTGACCTCTGGGTTTCACAGGCTTCAGCGCTTGGGAGTTTTCCCCTCACAAGTGTGACTGGGTTGGAAAGGCTGCCTGTCCTTTCAACAGCTACTGCATGTTTTAGAAGGAAAGCAAAGGAATAAAGGAGGGAAAATTTAAATTGTCTATGATTTTCTGTTGTTGGATCATCATTTTTTGTTTATCAAATAGGCTTAACATATTTGAGCATGTCTACCCTCCACCCCTCCACGCCCCTCCTCAGATAGCAAACACCAGAGAGCCTTTGTCTAGCTGCTGCTGCTTTTATCTTCTGTCCCCTTGCCTTTGCTGTGGGTGGCAAAACAGTCATAGAAGTTGCAACTTTAAGGGTTAATGGCTGGTAGATTGAGTGTGGCTCTTTATCAGGAAGTATTTTCGGGAGGTGCACCATAAATCATCGATTTCTTAACATCCTTTATAGCTTCACACTAAACACAAACCAGGCAGTGCTGTCGTAATAAACATCTTCTTAGTAACTGGGCAGTACTCTTAAATTGTTCTGAGATCATTCAAACTTGACACAATATATTCTGAAGGTGGAAGAGGTTAACTACAGGTATTAAAAATTAATCGGTGAATTTGCAATGTGCTTCCAAACAAGCAATTTCTCAGTAATTATTTATGCAAACCTTTTAGACATATAAAGATTTAACTCATTGTTATTCAATGTTGTAACTGGAAGATAACATTCATATGGACAGTATGTTAGGGCCTTGAACTTGCAAATCCTTAATTTTGTGCTTAACTTCAAAGACAAAGTTCCCTTTGATAACTCTTGAGTGCAGTGGGACACTTGCCTATTTCAAGTTACACATGCACCTAGGTCTTTGCATGCCTGCATATTCTTTTTTTTTAACATATCATCAATTATGTGCAGCAATTATTCCTAGCAAAATGACTCTTTCTGCCCTAAGCTCTACACGAACTATGAGGAACTCTAATGTTCTTTCATGCTTTGTCATTTGCATGTTTTGTTTTAAATATGAAAGAATTTTTCCTTTAATAATATCAGGCTAGTTCAGATTACAAACAAAAGAGATCAAGTAACCACAAAAGAGAACACATTTTATTTTCCTGTATTTAAAAAAAACCCAACAATTTTTAGGGTCATAGGTTTATGTTTATTGTATTGAATGGGTTGTCTGAAAATACATGCTCCCTGCAGGTAATTATTTATTACTAATACATTTTCATGCCGATTGGGTTTTACTCAGGGGAATTATCTTCAGCATGTGGTGTCATTTCCCTGTAGTTTTATTCCCTTTAAAAAGAGTGGAAGATAATGGGACTAGGTGTGATCTTAAGAGGTCATCTAGTCCATCCTTCTGCCCTAAAGCAGGATCAACTGTTCTTAAGTCATTCCCAACAGATGTTTTTCTAACCCCAGCAGTGTCTTGCAGACAGAAAAGCAAGATTACAAAAAATGAAAAGTAAGATGTAGGGTATGTTCCCTATATAGGCTTCCTTGCTACCTACATCAGAAAGAGAAACATAAATGGAGATATCCAAACAGGTCAGTCTGGACATACCTTATTATGATTGAAAACTCAAACCTTTCAATGCTGTGTTATGTCCTGAATAAAACATTAAAGGAAGCTGCAGTAGCACAGATGATGAATGTGTACTACTTCATTCTAAAAGTGATAGTTTAAGTTGCTGTCACAGCATGTGCCAGCACTATCATTTTAATTCTGTTTGGCATACATTAATTACAAAGTTGTCCCAACTCCTTCATCTACTCCTGAGTAAAATGAACAAGTTTTCAGAATTGTCAAACACCAGAAAAATTGGTTTCGTCGATTTATAATGCTGAATAGCTTATTTCATAGGATTGTCATCTGCCCTTGAACCTGCTAAGTCACAGGTTTATTACTATGACTCTCTGCAAAGTTGCTACCAGCATGGCAGTAGATAGTTCATGGGTTTAGCAACTGTATTCAAGAACATTTAACCACTTCAGACATGTTTGGAACTGTTTCCAATTTGATAGTTGCAAATGGGAGTCTAATGTAACAAAGAGGTCATGTCTGTAAAGGTCTAAGAGAAATTTCAGTCAGCCAAAATCTGTAAAATGCAAATATGTAATGATGTATGGTCTGTACGATGAACATTACCAGCATTTTGACCCCAGATTTATTACCATGCTTTTCCCAACTCGGTTGATGGATGGGATTAACAATGAGTAAAGAATCTGGGGTTTGAGATAAATGATAAGGAGAAACTGTAACTGTAGGCGGTGTTTTCTACTTTTTCCAACACACAGTTTCACAGAGGTTAAAGAGCTTCTCCTCCCCGTACTCCACCCGTGCCTCTTCTTCCCCTGACCACCCTATCTCTGACAGGAGCATGCTTCCAGGTTGAAGTACGATGGGCACGCAGCTGCTAATGAGCAGTTTAATCAGCAAGAAGATAAACCTGCAACACTAGCAAAAAGCTGGAGTGGCAATTAACGCCCACTCTTCCATCCTCTCCCCATTTCAGTGTTGTGGTTTCTGCCCCTCCTGTTCTAATTAAGCTTCCATGAGTGCAAAATTAATGTCAAATGATAAAGTGTATTCCTTCCTTAGGGAAGGCCTTCTGGCATCTCCTCGTTGTTCATGTCCAGTCATGCCCCATGTTGTCAGTGATCCAGCAGATACCAAATTTGGTCATTTGGTCATTGCCCTCTCTGTTGTTCCCAGTGTAAGTTTTATATGGATAAGTGTTTTCAGTGTGCCAGGAAAAGAAAACTTCCTTTGGGCAAAACAATTTTTTAGAAGTTTAAATAAAATGTATTGGTGTTATAAATTAAATATTCAAACTGATGCCGAGCATCACAGAAACTTGTATAAACTCTGTATGAATTGTATGTTACAGATATTTTACTTTAGAATTGAGGCTTACCCTTAATATAAGCAAATTTCAATAGCTTTTTAAAGCCGAGTTTATCTTCCACTGCAATGACTCTGAAGAAGGTTTTTAGGATCTAAGACAGACTCATGTACAGTTTTACATGCAGTGGTCTCATAAAGAAATTAGTTGTTTCATTGGACAGTCGTCAGATAAGGAGGGGGTTTGACCCTACCAGGAAGTGCATTTTGTGCACTGCAGCACAGCCCAAGAGCATGGGGCTTCAGTGCTGCTCCAGATCTTACTGATGGGTCAGTGTTTGTCTAAACAGAGACCTAAACTGCAGGGACCTGAGAGCTGGTCACTGACTCACTTCTCCATCGAGTATTCTGTGCATAAAACTTGGGCAGAGAAGAGGAGAGGCGCTTCTCAGACTTCTTAAGATGATTTAAAATCCAGTCTATGCTTGGCCTTACAGAAGGTGTTTTATGGCTCCAGTCTGTAGGGCACTTTGAATTTCTGAAACATAGCGTGTTACTGCTAAGCTGTGGCAAAGCTCCAGTGATGGGCTCACCATGCATGACCCCTCTCTGTGCAGCTATGGAAATATCACCAAAACAGGATAAAAGAACTTATTGACACCAATTTGATGTAGATAAGCAGACACTCCTTTATTAATGCCGGGTGCACAGGGGAGTCATCTCACCAACAATGCACACCTAACTCATGTAGCGTGCTGATTATATTGGATTCAGTAATACATATTAATCAAGTTCTCATACATAACATGCTAATTCCTGTAACTCATTTTCATATCCCCACCTCTTTCCGGTCATGTGCTCTTGAGTCCTGAAATGAGTCGGGGAGCTGCTTTTGCGACCAGCACAGGCTACTGACTCAAAGAAAGACCCCCCAATGTCCTTGACTCAAGGACTTTGGCTCACATTGCAATTTTAACATGCTGCGAGGCCCTTTCACAATACAACTTTTAAAACACTTAGTGTACGGATCTATAAATCATCCTTACCAAACAGTCTAACAGTGGTACCTCGTCTAGCAGCGTAACTGGTTGTATGGTTACTTTAAACACAACATCTCTAGGACTACTTAAAGCATTACACCACTATCTTTTATAAAAAACGATATTTCTGTGAGATTCCGTTTAACTGATTAGTCCTAATCATTTCTTATCAAAGTCACCAAAAATCATCAACTCAAATTAATAACAAAACAGTAACAATCAGTAACAGAACCAAAGCGTGCTGCTATCATGCTGACCTCCGAGCATTTGACAACGTGCTGTCAGTGTATCTGGCTTTGGATGGGGGTGGGGGGAAGATTCATTATTTCACGTTAAGTAAATAATGCCCCTTGCTCCTAGGTACAATTCTACGTTCAGTTTTGAATTGATATTTCATTCCATGTTCCCTAAGGCAATCAAAATATGCCCAGGCTTCCCAGGGGAGGTGGGAGAGAACAAGGTTAACGTATTTCATCACTTATCAACCTAGGTGTGGAGACTGAGGACCACACAATGCACGTGAAAAATAGTTAAAGTAACTTCTTCTCTGCAGTTAGTGCACCCACATCATCTGTGTCTCTATTTTTTCCTATCTTCTCTTTAATGGGTGGGAGTGAGGTCATGCAAACGGTTATAGCTTATATGCACTGAAATCAAACACTGCAATAAAATGACCTCATAGGGCGTGTATCATTGTATGGCAAAGTCGGTCGACAGGGTGAGACCTTTGACCTTTTGATGAGAATCAACTGTGCTGATTAGTTGGAGAAAACATTCAACAGATGGGCCCTTCTTAAGTCTTCTGCTATGCAATAAAAGTGTAGCCAGATAACAGCAGTTACTGTGGATTGCACAGCCTTTAGCTTTGTACAAAGTAGTCTCATAGAAGAAGAAATGAAAAACCTTTCTTTGAGGTACTGGTGGTTTTCCAGTATTTTTTTCACTTTTTCTTATGTTGCTCCCTTAGTCTGTTAGATGCGTGTCCCCTCTCCTCACACTTAACTAAGATTTTGGAATAGTTAAAATGCATGCCATGAGCGTGGTGGCTGTCAGGTAAGACTGGGGACATAATTTCCAGAGTAATGAGCATTTAAATCACTGCAGCGTGTGTCTGATGGTTTAGCTCCTGAAAGCAGATTATCAGCTTCTCAGTGCATGTACTGCATGGCTTTGAAGCATCAATGGCAAAAATTGGGTTTTTTCTTTGCTTCAGATGTTTCATTCTTTGCTTCTTTATTGACATGAAACAAATAAACATTTCCGTTGTTGGCAGCAACAGTAATGAAGGCATCAGTAGCTACAGCGCTGAAGACTTATCCAATCCAAATTCAAGTGTGGTGTCTTCAGAGGTGACAGGACAGAACACTATCTTGCAAGAGCAAGGAGGACAAACAGGCTCTAATTTCTTAAAGCAGGCTGCAGAAGCACAAGAGAGAAGTCTGCCTATCTCAATGCCTTTTGCAGACTGTGCCAAAGAACATGTCACAGCAGATCTTACAAGCAGCAATGACAAGTTACCAACCTCAAATTGCAATGAAGCATTGCCATCACCAGCTCCAGTGAAAGACAAAGAAGAGGGAATAGCACATGCCAAATCTGTGGACAGAGGCCCAAATTGTCACAATATTGCTGCTTCTTCTATGAAAAACCGTGAGAATGATCCCAGAAACCCAAGCGTGGAGCCCAGCCCTCCTGCAGCAATTACAGAAATGCAAGGAGTCACACAAATGAGTTTGAGTGAATTAGGATCGCTCTGGCAGAGTGAACAGCTGGGTGGCATGAGGGAACCACATGTCAGCACGTTTCCCCAGGGTAAAGAAGCAGGAGATTATTTTACTGCTCAGGAGGCCAAGCAGGAGCGAGGAGTTTTGGAAGTAGGTCAGCCACGGACTGTAATGCAGCAAGGTAGACAGAACACAGATGGTGGAGAGGGTCTGCTAATGAAAAAGGAAACCTTAATCCTAAATTATCCAGCAACAGGAGGCTCAGATAGTGAAAAATTTGGAGCAATTGTGAATGCTCAGGGCTTCACTGAGATCAGTGAAGTCTGTAATCTACAGATGGGGGCTGTAACAACAGCTAAAGGCAATGAGGCAAATCCAACTCTATCTGGAAGTAAAGGGGAGCAATCAGAAGCCTGTACAACTTTAATGTCAGAGTTGCCTTCTAACCCTCCAAATCTCTTCCTGGTACCAAAGCTTGAAGAGCCTTGGAGGGAATATGTGCCTGGAAATGACTCTCAAGAGCCAATGAAGAATGAAGCAGTGAAAACAGCCTCTGAAAACATTGAACCCATTTTTCAAAGAGGGCTTCAAAAGGAGGATGAGCTTGTTAGCGCCGAGAATTTCAGTGTGCCTTTATCATTTAAGCAAGAGGAAGAACAAAAATCAGCTGTCACAACTGAAAGCCCAAAAGATGAAGCCAGTAGCAATGAAATTGTAAAAGCTGATGATGTGTCTAGAGAAAGCACCACACTTTCTGAAACAGAAAGTATTATCAGTCCCACCAAGGAAAATTCCCTGGTAGATAAAAGATTATTACTGGAAGAATATGCATTAAATATTTCTCTGAGTAGATCCACAGAGCTGAATCAAAAAGAAACTGATGCAAGTCTAACAGAAGAAAAAAACGAAATCAGGATAGAGGAGACACAAGAGACAGAAACCAGTGAATTACCTGAGGGGTCAACTGGGGCAGAAAGACAACTATTGGACTCTGTTAGTAGCCACCACCAGGACACCGAAAATGCCCATTTGGGACACAATCCCGAAGCATTCAGTCTTTGTGAAAAGACTTCAACAGGTGACCTAGGGGAAAAAGCTGAGGGAAAGCCTCTGAATTTAGACAGTAACTTTAAATTGCCCAAAGACAATTCACACTCTGTTGTTTATAAACCTGAACAACAAATGAGTAAAGAGAAAACAGATGCCACAGATGACCTGGAGAATAAGCTTGTGGCTTCACCACAGTTTCCAAAGGAAGCATGCCCACTGAGTTTTGACTGCTTTAACACTGAGGCAGAAGACAAAACTTTGGGCCAGCCAGGCTGTAATGAGACTGAAAAGGTTTGTTTAGCTGGTGTACACAGTTCACTGCTCCTCCACACTGAGAGCAATAATATTAAGCAGAGTAAGCAGGATGAATCCTGGGAAAAGGCTTTTGCTACAGAAACTCTGTTAGAATCTGAATACAAAGCTGAGAGTCAAGGAATGCCTGAGAGCTATAGCACGTCAGAAGAAAGTGCAAAAATGTCCAAATCAAAACCTGAGCTCCAGGGCTTCAGTGAGTTGGCAGGGACTATGGCTGTACAAACTGAGGAGGCCTCACGGGTTTTGGAAACCAAAGAACAGACCAGTCACATCACTGAAGTGTTTTGCAGTGATCCAGAGCGAGGACCAGCAGCTGCAGCTGCACAGAGCAGTGCTGTGGATGGTATTCAACAGGAAAAGCACCAAATTGTGGTGAAAAGTTTCACAAAGGACAAAGATTTAGCACTGAAAAGTGAATGCAAATCGGATGTGCTGATGCAAACTCAGCTGGAGCAAGTGGCTGCAGAAAGTCACAGAAATACGCAGATGGCTTGTTCAGAAACCTCCCAAGCTGTATTCGGTACTTCAGGACTCACTCCTCAGCAAGTTCAGGTGGAGGAAGGGGGTGACAGCCCTGTCAGTGAAAACATCTGCCCCTCTGAGAGTGACACATGCAGCTCTTTGGAGACCCTGGAGTGCAGTATCAGAGAATTGCAGGAAAATGCAGATGTTCCAACTGCTCTTCCCCAAGCAGAGCAAATGGAGAATTCAGTGCCTGTTGCTAGTGACAGTGACTGGGTTTCAAATACAGGACTTGAACAACAGAAGCAGCAAAGCAGTCTGACAACTGTCACAAGAGCAGATGATCAAGAACACAAAGAAAGGGCTCTAAAACCTGAACGGCCATTGGACCTAAATAATGACAGCAA
Source organism: Strix uralensis (assembly GCF_047716275.1). Lineage (NCBI taxonomy): Eukaryota > Metazoa > Chordata > Aves > Strigiformes > Strigidae > Strix > Strix uralensis. Next base: position 37,524,290 of record NC_133978.1, read on the forward strand.
CATACCAGAAATACCTCTAAACATTTCAAACAACCTTAATAAAGAGTCTTCTGTGCTAGGTACAGCACCAATCCAATGCAACTCTGACACAGCAAAAGAAAAGGACAAGGATAAAAGCAGTGCCCTAGTGTCAGAGGATATGTGCAGCAGCGAACATGGGCAAAATATTTCTGGTGTGGCCATGCTTAATTTGCAAGATTGCAACGAGCAAAACAAAACTGATCTCAAGGCAGAAAAAAACTGCCAAAGTAAGCAAACCTCAAACGAGCCCGAGCAGGATAATAATTCTTTGATCTCAGCTAGTCAGCATGAAGCAGCATGTCATAGCGATATGTTTTCTAAAGAATCTGACAAGAATGAACAGCCAGGCAGTGTATGTGGGATAAAGGATAATACTGGTGAAAGCCATGCTGCTGCTATAAACGCTCTTCCAGGGACACAGAATTCAGCAAGTGCCACTAACATATCACAGGCTTTGCCAAGTGATACAGAAATAGCACATACTTCTGATAATTCTGAGAAAAATGATCCTCAAATATCTCATCCAGAAACTCAAGGGAAAATGCCATTAATGGCAAAAAACTTGGAAAAGATTGAAGATCTGACTGCTGACAGGGAAATCATCCAGAAAGATGGAAACATGGAGTTAAGTTTTGAGGACAGTGCTTCTGTCACAGAAATAAGCAACATGAAAAGTGATAAAAGTCCAGGGGCACAAGGATCTCTTTCACCATTACCAGCACACGGGGAGGTAGTGCCCACTGATCAGTCATATAAATCCAGCTGCATTCAAAAGACACCAGAGGAGCCTGGTTATTGTCAAGCAAATTTTACAGCCCTCTCTACACAGACCTCTGCACTCAGCCATCCTAGCCAGCAACCTGGAAACAATACGGACAATTGTACTGGGGGGGTATTACTAAATAATGAGCTGGAAGTTGTAGCATGCCAAAATGCCTTAGAAGGTAACTCTAATTTGCAGATGGCTGCAGGTTCTCAGGTGTCTGTGCACTTAGGTTCTTCAGCCAGGGTAAGCACAGGTAAAACAGCCAATTCAGAAAACAGCTCTGCAGGGAGTATGTGTGTGAATGAAAAAGATGTTCCAGACCAAAGTTTTCAGGGTGATGGAGACAGGAGTTTAGCCCTGCCAGAGCCTTTAAATGTGGGACAGAGTACTGGAAATTTATCACAGTTCAATTCTGAGAAGCCGAAGAAAGAGATATCTGCAGTTAAATCTAAAGAAAGAAAAAGTGAGGCAAACTTCAAAGAACAGCAAAGTGACAGTTCAGTGGAGTCTCTGTTAGCTCTCCCTACTCTAGGAGGGAAGCTGCTGAGCCTTTCATCTGTTGTTAAACAAGAAGGCTGTAATGAGGAAATTTCAACCGGTATCTGCATAGATGACAAGTACGGTAAGATCTTAGAGAAAGCTGGGAATTCAGAAAAAATGGAACAGCTTTCAAAAGACAATAACAACATAACCAGGGAAGAGATCATTATTTCTGAGCAGTCTGCAGAGAACTCTGGAAGGGAGCATGAGGCTCTGACTTGCAGCTCTCTGGATATTGGCTCCAGCCTCCCAGACTTTAGGGAGCATATCAGTCAGATATTTAAAAAAACTGTCCACAGCACACTGAGTGCTGAATTACCCCAACTTTTGTCTGAAAACCATGCAGGCTTCAAGCAGAGCCCAGTGGCCAAGGATACAGCAGAACTGTGCGGTGCTGAGAACTCTTCAGAACCAAACAAGGCGGGCAAGGGAGCTCCCAAGGGCACCTCAGAAGCAGAGGGGCAAGAGTTCTCTTTAGCTACTGAGACTTCCTGCAAAGCTGCCCAGGGCAAACCTCTGCAACAAGAAGACAGAGTGGCAGAGCTGCCACCAGAAAGTCTCCAGGATACTGAGAAAAATGGGCCACCCAGTAGCTGTTTAGAAATGGTCCCTAGATTGGATGGCTCTACACCTGCTGAATGTGCTCTGAAAAATCTGCAAAAGCTGGACAAAACCACTGAGCATCCAGAGAGCAGTGAGATGGAAGGGAAGGAAGGCGTGTGTGCTAGTGGTGTTGATCCTGAATCGCTAATAAGCTTAGAGATAAAGAAGCAAGGACCGGCTTCATTTGATGGGGCAGCAGCTGAGAACTTCCCTGCATATTCTGACAGTAAGCAACAACCCACTGTAGCTGTTACCTCCACAGGCGATGTACAGAAGAGGGACTTAGAAGATGCTGCTATTGCAGAGGGAAATAACTTAATTACAGAGTGTCATGCAGAACCAGTTTCATCTGAAGAGGATGTAAGTCTTCCTACTGAACAGTGCCAGGATCCTGAGCCAAATGAACAGGAGAAAAGTGAGTACGGGGATCCAGACATTGCCAAGAGCATCTCTGACATAGCAGCTTCAACACTTGTCCCAGAAGGATCTTACAATCATGAAAAATTGCCAGACAATTTTAATGTGTCACCTGGGGAAAATCAGGAGACACACATTCAGAGCAATTTTATGCATGACATTAAGTCTCAGAATGACATACAGATGATACAGGATGATCCAGTAAATAGGAAATGCTTGGAAACATTGGAAAATTTACAAGATGCACAGCAGGAAAAGGAAGTGACCATGCATGGGTTAATAGATTACTTAAAAACCGAAGTAAGCCAGGATGATTGCTTGCAAACTGACTCTAAACTAGAATCTAGCAATACAACTGAGGGAGATGTAAAAGAGAACAGTGACACAGTGTTAAGCACAGCAAAGACAGGTAACGAAAAATATGGAGACATCCCTGAAACAGGTACTGCAAGGATGTTAGTCACAGGTGAAGGTGATTTAGCTATTAACACAGGCACTGAAGAGCAGGAGACAGACCTGTGCAAAAATCACTCTCCAAGCTTTGCTGTGATGGAGCAGGGTGAGCATTCTTCATGTACAGATCTCACTGTTGCTGAAAATCAGCCGAGCAAGATGAATTCGGAACATGAAAGCTCACTTCAGGATGCCAAAAGAAAGCTATCACCGCTTGCATTAACTGAGCCTAAGAACCTTGACCTCAATGAACTTCAAGACATGGCTGTGGCAGGATTACCTACTGAAAGGTATTTACTTTAAATTACTATGTGAAATGGTTGTCAGGACCCTGGGGCTTGATAGGGATACAATTTTCAAGGCGGATACCCACTGTCTGGGTGGTTTGGGAGGGCATGGCACTTACTCTGTTCTTAAATTCCTATTAAATTTCTGTTGTTTCTAAATGTGGAAGAAATTTGAAATAATTCGTAAGGGCGGAGTGGTCCTAAAAGCTGAGGAGCACCATTCTTACCTGTTCCATCTGCTGGTCCGGGTTCCTGCCCTTACCTGTGTGGATTTGCTTACGCTTCCCAGCGTTCACATCTCGTAGCCTGAAGTTAGGCAAACAAATAGCACTTCCTAGCCTTAAGTTAGTAGGCTTTTGCCTAAGTTTTGGTGACCCAGTTAAATGAGACCTGCAGCATTCACATGGTGGATTGCAGTATTTAAAAACAAGCCTACAGTATAACCCAATTACTCACACTGTTAGTTGTCTAGGCCTCCCTCTTATCCTCCCATATAATATAATTGTATTGACAGTGCCTTTGATCACTGTGTTATTCAGTGTTTCTAATGACATGGAGTTGTTTCAGATGTGAATTCTTAGCTGGGATTTGTGGAGCCTGAGTTGTTTTATTTTCCAAACCTAGCAGTAACTGCTTTAATAAAGTTAAGACCTGTTTTTTTGTGAGTTTCTGCTTTACTGTCTGAATTCTCAGTTTGATGTGCAGTTAATTCAAAAGAATTATGATCTTAGAACAGGTGCTTTCCCTTTATCTAGTTATGTTATTTCTTCCTCTGTAACCTCAGTAAGTTTCTTGCACACCGTCCCTCTCCTTTCTGTACTGGAGGAGGCGGCTATAGCTGTAACTGGTTACAGGCAGCAGCAGAGCAGAAGGGTACAGTGAAAAACTGAACTATTTCAGGCAACATCAATGAATGGTCTACATAGATGGATTCTTTCTAAATATTACAAAAAAAAAATAGATTATACTGACTGAATAAGGAGGGAAAAATGTTTCAGTGCCACATATCTTAAAGGTTAAAATGATAAAACCATAAGTGAAAATACCTGAAGTGTTTCTGATGTTAAAATATGGGGGAGTTCTTCCTGTTGTATGTGAGTCTGGGACAGAGACTGAGTATGATCTAATTGTCTGAGCAAAATGTACATTAGAAGAATATTAGAAGCGTTGGAAGTCTGAACAGCTATATGACTTTCTCTTTAAGGATCTGTCTGTAAAATGACAAGGGAATTAGACCCTGTTATGTCTCTCTAGCTCCTTTCCTTTCTTTTTTGTTTCCCTTTATATGATGGGAAGCTTCACAGTGGGTAGCTTCGAAATTACCAAACAAATTGCTGGCATGGCCTGGTTCAGAAGCCTTAAGGGACTAATGGGCAGTGCATGCATGTGTCTACGCATGTGTTTTATATCAGGGCGGGTATCATACTTTAAATAAATACCTGTGGCAAGCAGGGCAGGGTTCTTGAAACAGCTGCTGGCAATTCATGGAGTAGTTGCTTAATACTTACATATGCTGTAAGAATTCATTATCACCTGTTTTTCCAGCGTGAGGGTTTGTATCAACAGGCAGCTGCTACTTTTGGACTGCAGCTGTAAGTGGTGTCACACACATACCAAGTGTGCGTGCGCACGCAGGAGATGCGGCATGCAGAGCTGTACGCGATCGCAGTGTTGTAGACTTAAACACTGGGGACTCTCAGAGGCAGAGAGGAATCTCTGCTTTTGAGCAGGCTCATTTCTTAGAGGCAAAAGATACATAATCTTTATAATGCAAAAAAGAAGTAAGAAAGCGTTCGTTGAGCCAGCTGGTTTTGCATTGTTAAATTTCAGGCTGTATTCCATACTCTGTGTACTCTGGTCACAACTCGAGTTGCTGCAGAGTGGTTTCCAGTTGTTTATTGCCCTATAATCCTTACAGAGGATATACTGCTATAGCCGTGCAAAAAAAAAGGTGCACATTTCTAAGAGCTGACTGTGGGGATTTGGGCCTGATGGAAAGAACTCCAGGGAGAAAGAATCCTCCCCAGCTCTCAAAATCAATAGTAATAAGAAGTATATTGTATTTAGGAAAAAGAAATGGCATGTTCTAAATTATGTCAGCGTTGTTTTCTCCCCCCTCCACTGCTTCTGTATAGCTCCATCTCTTACAAGGTCTCTTATGTTGAAACACCACTGAAGTGTGGGTGAGGAGGCAAAGTTGTGTGATCTGACTTCTAAATCCTTGTTAGGATTTCTTCCCGTAGAGGGAACAGAGGAATTTCTTTCCTTCATGGCTATGGCACTGGGAGGAGGGTGGTCTTGTGATGAACATTAGATCCAAGAACTGTCTGCAGTCACTCCTGCCCCCACCTCCTACCCCCACTCCTGTCCCCACCTCCCCCACCAGGAGTGGGACAGTGGTCAACTAATAAGAAGAGCCTTTGTGTCTGTAGACAATAGTACAGCACCTTCAAATCTTCAGTAAAAAGGCCAATTATTTTTGGAAAGGAGGTGCTGGCTGAAGCATTAGCACCATTTCCTTGTGGAAGTACAGCTGTGCTATTAGCAGAAGTAGGGAAGGGTTGGATTTTGGCAAATCTGACTGTCAGCACCGAAAAGGAATAAAAATAACCCTTTCTTTGATGGTTTTGACATTTCTATCTACTGAATTTGTGACTGAAAACCTGTGTTCATGATGGCCACATCTGGGCATCAAAATGTGCTCCTTCCCACTTACTATTGGGCACCCAGCTGCTCCATTTTGCTGACTGAATCTTACTTGGAAGGGAAAAACGGGACTTGAGGGGTTTTTTTTCTCCTTTTGTAATGTCTACACCCATACATCTTCATTTTTTTATGGAGGGAGAAAAGAGGTTCATGTATGTACCAGGAGTGCTTATGCCACTGAAATGGTTCTGTTTGCATCATGTACTATGGCAGATGTTGAGCAGAGCACAGAACAAAATCAGAAATGATGGCAAAATTTTAAGGGTGTTTAGTGGTGGCGTGGAGTTTTTTGATAACTTCCTGTAATTCAGCTGGTTGGTACGTGCAAACTGCCATTGTCTCTTGGAAAAAGTGCCGAGGGAGCTTTTTGAAGTGGAGACTGTGAAGTCATTCCCAGATGTGCATTTGTAAGGTACGGAGAACAGATTGTATCATTTGCTGATTTGTTGTTTGGCAAAATGCTCAGCTTGTTAAGAGGCCTCTGGGTGTTCCAGGGTTGCGGAGATGCTCGCAGACTCGGCTTGGGGCTGGGTGTGCTAGTGAAGGAAGAGCACGAGGAGCCGTAAGCACACTGCAAGCAGTGACACTCATTTTGCAGGAAGGTGAGGTTCTCCTCTGCACCCCTCAGCAGAACCGGTTTGCTGGGCAGAGCAGCTTGGGCTGTGCTCACTGCAGTGCTGAGCAACACGCCCGGTGCCTTCACCTGCCTCGAATGCAGGAGGGCACCATGCAGGCTTGGCCTTCCCAGAGCTTCTGGTGCTACTGCAGAGTGAGTTGACTTCTTCTGGAGCGTATGCTGCAGGAGCAATCTTATTCTTCTGCATAAGGATTCTGTGCAAATTGATAGATAAGGTGCAGTGTTTTCATAGCTCTACTCATGCAGGTGCCTGAACCTTCCTTGCAGACTGGACCTTGACCTGCTCCTCACTGTATGAGTGGAACATAAAGCTAGTCGTAAAGGGCGAGGAGGCTGTGGCACTGCACTGCTTTCAGGACAAGTGTTTCCTAACAGTTTTTGACACTGTAAGAAACTCCACTGGGAGGGCCCTTTCCCAGCTATGGCACCAGACTGTAGGTGCTCTCCTATTGCTGCCATTGGTTTGCAGAGAATGGAGAGTTCTGCTGCATTGTCTCACATCACTTAGAAATCTAAACAATATTCTTACATGGGAAGTATGTTGCAGCAGTTGGCATCAGCAAAGCTATTTGAAAAGTATTCTTATGTCCTATGCATAGGTCAGACAAGATCACTGAAGTTGGTCCAGACATGCTTTTGGATTTGCTTCATGCTTTGTTCTTGCCATCAAAAATTGGCACGTTCAATAATTCCAAAAAGAATGTTCGCTCCTTAGTAAATACTGTCTTGGTCTTTTTTGCCTGCATAACAAATACAGTACTAAATATTTTAACAGTCTCGCTGGATGAGGTATGGAATGTAGAGCTGCTTTTCAGATCAGTCAATTGGGCTTTAAGCACTAAGGCTTTGTGTCGTTAGCATCTGAAAACAAGAGTTTGGAGTTAAAAGGAAACTTATCAAAACAGTGATTATGCAGCCTGCTTTATTTCCCTATTTTTTTAAACTTCAAAACTAGCTCAGGTGAGCAGCATCTCAAGATCACAAAACAAAGAGAAAAATAACTGAAGGTGAAATGCACAAAATTAACCAGGCTATGTGTCTCTCCCTCCTGCCCTCCTCTCTTTGCGTCTGAATTATTTCTCTGAAATAACCCTCCCATCTTACTGTCATTGTTACCCTCAGTAGGTGCAACTGTTAGTGCAGTTGTGCTTTTGGAGATGCAAGGAGCTCAGCCTGCAGTCCTTAACTAAATTAACTGGATGGGGAGTTCTATGGGAATTTTGTCTGTGTGAAGTCTGCGATATTTAAGTTTGGTATTTTTCTATTCATGGAAGAGTAAAATCAAGATAACTTCACTCTTACCCAACAGACATCTCACACTGCTTTCTAGCAAGTGAGAGAGAGTTTTGCCATCTACTTTAATAGATGCCATTGACCAAACTGTTTTAGGCAACCTCTAAGTCAGGGTAAAATATTTATAAAATGCTGATTTCATAGTATGTCCTGTTGTACTCAAAGCACATACCAGTGGGAAACTAGGTATGTGATACCATGCTGGTTATTTTTTTATTTCATTTACGTATGCTTCTGCTACACAAAAGTAGAGAAGGTCCTGCAAAATTCCTGGTACTTCTTGCTTGTTACAGAAAACATTCTGTAGCACTCTTGAGAACCTTAGCCACGTATTCATAAGGTAGGTATTGACTCGGATGAATGATACATGAGCTGCTTTTTTCACACATCCTTCTGTTTCTTAAGAAATTACATTTATTCAATCAAATACAGGCATTTGCTAAAGGAATCCAGCACGGACACTGTAATACTTTGTCCAATATCTGGACAGGCAGTTTAGCATCATTTTTTTGTCTTCTCATTAAGTTAAAAATTACTTTTAGATTACTTTTTTTTTTTTCTGATTAGCTTTCCCAGATGTATATTTCAGCCTTGCTTCTTCCAAGTGAGCTGCCTATTTTCTCAAAATTGTTTTTGCATATCCTACAGATCCCCATATTTTCTCTATTCCAACTCTGTATCTTCTGGCTTCTTGCAAAATTGGATACCATGGAGCTAGTTCCACTGTCCCTGTTTCTAATAGAATATGCAAAGTAGGATTAGCCCCAGCTTTGAACCCTGCCGAGGGCAGCTCTGAGAACAGCAATTACAGACACAGGCATATTCTCCATGACTTGGATGTGGCTTCCTTCCAGTTTTTCTGCGTCTTGGCATGCTTGCGTTGCACTAGTGCTTCTCAACAGAGACTCCTCTGGAGAGATGTCTGAAGAGCCAGAACTCCATAGTACTTGCCTCATCCTTCGCTTTCTGGTTTTCCTCCTGCTGTCTTTTATGTTGATTTCTTGGAGCCTGTCTTATCAATATTGATCCAGGTCTATGGAAGCCCATGTTTGTGTTGCTAATAGCAGGTGGGGCTTATTTAGATATTGCTATTCCTTAACATTTGGGTACTCTGGAAAAGTAAAAAAATATTATATGGATCTGTTTGGGCCTGTTCATCTACACTCACCTTGACAGGTTAAGCCTTATAGTAGAGTCTCTTTGGCCTGTAAGAAGCTCTGCATCTGAAATTGCAATAAGTGTAGAAATGATAATTGCTCCAATCAAAGGCTTAATTGTTCTGGATTCTAAGGTCCCTGTGAAATGCAGAGTGCCACCATTCTATGCTGTTGTCAAGAACGAGCCCTAGTATGTTATGTTAATCGTGTTCTCCTTGCTGAAAATTGCTTGGGATCTCCTCCCAGACTAAGCATTTCCTGATGAACTCTTCTTTGTTCACCCAGGCTTAATCCTTCCTCTTCCCTACTCTCTCTGTTCCGTACCTGCCCCACTCATCCATGGTCCTCAGTAAAATAATCAGCTGTCCAAAAGTGCCCTAAGACTCTGCAAGGTTGTTTCCAATTTAATTTCACTAATGTACTTTCTTTACCTGTTGGTACATTCCTTTCAAGACAGCTGTGTGAGAGAAGGCTATGGCTGCAGCCTACCTTTAGGTTGGGCCAAAATCTCTGTTCCAGCTGGGTGATATCAGCAAAGAATTTGGCCCTGAGCCTCTAACAGATCAGTCAGGGAGAACGCTGCGCAGTCCTGTGATCCTTTTTCACCCAGGCCATCCTACAAGCACTACACTTCCAGTTATCCTGCTTTGCTTATATAAGGGGGGTGTCTAGTTGTTTCAACAGATAAAAAATCAAATTAGGAAAATAGGCTGTATGTAGACAAGTAGGATTTAAATGATTCATTGGCCTGAACTACCTGCTGTTTTCCAACCTCAGAGCTGTAAAGCTTGGCTTCTCTTTGTAAATGATACTCTGAAAAACACGGAACACTTGCTTCATCAAACTGAAACTCATCAAACCGCTTTTTTATTCTTTTTCATCCTGTTTTTCCTAGCTCCTTTGGCTAATGAAACACAAACAGTGTAATCAATAAAGCCTTTTCTTTTTTTTAAGGCACTCAAGAGTTATGTAAAATCTTTGGAATTTGTTAGCATGATAACATTGTTATGCTCTCCTAGCTGATAGAAATATCAAAGCCAGCTAAGAATAACTCTGCAGCAGACAGAGAAGATTGGATTTGTTTCCTGGAATGAAAGTGAAAAGCATGTATGCATTGCTCAGTTTCTAACAACTAAGGAAAAAATTTTAGCTGTCATGAAAATAAATGGACACTTAAAACTCCCATGTCCCCTTCTTAACAATGTCGTTAAATGAGTCAAAATATAGAGTTAGTTTTACTGAACATATAACAGTCTCCAAGATTTTCCACATCTTTTTTTTTTTCTTTGAATGCTGTGATTGTACATGAAACTTCTGTTGCATACATCATTCTTCAAACCTTGTTATTCTGGTAGGAACTCCCAGTAAACTTGGTTTGCTAAAGAAGTTATCACGGGAATTTGTGAGGCTTTGAGTCTAGTCTAGGGTTTTCTAAAAATCGATCTTACTTATTTGGAAATTTGCAAAATGGCAGTTTCCCATCACTTTGACCCTCCAAAATGTAATGGGTTAACGTTAAACTTACTTTTTTTTCAAAGCAGAAGGTTAAGGTAAAAGTCTGGGAATTTAAAGAGACAGCCCTCCCAAAGCCTGGCCAATAAAAATTGCTGGGAATTGCACAACCTAATTTTCAACCACCACAAATGATGGTTGTGGGCAACTGGTATGTGGAAAGTAGTGGAAATACAAGGTTCAGGTGTTTGTTACAGAAGTGGCTTGGGTATCTCAGCCAGGCTGCTCTGCAGCTAATTGGGTCTGTGGTTTTGCAGAGTGTATGACTATGAACCTCTGATTAGGAAATGCAAAAGAGAAACCCCTCTCTAATTTTAATCAAACTGAAGTATATTTATATGGTTTTATTTGCTGCAAATGGCCTTAAAAATGGGCACTAAGTTTTTACAAAGACCAATTTAAAATCACACACACCCCTTTTCTGAAAGATTACTCACATGATGCAGCCTGATCATTCAGAACAAACGCAGGCATTGCTGGTTTGTCAGCTTTTTTGCAAGTTTATCACAAATATTGTAGTATTTGTATTTGCTTATAGACTAGTTAACCTCAGTTTAAAGAGCTGGAGAAAAGCAAGCCTTGTTTTCAAGCTTACAGGGAAAAACTTGACAATTTCATCTGAGTTCATCCTGTATTCTCAAAAAACAGAATGCAAATTTAAAAGAAAAACTGTTGGTTTTTAGTTGTTGGGTTTGGTTTTCTTTTGTTTTGGTTTTTTTTTTTTTTTTACATTTATTTAATGTAACATTCTTTCCAAGCCAATTTAATGGGTTTTTCATAGGTTTTTTGAGGGCTGACTCATTTCCCCCCTCAAGTGCTTTGGTTTGGCAAAAGTGACATGGTTTATGGGAAAAACCCTCAGATCGAATTCACATGAGCTGGGCAGACTAGGTCACCACTAGCAGTATGGTGTCCATCGGGTGCTTTCACCGGGTGTCCACCCACAGTCTTAAAGCACCCTGACCATGGAGCACAAACTGAATGGGGTCTCTGACAACATTTCTCAAGTCCAGACTTCTGAAAACACAACCTAAAATGATGTCCTGGAATCCAGCACTTCTGGACATACTGAATTTAAGTACCTGTAATTTTTCTGTAATTCAATTACCCATCTTCCTGAGTGTGGGGTAAAAATGTTGCGTGCCTGAGGAGAATATTCACAGAATCGTAGAATGGTTTGGGTTGGAAGGGACCTTAAAGACCATCCAGTCCCACCCTCCTGCCACGGGCAGGGACACCTTCCACTAGCCCAGGTTGCCCAAAGCCCCGTCCAACCTGGCCTTGAACCCTTCCAGGGAGGGGGCAGCCACAGCTTCTCTGGGCAACCTGTGCCAGGGCCTCACCACCCTCACAATGAAAAATTTCTTCCTTACATCTCATCTAAATCTACCCTCTTTCAGTTTAAAACTGTTACCCCTCATCCTATCCCTACACCCCTGATCAAGAGTCCCTCCCCCCTTTCCTGTAGCCCCTTTCAGTCCTGGAAGGCTGCTCTAAGGTCTCCCCGGAGCCTTCTCTTCTCCAGCTGAACACCCCCAACTCTCTCAGCCTGTCCTCACAGGGGAGCTGCTCCAGCCCCACGAGCATCTTCGTGGCCTCCTCTGGCCCCGCTCAAGCAGGTCTGTGTCCTTCTGATGTTGGTGCCCCCAGAGCTGGACACAGCACTGCACGGGGGGTCTCGTGAGGACCATGTTTTGGTCCCACAGTTAGGAGCAGTGTGGGACGTGGAAGCTAGGTTGAAATCTATATACATATTTTCTCTGCCTTCCATCACCATGTGCCTATGTAATGTCAGGTAAACTGTAGTGTTACTATGGGAACTTCACTGTACCTGTGTACTTAGCACAGCCAAATTAAAAAGACGAGTATTTCTTTTAGGGTTTCCTGCACCTTTAAGATTTCAACCTAACTTCTCACATATAGCTTGGTAAATATTATCTTCATGGGCACATAGACATGTAGAAAAGGAAAAAGTGGGGATCTAACAAAGATAAAATCCTTCACCCAAATGCAAAATACTGGTGTTCTTTAAAAACTTTTGGGATCTACAGTAAAAAAAAAAAAAAACAACAAACAAACAAAAAAAACCCCCAACAATCCTCCCAGTATAAGCCATCCTGATGCTTTCTGGCCTTTCTTTGAGGCTAACTGTTCCCTGGGAGCTAGGGAAGGGCCTGGACTCCAGCGAGGCCATCCTGCAGGATGTCTCCCACCACCGAGTCCCTCTCATCAGCACGCTCACCGCTCCTACTCAGCTCCGGCCCTCCGGAGAAATATTTTGCAACACGTTCTTTGGCGGCTCTTTGATCTGCGGGCTCCCAGCCTCAGCCAGACAGCGTGTCACTGCGGGCTGCAGCCTGAAAGTCAGCCCCTGTCCTGTAATTGTCTCCCCAGCCTTGCTGGGAGGTTGCTTATCTCTTGTTTTCCTGTTGCTTTTCAGCTTGTTTCCTCTCTCCTCCCTCAAGCCTTCTATTAACGCAGATCAATTAATTCTCACAGGAAAAGCAGATAATCAAGCACACCTTAGGACTGTGTTCCTGGTGTTACTGCGTATCAGTTTTCCTATGTTTAAGTAGCAGAGGCTGCTGGGAGGAAAGTGGAAATGTTTTTGTGACAAAGGTGGATTGAGATTGCTTAGCAGTAGGTGAAAGGGTTTTGGTACAGCAAGAGGCTAATGAATAAACAGGGAGAGGCATGTTATTTGAGCTAAATGACCATTTTATTCCAAAAATGCTAAATTTGGGTTTATTAGCAGGAATGTAGCTAGTCTATGTCCACAGCTTTGCGCCAGACTGAAGTGCTCTTGCAAAGAGAAAAAAAAAAATATTTTAATGAATGTTATTCTCTCGGGGGTCTCCCTCCTCCTCAGGGCTGTTATACCTGGAGAAGCTATTTGTGAAATGATTTCCAGATGACAAAAGAGTTTAATTCCCCACCTAAACGAGAGGGTGGCTGAATGCCTGTACCTGTATCAGAAACTTTTTCCATGCCTGGTTTCCTGCTGCTTGGGAGGCAGGATATGAGAGAGCTGCTCTCCCCAGAAACTTAAACTCACTGCTTGATCTTAATCCTTGCTGTCAGAGTGGATGCTACTGGCTCCTGGTCCTGCAACTAAGTGAACTCTCCACAGCATATTGTACTCTACGTGCTGTTTACCCCTCGATGAGCCATACCTTGCAGCCCAGGCGGTGTTGGTAGTCTACATGTTTTTCAGCATTTTCACCCATTACAGTATCAGATTTGGTCTTCGGGGGTCATTTGGTATCTTCTTCTCTTTCCTGTACAGGTATCTGAATTGTTAAAAGCATCAATGAGCATATCTAGGGGAAATCCCTGTCATCTGCTTTCAGACGTGAAATTCTCCTGCAACATAATATTTACCTGGTCAGAAATCTGTTCCCTCCTTTTGCTCACAGGAAATCGAACAAGGGCTAGAAGGAGAAAAGAGTTAAAAAAAAAAATTGAATTGATGAATAGCTTTTTCTACCTGAGGCTCGGTTCTGAATTGATGCTTTGAGAGGTCCAACTGGTATCATTACTGCACCCTAACATTAAAAGAAGATACACAGTCCTGCTAAGAGCTGGACTGAGTTCTGAAGAACAGGAAACGTTAGTTTTGTCACCCAAGCTGGCACCACAGTTGAATGTCCAGAGTTTGGGCAGAGTGCGCATGGAATCAGCTGGGCAACTAAATTAAGCCTCTATAGCCCCAGCATTTTATCAGAAATATCTCGATTGGGCATTTGGTAAGCAATGAACCTACCAACTGTCTTGCTGTGGGATAGATATTATAGACATTTAGTCTATAGTTATTGTATGGCATGTTATAAACATGATAATGATCTCCCTGGGTAGAGACTCAGTTAATTCCTTGGGTGCTGGCAGCTTGTATATGCAATTTGGTGTATCTCAATGCAAAGACTTAATTACCCGTGAAGCCATTCTTTTGTGTTGTAATAAACCCATAGGAAACCTAAGAGATGAATAAGGGCACGCAACTAATTAAAACTGCTCCATTTTCTTGTAGGTAAAGAAATCTGTAAGAAAACCTGTGTGACTTTAGGAGCTGGAAGTTAACATAAGAATTGGGGTTGGGGTAGGGATAAGGTTTGGTTTAGATTTACAGCTCTAAACAGATAAAGTTTCAGGGGAAGTTGTTAAAAACTTTTTAGAAAAGCGATCTTTAAAGTTGGGCCAAACGCCATTCCTGCATCCTGAAACTTTAAAAACTTGCCAACCACCACCAATTCAGGCGAGGCTCTTCCTCCAGTGGTTTTTAAAACGTCGGGAGGTATTTGTGTACGCTCGCAGCGTTACATCCATCCCTCATTTTCATCTGCCCGCAATCCCCCACCGTGGAAACACCCTCGGCGGGACTGAAAAAAAAAAGAAAAAAAGCCGCGGCAGAAATTCCACCGCAAAACCAGGAGGAAAAAAAATAAAACCCACGGGGGAGCCGCGTCTTTGGGGGGGGTCCTCTGTGTGTGTCTCCCCTTCTTTTCTCTCGCTGTAAGCGCTCTGGTAACGGGCTGAGCCCCGCGTCGTCCCCGTCCCCCCCCCGCCCCCGTCGGGGGTCGGATGCCTCCGGGGCGGCGGGAGCCGCCCCGGAGGCATCCGACCCCCGACGGGGGGGGGGACGCGGGGCGCGGCAGTCTCGGTCGCCACGGCCTTTCCTCAGGGAGCCTCATGGGAGGAGCCTCCGAGAAGTAGCTCCAGGCTCCTACTCCTCGGCCTTTTGTAAAGCTCCAGCCTTCGCCTAAGCTGCCGGGGGTCGGGTTTGGCGGGCGGGAAAAGCCGCTGCTCCCGACCCAGGGGTGGGTGGGTGGGTGGGGGGGAGGGATGGTGGAAGCGGAGGAAATTCGTGGTGAACGGAGGGGGCTGTTGCGGTGGAACCGAGGATGACTGTGAAGAGCAAAGCTGGTGATTGTTTCCTGGCCTTGGTAAGTAGACACTTGTGAGGGGAAAGTTCGCCAAGGAAATAACAAAAGCAATGTGCAGTTGGAGTCAGTATCAGAAATTAAAAGCTAGCTGTTGTTTGCCACTGCTTTTCTCTCTCAAACGATTATTGCACTTTTTTTCCTCCTCCTTTTTTTTTTTTTTTAAAACAACTCTTTGAAAAGTAACACTTCTACCGAGCAAAATGCCCTCCTGCTCACACAGCGCTGCCTGCAGCTCTGGGAGAGGATTAACTCCCTTTACCCCCAAGAAAAAAGACCGGATGGTTTTGTGGCTTCTGCCATGGCTTGTGGTTGGGTTTCTACTCAGCCGGAGTGTCAGGGCTTGAGGAGACTTTGTGTGTATGTGCGTGTGTGTGTGGTTGATCGCCCTGAGAAACTTCTGGTTCAGGTTTACCAGCTGGAATTTGGAAACTTTTAAATTCTGCAGCAGTGACATCAGGACGTGACTGGGAGCCGTTCAGAGGCTCGAAAAGCTGCACAGTGGTGACGTTATGGGCTTTTTATAATGGTTGACAGTTATTGCTGCAAATATGCTTATTCATCCTGGGCAGGCATGATTTATATTTCTAACACTTTAATGTGGCTTTCTGTTGTCCCTCTTTTAGCTTGCAAAGGAAGTAATAATGTAACACGTGTTTCAGTCCGCTTAAGTCTTTTAATCTAAAATCATTGTATTTGTTTAATAACTTACCATAACTTTTAGGTTTTAATGTGAACACAGTAATGTAGAATACTCGGGGAAAAAAAAAAAATCTATTTTATGGTTATGACTTGTCACATTGATGATCAATCTGGATACACGTGTTAGAAAAAATAAGGGATTTCTAAGCAAGAAGGGTTGGGTGGAAGAGGAAGTCCAGGCCCTCAGGTAATGTGTGACTAAACACCCTCCCCTGCCAAGATAACTCCTCTATCTTGTCAGGATTTCCACAAGCACTGCCAGAAAAGTACGGCTTCCGAAAATTCTTCTCCATCATCACATGTGCGGATTGCCTGACAGCGACAGCGCTATCGTCCCGCGCGGCCGCCTCATTTGGAGTTACCTGCAGGTTTTGCCAGCTGCTGTGCAGCTGGGTTCCTGGAGTTGCTTTTCATAGGTGGGGTATTGCCTTCAGGAAGTCTTTTAGAAGATGCTTTCACTTCTCCAGAATGCAGTTTCTGCGTTTGTTTTCCTTTCTTAACTTTCTTCGCACAGAAATCTGCAGTAGGAGAAGGGACGCCCTCGTTCCTGGAAGCGCAGCCTTATGTTGGGAGCCGGGCGTCGTGCGTTCACGCCTGGGCAGCCTGTGGGAGATGCAGCTGGTTCCTGTTGCTCAGCCAGGGTGATGGCAGTCCCCTTCCTCGGGGACATGCGTGACCCCCTGGGCTGGGTTTGGCTCTCCCTGGGCGTGCTGAGCACGGCCACCCCGCGTCCAGACCTGCTCTGCTGGTTGCTCGGGTCCAGCTCAGAGGGAGAGCATCAAAGTCTTGGACACCAGAATAATTCCCCTGGGAGCCAGTTCTGGTATCTTGGTGGCAATGTCTCTTTTCTGTAAGTGTGGAAATGCTGCCATGCACAGTCCTGTACGTCAAACTCGCGTGTCTACTGTATGACAGTGACTTTATTTGTTTAATTAACGCATGCCAGTTCATCTCTTGGATACCTTCATTACTGTGTTTGTACAGTGCCCAGCTCAGCAAGACTCAGCCTGGCTGAGGCATGCAGGTCCTGCAGTGTAAATACAAAGTGCTGATGTGAGGCACTTAAGGCATAGTTTCTCCTTCTGAGTACAGAAAGAATTTGAGAGATTTTTTCAAAATCACATACTTACATGCCTAAGGTAAGTCTTTGTTGGGTTTACAAAGGGCATCATATTTCCTAAAACTTTAACTTTTGAGTGTGTGTTTAGTGGGTAAAAGTAAAGCCTTGGTTATAGCTGTGCATAGTGACCAGCAAAAGTAACCGGTGACCCCCAGTCATTGCTGTGTCTGAGCTTTTAAAGCTATTGCTGGTGTATGGACTTGCCCTGAGAGGACATCATTTGGCAGTATGGATGTCCCTTTCGTTCATTGGGAAACAAAGCTAGACCTTGGGAAACAAAGCCAGACTTTCCATTTCAATCTTAGCAGCTCATATTTTTCCTACATTTCTATTAATATTTAAATATTTTTAAATTACCTTACAAGAAGTAGTATGGAAGAAAAAAATAGAGGGCTTTGTTTTTAATCCTGTGCTGGTATTTTATGCAGCACTTAAGAGTTGTTTCCTGAGCAAGATTAGCTTTAGTTTCTGATACAAGTAGTGTTGATTTCTAATCTGAGAAATAGCTTCTTACCTCCTACTTCGCTAAATCATATTGAAAGGAGTCGCAATAACTATGAAAATACTTTAAAAGAACAGAAATAGCA
Source organism: Strix uralensis (assembly GCF_047716275.1). Lineage (NCBI taxonomy): Eukaryota > Metazoa > Chordata > Aves > Strigiformes > Strigidae > Strix > Strix uralensis. The sequence goes on from NC_133978.1 coordinate 37,542,028, forward strand.
AAGGTGCATAGAGTTACTGTAGCAGGTTATTGTTGGATTTTCTACACATGAAGTTTATTTCCATGAATGTGGCTAACATATGAGATAAACTACAAAATAAAGTATGAAAAGGTAAAAATGAATATTATGAAGGAATTACTTAATAAAAGGGATGAAATTTTACGAGGTACAGTGTGTTTGAATGAATGAATTTGAACTGATGTAGGTGCTGCTAGATCTCTTTCCCTTGCAAAGAATTGCAGTGTAAGAACTTACCAGAAATAACAAATCCTCTCAGTATTTTTATGATGTGATTAATTAATATTTTTTCTTATGCATGTGTAAACTGAGGCTCAAAAAATTGATTATTTGGCTCAAGTTATTACAAAGCCAAGTATGAAATCTACAGGATTTTGTCTATCAGCCTTGCTGTACCCTGAGCCACATCTCATTTCTTGAAGAAAACAAAATAACGGGTGATGGGAGTGCTGAGAGCTCAGTGCTGCCTTGTGGTACTTGGTGTCATTTTCCAGAGATTTCTGGAGTAAGAGCAGGATCTATAAATCTTACCGTTATCTCATTAAAAGCAACCAAATGTTTGGGAGTAGGAGATAGCAGGGCTTGAAATGCTTATTGGTTTCCCTTGGAGTTAACTTGGAGCTGTTGTTGACTGTTCAAAGGGAGCCACATCCAGCTCTCCTGATTGGAAAAATGTGGACAGGGAGAATATGCCAAGACCCATAGCTGCCTTCTGTCTCCAGCACCAGTGTCAAAAACATTTTAAAACTTCAGTATGAAATTAGGTTTTTAAGGTTTGCATCTCAGTGATGTCAGTAGGAGAGCAGCAAACAGAACCACTGGAGTACGTAGCCCTTGCTGTGTTGGTAGGGTTGGCGCCGAGGAGCTGACCCTGCTTGCCTCTGTGTCCATGTGTGTAAAGCTGTGCTTTTCTACATATTTTAAATACATTTCATGCCTTGGTTTGAAAGCTGCTTACATAGACAGAGGTCAGACCTTCTGTGTTTAAACAGAAGAAATTACATAGGTTTATGCAGTTATTTCTCTTTCATTCATTGATATTAAAAGACAAGTATGGGTCAGGCTTTGTCTGAAACTTGCTATTTGCGTACCTGTTTTCTAACAGTGTCTTGCAAAATCTCTTTTCAAGCATAAATAGAGGTCTTAAAAGTGAAATTATGAAACTCAAGAGCCTGAGGACACTTGATGGGCAACATCTTTCACTTGCGACACACTAATAACAGACTGAACCCCTTGGTCTTTGGGCTGAATTTAGTGAGCTCGCTGCAGCTGTTAGTAAGCAACTGCTTGTTAAACTGTGAGGTATTTTCCTTTGAGAAGTATTTCAGTCATGCTTGTCATAAGTAGAATTTGGAAGTCATTTTAAGTAGATCCTCCTCCAGGCTTGACCCAGAACTCAGGCAATGGAATGGAAAAAGCTCATGGCCTTTTTACAGAGCTCAATTCTTGAAACAAATTGGCCTGAAGAGTGAGTTGCTGCCGAGGCCTTACAGCAGGGACCTGGTGGCAGGCGCCTGCAAGGCGAAGGCGGTTGTGATGCCCAGGAATGTCAGTTGTGGAACTAGTTTGAGCAGCTTTTGGATAGCTTCATTGTTTGTGCCGCACAGAGCAGGGTGGCTTGGCAGTGAGCAGCTTCGCCATCACCTCCCCAAGCCCGAGTTTCGAGTTACGTTGTCCGTAGACTATGAAAATCGCTGTCTGGGAGTTCGTCCTGCAGCAGATGTGAGTGGTGGTGGGCAAACACTTTGCTGCTCACCGGGTTGGAGCACACCAGTACAACAGCTTCAGTTGCAATTCAGCTTTTGCTGTACTTTATGATCACAGGAAAGACCCTTCGTGCTCTGTCAGTAGCCAGAATAAGAATAAAATCTCCATTTTACTCCTTAAGTATGTAAGGAAGTTGCAATGTCCTGTTGTCAAAGTCTAAACCCTAATTTTAAGGCAAAGTGAACATAGTTTCTGCTATAAGTATATGCAACTCTTAGTGATGGGTGGAAACGGGTCCTTTTATACTAATAAGCCAGAGGACTTCAGAGCTTGTAAACATCTTTGCTCAAAGCTTTCTACAACAGGCTGAGTCCTCAGGGGTGGTTAAACCAGAGAACATGTGGACAGTTAATTGCTTAGTATTGTAATTAGATAAAAGTAATACTGTAAGTTTAAAAAATAATCGAATGTTCTAGGTCATCATCTGAGAACTGCACTCGGTGCAGTGGCTTAGTGTTGGTGTAAAGGAGGGGAGAATGCCACTTGGCTTGTCAGGGATGCCATGGACAAACAGACTGCACTGAGTGTGGAATGATGCTGTGGAAACACTGGAAATGAAAAGCAGAAACACTGGCTTACAAAGGATCGCAGGTGTAATTAATTAAAAATAAAATAGAAAACAAACTTGACAAATTATTATTTCCATATGAATGTGTTACAGAATCTTTCAAATAAGATATGTGAAGTGTGAAGTTACTGAAATAATACTGACATTATTATAGTGCAGTTTAACTCTTTGTTCTTTGAAACAAAATTAGACTATAATAGAGAATCATACTGTTCCACTGGATTTGCAGTTAGGTAAGGAAGTAATTGTCTAGTGTTAAATTGTCCATGATTTAGGGATTTTTATTTTTAAGCTGAAATCCCAAATGCTGAGTGACAGTTTGAAGTTTATACACCTCTGCTCAAATCTGTCTGTGTGAGACACCATCCATCAGTGTACAGGGTTGTATTTACTTGGTAGTACTGGAAACAGCATGGGCAGAAGGGTGTTCAGGAAAGCAGCACCTCAGAACTGAGCCAGTTGGGTGAATCCACAGATGTGAAATTGGAACCCCAATTAAAAGGCATATTTTTTGTTTTACAAAAACGTGAGGATTTCGGTGAGGTCCAGGGAGAACTGACGCTTCCAGGGCTCTGGTCTCTGGGTGGCCACATGGGAAAGTCAGGTTGCAGTAGGCAACAAAAACATTGTTTTCAGGGTGCCTGTTAAAAACAAACCTTAATCCTTATTGATTCAAGGGTGTGTTTCTGAATTGCTTTCTTTTAGCCATGTAGTGCTGACACTCGGCTGTGCCCTGCTTTCCTGGCTATGGGACAAGGCTGGGGGTCTCCCTGCAACACCCGGGACACCTTGGTCTGACTCAGGGCTCCCACTGATGAGCCCCCGCACCGCTCCGTGGCAGGTGAAAGCCGGACTCGAGCTCCCTGTGTGTTACGTGGCTTCTGAGCAAGGAAGTCTTGCTGTTTCTCTTGTTTAAGCAGTAGCTCGCTTTCTCATTTGCTTTTTAAAATCAGAATCAAAATGCAGTTAATTTGCTGTTGGATTGTACGATCTCATTGCTCCTGCAGTTGTAACACAAGACAAAAATCCAGTGACTTCAGGCCAGTGGGAACAGTAGAGCTGTGCACAAAAACAACGTAAATTAAAACCACCAACTTTTGCTGCGTTCCCTAACACACAAGTTAGCATACACATGCTGAAGTCCAGGGGTTCAGACAGCCAGATGACAATAGTTCTGCAATAACTCAGACCTCTAAGGCTGCCTTTTTCCATGTCTTTTCTCTCCACAGCCCTTCTGGGCCAGGTGATGATATACAGTTGGCTTCTCTCCTCGATCCTTCTGAGCAACCCTTAGCTGTTTCTGCAGCGAATGGAAATGTTGACCCCGTGGATGCTGCTGAGCTGACTGCAGCAAGGTATGTACAGAGCCATTGCAGCTGGAGCGGTGGGAAGCAGCTGCAGGCTGCTCGCTGATGTGGACGGGTGGAGGACCACGGTGGTCTGCGCTAGCCAAGAAACTGCTATCACTCTTCTTGGATGGATGTATGTCTGGTATGGCCAGTTGCTGATGGGTTTGTTGAGTCTGTCTGTAGTCAGTGGAGCATCTGTCAGTGGAAATCTTTACCAGGATTTGGATCTCCCTCTATCAAAACCTTCAAAGGAAGATGCCTTTTACCTTTCCCTGGGATGGAATTACTTTAGCACATAGGAGGGTTATGCCATGTGAAGGTGCAACACACCTTATATTTTTTTAGGTGTTTATAATTTTTTTTTTTTGATTAGTACAAGGTAACTGATCCTTTGGGCATTTTCTTTAATTTTGAGAAGTTCCTTAATAGTATAATGCCGATTATAAAGCATTCAAATATCTCTTTTGGACGCTGGGCTTTTTGTCTGCTTTTACTTGCACTGAGAAGGGAAAGTGTTGCTTTATTTGTGCTGGTGGCAGTTGGGTTGTCAGGATCTTTGGGTGTCTTGAGTTTGCCTTAACTGCCAACAGTAGAGGAAGCCTTGTAGGGTGTGTTTACCCTTCAATCATTGTGAATTCAGTGGAGTGTAAACATACACAATATATTTAAGCTAGCATTAAATTGGTTAGCTGAAGTAGTAATAATATGCTATCAAAGGCAGAAAGGAGCTTGTGTGGTTTGCTCAATCCACCTTAAAAGCTGGGTGACTTTGCTGTTTAGCCCATACTTGTCTTCCATCAGTCCCCAAGCGAGTTAGTCGCAAATGCTGGCTGAGTGAATCTGTGAGAAATAAATTTTTTCCTACAATTGGGGTAAGATGATCTAGAGAAGTTTACAACTAGAAGCTAATGATGTGGATTTCTTCCAGTTCTTGTAAGTTTTTACTCAGAGTTGTGTTTCTTTGTTTTTTAACAAATGTAATTGGGTTACTGATGGGTTTTTGTGGATTCTGTTTTTTCTTACTAATGGGTTGTTGGCCGTAGTAGCAAGGCAGTTAGAAAAGAGTGAGCAGTAATTGAGGTGGAGCTATGAGCTGCTTTCTGAATGCGGACAAATGGAAAAAGACTAACACCAAAAGTGCCAGGAAAGATGTATATATGGTCTCTGGACTACAATCTGAAATAGAAGACTCTCTTGCCCTTGAGGTGATAGTTTGCTCTTTGTAGGGAAAAAGGCACAGAAGCTATGATTAAATGTCACCTTAGGAAATATTTAGGAAGAACAGTCGAGTGTTTTAATTTACAAACCTCATGAATTCACACTGTTCACATTCTCATTTGGATCTGGAATTTCAAGTTAATTATATTATACCTTTTCTTTTGTTCTACTTCATAACTTCTGCCTTTAAAATATTTTTATTGTTAATGTCCAAAAGTTAGTCTCGGGGTTCCTTGCTTCATCCTAGTTGCGAGTGCTGGTGCTGAGCTGTATTAGCCCATACAGGGTGGCTGAGCCCAGTAGGGCTGAGGGCACACAGGCTGTTGCAGCAACCACAGGATCTGGCTCTTGTTTCCATATCCTGACCTTGAGGAAGGTGCAAGGATTTTTGCAAGGGTTCAGTGCTAAAAAGTTGCAAACCAGGGATATTCAGCATGGAAGTAGGTAGTTTTTCAGTTCCTGGAACAAAGGAAAGGGAGAGAAATGTGCTGTGGTCAACTGGAGTGAAGCTGGCTGCAGGTGGTTCTCCTATGTTTGTTGGTTTTAATTTGTTTGTACTCTTTTTTTTTTTTTTTTTTTTTACTCTTGTCAGAATTGTTTGTTTTTCTTACTCCTTTATTTTGCATCCTTGTTCAGCTTTAGACATAAAAGCCTACCTGTTCTCCTTGCACCTGTCTTTCCCGTCCAGGCTGTTGTTGCTTGCCAGCTTCTCTGTGAGCCTTGCAGAGGTGTTCCTTGGTGTCCCTGTAGCAGAAACACAGCAGCTCCCACGTGTGCCCACCCGCAGATGCAGCTAGTCAGCAGAGGAGAGGTTAATATCAATGCAGCTGGGCCCCTGCTTTTAGCTCCTGTGTGAAACTGGCACGGTGCAACTCTATTCCAGCAGTAACAAACACCCGCTGGCTTCCCTGGGGTTTGGTCAGACCTAAACTGATAACAACATGTTAGTAGCAAATGAAAGTAGTACTCTTAAAGTGCATGGGATTACGCTCACAATGAGGATCAGTAACAGCAGGACTGGGCTTTTCTTACCCAAGGGAAGAATTTCAGTGATGTTTGTTGTTTCGTGTCATTGCCTTATCCCTCATCTTGTTTTCCATCTGTGGAGCAGATTCTTGCCTATATAAGTAAGGTGATTGTATTAAAGCCACTGCTTTTTTGGCATTTTATGTAGAAATACTGCACCACTGTTTTTCAATATGACTGCAAAAAAATTCTCTAATGCACACACACGTGATGTCTCTGTGTCACTGCCGACTGTTTATACCTCTCTGCTGTTCCTTTGAAATGCCACCTGGGCTACTGGATGGCATGATGCTCTTCCAGTCTATCTGCAGTAAAGCACAGTTATAAAGTGTTTTTTTCCCCAATATATTTAGTTATTTACTAATAAGTTCCTTTTACTTCCATATATTTCCCCATCAGGGTGTCACAGAATACACATGGTGTACACTTTGACAGGGAAAAATAATGGTGCATGTAAGGTAGGGGTCAGTTTGTGCTAATGTCTTCCAGATGGCAGTGTGTAATAAGAGATCAGGTTGTCCCTCCATCTGTCCAGTCAAGAAACTGTATCTTTGTTTTGCTTCTTGAGGATGAGTGTCTGCCTCTCTCCTGCCCTGCTGATAACATATTGATCAGGGACAGCATGGTATCATCTGCTCAGTAAGTAGATTTTATTTACTGTATCTACAGAGGAGTGCCCTGAAAAGAATTAGGTAAAAAGTTCACTGGCTGTTCTGCCAAGCATTTTTGTTTAGCAATGAAACTGAAAGGCCAAGTTCACTCTGATTTGCCAGTACACGTTGCACTAGGAGAAATTTTGGCTAGACACATCTTTCTCTTCATGCTGCAGGTGCAGAGCTCTGCAACAGGACTTCTGTTTTACATGAGAAATGTTTGGATTGGAAAGGCAGAGAAGGCAGATCAGTGCCCTGGCTGTACGAGACCACAGCTTAGCTGGGTTCATGGTTAGAGACGTTAAATGTTTCTGAGCAGTGTTTGCCTGTTCCCTGCAACTTGCTGCCTGTCTTGTGGGCAAAAAAACCTCCAAACGCCCAGGAAAAAAGGGCAGCTTGGAAAGCACTTGCTGCATGAGTTGTTTTTAGGGTCAGGCCATAGGTAACAGGCAGGGCAACCCAATCTGGTCCCTTCCACATGCTAAGGAAAGTTGCTCTTGCATTAATCTCCAGCTGAGGTTGCAGAGCTGTAGCACAGCATTTAGTCCAGACCAGGCAGAGCTGTCACAGCTCTGGTGTGAACTAGGGAATGAGCTGTTCTGAGCCTGAGTTGGCATTGGAAAACATTGTGTTCCTCTGCGTCAGCCTCTCCCCCAGCTCCTGTTATGCGGAGGGCACGTTAAGCTGTTATAAGGGAATTTGTGATAGGTGATGTTGGATGTACTGAAAGCTGTGTTTCTTTATCTGCAGATGGACCTTTCCTGGTTGCATAGTTCACAGCCTGGGGCTCCGTGATGCTCTCAGGGTGTGCTTCTTGGTGTTAGCAGCACGAGCAGGCAGGAATACCCAGCGTTATCTGTATACACAGATGGTCAGAAGGTGACTTTCAAGAATTACTTAGAGATGGAGCTTGAAAAATGTTTGTTTTCTAATCAGCTTGACTCTACACGGTAAAGACTGGCCAATGTATAGTTTATTGTGCACTGAGACTTGGTCCTTTTGGTAGTATCCTTGCTACAACCATTATAAGTGGAAAATAAGTTTAATGGCAAATCTTTTAGTAAGAGCTGTGGAGAGGCAGAGGTTTTAATGTAGCCGCTTTATGTCTGAGCTGATACAAGTACTGTGAGTTGATACCATGAGTTGATACATGTACCTGAGTTGATGTAGGCTTCAGCTGGAGAGTTCAGAGCGGACACAGAGTCTGTGTTCTGGACAGGGTTGCTGTGCTGTGTTACCCTGCCTCAAGTTTGTGCAGTCTGTACCATTTCTGAGCTGTTCTGCTTCTGCCTTGTCCCTTGTGAGCTTATTGTGCCCCCAGCGGGCAGCACCTGTCTGCAGGTAGTACCCATCTGGGGATAGGCAACAACCAGTAGCACTGAGCTGTTGCAATTCTACCTGCAAACAGTACCCAACCATGCCAAAATCATGATGTGACGATATTAGCCTCAGACCTGGTGTGATTAGTCTTGCAATCTGCTTTTCATGGCCTTGCTCAACACTCCTTGGTATTTTGGTCCCCTCATCGGAGTGACAGCAGTGGGGAAAAGCAGTGGAGGCTGCCCGTGGCACCCTGTCCTACAATCCTTCCCACTGCATGCGGGTGGATGCCTCCTGGTGCTTGTGTTGGTGCCAGACTTCACAGAAAATGCAAGTACCAACCGCATTTTTGCTGTGTTCCTTGCACAAGTAAGGCAGCTGACACTTTGCAGGCGTGGTCCTTCTGGGAATCCAGAATTTGATGGTTTAGATGAAGCTTGGAAAGCTGAAGGGAAATTATTTGTGGGTTTTAACACGTATAGATACTAGAGCTCATAAAAGTAAGCCCTGTGCTTTGTGAAGGCCAGGGAGCAGAGCTCTTCTAAAAACGCCTGTATTTTGATAGCTAGTTTTGCTTTGCAGAGAGTGTTGGAATGACATTAATCAAAGTTTATCTCTGAAAATCATTTCATTTTATGTGGAAGGACTTGAAGGGGGAAGCTGAAAGGCTGCATATGGGCAGGGGGGCCTGTGGAAGGGTGTGGGTGAGGGGGAACAGGTGCTACTATAAGCAATTAACTGCGAGCGTTTTATGTGTGCAGAACATAAGGTCCATAATTTTATGTGTGTTTGGTATTCTTGCTTGGCTGGGCCCTCTTGTGAATTGTTTGGGTTTTGCAATTCTTTGTTTACTCTCCAAACAGATGTTCAGCATTCGCTTTATTTTTAGCAGTTTACTTTTTGCTTTAAAATCTTACTTTCTCTAATCTTCATGTGACCCTATATAGTCACATCGCCTTTGTATATATTTGATACTATTACTATATTAGGACAAAGACATTTCTAGCGAAGGAAAAAGTCCTTTGCATGAAAAAGGAAACAGCTTGCTTTTAAATTTTTATTTATTTATTTATTTTCACTTGATGTGACTGAAAATTTAGAAAGTTTATGTCAGTGTCAGACCAGTTTAGACAAACTGGGGGAAGGGAAGGAAGGAAGAAAGGAAGGAAGCAGTGCGTAAAGCAGAGATAATTTCTTAGGAGAAATAACTGAGTAGTTATCCCATATGGCACAAAGCAACTCCATGGATATCAGCTAATCAAGGTAAACCACTCAGAAAGAGCTTTTGTGATCTTAGGTTAGTGGATAAACACTTTGGGAGATAACTGTTCTCGCGCTCATGTGTATGATAACTAAAGTTAGGGCTGTGATTTATGTTTGTCCTCTGTTTGTATACATGTTTCTAAAGAAAGGAACAATCTGTCCCTGAACTTCACCAACTCATTCAGTAACAATTTAATCTACCTTCTACAATTACAGTATAATTACTGGGGGGGAGGGGAGAGGAAATTTTAAAAGGAATGGCTAAGAGAGCTGTTTATATTTAGTTCAGGAAACCTAAAAGAAACTTCTCAGCCAAGGCCTAAGTTCCACCAACATTTCCTTAAGCGTTTGTGTCTGGATCTCTGGAAGCAGGAGCTGGCACGAGGGGAGGCTGGTATGTGTGGCTGCTACCCCAGGACATCAGAGGTGCCCTGGAAAGGACAACGTGGCCTGACAAGACCCTGTGCTGCTCCTGCTTTGAGACATGAAGTCATGGGTTATTTAGTTGCTTTTCTGTCATTAGTTTAATGAGTGTGGCCAAGAGCAGGGACAGTAGTGTGGTTACCAGTGTGCTTTAAGTGAGGGACAATGCAAGCAAGCCTCTTGTGGGTGATCTTTTGAATACATGGGAGATTTACACCCTTAAAAATCATGAGAAAGCTCAGGAGAAAAGTGTTTTATTTGTGCTGCTGTCAAAAGCTCTTTTTCTAATTTGGGTTTTGCTTAAGAAAACAGAAAGTTAATGGAGCTGTAACAGGTGTGTTCTACCTTGAGGAGAGGGAAGGGCAGGACTGCCCTCCCCTCAATGCCAGGGATTTGGGCAGATGGGGGCGTTCCTCCTGTACTCTGCTCCGTGTCTGTGCAAGCACTCCTCTTCTGCAGGGGCCAGGAGCAGGCGTGCCTCCTCGTAGTGCCCCACAGTGCCTTCCCTTGCTATGAAGAAACTCAGTCTTTCCAATCTGTATTTACATGCTCTGGAAATCATTACATGACTGTCATGCTTCTGAGCTGGGTCTTGCGGGGCTTTGCCAAGCAGAGGGACTTGTAGGAATTAACAAATACAGCAGTATTACAGTCCTGTAATCTTAACATTCATGTCATGAGTTCAGGGATTATTGTGCTTTTAGCTTTACAGCATAGAGAGAGCTTTTAAAGTAAGAGAATTTTTCAGTCCCGGATTTTAGTTTTTTCTAAAACACAAGTCACTTAATTGAATGTTTGTATTGTACACTGAGGAGAAAGGGCTGTGTGAGAACTACAAAGTAGTCATTAGTCATTAATTTATCTTACTAATTTCATATACAGTTAAATTCCTCTGGCAGTTAATGTTATGGTCTATAAGAGCTGTCAAAACTTTGCAATATTACTGGTTGCATGGTCATCTGAGAAATTAAGTGAAATAGGGTTTGTAGGAAGAAGTAATTTGTGGGAGGTGGAAGAGAGAAGGAATTGGGGGGGGGTTTGGTGTGCTCCTTAGAGCTCCTTAGTTTGGGTCCAGCCAAAGTTCTGTCTTTTAAGAAGACTTCAATAAAGCTTCATGGACACTTCTGAAATTTGTCAGCTTATTTTTTGATAACTGTTTTGCAGCACTTCCAAGCCTGATAGCTGCAAAGAAGTTGATTACCTCGTTTCTGAGGATGTACCTTTGGCTGCGGCCCCTGGTGATGGTGTAGAACTGCCTGCTCAAGAAACTGAAGGTTTCACAAGGGAAAAAAAGAGGTATTGTGCAATGTTATTTCATGCATTACAATACGTTTCCATGTCTATGCATCCTTTGCTTAAGAAAATATAACGTGTGAAACAGGCTGAATGGCTTTAACAGGTGTTCTGTCTAAGTTATATAGTTTGTTGCTGGATTTTGAAACCAAATAGTAGACTATCGAGACCTGCTAACTTCAGTATATTTACTCCAAAAGACCAGAAGAGGGAGCTTGGACTACACTGGTGATTACTATGCTGATCTTCCTACTATTTTGAAATTAGTAAGTTTTTAGGGGTTTTTCCAAATGTTTTCCTTTCTTGAAGTTCAGGTTTGGGATTTGGTTTTGGTTTTTTTTTGGGGGGGGTGGGGAGTGTTTGTGAACCTGTGCAAAATCAGGTCACATTCAGGAGGACTGTTCTACTCATTCTGCTTCAGATGCTCCCGTCATCTTCCTCACACTACTGGTTTGCATTGTAGTTGTCAGTACTAAAGGAAGAAGTTCAGCTTGGTTTTGCTCTTGCTGAAGAAAGGTTGAATTATCGTGATTTCAAAGTTAAATGTTTCTCTCCTTCAGATTTGCACTGATTGGTGCCATAGTGTTTGATAGATGGCCTAGGGCATTTTTGCTTGGAAAACCCCCAAGTGTGCGTCCTCCCATCTCAGATATAGTTAAGACAAGACATGTGCTTAGATATTCATGACAGAGCTTCAGATGACGCCTGCCTTGTGGGTGATTAACCAGTATGCTTTTGTGGCTCGGCAATAAAGGCATGCCCTTATTGTGACATCTATTAATGGAAAAGGTCACAGCACAGCTGAGAATATTAAATGGCCGTTCTCTGGAGAATAGCGTTCTCCACCCCACAAATACAGACTGGTAGCTTGTGGTAAGTACGATACAAGACAGGAGACACCATGGGAAATACAGTTATTCCATTAAAGCTCTGTTCAGAAATGTCAAAAGATGCTGATGTCAGCAGGAGGATGCTCTGAATCACAGATGAAAACGTACACAATAGACATGTTCTGCTGTGGAACAGTCAATGAATAGCTATCAGCAAATGCTCTTCAAAAAAACCATCCACAGTATAATATCTAGGAAACATATTGGTTAACTCTTTGTACTAAAGTTTTGATGGTTTTGATCAGAAAATGGTGTCCTCAACTCTGGTGTATGTGCTTACTGTAAGGCCAAGTCTTCTGTGTAATCTTCCTCCATGATACTGTACTGGACCCACACTTTTTCACTTGTGTATAGTTGGTAGGAAACAGAAGTGCTCGAAGGTCTGTTTTGCACCAGTATGCAAGTTCTGTAATCTGGAGTTTTCTGAATGAAGGGTAGATACCATGGTCATTCCCTAAAAATGGACAGAAATGGTCAGGTGAGGTTCTAAGTTAGAAAATATTCACCCCAAGATGTTGGCTCTTTCCAGAGAATCATCAAAAATTGTTTGAGCTTTATGGATGCCCTGGACTGATTTTCACATTCTGTGAGTGCTTTAGTGTAGTCACAGATGACTCTTGTTTACAAATCCAAATTGAAACCACCAAAACAGATGGTGATTTTTTTTTTCCCTTTTCACTAGAATTCAGCATCAAAGAGAGGAGAAACAATTTTAGAACTCTGCAGACAAGCAGAGCTGCTGTGCTCACGTATTTAGATTGGCTTGTGCCTCTGAAGTTTGTTTGGGTTTGATAATGATGTAGTGTGTTTAATAATGTAAATGTCTATGTATGCGTAAGAATCTCTTGAATAAGGTAAACAATGGTGTAATTAAGTAATATTAGTAGAACCGCTTAGCGCAGAATCAAAATCCAGCCTAGGATGTCAGTAACCAAAATGAACACTGGCAAGCATCCTCGTTATACCTCGAGAATAGCAGTCTTATCACCCACAGCCTTCTTTCTCTACAGCTGAACTTGCGTGTTTGTTCTTTTTGTAATATGAACACAGACTTTCACAGATCTTAATGGAAATTAAGATGCATACAGAGGTGAGAATTAGAGATATCTGTGCGATGAAAGATAATTCTTGCATCCTCTTGAAAAGCAAATATATTACTGTTGAAATAGCCCTTTGCTGTTATAAACAGCCCCTTACGTAAATACTTCTTGGACTATCTTGCATTTTTATGTGATTCATGTGTATCGAGTCAAATCAGCCATGGAAAATAATAGCATGCAAATTGAGTTATGTTTCCGTTTGTCACATTTATGGCAACTACCTGGATGGCAAGGTGCTAAACTTCTGCAAATGATGTGCCACTGCACAGTTTTCTGCAAAATGGATCCTTGAGGCATTTCAGTCTCCTCTGTGACTATGATGGTCACATTATGAACTGTGTTACAGACACTTCATAATTTGGGAGAAGTGCTGAGATATTGCTAGTGAGTGTAACTTGTCCTTTATGGAAGCCCTACGGGTAGAGCTGGAAAGGCTCTGAAGAGCTGATCCATCCCTTTGATAGTCCTATGAGGAAGAGAGATGGATATAATGCGTTCTGTGGAGCAAAAAGCAAATGCGGTCTTTGTGCATGTCCTCACCTGTAGCCTCACTACCTGCTTTGAAAGCCACACCTGTGAAGTTACATGTGGCTGGTGTGATTGGAGAGGTGTGTCCTCCTTGTTGTCAGATACAGGGTCAGTTTTCTTTCAGAAGCTAAACCAGAATGGAGTCGGATCATTTTGAGAGACTCTGGATGGATAGTGAACTTCTACTGCTCTCTGAATCCCTGAAATTAAATACACATCTCTGTATTACCTAATTTTCTTGAGATGAGCCTGGAACCAATAGGAAGGATAGCAACAAATCTTTCTATCCAAAAGCAAAAAGTTACAACAGGCTTTACAGAAAGCTCCACATACTGTGGTGTTGGTTTCCAAAAGGTGGTTTCATAACACTTCCCTGGGAGGAAGCAAAGATGAATTATTGGTGTCACACAGAAAAACAGGATAAGCTTTATGACTTCTGGGTTTTACTTGCTCGATCACGTGTTGAAAACAAGTTTTTTCCTTTTGCCCATCTTTGAAGAAACTTGGTGTAAAACTAAGTAAATAAAAATCAATGCATTGCCTTCATTTATGACCAATACTGATAATCCTAGCCTGAGTTGCTTTTAATGATGTAATCAAAACCAAGAAGGGATTAAATGGGATTGAAAAACACAAGGCTCTTTTCCTCGAATGAATTTAATCCTTTTGAAAGATTGAGGTTTTTTGGTTTGTTTTTTTTTTTTGTAGGAAGCAGGGTGTGAGACATTATCTTTTTACGTGTATTATATAAACTGGGTAGTAGTATACCTCTAATGTGTGTCAGGTGCACAAGTGAAGTGATGTCTTTTTATAATAGCAACAGAATGAAGGCATTGCAGTGAAGTTGCTTAGGTCCTGGAAACTAAAACCCAAAATCTACCCGGACTTGTGAAAGCATTTGACACTGTCCTGCATGACATCCTTGTCTAAATTGGAGAGACATGGATTTGAGGGATGGAGCACATGGTGGATAAGGACTCGGCTGGATGGTCACACTCCAAGAGTTGGGGTCAACAGCTCGATGTCCAAGAGGACACCAGTGATGAGTGCTGTTCCTCAGAGGTGGGTGTTGGGACCAGCGGTGTTGGTGACATGGACAGTGCAATCGAGGCACCCTCAGCAAGTTCACCAACGACACGGAGCTGTGTGGTGCGGTGACACGCTGGAGGGAAGGGATGTGCTATCCAGAGGGACCTGGACAGGCTGGAGAGGTGGGACGTGCAAACATCATGGAGTTCAACAAAGCCAAGGGCAAGGTCCTGCCCATGGGTTGGGGCAATCCCAAGCACAAATCCAGGCTGGGCGAGGAGTGGCTGGAGAGCAGCCCCAAGGAGAAGGACTTGGGGGTATCAGTGGATGGAAAACTGACTGTGAGCCAGCAACGTGTGCTGGCAGCCCAGAAAGCCAACTGTGTGCTGGGCTGCATCCAGAGCAGTGTGGGCAGCAGGGCAAGGGAGGGGATTCTCCCCCTCTGCTCTGCTCTCGTGAGACCCCCCTGCAGTGCTGTGTCCAGCTCTGGGGGCACCAACATCAGAAGGACACAGACTTGCTCGAGCGGGGCCAGAGGAGGCCACGAAGATGCTCGTTGGGCTGGAGCAGCTCCCCTGTGAGGACAGGCTGAGAGAGTTGGGGGTGTTCAGCTGGAGAAGAGAAGGCTCCGGGGAGACCTTAGAGCGGCCTCCCAGGACTGAAAGGGGCTACAGGAAAGGGGGGAGGGACTCTTGATCAGGGGTGTAGGGATGGGATGAGGGGTCACAGTTTTAAACTGACAGAGGGCAGATTTAAATTAGATGTAAGGAAGAAATTCTTCCCTGTGAGGGTGGTGAGGCCCTGGCACAGGTTGCCCAGAGAAGCTGTGGCTGCCCCCTCCCTGGAAGGGTTCAAGGCCAGGTTGGACCGGGCTTTGGGCAACCTGGGCTAGTGGAAGGTGTCCCTGCCCGTGGCAGGGGGGTTGGAACTGGATGATCTTGAGGGTCCCTTCCAACCCAAACCATTCGATGATTCTGTGATTCTTCTTGAGGCTTTGTGGCCAATCCCCCCAAAACCATTCACCGTCTTCTGAAGCACAATAGATACCTTGCATGTAAACAGCCAGTCTGTAACAAATGGATGGGAATGAGCCACAGTCCTGCTCTTCCTTCATTTTCTCCATTCCAGGTTTTTAAAAGAGACTGTGTCTCCTGAGTGATGTGTTCAGAACTGCTCAGCCCCATGCAGGAGGATGCTTTGTATTGCTCACTGTAGATCTCTTCAGTCTATTACTGAGTAATAGCATCAAGTCCTGGGATGTCTGCTGTTTTTCAAGCCAGAAATGTTGTGGACTAAGTGCATTTTCTCATAGCTCATTGTGGGACTGGTATGGTGGGGTCCCCAGACCAGGGACTAGATCCTGAAGGCTTCTCTGGGTGAACCCATGATTCGGGGGGGGGGGGGGGGGGGGGGGGCGGGAAACGACAGTCCTGTGTGTGCTGGGCAGGGTGCCTGGGGACCCGCATGTTGAGTGCTGGGAGAGGACAGCTTCCATAAAGCAGTACTAATTCAACAAATAGCTTCCAGTAACTGCATTTTTAAAAGGCAAAATGCTTGACGGAAGTGGGGAATGTCGCTGGTTTTCTAACCATGTCTTTGTTCAGAATTTGGTCTCTCTGGGGTGCGTTCTGTCTGCATGTTTATGCTCAAAGAGAGCAATTATTTATGTGTGTTGTAAAGCTTCTCTCTGTATGCGGCAGTGGACAAAAGGGCTACGGTAGCCCTCTGTTTGATTGTTATTACTGTGCATTTTACAGGTTCCCTCAGGTGATATATGGTAATTTCCTTGCTGCTAGAACAGGTTCAGCAGCATCAAAATGAATATGTCATTACACTAATTAATCCATCCACAAGGAATTTTAGAATGGCATTAATCATCTTGCATCCACCTTACGAAACTGGCAGTACAGATTCGAGATGGAGATTATACACCTGGCTGGGGTTGCTGTGCCCTGCCACTGTGGCACCCATGGTGACAGCTCCCAGGGCACCAGAGGAGCCTGGTGCTGCCAGGAAGGGAGAGGACTTGCAGGGCATCACCTCTTGTCCTGGAACAGGTAATGCATGGGTTTAGACTATGGAGTCGGGTGTATTTTGTATTTCTCAATAATCAATGTTATGCTTAAATACGGCCTGTGCTTCTGGGGCACTCTACCTCTAATATTAAATCTTTTAAAAACAAAAGCAAAAAGAAACCCCTGAAAAATACTGAAAATACTTCAAACCAATTTTCTGTTAACTCTTTCAAAATCAGCTTGAAGCTGTCAGCTAACTTCTTTAAGACGTTACCTAGTCGTCATTTGACCACCCATCGTTGGCTGTCACAGCAAAGACTTGCACCAGTCGGGAATACTGTTCTTGTGTGATTTCTTCATCCTGCATTTTCATAACCAAATTCTTCCCTGAGGGCAAGAGACCTTTGGATTCTGCCTCCTGAAATCTCCTGCAACAAGATGCCCTGGAGAGTATTATTTGTGCTGATCTTGTCAGTTGGGGGCAGGTGCATGAAAACCCTTAAAAATGTCAGTCCCCTCCTGGTGTTACACAGCTCCTTTCCGAACAAGCTTGGCTCCAGCTGTCTTAGGGATCTTACACCTCAGGTTGTTTAAAGGCTTAGAAAGAAGCATGGAAGCAAGAAAAGATCCCATGGTCTCCGACAGTGGTTTTGAAACTCCAGTGCACTGAAATGACAACAGAACTTTGGGCATTTCGCTCATGGACGTGGTCTGCAGAGGCATATTCAGCAGTAAAATAAACTCCCTCCTTTGGTGTGGTTATGCTTGTGGTCCCAGTCTGAAGGCTGGGCCAGAAATTTGGAAAATGGGTTTAAAGTTTTGTTTGTGATTCAGTGAATTCAGGCCTGCTTGATACCAGTAGTGTCATGATACAAATGGAACCCAAAATTGAAGTATCTGTGCCTCAGCAGGAGGGGAAAGCAAAGGAGCAAATGACAGGCCAGAGCCTGCACAAAATGATGCAGTGAAGAGCTTTCCACAGGGCTTTGGCTGCCCTTGAGCTGTAACTTGTGTCTCCTCTGTAGATCTGCATGGTAGACAGACCCCCTTGTTCCTTCAGTGAAATCTGTGCACAGCCACCATGGAGGCTTCCACACTTGAGGGTGTGCTCAGCTCTCGGGAACCTAATCTCCCTGTTTGTACGGCTTCTTAATTTCATAAAACGCTTTTGTACACGAAATCTTCTGGTGTGTTTAGTTCTCACGTTACTGATTGTAATTCACTGCCGACCTCTGAAAGACTGTAGTCCCCCTGGCATCCTGAATAGCACCGTGCAGAGGCCCCTTTTGTTATCTTTGCAGTGGGTTTCCCATGCAGGAAATTCCAATAACTAAGCAGGCATCTTGGTTATTCATAACTCTTAATGCCATTAATCTCACTTGCAATTTAGATTAAGCAGCGACCTTAGCAACCAAACAGCAATCAATGGGGGTGGGGTGCACAGTTATTTATCTATTTTTATTTTTTACTTTTTAGAATCCCATTCAAGTGTTTGTTTCCTGGGAGTCCATCCTGGGTGCATCTTTCCTTGGTCATTCTATCTTTCTTTGACTTGTCAGATGGAAATATTCTGAGTGTGCTCAGGCTTTAAATTCTGAGACAGTGCATTTCTTTTAATGAACTAACAATGTATCAGTGCAAATAAAGCACTCATACCGTGTTAATCTAGATAAGTGGTGGAGCAGACAACGTGTTTATCAAAGTATTTAATCTATGACAACAAGTTAAATCTCTGAAGCTTTACGCCTAGTATCTCTTCATAGTATTTTGTGGTGTATTATTTTATATCGTGGTAACACAGATAGGGCTGTGTTATGCCAGGTATTATACAGAGGCAATTGAATAAATTGCTGTTATTTTTCTTGAAGAGAATATTGAAGAATATCCAACTGATTTAACACTCCCTAATTATTTTACTCCTCAGATTTCATTTGCACTCTCTAGTCATGAATCATTACCCCACACTAAGCCCATTAAAAAAAAAAAAAAAAAGAAAAAAGAAACAGCTACAAAAAAGCCAAAAACCAACAAGACTGTGATTTCAATCTAAAGGTCTGTCATTCTTACTTTAGGGCTGAATTTCTGATTTCTCTGTACTGGAATGGGATTAAATTAGGGATAACTGGATCTTTGGAGGATGGTGATGAATGTGCCTTTAAATTGCTAATTATAGACTATAATCCTCTCTTAATTATACTGTGGACATGAACTGCACTAAATGCCTATTTATTAGGCACTGCTAAAGCATAAGTGTTACAATTTATGTTAACGCTTCACTGTTTTTTGCCAGAAAACCAAAATGGGATAAATTTGTTGTGTATTTCAAGTAACTTTTCATACTTACTCTTTCCTTTGTAGCACAAAGTTGCCCTATAAACCTAAGGGGGAGAAGGAAAGAAATATGCTTTTCTTCCACTGCTCTTGCTACCTGATAGCAGCAAGAGGTCATTCCTCTCTTTGACAATTTGCATGGCTCTCCAGGAGGTGGCATTTGCTTAGGTTCTCTCTTTGGGGTATCCTCTTTCAAAATAACTTGAACTTTTCTTCATAGCAACTCACCTGCCATCTGTATAACCACCCTTGGCATCAGTGATGTTTTTTAGAAATGTGCAGCTAATGAAATGCTGAGTTGATGCACTGTTTTCCATCGCTTACATTCAGATGGTATGGATGACCTGAGAGGTATCCACTCATTTTATGGGCACCCTACCTTTGAAGTCATTAGGGCTTAATTTTCACTGCTGCTTGCACTCAACATTAGTAGTGGCTTCATGAATTACTGATGTTGTGCTTAAAGGTGAAAAGTAAAGATTTTTAATTTTAAATGGTGGTCTATTTACATGCAATACTGTGGCTACTCCCTAAAGCAAAAAAAAAAAAAAAAAATTAGAATCACACCTCTGGGGAGGGAGAGATTGAAGGAGTTAGGGCTGCTTTCTGTTCTTAGGTGTGACTTTCGGAAGGATTTGGTTACAGTACCAGTGTTCAGTATTTGCACTGTCCCTATTACACAGCAGTGCAGGAGTGCAGGCAGGGAGCTGGATCGTGGAATGACCTGGCTGGAAAAACAAATGCAAGATCTATGTGGTCTCATCAAGATTCCTTCTGGCCCATCTCTAGGCATAATGTAAGACTAGAATTAACCAGATAAAGTGAAGAACCAAAGTGAAGGATAGCAAATGCCTTATAGTGTTTAACTTCAGCAGCTTGAGGCCTTTTAAGTGACTCTCCTCAAGGCAAGTAGAAATTATAAGACAGATCCTCTCTTGATCACTTAGAGATGGAGGTAAGACTAAGGAGCAAAAATCTGGCTACAGAAGCAAGACAGACTAGTTAAACAACAAAAAAAAAGGAAATCCTAGGTGTCCCAAGACTGAAAAAATGCATGGTGAGTAAAGAAGCACAGAAATATGCATAACATTATCTAGAGCCATGTATTTTTGTGCAGCCTGTAATGAAGAATGCTTGAATTCTTTAAAAGCCTGTAAAACTGCTTACTGTTTAACCTTTAGAAAGATGAACTCCAAACCTTGAGTGCCCACGTGGTTGAAAACAGTCTGCTGTCACCTTCTCTGTAACATAAGGATCAACACTGGTCCTGGGAGACCTCTGTTTCTGGGAAGGACTTAGTAGACAAGCCTGTGCTTAGGCGGTGACGTATCAGCAAAGGCTGAGGAGGGCTGGTGCTCCTGGAAGGGTTTTAGAGTACAGGAGTCTCCAGCCTTGAGTGTCCTAGAAAGGCTGTCACCACTGCACTTCAAATGATGTCAGTGCATTTATGTGCTAATGTGTTCTCAAAAGTACAGCCAGCCTCCCGGAGGCACCGGTTTGCCTTGCAACTGTGTCTGTACCTAACAGCGTCGGTTTTTTGAGCAGTTTGGTCCTTTTAGTCCTTTAGGAAAGATGTTGCTGTTTCTTAGCAGTCTGATGTTGTGGATGCCCTAGCTATGAGTCCTTTGATACTGGGCAGCCTACAAATAAAGGAGTCCTTGGGGTGAAAACTTCTTCCCAGGCTAAATTCAAGGCTTTAGGATCCAAAGGCAGTATCATCTAAATATAAAAAAAAAATATAGTGGGGGAGGGAAATTATTAATCTATCCTTCTTTAACATTTTCCCGTTTTTTTTTGTTTGTTTGTTTTTTTTATGGACAGTACTATTCCTCCAAGCTTTGGCAGCAGCCTTCAGGGTACTAGAGAACCCCCTTTTTGTTACTGGGATGTTTGGTTTTGCTCTGTCTATGCAGTTTGCTTTATATGGTGCTCATTTCTGCACAGTCCCTCAATAATGCATTGCAGCTAGGAGGTATAGCTTAATATTCACCCACTCCTTCCCAAGGGGGATAGATGTGTGAGGGAGGGTTTTCTTTCACTAGGCTGTTTGATGTTTCTGTGTGTGTATGTGTGGTCATGGTTATAACTAGCATAAATGCCTAGCACAATGGACAGTGAAGCCAAGAGCAAAGAAACAGAACATAAATTTCAGTATATCATAAACCTTATCACAGTCCTGTCCAGCACTGTTTTTCAATGGAAGTCAAAAATTTCAAATTGAGTGCAAGTGACACAAGTCTGAATTTATATATAAACATGAAATGTAGTAAGACCAAATAGTTAGGAGCCTGTACAGCATTTTAAAAAACTAACCAATAACCATTAAGTCTCAATAAAACATTAATTTAGTATAGCCCAAAATATGGCTCTTGCTTAAATGGATGAAACAGGCAGGAAGAGAAAATGATAAATTTTAAAGGATGGTACGGAATACTTAAACAGCCTTTTCCAGCAGTGGGATCACAATAAGTTGTTATGTGGCTGTTCATCCCTAGGCTGAAATGCCTGGGGCATCTTTAAGTCCTTTGAAGCCACAGTGGGATTTTAAAAAAATTCTTTTTCTTTTTGAGCTATATCTGTGTGTTTTTCAGGTTCCAGAGAAGTTCTTACAAAATGTACTTAGAGTGTCA
This sequence comes from Strix uralensis, assembly GCF_047716275.1. Taxonomy (NCBI): domain Eukaryota; kingdom Metazoa; phylum Chordata; class Aves; order Strigiformes; family Strigidae; genus Strix; species Strix uralensis. The sequence goes on from NC_133978.1 coordinate 37,563,449, forward strand.
AAACAGTTCTTATATTTTTAAAAGCCAGCACTAAATTTAGTACTAAATTGATGCTTCTTGGCAGGCCCAGAGGATGGATTGGAGCCAGGCAGGAGAGGGAGAGCTCCCCTCTCATCCGAGGTCTTTCTTACTGATCAGGGCGGGCTGCAGGGAAAAATCTTCCATTGCTGCCGATCACACCACGTTTGTGTTCAGTCTCCAGCTCTATCAGACTCTGTGCTGCTGCCCCACAGAAAAATCAAAGGCCAAAGCCAGTTTGCAAGCTTACTGCTGTAGTTGTATGATGCTTAATTACACGGCCCCGCTCTCTGAAGTGCAAGCAGTGAGCGACAAGATCCTCCGAGCATCTAGAGTAGTTTAAAGAAATACGTGGGTTTAGGTGAAGGTAGCAACAGGCAAAATGACAGATCCTCTCCAAACCCCAAACTAGGATTGGTCTACAGACAGCTTTGTAGTGTAACAGATTTTATGGCCAAATCAAAAGTAAATCTACAGTCTGGCTTCTTGCACAGTGTTGGCCAGAGACTGCAGTCTATTATTTGTTACACTTGCATCCCTTAGTCAGCAAACACTTGTAAGTCCAAAGCTCAGTAACAGGACATCTTTTTTTGAAAGACCCATTGCAGTCTGGAGTTTTAAAATTATTAAATGTGTTCCTTCCCCCTGAGGTAACTGTACCCACTATAGGAATTTGCATGTAAAGTTTGATTTGATTTTGTTTTCCTAATTGTAGTTTCTCTCACTGGATCTTGGTGTAGTACTTGGTCAGAGCTGCCGCTGCTTTTGAGCGTGTAACTTCTCTTTGTGCAGGTGCCTTTGGGTGTAATGAGCTGAGTTCCTTCATTTTTGGTCTGAAACATTTTCCTGAAGCTCCAAGCAGCTCTCTTCTGGTCAGTCAATGAAGTATTGACAGTGAACTGACAGAAACACATTCATCAAGGTCTCACTTGTGTTACAGCCCATGTTCTTCTTCCACCAGAGCTCCAGTTCACGTTGCTGTAATTGAGCCGTTTGGATGATTATTTTTCAAAGAGAGGAGTTAAATCCTGTCTCCTTTATAAGCAGGAGTGTCTTAGAGGGGGTGAGCTGTCCTCGTAGTGAATCTCTGAGCTGTGCTGCGAGCTGTGCACACAAACTGAGGTGAGAAGGAGGGGAGAAGGAGACAATACCTTGTGAGTGACACCCCTCACGATAGACCAGAGCCCCCTGCTAACCCGGACAGTAGGTATGTGCAAAGAGGCCAGGGACATAGTTGGGTTCGAAAGGCTGAAGCCCTTGATCCTGCAGACTGTCAGTGAACATGTTAGCCAAGACTTAGGATTTCTAGTGGAACTCGAATGTCTGTTGCATAGAAGTGTTGGAGGATGGAATAAAAACTTTCACCACTATACAGCTCCTGAAAGGACCATGCTACCTCCGAACAGAATTCAAGCCTTTTTTAATTGGGCTTTTGTTTATGTAATAGATATACACATGAAACAAGGGAATTGACGCAGGCATTTTCACTGTATTCTTTACACCTGTTAGGAAGATGCCACAATATTCCTGTTTTCCCTGCTGGCAGGACAAACAGTGCCTGTGTTCTCTGTTTTGGCTTCCAGGTACCTGCTAGGGCTTTACTTTCTCAATATGGTGTTTGTCTTTCTAAGGAAATTTTTTTTCTCAATGTCTTCCTTTTCTCTGTCACAAATGAAATCCAGTAGGGAGCTCTTACGATATTCAAATGACCACTCCTCTGTAGTTCAGTAGAGCTACCACATGCAAAACTGAAGCCAAGCTGTAACTTCAACCTAATAGGGTCTCTGAATACAGCTGTGTAATTTTAGTCTGTTGGCTGGTACCATTCATTTCCCATATTGGATGGAAATACTGGACTTAACCATTTCAAATCTACTGCCAGAGTGTACATGGGGCTTTTCATACACTTTCTTCAAATTCTGTTCTGTGTTTTACTTATTTGGGAATGTTCCTGATAAGTGTTTACCTGATGCTACATAAAAATTTAGCACACTGAGTTGTGTTTTTATTTGGCTCTCCGGATTTACTGTCATTAACAAAATTGTTCAGTTCATGGCATTTTATCCAGTTCATGGCATTTTATGCTTATCCTGGTAAATGTCTGGTGAAGTAAATACTGCTGTGAAAGGGCTAAAAAGCAGTCTGGATTCTCTAGCACAGAAGAGGTGCAAACCTGTCCTGTATTTTCAACTTATCTGAGAGCTGTAGAGTTGTGGTGGTGCCTGGAATGAGTCTGGTTCCTTGTCTTGTGTCTGGCGATGACTGGAAATAGCTGTTTGGTCAGGTCAGGCTGCCCAGGCAGCGAGAGGCCTTTCCCTGGGAGCTGGCAAATACTGATGGTGTAGTGAACTGCCACCACCTTGACAAGGGAGCATCAGCACTGGGCTCTGCTGCTGAGCTTGGGGGTTAACTGTGGCTCAGGCACCCAGCTGGGTGCCAGAAATTGTGAAGCTCAGTCCCCAGTGATGCGGTGCTGATGCTTCTCTGGGAGACTTGAGATGAGTGTTGAGCAATGAGACACTAGAAATGAGGGTTTGGCTTTCATCACAATCAAAACAACCCCAAAATTGTAACTTGCTTGGAAGTTTGTGGCTAAACAAAGTGCTGGCTCACTAGCTTTTCCCCTTAGTTAAAAAAAAAAAAAAAAAGAGTACAGAAAACAAAGCACACTTATTTTGATGCTGTTCATAAAACAGAATTTAATTTTAGGCAGTCTCTGGAAAGGAAATGTGCTTCGTGTTCACTATGCATCTTTCTTTCTTCTTATCCCACGAACAATTTGTTGTGGGTGCACCCAGAGAGGCAGAACCTTGCACATGTATACAGCAGCCCTTGTTCTTGTAAAGTAAGCAAACCCTATTGGCTTTCCCTTTTTGCAAACAGAGGCAAAAAACCCAGAAGCTGTTTAAGGTGTGAGCCTAGTGAGGCCTCACTGAAACATGAAAGCCATGCTGTGATAGGTGCTCAGAAGTTAGTATGTTTTAATATTTTTGTTAAATTTATCTGATCCTTTTGACCTCTCTGCCCTGTCACGTATCCAGAATTGTTACATAGCTTCAAGCCATTTGTGTCCCTTGAGTTTAATTCCTAGTTTAGACGGTAGTGCAGCTGATTTTTTTTTTTTCTCCTTTAGTGATGCGAAACGTAACTTGTATGTGGAGCATCTGTTATTTGCTAAAGAGGGTGATGTGGAGAGTGTTGGTGCCCAGCCCCTTTGGCTTCTTGCACACGTGAATTCCCAGTACCCTGGTACCTCCATGGTAGCAAAAGGATAAGCTTATTTGTAGGGTTTGAAATCCTGTTTGCTTGGGCTTGTACTTTCTGGGCTTAAAGATCCTGACCACGAATCACATCTGTGTTAGATGATGAGCATCCCCACGGCTCTCCACCTCACCATCCAGCAAGGGGGTCTGCGCAGGCAGAAGCAAAATGGTTAAGTGCACCGATGTGTTGGATGGAGCTGCGCGGGGTAGGGTCCGCTCCCACATTGCCTTGTTTACCTTGGCTGCTCATGATATTCTCCCTACGTTCCTCATGGAAGATTCCATTTTTTGCAAGAGGGATGAGCTCATTTGTTTAAATGAAAAAAAAAAAAAGCAGCCGTTCTGCTTATTAATCCTCTCTGCAATCATCCCGATATGCACAACTTGCCTGTTATTAGAGGGAAATGTATGCACGGCATCCACTGCACACGTGCATTTGCATTTCAAATCAGCTGAGTCAACACAATATAATGGTCCTGCCTGTAGGTCCTTAGGGAGCCACAGTAGCTGACAATGTGTGCTTAAAGGGAGGGTCTGCTTTTCTTCTTTTTTTTTCTTTTTTTTTTTTTTCTTGAAGCCAGTTTCAATAGCCAATAGTCCTGTGTTAGAGGCGCTTGCACTGTAGCTGCTTGGACCACTGATGTTTAGCAGATGATTAGCCTGTCACAGTGGATGGGATTTTATTTTATTTTATAAATAGTGTTCATCTGGACCAAGAAAAAAAAAAATAACTGGCAACAGTTCAGAGAAGAGAAGCTGCTGCTGAAGTGTTTCTGCTTGTGCTGCCACTGATGCAAGCAGCTGTTTCCATCTGCACTGCAGTATTGCAGCCTCTACACAGTCAGAGCTCGCGGGGCTCCTTGCTGGTGGAATTACGGAGGAAGCTGGCCTTGCTCGCATCTAGCTTCAACCCAAGGGCACGCTGAGGATGGGAGGGTCGCAGTCTCTGCAGCAGGCACAGACAGGTAGCCTCAACCGGGAACCGTCAGAGGCCATGTAAGTGTGGATTCCCTTTGCTCTCTCCTCTTTTTCCCTCTGTACTGCCGGGCCTGCAGCCTCTCCACACTTAACCTGTGCGGTGCGTTAAGGAGCTGACTTTTGTGTCTGAGGCCTTTGTTTAATGCTAATTGCATTCAGCTGGAGACGTAGTTAAGCTTTTGCTGAATATTGCGAGTTACATTTTATAATGCTTTCCTAGTATTGAAGGCACCTCGCTTGGACTGACCACCTCGATTCATTTGTGTTGAGCAATAGCTGTGTACCATATGTTTTGTCTTTTTATGTTTTGGATGCATAATCAATCAAACACAACGACCATTTCCAGCAAACAAAAAACCCAACCCCTTCCCCCTCCCAAACCCACCACCTCTGTGTTTTCTATTTAAAATGCACAGTGTGGAGCTGCATTTCACTGTTTCTTCAGAGCTTCTTTTTGCTTTTCTCTATACAGATACTGTTTTTCAGGTCACATCACCCTTGTCAGCATCCATCACTGTCATGGTATTATATCCTCTGATGAATCATAAGCAAGGTGTCCTTAGATCTCTTCTCATTGAAGGCCAACTCTGAAAGATTCACTGGGGGGAGGGAGGAAAAATAAAACAATTAGTGCTTGTTCAGAACAAGTTATCACTTTTTCAGATGGATAAATCATGTTTGAAAGTGCACAAATATGTATGTGCATGCAGAAATAGCAGAGTCATTTCCCATTTGTAAATAGGATTTTGTCATTTATTGGTTGAGGATTTATCAGTTTACTTAGCCAACAGTCTTTTCTCCCTAACCCTCCACCTCAAACTCCTTAGCTGGCATGCTAGAGCATGGACCTTGCCTCTGAATGGATTTTAGAAGAATAGCCTTGCCTCCTATTGTCATTTCAGTTACATAAATCACATTTATCTAACATGTCTGAACACTGAGTTAATTTCTGATCATGTATTTTGATAAGTTTTAGGTATTTATCCACTAGGGCTAGTTTATAAACTAGCCTTATATAGGTCTCTTAACAATTTTTTTAATGTAATGGCTGCTTATTAAGGTAGATCTGATTATAGTTGAGACATTGTTTGTATGTTTGAGATAAGTGCTGGAGAGTCATTGGGGAATGATAGAGCAGTAACTGATAGTTTTGCCTCTATAATAGGCCTTACAAGTAGGTATATGCTCCCTATTGTCATATTCCAGTATACCAGCAGATAGCTTTGCTTGATACTGTTTTGTTATATTTGTAAGATACAGGCCTAACAGCATTTCTGCATCCTTTGTTCCTTTGATGTATAGCTTCACCAATTAAGATTTTTGTCTATATAGTTACATCTTATATAGTACTGACATTCCTATATACAGCATCTATTTTAATGATATGGTGGAATAAACTGATGCCTCATTATCTTTAAAGTACTGTAAATTACATTTTCATCTGCACAAACTGGTGTTGATTTTTAACAGTGATCAAAGGACTGGGCAGTAAAAGATGGAGCTAAAGCAGGATTCGGTGTGTTTTATCTACAATTTTCACAGCCTTTTAGGAGTGCATTCTGTTGAAGAACATATTGGTCAAGGTGTATATATATATTTTGAGGGCACGTGAGTAGATTATATTGTCAGCTCTTTCAGTGACTCCTTTTTTATATATATATATATATACACACACACACACACACACTCATCTTTTGCAGTTAGTCATTCCTGTGGGGTTTCAATATGATTTTTTAAGGCTCGACATAATCAACAGATACACCTTTAGCACAGGCGTCATTCAGTGACTGTTGATGTCCTTGGGAAGAGTTTGTGAAAGATATTACTAATCTTGTACTAAATAAATCACTAAGAGAGTGTGCCATTTTCTTCACCCCAACTAAATACTCTTTAAAATGAGATAAGAATGGAGATGCTTCTTTATCCTTGAGAAAGTATGGGCCTGTTTTCTGAAAACAAGAACGTCCTCATAGAATGTCATGGTAATCAGTTCCGGTCAGAGGTTTTGACTTTATACGCTAATCACTATAACTTCTACCAACGCTTTTTTAATGAAGTTACATATAACTTACTTTGCACACACAAGCAAATTCCTTAATGGCAGTGATAGTTCAGAGGCAAAAACATCTGGCTGTGTCCCAGGCAAGTTGGGTAACTGCCCATGCAGTTACAGCATCCCTGAAGTCATTCAAGCCATCAGCAGAGGGTGACTGCTAATGGAGATGGCTTCTTAACAAAGGGAAAGTGGGCTTGGATTTGGCTGCCCTGAGTTCATTAGTTCAGAGGGATGTAAATCAGAAATCACTATTGGAACAGATTTATGTTAGCATCAAAAAAGTAGAGACAAACAAATTCCTCAAATAGCTGCTGGTTTAGGAGTTCCTCCAAAGTGTCCTATGATGGACTCTTTGCCAGAAACTAGGGAAAGTCAGAGAAAGAAATTGATGGTAAAATTGATGCTGCAAAGGGGCCTTAGGTGAAGATTTTAGCTTGTGTCCATGACGAAATATGCTCTTTTTGCATGTGTATGCCAAATTCCCATTTTTAATGTAAATTTGTTTCAGCCAGGATAAAAGTATTTGTAATAAAACCAGTGTTGATACTGACAGCCTGGGGTACTCTGTTGTTCGCTGTGGATTGTTAGGGACTCAGTCATTGACAGTAGACAGTTGTCCTTTCATTTAAAGAAGAAAAAAAGTCAGTTTTGAATGATAAAAAAGGGAAAGCCCAAGGGAAGCCCGTGACAATAAAAGTTAACTGCAGATAAAAGTGGTGTGGTTCAGACCTCGCCATTGACATTATAAGCACTGCATGTGCTTTGCAAATTGCAGCAGGCACCCTGGTGGTCACAGATTTAGTTAAATCAAGGGCACGTTTCAATCAGATAATAGGAATGGACTCGGTCGAAATAAAAGCGAATGACGGTACGATGACGTTTAGTGTGCATGAATTTGTTCAGGTGCGTACGCACTTGTATCTCGGGCACTTGTGGCGATATCCTTGTGCGCGCTGTTTGTGCTATGCTGAGACACCAGTTCCGACCTGCTGAGGATGTGAAAAGAATTCAGCTTGCCAAGTGCTATTGCCTGTATATCAGTGGTTTTCTTTTTAATAGTAATCTATTTCTATCTCTCGGTAATACTTTTTAAGTATTAGTAAACTGGAAATGTTGGTAGCTCATAGCCAGTTGTCATCTCTGAATCATTTTTTTTCTCCAATGGAAAGGGTCTCTTTCTCCTGAGCATGAACCACACCTTCCTTTTGTGGAGCATTATGGTTGATGCCCTTGCAGCAACTGGGCAGGATTCACATTCAGTGCCCATTCCTTGATCAGCCTAAGGGCTGATGATGTGTTATTTCCTCCCATCAGGAGCTTGACATGCTGCGTCTCTAACATTTTCATCCCTTGCCAGTCCAAGAGGAAAATGACTGAAGACTGAGCCAGCTCCCACTGAAGTTGATGGTGAAATGCCCACTGACTTCAGTGGGAGCTGGATCTGGCTCCAAGAAAGAAATTGAATGTTACTGATCGTTGGTAGCAGGCCAAGACGTTGGTGCCCTTGTGGGTTGTTTTTCAGTATTTCTTCTGCTGCATGGTCTCTTCATTTGTTTGTTGGTTGCTGGAAAGACTCAGAAAAATTCAAACTGGATTGGCTCAGCCTTGTACATAAGAGATGTGAGCAGCTGTTCTGTGTGTACGTGCGTATACATATGCGTGTATATATAAAAGTTATCTGTGCATATGTACAAAAACACAGCCCGTGCTTGCTACCACACATTTTTTATTTTTCTGTCTCCCAAACTTAAAAGAATCTACTGTATGGTTCTTAAAAGTTTGAAAGAAATTTGTCTGGTAAGATATTTGCACAGTTTTATGTGCTCATACATAGGAAAATCATCTTAATGAATATCCACATGGAAGGGTGGGATATATATACACACATATATATCAAAAACATTGAAAAGAATTTGGGTCTTGGGAGGAGGGGAGGCTTCTGTTACTGAATTAGTATTTAGTCTGAGTTAATCCCTTGACAGATAGTTCTGCCTATTGTCAGTCTTCTAGGTGAATTTGTTTTCTTCTTCTTCCTCTTATTGACAGTCATCAGTAAGTATCCCCATCAGTAAGTAGAGGGTACTGTACATATCTCTAGATTTGTCTACTGAATAGGGTGAATTGCTGGAAGACGTGGGGGTGATTTACTTAAGAGAAAACGGACCAGAAGTAACAAGCAAATTCTTCTGTCAAAGTCCCCTGTCTTTTATACCAGCCTCCATTATTTGAGTCCAAAGGATCTCATCTCTGAAGTCAATGACAGCGCTTCCTTTGATATGAGAGGTTATTACATCAACTGCTACATCTGTCACTAAAAGTAGGCAGGTCACGTTTAGACTTGAAAACAAAATAAAAAGACCCCAGAATCACTCACCCTTCTATTAGCAAAGCATGCCACACATCTGGCAAATACGTGTATATTATAAAGCTCTCTATACTGAATGGTGTGCCCTGTGCCATGCATAAGGGAGCTGCTGTCATCTATTATGTATTAAGACATACAGGCAAATTGGAAAATACAAACTGATGTGAGGTAGGAAAAACATGAATGAAAAGGCATTCCTGCACATGCATTGGGGCTGTCACTTACAGTCAGAACTGTTTCTCTGTCTGCTTTTGCTTTTTGCTTTGCTTGACCCAGCAGTGAAAGTAACTGCTTGTTAAATTTAAATCAAAGGTGCGTTTCAGTCCTGTGTGTTTCAAGAGGTAATAGTCTGGGTGCTTTTAATGTTTCTCTAATATGATTATAGTACATAGAAAAGCTGTTCTGTCTATTATAAACACATTTCCTTTGTTTCAAGACCTTACACCCATGGAGAGTTTTTGTATTTGCTAATGTCTTAGGTACCATTTCCTTATCCACCTCTGATGCTTTCTAAGGATTCAACTATGTAACAGACTTCTTATTTAGTCCAGGTAAGCAGGCTTTTCAGTGGCAAAAGGCAGAGTTTTAACTACAGCTAGGATTTCAATGCAGCTTGCATTTTCTTTGAGAAAGTGGGCGTGTTTGCTGTAAGAAAGAAACAAACAAACATATTTTTTACTGTGGAAAAACTTCTAAGAAAAAAAGGTGTCATTTCCTGTCAGATCCTGAAATGCTCTGAAGCAACCATCTGAATTTAGTAGCAGACTGTGGATATCATGTTTTATACTCCCATTAGCACCAGAGAGCCAGTTTAATGGGAAAAAAGTGGAATTAGTTTCCTCTTTCCACCATAGTCTGAGGTTTCAAACGTTTCTTTTAAGGCACGTTTTGGCCTGAGAGTCTTCACTAATGGTGATACTAGACAAGATAGTAAGATCCCTCCTTAGCTCTAGAAACCAAAGTGGAGTTTGCAATGTAGACTGTCTAAACATATAGCATGTGACCTGGATTTTGGTTAAAGCAGTTGTAGATATCTCTGAGACAGACCTCAGGGTAGTTGTAGAGCTCCATTAATTTTGTTTGTTGCTTCCCTGCAGTACTTTTTGCTACAACTCCTCTCCCTCTGCTACGAGGACTGATTGAGGAGATGAATGGGTGCTTGGGAAGCCTCCTGCTTTCCAGAGGAAGAACTGGGGCCATTGGTTCTGTTGGGATGAAATGTAAACTTTGGGAAAATCTGGGGCTTTCCATTTCAAGATTATTTGATTTTGATTAAACAGAATCCTTAGAATTATGCTCAAGTTTACAAGATAGAGTTTTCCTAAACAAAAGAAGCTTGTTGCTAGGGCTAAATATAGACCAGATTGTATCTGAAACTAGCAGTAGTTAGAATCATGTAAGCTCCTGCTTTTGAGTTTTGATTTCCTTCAGTATAGAAACCTGCATTTATTGGTCTTGTTAATAACAGTTCATTGCTCTCATTAGAAATGAGTCCAGTGTTGTGCTGGGAAAAGGGTTTGGTTGCTAAAGGAGGGGGAGGATGACCAAGGAATTTGAATCCCTTTGTTTAACTTCCCAAGTGCAGGACTGTTGCCTTCCAAAGCGGGAGCCTGAGAAGGGAAGGGAAGGTCCAGCGCCGCTGTTCCTCACCTCGCAGAGCTGTGGGCCGTACAGCTGGGTGCCAGCTGCTGAGGTGCCACCGCAGAGCTGGGATTGCTTTTTCCAGCCCGCTGTTGTGCTGAGTCGGCAGTTCCCTGAGCTGGGCGTTCACGCAGCACCTACCGAAAGGGACGGTTTCATTGTGTTGGGAGCTGGAGCAGCACAGTGTGCCTGCGGGAGAGGTAAAGCCGTGGCTCTGCTGAAGACAACGAGAAATCTCCCAGAGCCACACCGGGCTGGAGCGGCAGCAGAAGGATCACACCCACGCCTGACTTAAGAGATGAAATTATTACAGCCCAATGAGAGATATTTGTTGTTGTTGTTAAGGGGTTGAGATGGTTTTTGTCCTTTGCTCCTATTGCTTCCTGGCTGTGTTTCTACACACACAGCTGCTTCACATGTTGAAGTAGAGGAATAAGTGTCAGTGAGGATCTGTGCGATGCTCTGCGCAGCTGTACGGAGGCTGTGCAGGGGTAAAACAGGCAGAATATGGAGCAGGTTGGGGGCAGAGGGACTCTTTCCTCTCCTCATTCCCTTTTAGCAAAGGGACTCCCCACCTCCCTTCTTCTCCACCCTCCATGTAGTCCTTATCTCCTTTCTGAAAGGAAGGACTGGAAGAGTTACAGAGCACAGTCTTATTTCCACATCTCACTATTTTCACAAATCTCCATGTCTCTCAAGATAAGCTGGTCCCCCAGGGATTCCAGGTGTCATATATTCATCTTTGCACTTCACAGTTGCTGTTTTGTCCCTGGGTCCTGCTTTTGAGTGGTGGCTCTGGAAAGCCTTGTTGCATTTAAAAGGTAGTTCCAATAAACAAAGCAATTTTGAACCTATGGCTCTGGCTCCCAATGAATTATTGATTGTTTTCCCTTGAAGCCATTGCATGATGCTGTATAGCAGTGAGCACAGGCACATGGATGCCTTCTGACAAGATAGTTAACACGATGTTGTTTCCTGGATTAAAACTCTAGAGCTTGGTACTAAAGGCAGAGAAAGGATATTTATTGTGGGTATTAAATACTTAAACATCAACTATACTGATTCAAATACCAATTGCTAACCTACTAGGGTGAACAAAGTGCAGCACTGACTGGGATTATTATGTATTAACTGGTTATAACTACATTTGTGGTATGTTCTACCTTGGATGTTGGGGTATTCTGCATCTTTACTGTTTCTTCTCATCTCTTAGGAGATTTATGTGTTTGAATATTTAGCAGCCTCTGGTGATTTAGGAACATACTAGTATATATTTGCTGTTGTGATATCTGAAGATGAGTGCCTTTAATTAAATGATATTTTCCTGTTGTTCTGAGAATAAAGCATCTGCCTCAAAAGAGCATAGGGATTTAAAAAAATATTCAATTCTGAGTCCTGTTTCTATATCATAGATGTTTTCATTATTCAGACTGAAGCCAGTAAAAGGGAAAGCAGGCCAGAATGGATGGAGGTTTGTTTCATTATTCATTTGTATCAGTAGTGTTGAAAAACGTACCCTGTTAGATCTCAGGAAAAGCAATAAAAAGGAAAAAATTAACATGATTTAAAGCAATATGGGGAACTTCTTGCTAATCAGTTAGAAAAACGATTTAAGTAGTTTGAAGTGCTGCTGTAAGTATGCCATGTTGTATCACTCAGTCTTTTTTCCTTCAGATGTGGCTTCCCACAGCTTGAGACATTTCTTTCTGGTTGCTGTGTGAAAGCAGGAAATGGCTTTTGTTGGGGGGGTGTGAATTTGGCTTCTGCACAAAATGCTCTCAAAATTGCTGAATAACGAAGCAGAAGAAGCAGGAAAAAATAGTTCCTTCTTCCCATATCAGTTATGGTAGGAAGATTACTTATAATACAATAGGCTAAAAAACAAAAATCAACATTATTTTAAAGATGATTATGCCCTTTCAATTCTCCTCCACTGCAGTTCTAATCCTGGTCTCTAAGTATAACCATCCTGTGAGGGGAAAAATTGGCCTTTTTATAGTAAGTAATTAATGTTTAAGGGATTCATAAGTTTCCTTTTGCAATCTATTCTAGAAGAGACATTTCCAAACTGTTCTCTGTGGTTTAGATAACACACAAGGTATTATTTTCTGTTGTGAAAGTCTCACATAATGATCTGAAGAGGGGGAAGCCATTTCTGTTATCTCACCTATGTAAAGAGAGAAAATCTGGATTCTTGTATCTTTTGTATCTCATCTTGTATCTCATCTCAGACACTAAGTTGCCCAAGGACGGGAGGTTGGAGGACCAGTGTTAGCAGAAGAGCAGTGAAGTCGCTCAGTAGTTTTACATCAGTAGCAGTATGTAACTGAGCCATATTTACTTACTCACACTGAATTTACACTGGTATAAATCATTAACACTTCAGCTGAACTGTGTGAGATGAGCTGGGCAGCAGAGGACATTACACCCTTGGGCTCCCGGCGTGGAGGAGAAGCAGAAAGCTGCACAAGGCAGGGGACCGACTGGCTGCTGCTACGCATGACGCAGAATGATCTTCCTCCCTTGTGTCCCTAAATTAAACATTGTGCCTGTCATGACGCATCACTTGTGGGCCAGGAAGTATCACCTTCAATGTAACAGCAGTTGTTTTACTGGGGAGCCATGTTTTCCATGGGTCTTGTAGGACTCTTTATGCTGAAATAATATTACAATCCTTCTCTGGAGAGGAGTGCCTGCTCTGCTTTCTGCACACATCAGTGTCAATATGAGTTCTTGTGTAATTGCGTCGCACTAAAGTAGGTCTTTGTCGTTCCAGTGTAATGGGATTTATTTGATAAAAGCTTTATTAAGTGAGAACTGCAAAGGATGCTTCTCTGCTGCGTTGTAGCTCAGGCCATAAAATGAACACGTGACATTTATCCTGCGCTTATGTTGGGCAGAATACCTCTGCTGAGGAAGAAACTGCGGATGATTTTGTGGAATTACTTTTGCTGCAGAAACCCATGAATGCAAAACATAATTCCTATTTAAACCTCTCAAATTTGGATATGTTCTTTCACAAAAACCTTTCTAAAAAAATTACTGTTTGTTTTTCTTTCCTACGGTATTGTTTTTATTAGGGTTTTAATGCGTCAGAAAGATAGCGGGATAAAGAATGAAAATACTTGGGAAATTAACTTCATCCCAGTTCAGGGATTTCTTCTATAAAATTATTTTATATTGCTGTGATTAAAAAAGCTGGAGTTGTTTCTACTTTTCATTGACCCATGTCCAGTTTTAAAATAAAAATAAAGAGAAAAGGTTTATATAGGGCAGCAATGGTGTTACAAAGTAAGACTAAAATTATTCTCCGGCATTATTGTTTAAGCTGGAATAATCCTGTGATGAAATTATGGTTTTGTTTGGATCATCAGACCTTGCAAGTCAGAAACCTATAAAGTATGGTACCAGTATTGCAATGCAGGTGAGTAGCACAAGCCATAATTGCCTTTTCTGGTACGCATATGATACATAATCTGTACATATGCCATACATATCAGATAGCAGACAAAAGTATTCCCCCATAAGGTGATGTACGTGCTTAGTACAGACTCAACACTAGAAAGCTGTGAATTCCCACTGACTTTTGGTGTAGTCTGGGGCATTCTGCATTTCACTGGAGCAGACCCTCAGAGACAATATAGTCTGGTTTTCCTGTGGCTACCTTGGGGGTACCAAACATTATTTTATTTTATTTTATTTGCAAATCTTGATTCTTGTGTGCTCAAATCAGTGTTCCAGTGAGACAATGGTATCATTCCAGTAGGGGCAGGATGTGAGCTGAAGACAAGGTTGGTTGTCTGACTCGTTCCCTCTCAGCATCCTCCTCTTGTGACTTGTTCTGTGGTTTGTCTCCTCACATTATAGGTTTGTTGTGAATTTATTTAATCATAGTATAGATGATCTTGTCACTGAATACCCTTACAACGTGAGAGAAGTCCATTAATAGTTAATGGTCAGAAATGTGTCCCTAAAGGAACTGTCTTGTAAATGAGGTCTGGTGACACATAAGTGACATGTTTGTACCTCCCCCGGCTCCTGACTCAATATAAACCTTAGATCCAGCACTGAAAACATTCCCCGTGGGGGGAGAGGAGCGAGGCAGATGGCTTTCAGTGTCCCTGGAAAGTCACCCACCCTTGAGCTTTGGTAGGCTAGGCTAAGGTTACTGGGTTTGCTTTTCTCTGGGCAAAATGTTTTCAGAGCTATCTGTACTGTTGAATTCTTTGAGAAGTTCTATCATTTTGGTGGTGTATTTTATCAGAGAGAAGGGAAGTATTTTTTGTGAGGTTTATGCCTATCACCATTTACATTTGCGTTGTTTTTTAATGCCATGTGTTTAGCAGATCCTTGGATGCTAGGTTTGATAGGTAGGCTAATTCAGACACCAAATACTAATTTCATATCTAAAATAACCAGATGAATTGTGTCCGTGTTTTCCATAATGTTAGTATACAAATTTAATAGTAAAACTTAAAATCTGTAGGGATGTTTCATATTCAAAACACGTAGGTGAACAATGATATAGCTAACAATCATCATGTTAAAAGAAGCTAATTATTGTGGAATGTCATGTTAGCTGGAAGTCACTGAGTAGGCAAATACTGTACAAAAATGATAGCATACAGAGTTGACACATCTTTGATATTATCCTAGCCTAGTGCTGGGATGAAAAAAAATTGACCTTTTGTTGTAGCTATAGAATATTCTTGGTCCTTGTGAGTAGGCCCTCGGGTCAGCTAATGGCTGCTGGCCTAAATTGGTAACTTGATCTCCAGGAAAGGAATTGCCATTTGGGCTCTCTTGGTGATTTTGAATTACGATCCAGAGCTGTGTTTCTAAGAGTCTGAAGGAAAAAAAAAAAAAAAAAAAAAAAGAGGAAAGATTGTATGTATTTCTGTATTACGGAGTGGTATAAGTGCAACATGAGTGATACCACAAGATGAATTATAAGAAATTGTCAGTTATTGAATTTTATATAAACAGGAGGAAAAAAACTCTCAAATATAATGTGTACCGAGCAGTTCTTTTTCCCCCTCTGGGCTCTGCACACATCCACAGGAAGAAGCTGTTCATGCCGTTAAGATATCCCAGCCTGAGTGGATAAAGCAGACTTGAGGTGAATGCAAAAGTGAACTGACCACGGCCATGTACGAGCAGCAGTTCAGTGGCAGAGCTGAGAGTTGAGATCTTTGGAGAGGCGTACTGCTGAAGCATCCCGCCTCAGTGTTCTTTTGTTGTTGTTTTTTTAAGAACTGTATGGAAAAATCAGTTTAACTATTGAAAATGGCACCAGGAAGTCTGAAAACATTTTATCAGACTGTTTACAGTGAAAGAGCTTTGACTGAAATTAATGTGCATCTCCGAGTGCCTTGCCTCTCTGGCTTTAGAAACTCTGAAGCCTAGAGTTACTGTCTTTTCAGATCTGTCAGCCTGTGTGGCTTTTGCCAGTGCAGTGTATGTGCCTGCTTAAGTAACATGTAAACCACTTTGACCTCAGAAGTGTTCAGCCAGTCCTGCAACCTTGGTTCTGACCTCATCAGTAAACCAGACCGCAATTATTCATACAGGTTTTATGAGGATAATCTCTGAAAATGATTGATGGAGGTGAGACTACAGAATTTATTCCTCCTTTTTATTTCCAGCTCATCTTCCAATGGGATTTACAAGAATAAAAAACAAAATTCATCTTAAGTACCGAATTGAACATTGTAAGAAGTTGTGCGATTTTTTTTTTTCTGACTTAGATTCCTCTCACAGCATATTATAAATTGTTCAGTAAATACTTATGTGAAATTTATACCTTAACTTTATGATATAACAGCTACAGATGCTTTGGAGGGCCAGGTCTGATGGAATCTATGCATTGCCTTTAGGTGTTGCCACAGGTAGTTGTTCATTTCGGTCCTTCCATCGCGTGTCTTCAGATTCCCAGTTTGACTTGGAGCCCTGCTATAGTACCTCTGGCACACAGAAATCTCAGTACAGGAACCAAGCATTGCATGATGTCCTTCTGGTTACAGTGCCTGATGTCCTTCGGGTTACAGATATATGTGCCTTGTTCCTCTTACTTGTCATTTGATTCTTAAGACCCAAGGAAACAGATCTGCAGACAGGTCTGGTGTGGTTTTATGTGGCGTAGAGGTGATGGATGTACTTGGGCAGCTGTTTTCCCCTAGAACTGCAGCTCTAGCCAGTTGTAAAGAACATGTGGAAGCTAAAGATGAGATGGAAAAAAAGACAAAACATCCATTTCTGTCTCCTCCTCCTCAGGGAGTACAGCTATTATGTCAGGAAAAGACTTTAGAAGTTATTGCCTGTTAAAATTGATCAGTCGGGAATTGCTCATCATCTGAGACAGTCCTCAGTTTCTCTGTAGGATTCCAACATCCCGCAAACGACAGTTAGAGGGCAATCTGTAAACGACAGCTGTCCAACAAAGCTTTGCAGTCCTTGCTTTTGTTTCATTACCTTCAAGCACTCTTCAGTGGTAATGGAGCACAGTTTGGTGTTGGTGATGTTGTGTCCATGTTATAAGAGTACTTGAGTTTTTTCCTCCCCATATGTCATATTTCCAAATACACCATGAGAATGAAATTGTCACCTCTGGTCTGATGTCAATAAAACAAAGGTACTTAGAGACAAAACAATTAGCAAATAGAGCTCTTTGAGTAACAGCGAGAAGGATGAGTTTATGGAGTGCTAGCTGAGCATCAGTAGTATCACTGACAGGTATGAGACCTCAATTAATGTGGGACATGTTCCACTAATAAGGCAAACTTAACATAGTTTTTCCTAAGTGCAAAGTTTGGAAGAAAATATACAAAATTACATACAGGTGGACAGAGGCTGTTCACCTTAGCTCTGATGGAGCGGATCCCCCCGAAGCTGGTCTTGATGTTGTTACTTGTGATTCCACAGCCCTGGGTGGTGGTGAGCAGCTCCTTTGGCTCCATCCACCTCTCCCTACTCCCAGCACGGGCCGCACTTCTCGATAATGCAACTCCAGCTCCTGGCTTCAAAACTTCCAAATATCACACGCCCATTCTTCTCCATATTGCACACCAATAGATCAGTGCTCCGTAAAATAGTTAGGCGTGTGGGGTTTTTTTTCCTGAAGCAGGCTATACACTAAATAAAAACTATATAGTTTGACTTCAAGTGAAGTAAATCTACAAAAGGCCGTGGAGCTCCCTTGGCACATATTAGTTCCAGATTTGCTCCCTTATGCCCCTCCATAGGAAGTGATGCTGCTGACCTCAGTCCTTGTGTCAAAGCCCTGCTTTTCAGTTTCTTTTATATATCAGACATATCATTTAGAGATAGATAGATAGATAGATAGATATATCCCTTTCATTCCTGTGAAATAAAACCGGAGTGCACACTTGCATTGGTTATACTGCTTTAGCGTAAATATTAGAAGAACCCAAGAGAGATGGCAGGGTTCCTGACGTGACTGCAGGCCACAGCTCTGTTGCAAACTACTTTTTAATGAATCAAGTTTCGAAGTGACAACTAGGATGACCTCTCTTCAGTGGCTGTCATGCTTGAAGACGGCAAACAGTGCCGTCTGTGAAGAGAGGCAGTGGAATGAAGAAATCTCGTTCTTGCTTACTGAGTGATTTCCAGCTACAGTGACAAAAAGGCAATTTTTCATTCTGAAATAGAGGAGGACTTAAAATTATAAGCATCTGTGGTTTACAAAAAAAGGCAATGTAACTTATGAGGTTGGATTTCCGCAGGGCCAAAGGTGAAGAAAAGTCAACCCTAGTGACTCCCTTCAGTATTTTCTCTGGAGATTTATGTAACAGCCTGGGCAAGACCTCAAAGTTTCCAGATGAGAGTGGGAGTGCTCCTGCTCCACACGTCGATGCAGTGTTGCCAGATTTGTATTGGTCTAGTATGACTCTTGGATTTCTCGGTTGTCCCCTGCTTCTCTCCCCCATCTCTATGTGTTAGATTTACTATTTACTGGCTCTTTCGAGAAGGGAGATGAAAAGAGATGGACTGAAAGAATAGTCCTAGTAATTCTGTACTCTATTACTATCACCTAATCACCTTGTGGCTTCTACGTTCATACCTTTTTTGCCCATTATGTACAAAGAACAAAGGATACAGATGGAAAGATATGACATACGTTCTAATTTCCCAGGCTGGCTAAACGGATGCATGAATGTATGTTCCTTCCTGTAGCTTTGACTTCATCACTACCCCACAGACTGCAAACTCAGACTCTGCATTTGCACACCCCATTTCCACAACGTTATGAGCTGGGGCAAGCAAATGAGTTCTCCATCTCTAAAACCCATGCGTTGCTTCTCATCCTGCTTCATCCTTGGCTGGAGCTTCAGAATAATATTCTGGATGATGGAAGGGCTCTTCCTTTAGTGAGAGCCTGCCCACAGCTGGATTTGTGGTGGCTACTCCTTGTGCAGCATTGAATTGGTGCCGATTCTCACGGCATATCACAATTTGGCAATCTGATTTACAGCACAAATTTTACTAGCAGCATTATTTTTTTTTTGTTCTGTGTATTCCCTGTATTTCTCAGAGAAAAGACATTATGAATAGAACTGGCTGAAATATGTAATTTCCTTTTCACAGGAAATCCTGTTGTTCTGGGAAAATCTTTTCTTACGGTTTGAAAGTAGGACTGTAGTCTTAAAAAAAATATCCTATGCAAGAGAGACCGTCCGTATTTTCACTAAGGAAAACTGAACACAAGATCTAATTTTTCCAGGATGTAGGTAATGTAGACCTTGGAGCATAATCCTGGTATGTGCTTCCAGGCTTTATGCTCTCTCCCAGATCCCAGGCTATGACAAAGAATGTTTTTCTGGTATTCAGCTTCCCTTCATATTTCTTTGTTAAATGCCATATTTTGTCAGCACGATTGCTTCTCATAACAAACTCAGCTGCATTTGTGTAACGGTTAAGACAGTTCTTGATTATACTGCTGCTTACGGAGGGGTGCAGCTGAAAATTAGGAGTATTGCATCAGAATCTTTTGGGGATTATTAAATATTAGCAAAACAAAACCTTGTGCTGGAGCTCAGGCACCACAGCTATCTGTCCAAGGACTCAGAGGTTCTCCAGAGTGGAAGGTCATACACTGAACAGCAACGAACAGGCATTTCTTTTTACTTCAAATGGTTATGCCCACCTTATCCAAGGTAGCTCGTTTAAAAGGGAGATAAATGTGCACAGAGTCTTTCCATCCTTTAAGTAAAGGAGGACACAGAACTGTACCATAAAGTCAGTTTTAACAAAGCAGTTACAAATATGAGGAGGACTTGAAAATAGAGACTTTACAATTTCAGTTATATTACACATGTCTGTATATTTACTGTATATGTTACATGTGCTATACAGACAGTTTGGAAAAAGGGGTCTAAATGTGTGCAACCATTACAGAGCAACACTTTGGGTTTGAAATGAAGAGAGTAAAACATTAAGTATAGCGCAATGCAGAGTCATGTGAAAGCCTGAGAGATAGGAATTACCTTTCATTTTGTTGGTTTAGATGATAACTTTCTAGGCTTATTTTTATGACACAAGAAACATTTCTGTGCTGGCAAAATAGCACAGGACTCTGTTTCTCTTTGATTTGAAGATTCAACTTAACTTAAAAGTTTCCTGAACCAGCTCTGTGGAAGGAAGAGAAAGTGTTATTTTGTTGAATACCTATTGTGCAGCTTTATTTACAGAAGCTCTTTGTTTGCAGCTGTCCTTAAGCTTAAAATATTATGAACTTTAAACATGGTGCATCTTTGAAGAGATATAATTTAAAAGGCTGCAGCCTCCCTCTTCCAATTTGACTGCTCTGTGGCCTGATGAATGAGAATGGTTTAGGCAATGACACAAAGAAGGTATTTTGAGGAGCTGCAGCAATAGGTATAATCAAAAGCCAGGTGCACTGTTTTTGAGCAGTTCCCCAGGCAGTGACATAAGTTTGGGGGGAAAAAAAATCTCCAAAAATCCTTGAGTAATGCAAACATCCAAAGCTACTAGCTAGTAGAAATCCTTTTGCTATGCACAGGAGTAGAGGTGATGAGACAGGGGAGACCGGGATCGGCACCGGGCCGTGGTGTGTGAGGAGGTGGGAGCTCTCACTGGGATCTGTGGAGGCAGCCAGGAGAATCGGGTCCACTGTGCTCCTCAAGCTGTCAGGGGTGACACCGGCGTCTTTTCTTCCCCAGCTCGCCGAAGGCTTCACGCTGAGATAGATTTAGGCAAATGTAATCAAATGCAAATCCTGTACTTGTACTTCTGACATCGAGCTGCTTAAAATAATCACAAGCTTCAAGAAACCAAACAGAATCTGGCAGCTCAGACTTATCTTTTAACTTGAACAAAATGAGAGAAGTCCTTGGTTCAGGATGGCTTGTAGAGTGCTTCTGGGGGATGAAATGGCTTTTCATTTCATGGCAAATTTTGTCCCCGCTGCACTGGCATGCAGGGCGTGGACAGCTGTGAGGAGCAGTGGAGACTACAGCCATGCACAGAATCACTGGAAATAGGCAAATCAGCCCTGTCCTTTAGGAAACTGTCATATTCAATTCACTTTATTACAGACCAGCAGTAAAAATCTGCATCTGGCCAACAGAAGTTCTTATTGAACGTATGTTCAGTGCATATTGAATATAAACGCCATTGTTACTGCATTCCTTGCTCCCAAAAAAAGGCTTCAAGAAGAAATGTTTAAACGCTAAAATTTGGTTTCAGTTTGGTTTAAGAACAAGTAAGATCTAGAGTTTTCAGATCTAGAAGGGTAGTTTCCTAAGGCTGTACTCTAAGAGCAAATGGTGTGTCCTTGTATGGTTTAGATCTTCACTTAATATTTAGGTTACCCATCATTTCGTACAGTTGCTGCCTTTCAAGCTTGCATATCATTTGAATGGCTCCATTTTGGGTGCTGTTGTTTCCCTGCTGGGCTGGCACCAACCCATTGTGGTCCCTATGATTTTTGTGTCTCTGTGACCACATGGTGCTACAAAAAGATTATTGATAATACCGGGACTCCGTGCATTTTACAGTTTGTTTTACCTTGTGTAACAAAGCCATGCACTTACTGTTTGAAAAGGCCTGTCGTAAAATTCTGCTGAAAATAGAATGTAGTATTTCTGTGAGAGCAGGATGCACAAGGATTTGCTGCACCTCAGGTATCGCCATGTCAGCTTTCTCACCTGTAGGAGCACACACAGAAATTTGATGCTATTCTAGATTCTTTTTTTTTTTTTGATGATGAAGCTATGAAATTCTCTTGAGAAGATCCTTTTTATTTTTTTTTTTAAACTGATTTAGGTACACTTGTGTCGAGGAGAGTTTTAGAGACTATCACAGGGATGTCACTGTTGTCTGTGTTGTTGAGCCACCTTCACACAGGCTTTGCAGGATGGATTTATTTCCAAGTGTGTGTTCACTTTTGTAACACAAAGCAGTCTCAAGTGACATAAATACTTACATATGGAGAAGACCATAGCCATGATATTCTGCTCTGGGAACCATACTGCAATGTAAAATCTCCTTTGGGAAATGCTGAGGTAGCCTGATAGCTGAGGTCTATGCCATCAGCTCAGAAAGCCACGTATTTCCCAGCATGACCTGCAAATGTGAATCCTCACTCTGCTCACTAGTCTCTCATTTGATTTTCACCAGGAGCTCTGACTCTGAAGAAGCATTTGAGACCCCGGAGTCCACTACACCGGTAAAGGCACCACCTTCACCTCCACAGCCACCCCCCGAAGCGGCGGCGGCAGCAGCAGTTGTAGCAGACGTAGCAGAACAAGAAATAAAACCTCAGCTGCCCTTGGAAGACACAGGTAAGGAGCATGTAATGTGTGGGACAGGTTACTGAGGAAGGTGAAGCTGCAGGGAGGTGTTTGTATAAGCACAGGCAAGGAGTTGACGCTAATAAAATGTCTTCTGGAAGATTAGTTAGTGTATGGTGGGAGGAAAAACCCTGTCACCTTCTGGAATAAAGTATTGGAGAATCTGTCTGTAACACTTGACAAGTATTAAAGAAAAGAGGAGCTCTCTGGAAAAACCTTTCTTTTGAATCAAACTTGAATTTGCAGGATCTTTACAGAGTCAGAGGAGTAGAAAAAGGAGGTATGAGATACAAATGCAGGTACCTGGGTGAGCACTGTTAACTGTGACAATTAACAAAATGTTATTTTTAAATGAATTGTCACCTGAAACAGAA
The DNA here is from genome assembly GCF_047716275.1 of Strix uralensis. Lineage (NCBI taxonomy): Eukaryota > Metazoa > Chordata > Aves > Strigiformes > Strigidae > Strix > Strix uralensis. The sequence continues at coordinate 37,585,975 of NC_133978.1, forward strand.
GGTGAACAAAAAGCCCATTAGAACAATAGAAATATTGATACTAACTTTATAGGAGGAAGATGGGAGTATGTGGGAATGTATGTGTAATATACATATATAAAAATTAGTACATACTATAACCTTTACAAAGGGAGTATCGTGTTTAAAAAACCAAATAAATCTTTTCCCCCCAAAAAGTGTTCTTTGTTCTCCGGATTGAGTAATGGAATACGGGGGAGTAGAAAGCACTCTATTAGCCCAAAATAGCTTTGTTTGGGCTGTTAGATGACAGCTCAATAGTTTAAGATTGAATTCTCCATTATGCTGCCTTTTTTCCCATCTGAAAGTCAAGTCATCTTGATCACCTGGCTAAATTGTGTAAAGGTAATTTTACTCTCAGCAGACTAAAGCTAACTTGTATTTCATTTGGAAAGATGTATAGCCTTGCCAGGCAGTGTTTTAAAGCTTCCATTTCCACTCTAGAAGTGACTGGGTTTAGCAGTGGGCAAAGAAATGTCCAAGGCTGGTATGTGTATTATAAAGGCTGTACAGCTTTGATTTAAACCTTCAGGAAAGTCTTGCAAATGTCCCAAGCCACCTGGAGTATTTCTGGGAGTTACACGTTAAGGAATGCTCTTTAAGGTCATGATTTATGATACAAATTTATAAGAAGCTAGAAAGATGTCTGACAAACTGATTCCACAAGATAAAAATGAAGTGCTGAGACATCCTGACACTTTTTCCTCTCTGCTATTACAGTTCCCTCTTCACTGTAGCAAACAACATTACTCATTCTCCATCTTCTTTCATTTTTCTAATCTTTTGCAATCTAATGATTACAAAATAAGTGCTGAGAGAACAAAAGAACTCGTAAGCTAAACAGGATTGGAGTGTGTTTTTAATTACTGCAGTAGATTATCTTCAAACCCTTGATTACACATGTGCTTCCCTGGCACATGTGATTCTTTTCTCTGTACATCCCAGATCTGCCCCTCCTTTCTTTCAGATATTTCTGAAGAAAGGTGGAAAACTGAATATATCTATTCACAACCAGTGTGAATTATACTGAAGGCCATTGGATGGCAGAGATGAAAACATTTCATTTGTAAATAAGATTTGTCCATGGGAGGCAAGTTACCACAAACTAACAGATTTCAGCATTCCAAAATTATGTGAAATGAAGTTGTACAACAGGGTAATTATGTGAGGGAAGGAAGATGTGTAATGCAGAAAATATTCAAATGTAGGAGGGCAACAGAAAGAGTTCATTTGTTTTGGAAATCTTTAGAAGGAATAATACTAAAACCATAGCTTAGGTGTTTGCAGGCTTCTTCAGAAATGCGAACAGTTAAACGTTTTGTACTTTATAAGCCACTTGAGTAACAGTTATCTTGTAGTTTACTTACCTCATAGGTTATGCATGTGGCCGCACACAAAGCGAATGAGTCCCTTCCTTGGGGGTTATGGGCAGTTGAAGCAGAGTTCCTCGTTGGTACCATACAGCTAAATAAATAGGTTTCAGTAAAAGAGGAGTGAGGAATACGGGTGACTGGCGAGCCTGACGCACACGCAGGGAGAGGCAGCGATGTCCAGCTGGGTGTCTGGTTCACCAGCTGCATGGCTTTGTCTCCTACATGAGGTCGGTGTGTGTTTGAATGGAAGGAGGAAGCCTAGTAAGTGTTTAAAGGATTATTTCCTCTATATCTGACAATAATTACTTATGCAGACGGCTGCAGTTGTGCTGCATGGTATCATTAGCACAACAGCTGGACCCCACTGCTGGAAAGCCAAGAGGAGAGTGTTTAATTAGGTTGACTTCAATGCTAGCTTAATAAATACGATGAAAGTGAAATACAGCTAGATCCACCCTGGGTTTGTGCCAGCTCCTGGTGGGGTAAAACCTGCTGCATGGCTCCAGTCCATCAGCAGTAGAGCAGAAGAGGGGGGTCAGTCTGCGGGCGAGTCCAGAGGGGAAGAGGAGTAACAGAGCATGTATGGAAACTCCCTCTGAACCCCAGAACGTGTCACTAATGAGCCCTACCATTCCTCCGTAAATACTTTGTTGTGGGGAATGTGGGGTACAGTCTTGAGGCAAATGACTCTGAGGGTGCTCTTATTTTTTTGTTATTTTGGTAGTATTTTACATTATTGTTGCCTGTCTCATCAGCTTCTCATAGCAGTGTCCTCTTGTCCCTTGTTCCAGCCATCTGAGCACCAGAAGGTGCCCCAAGCTCTTGCTCCCAAATACCCTTCTGTTTCTGGCCAGGCATTCCTGCCTAGGCAGGGGTGTTTCTTCTGCCCCCCTGCTACCTTCCCCAATTAAGTAATGAATTCAGAATATATAGAGAGGGAAGATGCGAGAGCTGGAGTCCCCTCTGTGCATTACAGCCTGCTGATCAGGATGTGGGAGACCTATATTCGGGGCCTTCTTGTGCCAGGGAAATTGAGGTCAGGCTTTCCAGTAGAGCGATGATGACCCAGACAAAAACGAACCAAATTTTTTGGATGGAACATATTCTTCTTCAGTCTTTTTCCTCTTAAAGCACAACACAGAAAAATTGAAAATAAACTTTAAAGTTTTCTCTCAGAATAAATGGCAAAAGTATTTTTACACTAATTTTGAAAATAGCGTTACTAATTGATTTTGTAACTTCAAAGGCTTCTCATAACAAGCAGGAACTTGAAGTAAACTGTGTTTCAAAATTTCTAGTATTGGGTAATTCAATTCCTTTATGCTATAGGCAAAGTGTAGTTGTCTTCTGATTTACTTCATTATAATGGATTATGTGAGTGCATGCTGCATGCATTTTCCAAGGGCTTCTCTTTGTTTTTCTCTAGAAAAAAGAATTAGAATTTCAGTTCTTCCGTATTTGATTTATTAGATTGGGTTAAATTTTGTTTCTAAGCTTTTCAAAATAGTGTTTAATTTTGTTTCCAGCTCAGCAGTGTTAAGGCCTTCTATTTTCAGCCTATTGGATTTCCCTCTATTTTAGAGGCACTTCAACAAAGAAGATGCTCAGCTGTCCTAGTGCAGCTCCACTGCTAGAAGAATTTGTTGTAATTTAAAGGGGAAAATATTTTAAAATAGCTGGAAGTACTTTCTATGTTCTAACCCCTTAATATATTTTCATTATTCGTAAAGAAATAGTTCAGATTTAGATTCAGTAAGCTCATAGCTGGTGCAGATATTTAATTTTCTTCTTCAGAATATCTTTAAAACGAATCTGAGGTTGCCTCCAGAGTTTTTGGAAATGTTTCTTTTTGTGAACACGTCCCAGGAGAGCACAGCACCTGTGCTGTGGTAGGGGATGCCCCGGGGTGCCGCATCCTGTCCCGCTGGTACCGCAGTGCTCGGAGTGGGGAAGGCACGGGGAGCTCCGCAGGTGATACTGCATCAAAATCAAACACGTCTACTCTTGCCTTGGCTACTTCTGTAGCTCCTTGTGCAACTACTGCCACCGAGTTTCTGCATTTCTTTCCTAAGGCTGTAAAAAGATGTCAATCCTAACACCCATCCTGATCTAAACCTACAAATGTCTTCTATCTTTTCATATTCAATATAAATCAGTGGTAGCAATTTAATTAAAATTTGATATCTTCATCAGTGGACAGTTCGGAGCACGTGCATGGGATTTGTTATGGGTCAGATCATTTATGGATCTTTATTTAAAGAAGGTGGAGTTAAGCGAGATATGTGTCTGCCTGCCTGTTCTTGTGGGACGTTGGAGCTTTATGAGCACCTGAAGCGCCATCAAAATCTTGGTATTATGTAATGTACAAAAAAAGATTTCTGTAGTTGACTAGAAAGGTTATTCTTTTGATTCCTTTTTGTTGATACTAACAACAGAAATTTGTTTTGTTTATTAATGCAAACAGTCTTACAATACCTTTCTAGCAACTTTTTTTTCTGCTGTAATAGGTGACAGGTGAAAATGCCAAGCATTAAAAAATGTCATGGAGCTCTGATTTAGAGGTCTCATCACCTGGATGCAAGAAATCTGGGGTTTTCTGTTGGTGATTTTCATTCTGGGTTTGTTTATGGTTTTTTGTACCTGATCCAGGCAAAAATTCTCTGAAAGCAGAGAAATTCCCTTGTGGAAGGAGCAGAACTTGGACCACCTTTTTTAATGAATGAAATGGGAGGTTTCTTTCAGGGATTACCTGTTTTTTGTGTCAACATAAGTTTCCCTGCTATTGTTCATGTTCTTGGAATGCTTTATAAAACTTAATATCTACCTGTGGGCAGCTCTTACCAGTATAATTCTGTGGGTGACTGTCAGAGCCAATAAAAGGCATAAACCTTATTTAAAATCTGCCCTCTCTCTAGGGCAAGTCCTGACTTAATTTTCATAGCTTGTATTGTAGTCCGTTCCTTTGCGATCAAATTGTATTTTAATAAAATACTGTAATTAGTAATATTGATTTGCTTAATTCTGTGGTGTAAAAGAACAAATAGCACTGCTCTCTGAATATGCTGTTAATGTCAGGGGAGCATGGTTTCATATCTCTTTGTAGTAATAAAGCCATGCTGGTTTGTGATAGGACCATTCATACTCCTTCTCCAGCATTTCTGCTCTTACTAGTACTGAGCCAATTCTGTTGTAATGCCAGAAGAGGCTAACAGCAGCATTTCAGTTCTATCAAAAGCCATGTTTTCTGAGACAGTTTCACATATTGTTTCATAAAGAAACAATAAAAATAATCATAGTAGCGAGTTGAGCAATGCTCTGCAGAAATCTATACTCTTAAGTAAAGGATTTGATTTGGAGGAAGTTGTGAAATAAGCAATTAAAGAAGATTAAAGCTCTGCACTATGTGGAGCACAGCAGATTTGAATGCTGTTTTGCTCTGAGTAGCTGGAAAGCCTTGTATGGTCTCTTTGCTGCTGTGATGCATCCCTAACCTCAGCTCTACCACGCCTGTCATTTACAGTCCAAGCCCTGCAGGCCATCGGGTTTCTTTTATTTTCTTTTATTTTGTTTAAATGCATGTTTGTACTGACTTTGAACAAGGGGCCTCAATCCGGTTGAGGCCTTTGGCGCATGCTGGAATGAAAACACATAATTGCAGAAGATTTCCCCCTTTCATTTCATGCTGACCTACATTTGTACTCTGCTGACATACTAGAGCTACGTGAGTGTTTATTGTAATGTATTCCCGTTAAGTGTCTTCCATTCCCGTTTCAGTGTAGAATGCACAGATCAGTCTAATGCTGGAGTTTGATGGCACTCTCTGAGGCCCCTTAGCACAAGTCCCATCAGTGTCAGAAAGTGATGTGAGTGTGTGAAGCGAGCACCAGCTCAGCTGGCAAATCAAGTGTAATTAATGACCGCTCAGCCAGGCTGAAACCAAGCCCAACCCAGTGGAGAGTAAGGAGAAAAATAAACTGTCCTCAAGTGCTGCCATATTATTAGCATTCATTTAGCAGAAAAACACATTAAACTATTATTTTAATTGATGTAACTTAGTAAACTTCCACAGTCTTGAAAGAGAAACTGTGTAGCTGTCATTCGTTTGACAATCTCTGGAAATGCCTGGTGTCACTCTAAGGTACTGCTTTGGGAAACGTGTCTGATTTCCTTCTATCTTTTCTACATCCATAAATAATAATTCTTGTAATCTTTATGCAGAAATACAATTTCCTCTGAAACAAAGAAAAACTGTTTTTTTCTGTTCTTAGTCCATTTGTAGCTTCTAACTAAAAGTAATTATTGATTCTCTATCTGTATTGCTTTTTATGAACGTTAATGAATGTAACTGGGCTAAATGGGAGTTACTTTGCAAAGCATGTCAAGATTAGCATGAAAAAGAGGTGTAGAAATTTCCCTGAAATCATTTAAGGCTGAGAAAAGCTTTCATTTTTGTCTGACTGTTTATAATTGCATAATTAAAAAATTGACAACATGAAGAATGCTGCATTGCTTCAATAGGAAACATTGGGGCATTTTGCTCCAGTACATACTGGTGAGAGCTCGGAGCAGCTGGTTTACCCCAGTTTGAACTGTGAGCTGGAGAGAGATTTCTCAGGTCTCTGGTACCCTGACTGGGACACCCACACAATAGACAGAGGCGTCTGTGCTACATTGAGGTAGGGAGCAGTACAATGACAGCAGGAACAAACCATATTTTTGTAAAACATTTCAATAATGGATTTTCATGAGCTGGAAGGCATAAAGGACCATCGCCTTAATGCTTAATCCTTTATCCTACATATGCATTTTCTCTGTTTTCGATATACACTGTGTATTTTTATACTTTGTACAATCCAGTTGTTATATCCCAAGTCAAGAGACTTCTAGAAGTTTTTTTAGGATTCCATTCAATAAGCAAATCTTTAATTACAAAGAAAAGCTTCTCTGTTTAACAGTTTTAGCATATAATTCTCTATGAAATTTTCTTATTGTCACTGAGTTAAAACTACACTTTGACAAATCTGTTTTAAATGATTTGTAGGGAGCTTCTAGCAGTCTTTTTAAGGAAGATTTTCAACAGAGAATATTTGTACAGTACTCTAATTGCCTAATTTTCTTACCTCTACCATAATATATTTCATATCAAGTACTCAGTGATTCATGTCTCATTATAAACTTGGAATTATGAGGTCAAAGTGGAGTGTATTGACTGCTTGGGGCAGAGAGAGGAGCAGCGTTGATGGGTTGTGAAGAGGAAGCCATGTTCCTCTGGGAAATTGGTAAAAATAGCACATGTGAAACAAAACTTAAGATCAACATGTAATTGCTGAAGCACCAGTCAATTTACAGGGAATTTTCCACATAAGAGCTCTGACACAATTCTGTGAACTCATTTTATAATAGTAGAAAATGTGAGTAATAAAGTGCTTGATGTTCAGATTTTCTGGTATTGGGCATATTTAGCATGTTACAGTAATAGCCATCTCTTTAACTAAGTGATAATTACTTTAGGAGAGATGCTCTAGAGGCTATTGCAAATGCATATTTTGTGTTTTCATGAAACTTGCCTTGAATCCTTTTCTGGGGAGAGCAGAACAGAACTATTTTTTTCCCCTAATCTAGTTCATATATTGGAAGTGTCACTTTGGTTTGTATGTCCTTTAATCATTGCTTAGTCCATTTGTATGATTTTAACCCTATATTTTTTTTTATTTGTAGTAATATTAGATTACAGTAAAAATGATTAAGATCCAGTTTTAAAAATGTGTTTAAAATTCACTGAGTTTTCTGTTTGTTCCCACAGGATTATGTTCAGAAACTGTACCCGTAACTGATGCGTCACACAGTGAATCAGCTGAAGAAAGCCCTTTCCGTCCCCCTTCCCATTCTTTTTCCACCGTCTTCGATGAGGACAAGCCAATAGCCAGCAGTGGAACTTACAACTTGGACTTCGATAACATTGAGTTGGTTGATTCTCTCCATGCCTTAGGACCGAGCTCTCCAGAATCGAAGAATCGTGACCCCAAAGTGAATGTTCGAAGAAAATCTACTGATTCAGTCCCAGTTTCCAAATCTACGTTGTCTCGATCTCTTAGCTTGCAAGCTAGTGATTTTGATGGAGCGTCTTATCTTGGCAACAGCGAGACATTAGCACCGGCAGCAGATGTGTATGGTACTGGTTCAAGTAGTGCTTCTAGTACCCTTAAGAGAACAAAGAAGTCCAGACCAGCTTCCTTAAAAAAGAAGCAGTCAGCAAAAAAATCTCTGGATGCTCCACCAGTGAAGGAAACACCACAAGAACCATCTGACCTTGGCCAAGCAGCTTGTGCCCCAGGTGAGGATAAAACAGTATCCGAAGCAAAGGCTGACTCAGTAAAGCCCGAATGTACTGAACCTTCTAAAATCTCTGCTGAGAAACAGGAGGCCCCACCTGTGCCTGAAGGATCCCACCCTTTGGATCCAGAGAGTTTTGAAGGGATTAGTGCATTTAGCACTGGAGGCAGCAAAGTACAAAACTCTCCCCCTGCCAATAAGAAAACACTACCTCTTACAACGGCACCAGAGGCTGTGGAGGTGACTCCGCCTGACACTGGAGGACAAGAAGACCCTCCGGTCAAAGGCATTGCGGTGAGGCTGGAGTTCGATTATTCTGAAGAAAAAGGGGTGAGTGAAGACCAGCAGGAGAGTACTCCTCCTCCCAAAAAAGCAGGTAAAAAGCCTGGTGCTAAAATGCCACTACGGAGGCCAAAGACTAAAAAGTCAGTGGAGAAGCTTGACAATGCTCCAACCACACCAACCAAGTCACCCACGGATCCAAACGAAATCCCTATCACAAAAGGCTCTTATACTTTTGATATTGACAAGTGGGATGATCCCAATTTTAACCCGTTCTCCTCTAGTACGAAAATGCAAGAATCGCCCAAACTGCCTCAACAAACGTACAGTTTTGAGCCAGACATGTGTGAGGACTCTATTGACCCTTTCAAGTCTTCTTCTAAGATAGCCAGCTCGCCCTCTAAATCTCCAGCTTCCTTTGAGATACCAGCCAGTGCCAATGAAACAAACGGAACTGAAGGAGACAACTCAAATAAACCTGCAAAAAAGAAGAAGACGCCACTAAAAACGTAAGTTAAAGGGCACAGATATTTCTAAATTAGAAGAAGCACGTTCCTACCCCTTAGCACAGTTACACGGGCTTTAGATCTGAATAGAGAAAGGAAGATGACATTGAGTGTTGGTAGCCACACAGCTGAACTCATGCTGGGGGTCTGTATGTGTTCTCCCTCAACCTGTTTCCTCAATAGCTTGATGTTTCCAGACCAAAGGGGAGAACCAGGGCTACATCGAGCCAGGTTAGGCCACCAGTCTGGCAATTAGATCTTTGAAGTCTTGGGGCTCAGTGTAGCTTCGAATCTGATTAAGTCCCAGTTTTATCAATTTTGTGCCAAATTTTCTGTGACCTCATCTTGGGAATCTGATACTGTTGAAGGTGATCAAAGTGTTCACACCAGTAAAGACTATTTTATGAATCATAGTTTTTGGGAGTGGGATGTGAAATAGTAAGGCAATGACAAATCTCCTATTGCACACAGCAGGAAGGTGGTTTTATTTAGTGACTTACGGCATTTAAAAGAAAATAACCTGAAACAGAAGACTGCGGTATTGAAATATATTTTTTAAAATACAAGACTACAAAATGTGAAAAATTCCCTTTCTGTGAAAGAGCTTACAATTCTGCAGAAGGGTTTAAAGTTCCCAGACAGCTACACGTTAGGGAAATATCCAACTTTTAGACACACTTGACAAATTGCAGGGTAAATTCTCTAGCTTGTTGTATTTAGATATTTGGTTAAAAACCTCAATGGCTAGTTGCATTGATTCCATGGTTAACTTGCTGGTGTGCATGTTACCTTATCTGTTCAGACATGAATATTTTGAGTTGGTAATCAGTAAGTTTATATCCCATTTATCTGAAACTGATATCCGGTGTGTATCTATAAGAAAGTATCTCGGTGCATGTCCTTTTATGGTTTAAATGTTTCAGCTGGCTAACAAAAATGTGACTAAAAAATTTTAAAAGTCTGGCAATTTGAAGATAACCTGGTAAATATAAATATAAAAATTTAAATATAAAATATAAATATAAATACAAAAGATGACCTCCCTTACAGAGTGAGATGGAGATTATTCAGCTTTTCCTGAGCAGCCTGCTGCCCTCTAGGCTTCTTATTCAGGTCCCTTGCCACATTTGAGGAAGCTTGTGCCATTTTTTTCTTTCTAGGGGCATTTCTGATTTATGGAAAGTACAGACCACTGTATAGTTGAGTTGTTTTTTGAGGAAGGAGCCTGTTTTTTCTGATGTTGCTTCTTTTTGAGGTATGCCTGAAATGCAGCTGAAATTAAGGTGGGAATTAAGATGCACGATAAGCTGAAATATTTTCCAAGCCTGCAGTCCAAAGGAGTTTGGTCCAAACCAAGAAGACTTAAAAGACTGACTGCAAGAGAAAAACAAATTTTAATATCACCAATTCCTTAAGTCTGATACTTGCAGCCAGCCAGTCTCCCTCTGTCTTCCAGTAGCTGCAGTGGAGTTGACAGACCCCTGGCATAAACCTCTTGAGTCCACTCTGCTGTGAATATTAGAATGAATTCCAAAGTTGTTAATTTAGGGGCAACATGAGCTTACAAACAGTTTGCTAAACCACCTTTGTCCTTGGGAAAATTCATCACTGGAAGGCCCTGTCCCACAGTCACAAAGTTCAGGGCTGGTCTTTATCATGGTGGAAGAAGTGAAACTACCCTAGAGCTGGGCTTACAGGTGCTTGGGTCAGGAGGCTGCAGGAATTCCCAGCCCTTGCTTGGGACTGCTTTCACTGCCTTGTGTTACGTGTCTGCTCGCTGCAGCCCCGTAACCTATTTTTGCAAGTGGTTTCTAACAAAGAGGAGAATCTGCATATTAATACACAGTGCAGCCTGCAGCCGTAATACTTTCTGGAAGAAAATTAGGCTAAGGCTTGTTGGGGGATGTCAGGGGAAACAGTGGCTTCATTTGTCTCTGCCTGTCTCTGGTCTCTGTTCTCCATGAAAGGGCCCTCGGCGTGGTTCCTCCATGGGGTCCAGTGCAGGAGAACCCCTGACCAGGCAGGGAGATGGGGTGTAGGACCCTCCTTGGCAGTGCTCCCATGGTGGGACAGGAGGGAGAACCCAGTGCAAAATGCTTCAGCTCCAAGGGGCAGAAAGGAAGTTGTTTGGGTTAGGAAATGATACTGTAATATACCAGAATTTCTAAAATTAATGGACAATTTTGCAAAACCAGGAGTTTTTATTAGCACTGTTGAGGGGTGCAGAAATAAACCTCTGTGGACCAGTTCGAAAATGTGTTCCTCATATGGAAAGACTGTGATTTCTAGATTAGACCTATGGGAGGTGAAGAAGCCAGGCATGAGTTTAAGCCATTGCTAAGCTGTACTACTTTGAATTTGTGCCATATGCTGGGTTTTACCTGTGTTAAATCAATAAAAATAATCAGTTTTTATTCTCAAATGAAACCTGCAGCAGTCTAAGCATTGACCTCCATGTGAAAAGATGAGATTTTTAGAAGAGATGTCAGCTCAACGCAAATTACTCTCTGGCCGTATACCTAAGTGCTGAGCTGTTTTGAGGTAGATCATATTGCTCAGATGATGCTGAACAAGGAGCAGCTGGTGCATCCCGAGTGCCTGCTTATAGTGATGAGTAAAAATGGGTGGCTTTTATAGACATTGCTCTCAAAACTGTTGGATGATTGGAGGCTGTGTTTAGAAACGCAAGGTGCCAGCTTTCAGGAGCATTGCACGTGAGAAGAGCCAAGCAGAATCTGTCAAGCATATGAGTAGATGAAAACTTTTCTTAGCCTTAATTGTTTGGCAAGGTTTTCTTCTGGTTTTGGGGCAATCAATTTGTTCTGTCAGAACACAAAGTTAGGTTTCAGTAAGAGCCAAGGTAGATGAGATTTAACGAAATGTCATTTTCTTTCTTGAGTTAGGTAAATGATTTGAAATGGTCAAGTAGCTTTTACTGTACTGTTGTAACAAATCAGCAGACATGAAGAAACCTTGCATAACTGTGCTCTTTCCTTAAGTTTAACTGCCATTCAAGAACAGTTTTACATCCCATAAAATAACAATTACGGTGTTTTGAAAAGAAAGCAGGTGGCTACCACCAGGGAAGGCAAGGACGGTTAGTATGTTCAAAAGAACTTAACTTGGAAGCATCAGCTTTGAAAAATGTGTTTTGTAAGATGAAAGTGTGTTAAAAATGTAACACTGCATTTGAAAACATTGAAGGACTTGATGAATATTTTTTTTTCTCCGCATCTATTTCACAATAAAAAGTAGTGGTTAAGATTATACAGGTAGAAAATATGCATGATCAGACTGCCTTAACACATTAACATTAACAGTATTTGTAGGTTTATCTTTTTTGTCAGTTCCTTCTGTCTGTCTCTCTTTTCTTTGTCTTATTTGTCTTAGGATGGTAGAAGATGTGATGTCTGTATGTTCTCTGTTGTAAGTAATTCTAAGCTAACAATTCAAGTTTCCTCTTTGATTTATGGGCTTTTTAATTTTACTTATTTATTTTGCAGCATGATCAGTTATGATTCAGCATGAAGCTTTTATGTTAACTAATTCACCTCACTGGCACATATGAAAGCTATTTTAAGTAAGATGCCCAGCTGTGAATGAGTTTGAGGAATCTATTGCCTCATTATCTGTTTGCCTATCAAAGAAGATCCTCTTTTAAAAAGTATATAGATTTTTTACCCTGGAGCTAAAATATGAAAGTTGTATTTCTACCATTTTACAACAACATTGTACAATGTCTTCTGTAAATACTGCATGAAGTGTTTCTCCTTCTTAAAGGAATAAGTTATCCTAATTACTTCTAAAGCATAACTAGATAATTAGTAGCATCGAACACACCAATTTTCAGCTGTCCAATTTATTTTCCCCTCTAGATGTGGTATTGATTTACCCTCTACCGATTGAAACCTACCATTACAATTTCTAGTGTTGATCTTGCCATCATTGATCCGGGATGAGCTGGTGGGCAGTAATTTTTGCCACTGCATCTCAGTTCAAACTTTTAAGTCTTTATCAGCGGGTTTGCTGTGATATTTTTCTTCCTCTTCTAGCAAGTAACAGAAATGTGCTTGAATAACTCTGACGATATGCATTGAGAGAACAAGTAGATAATTGGTTTGTTTCCTGGTTAGAAAATATTTTTAACGAGTTGTGAATAAACATAAAGGCAACATTCATAATTATACACCAAGACATAATGTATGTTCCTCATTCCTTTTGCCTGACTGAAACCTGTGGGATTTGAAGGGCTACAGTGTCTATGCTCCCAGTCTGCACTGTGAGCTGTCAGGGGAACTGGAAGCAGAATTGCCATATTTGTTGTACATGTTTTAAAGAGGTTCCATTGTGCACATTTGTAACGTTAGAGCTTTGTTCTGGCATCTTGGGAACAGCATCTGCTTCAGCTGCTTTTATGTAGTTCATTGAAAGCATACCAACTTTGTTCTCAGTGATATACGGGATCATTGGAACTTACTGCCCAAGTTTATCACAGTTTTAATTCTCAGGTAAAGATGTGGTTTAGTCCTAATTTTCAAATGGGAAACCGAAGCAGACAGAAGCTAAATAATTTGCTTAAGGCCACTGAGGATGTCTGTGGTGGAGCAGGGATTTGAATTGCAATTGAGCAGCAACTCTGTTCTGTAAATATATGTCAGTAGTCAGCATGAAAAATATGGCACTCCTGCTTTTCTCAGCTTTTGGGGAATTGAGGCCTGTTCCAAGTGCATGACAAGAATATGTACCTATGGCATGTTTTTCTGTGGTGCTGCTGCCTAATGGATGGGATTTTAAAGCAGAGGGCTTACAGAGGTTGCACTGTCTGTGGCTGTCTCTTGCCTAGTGTGCAATGACCTATTTATTGCTGGTATTACCATATTAACTGTTTTAACTTTGTTTTCAGTGATACATTTAGGGTGAAAAAATCACCAAAAAGATCCCCACTATCTGATCCTCCTTCTCAGGTAAAGTACTGCCTTATTTTGATGCATGTAATTTGTGTTCTTGTAGGGGCAAAAAAGGGAAATCTGATTTATTTAATTGTAGAATTGTACATTTAATAATAGAAGAGGTTTTTGTAAAGAATATAAGTGTATTGGTGTCCAAATATAGCACATTGGGCTATAATCATAAGGTATTAACCTTCTGGTCTCTAGAAGCATGTATACAACATGTATTAGATCTAGTATTTGCTCTGGGAATTCCAGTTAGAGTAAATGTACTCTCCTGGAAAATCCTACGTTACAATGGAGCGACAATATGAATAAATACCTTCAATCAGTTGTCTGAAAAACTAGATGTAACTATCCACCCTGGAATTTTTAGATCAGAAAGTAAGACACTAAATGCATCAAATTGCTGGTCTGGAAGGGAAGTAGAAATAAAACAAGTGGGCTGATCTACCACGAACATGTGCTTGGATGGTTTTATTCCTTGTTGTAAACTGCCAGCAGGTGGTTTTCTTGGAAGAGAAGTTAACAAAAGCTGTTCTGCCTACAAAGACCTCACTGCTTTGATGTGGCACAGCTCCTTCCATGCTGCTGTTCGTCTTCCTGTTATCCATCCTACCCTTTTATTTGTGCTGCTTGGCAGCCTAGAAGCAAAGAAAAAGGGTTCGTGACCTCGCAGACCTACGAAGGTTTGCTCTTATGATGGAAGCCTAAAAAGTCAGTTTTGGTAGTCAGAGATTTCAGTCATGGGTGATGTGTGCCATTTATGTCAAGTGCCTAACAGATTTAAGTGGCACGGGATTTTCTTTCTTCCTTGTTATCAAGGCAGCTTTGCAATTCGAGTGTTTATCATCAAAGAGTTTAGTTACACTGGGAAAACTTGCTGCTAGTAGAGTCCTAAGTGAACTACTTTAACATTTTTCATTAAGTGTTTTATACAGAGCTGCAGCAAAGAGTACGGAATTAAAAAGATGACTCTGGTCATGAAAAGAAATTCAGAGAGTTAACTATTCAATGTGTTAATGGAAGATAATAGAATTAATTGGCCCTTGTTTTCTGCAGGATCCCACTCCACTGCCTACTCCAGAAACGCCTCCCGTCATATCCACGGTGGTTCATGCGACAGATGAGGAGAAACTGGCATCTTCAGTGACCAGTCAGAAATGGACCTGCATGACTGTGGACCTGAACACGGATAAGCAGGATTACCCGCAACCGTCTGATCTGTCTACATTTGTTAATGAGACTAAGTTCAGCTCTCCTACAGAGGGTATGCCTTTAAAAGGACTGTCTGCATCCAGCTAATGTTATATTTATTGTGAGAGGGGTTTTGCTTTGTTCGAGGATGTTGGCGTGTACTTTGTTGAATGGAAACCATATGATTTGGGAACCCTAAAAAATTATGCTCTTTGGACCAGTCTGGGAAACTTGGTGCTTAAGCTGAATGTAAGACCCCAATAGTCCGACCTTGAGTTTTCAAGAAAGAGTAGAGAGGAAGCTTAAAGGAAAATGAAAGGGACCTTCAGAGGAAGGCTTTTGCTTCCTTTGTATGGTGATTGTAGACATGCTCTGTGCTCTGTGCATGCTACCTGTTCTCTCTGTGCCTTCACAGGAGACTGGGGTCTGATACTGCTCTCAGTTAGTGCTTTTGGATCCAGAGGCACTGAACTGATTTTGCCTGAGCCCGTTCCTCTAACCTGAATGGGAGAAGGTCCCAGGTTAAAATTCTGCTCAATGTTTGTGTATTGCATTGAGACCCTTAACATGGTGCCTCTCCTCCAAGTTCCTAGGATCCAGGTATCTTTATGCATAAAAATATTCAAGATATCCCCTGCATAAGATGGTTATCATTCACGTGCCGGATAAAATTTCCTTCTAGGTCAGTTTATTAAGATTTTTTCCTGTCATACCTTCCTATAAGCAGTTGTGAGCTAAAGCTGGAAGTTTCTGTTAAGAGAACTGTCATTCCAGGTCTGTGAAATGTGGAAGAATTTAGAAAATTTTCATGTGGCCTTCCTTGGGGTTACCAGAGGGAATACTGCTTTGCAACATCTGCTCCGAGGGCAGATTTTCAGCTTTGTGGGCAGTAAGAATGTATGAGTTTAACTTGGCTTAAACTTTTTCTTCTTGATCAGAATTTATTTTTTTTCCCTAACCTTTCAACCCATGTCCCAGTCTACCATTAAAGCTACTTTATGCCATTTTACAGTGGATCTGAGAAGTTTTTGCCTAACTTGTCTAATTAGGAACTGCTAAGCTTTTAGGTCAAATGTGTTTGACATTAACAGGCACAAATAATCATAGTGGTTTTAATGGCACTGCACATGTTCGTATGGACGTGCTTATGTGTTTGCATGGCCTGGGCTTTTTGGAAATCTGTTGAGTCTTCTGTACAGATAAGTATTTCAGTCTGGATAAATCCATTTAGCTTTATTGTCAAATTACAAATTTTAGACATCAGCTTCATTTGTATTAAAAAAAATTAACTTAAAAGAAATACTTTTTAGAAGATAAGCCCCCCAGATCTGGGAGAATGGAAATTATATGGAAGGAAATGGAACAAAAGAATAGTGAGAGATACTCTAAGGCAATTATTTTAGCTATCAAAGTGGGTAGAAGAAAGTGAGCAAAGCTCCTAATTAAATGCTAATTGTCTTGTCTCATGTGTGCTGCATGGTATAGTCGGAGTTTCAGATTACATGATAATTATAATCAACAATGCTTCCGCTTTTCAGATCTCTTAAAAATAATAATTTTTCCCCCTTAACAGTCTTGTTCCTGTGGGGTTGAGAAATTTTTGAGTAATTCCAGGGCTGTTTCTCAGTGCGAATATTTTTACTCCTCTCAGATACTAGTATGAGTGCTATCCTGTAACCTAACACGGCTTTTGTACAGATACAGCCCAACTACTGAGTCAGCCAATACATCCAGCTCTCATCTGTTGCATGCGCTGCTTATAACTGCTGCCATTTTCGTGTTGCACAGACCAGAAATAAGCAGTGATTATTAGCAGAAAATTCTGATGTTATCTTGCAGCTATTTGTAGGAGGAGTTGGAGGACATCACTTAGTAAGTCTATTGTATGTCTTTACAAAAGATAATTATCTTACTTCATGGGATATCCTGGGCATTTGTAATTTTGAATGTATAGAGATAACCGGAGCCTAAGATTTTGGAGGGGAGATGATGTCTTAAGAGGAGATACCTGCGAGAGGAGGTAGAGTCTAATTGTGCGGGAAACTTCTGAGAGCAATGAGACAAAACAGACTGTGTTTAGCAAGCCATGTTATTCCTTTTGTTTCTAGCTGAAGTATTTCCATCTGTCTCCGGCCTTTTTTTTAAATCAGTAAAGTTAAATACGTGTTGCCCCCAGTTTGGATTGCAACTGCAAAGCTGCTACCAGCCCCGCAGGCAGATGGAAGCTCGCTGCCGACTGTGCCAGCAGAGGACAGTGCCGGTACATCCCCTGCCCTACCCGTGAGGGTGCCTTCGTGCTCGCTCACGGATTGCTCTCTGGGGTCGTAAAGCTGCCCATAAACGTTTGTGATGCACTTCGTTGGGCTGTGTGAAGATAAATGAAATACAGAAAGGCAGTTACTAAACACTGGATGCTGTTAGCTGCTATTTCATGCTTTCTCCTGCAATTCTGCATCTAGTAGGTGGTTTGAATCTCATCCTTCTAGTTTTGGTTTTGCTTTCAGTAGGAAGAAGCTTGTATCTGATACCAGGAGGTTGTCCATCTTGCCTGGCTCCCTATTACTATTAAAAACATATGATGCTAGGAATTTAAACGTGAGGAGCCTGCTATTATAGCATTCTCTTCACTTAGGCGTTTTACTATTAATATCTCCCACATGTCAGGTACTGAGAGTATGAGGCTGTTCCTCTTCAGTGGTTGCTTGACAAAATACATAGACTTGTGGAATTGCAGTGCTTGTACTCTATGGTGCTTTTTATTATACAAAAATTTCGAGCATTGTAAACTCACATTGCACCCTCTGAAACTCTTTTTTTAACAAAACAGGTAAGAGATTGTCATAGGGTGGGTTTGTTTTTAAAGAACAAATGTTTCAATCAAACCATCTTTCTGATACAAGCCCTGCTTTTTAAAAGCTGTGCAAATTATAGCACCTACTTCTATCATAATGTAAATGCTAGTGTGCCCTTTATTAGAATTTATCTATAATGGAAATTAAATTATACAAGTGGTTTATTGAATTAATTTATGGAAACAGAGTAAAATACAGCATTAGGACAAATTAATTACGTTTTTTAATTTTTAAATTAAGATGTAATTGGACAAAGTTTTTGCTTTTATTTGGGTGCAGGAAGGTATGCTCCCTTTTCCATTTTGCTGTGTTTTATCTGTCTGCCTCTGTATCAGCTCCTGAGTGACCAT
This sequence comes from Strix uralensis, assembly GCF_047716275.1. Classification (NCBI taxonomy): domain Eukaryota; kingdom Metazoa; phylum Chordata; class Aves; order Strigiformes; family Strigidae; genus Strix; species Strix uralensis. Next base: position 37,603,835 of record NC_133978.1, read on the forward strand.
GGATTGGAAAGAAATGCTGGTTATTCCCTCCAGTGTAATTAGGAGATTAGAAGTAGAGAAGCAGTAAAGATTTGCATTTTTATAAGGGTTTAGATTTAGGGTTCTTTATGAATCTTCCTGCCTTAGGCTTTTTCTCTGAAACTAAAATGTGGAAACAGCCCAGTAAGCTGGACTGTTTTCTCACCCGTTATTCAATGAGCATACAAGTATTTTATGTATCTTTTTATGTTAAGTGATACCACAGTAATCCTTCTTAATTAAGAATTTTGTGATAAACATTAAAAAATAGAAATTATTTCATTTCCCAACAGCTTTTAAAATATTTTAGCATACATTAAAGGAAATTGATATCGGCATTACCAGTTACTGTAAAATGTGTTTTCTGTGATAAGATAACATGATAGAGGAAAGTTATCTGTGCTCTGAAAGCACTCTGAAACTTTCTTAATATTCTGGCCCCTGGGGAAGAATCTTCAGCAAATTAGTAAAGCTGAAATTTTTCAGGCAAATTAATTTGCCTGAAATGTATCATAGGTTCACTGTTGAAAATCAGTGAAAATCAGTGCACCTTCTGCTTTCTCTCTGTATATTCTATTTTTAATATCTCATAGAAAAGTATTAAGCAGAATGGGAATGGCCCTTGTAAATGAGAACAGATCTCATTTACTTCTGCAAAAATAATTTCATGGCATGTATTTAATGGCTCTTTTTTTGTTTCTGTTGCAGAATTGGAATATGGCAACTCATATGAAATAGAATATATGGAGAAAATAGGCTCTTCTGTGCCTGTAAGTCCTCACTTTCATTTCCATTCATTTGCATTCCCTTGTCATAATATACTACCTTGATAATGCCATCAGCCTCACTACCCCTTAAATTAATTATAATGTGCCTGCAGCAGATTTGCAAAACCAGTTCCTTTAAATAGGCATAACTGGGGTAAATTGCATGTGCTTTGTTGTCCTATATCCTGTAGAGCTTGTTCCATTTTACTACTTTATTTTTAAGCTAGCATCATAGTAGTTCTTTCTGGAGATTAAAAGCAAATCAGTATTTCCAGCAGTGTAGAGTACAGAGCTGTCTACACCAGCTATTGAACTATTTTAAGAAACTGAGAGTAAAGCTTTGAAGAAGATGGAGGGGATCAGGAGAGAATGCAGAATGAATGTGAAATATGGAATGTGGTACTATACGTTATCAGTTGTTTTGCCTTACTTCTATTTAATTCATGATAGCTTGACTAGATCCAATGGGGGTATATCCACAAGGGAAGTTAGAAAAATCAAGCATGTATGTCAGGTGCTTAAACTGATGAGAAGTTTCAATGAATATTTTAGTAACACTTGCAGTCAAGGGATGCCTCCTGCCTGACAGGACCAGAAATCTGATTAACCCCAAAGTGATAGAAGAAGAGCCATTACAAAGAGTGAACTGTTTAGGTTTTGTTCTTTAATGGTTTCTTCCTTAAAGGGATCATCTCAGTATCAGTTAGCATATATATTACAGTCCTATATTATTAGTTGTCTGTCAAGTAATTTGGTCACTTAAGGCTTCAGTGACCTGAATTAGCTTTAATGGAGAATGGTTGAGTTGCTTAATGAGTCTTTCTTTTCCTGTTGCCAGCAGGATGATAGCACCCCGAAGAAACAATCTTTATATCTAATGTTTGATGCACAGCAGGAAAGCCCAGTCAAATCACCTCCCATCAGACTGTCTGATTCCACAACACCATGCTCAGGGTATGTCACTGCAAGTAAATTCAGCAATGGAAAAGGATGTCAGGGAAATGGGTTACCATCATAGCACGTAGACAGGCAATTCTTCCTCTCTCTGCCTCTGTGTTGCTGAATTGTTTGTTTAAAAATAGATTCCCATCTGTGTACACATATGATAGAGAATAAAGGACAAAGATACAGAAGTTTTATGAAGGGAGGGAATAAGGACATTTATTTCTCCTTCGTATTCTTACTAGAGTCCGTGTGGCAGCTGTTTCACTAGACAATGGCTTTCGACTTGCAGGGTTTTTTTTCTCAGATATTGAGGTTATTTTCATGTCAATCTGGAAATCTAATTGCAACTTTTCACTTGGCCTTTTCCAGATATATTTTCTGAACAAGGAGTCTAGTTCATAAGAACAGGATGTGGGGGTTGTATTTACTTCCAAAAATTTTGCTTGTTAAGGACATCTGTTCTTGTTAGTAAAAGTTGATTGCTGGGAGAGATGTAGGTCACAATGAGAAAGGGGTAAAAAGGCAAGTGAGAAATATTTAAGGAATGTGCATAACATTTCTGATAGAACTGGCTTTCTATAGATGGCTCCAGTGCAGTGCTTTGAAAGGATATTGCAAAGTGTTATGAGATACAATGATATAAAGTTGAGTTGAAACAATGTGTGTGTGTCTGTGTATATATATATATACATATATATATATATACACACACACACCCCCATGAAAGTAATGAAGAGGACTTGCTTAGTTGTTACCAGAAGCAGAATTGTAAGGGCCTTGCACTCCACCCTGAAAGCATGTACACAATCTTTTTCCAGGTCAAGCTTTGAAGACCCTGAAGCCCAGCAATCCTCTGGAATTAAAATACAACATCCAGCTTCCCGAGTCTTAGCTGCCAGCCAAGAGGCACACTTACAGTCACCTGACAAGTCAAAGCAGAAAGACCTAGAGCCCATGACCCTAGGAACAACTCCAGAGGCTATTGAAATAGTAAGTAAATTATGATAAGAGTTTGGGAATAATTTTCCCGCAGAAATTTCTCATTTCGTATAAGAGGTAGCAAAGGTGGATCTCAAAAGTAGAGTGAAACTCAACCTGATACTTAAAGATCTTGGTAGCAGCATGTGGTAGGACCCAAATGAGGGAGGTAGGTTGATGCAACTGATGGAATTCAGAATAATTTTCTGAATTCTTACCGTAGCTCACCATGTTCTTGTAATAACTTATTCCAAGTCAACACTTTGAAGTGCTTTTTTTCTCACACAGGCCTTCTTACAGTGTGCTTTAACGCAATATTTGAAGAAATATTTTATATATAAAATAAGGGGTTTGATACAAACATAGAGACATGATTTGTTCTGTTGCACATACTGTGAAATTTCAAAGTTTTGTTGTAAAAAACAGGTGCCCCTTCACATTCTTGTATAAATTGTTAACCATGTTGTTGTCATCTGATACTAATAATGTAAAATTCACTTTTTTGATGATTAGAACTCATTCCAGCTTCTAGTTAAATCACTTTTTTTCATGGCTTCTCTGGATTGTATTTGAATTAGTAGTGAGCCCTTCCTTGCTTCCAATCTGCGCTGCATACAGACTTCAGAGCATTGGTTCTCAAATTCATGAAGGTTTCCTCAAGGCCTCCACTTTTCCAGGCAAACTCGTTTCACAAATGCCTACAGCACTAGGCATGCTAAGCTGTATGACAATATATTTACTGAGGAGTCAAAACAAGAAGCAGCTCACTTTAATACTATGCTTAATTTATGTTATTGATGGTGTTGATACCATCTCACAAAACATTTTTTTATGAGCTTGAATACTTCTCTCATTGCAGGGACTTTTGGGTTTCAAATCCCAGTGGTCTTGGTTTTGTCATTCTAATTCTGTCCACCCTCATATTATGCATTTATCCTGATCATAATTGTGAACATAACATAGTTTATCCCCAATAAGCAGCTAAAAGACTTTGTAAAAACGCAAAAAAAGTCTTGCTGAGGTTCCCCTGTTTTGGTGGTCTTCAAAGCTTTTGGACTGCCTTAGAGATGCCTGAACTGAACATAAGCTATGGTATGGTCAAAACCTATGGTAACTTTGAAAACTATTGTAGAAATATCGAGAGTGGGCTGTGGTTCGTGGTTTGAGAGCCATTGCTTTAGAGGTGCTAAAATTACTTACTTCATGTTAATCTTGGAAAATTTACTCAGCTTTTAAATTAGGAAAATTGTTCTTGATATTTATCTGTTACATCTATGAATCGTGTATTCAAAAGTAATCTTCAGTGGGGCATGAAATTACTAGGAATCAAACATATGCAGACACGAATGTTGCTTTTGGCCTGAACTACTTGGGCAAAATCTCTGTTGCTTATTCTGTATCCTCCTTACCCTTCAGACATCTCCTGAAGACTCCTTTGTCTCTGCTGATGCTCTTCTTAATAGGATATCTAAGAAAACCTCAATATGTGATCAGCCTGAATATCTAGATCCTGACTTAGCAGAAAAGAACCCCCCAGTATTTGCTCAGAAACTTCAGGTTTGTAGCAGAAATATAAATGTCACTTTTCTTGAAGTCTGTCTATACAGAGGTAGAGGAATGCTTTGCCTCATCTGAAAGGGGTGGGGGGAGACTTGGAGGGGAGGTGGGAAAGAAGCAAAACAATGATTTGATTCTTTCCAAAGTAACTTTGGCCTTTCAGGAACTTCAGGAACAGAGATATTTTAATTTCATTCATATAATACATAAACTTAAATTTCATCAGCAGTTTCAGCTATCCTTTCAGCTATACCACTGATGTATCTATTTTGCAGAAGTCTTTACAAAGCAGGTCTTTTAAACTTGAACACAGGACTTGATGTGTGGAGAGCTGTCTTGACACCTGACCTTAGTAGGTCTATATGCATAGATTCATTTTGAGAGATTTCAGCCCTAATTCTGCTGAAATGAAAATTAGGCTTTGTTTTTCTAGTAATCTACCTAATGCAGAATTTGGCATGGCTTCTTCTAGGAAAAGCATATTGATCTGCAGACCAGTTCTGTACATCAGGACATATTTTCTAGAATATTTATAGTGACATTTAAAACAGTAAATGTTGAATTGAGAGTGGCAGCTGGCATACATTCACATAAAATAAAAATGAAAGGAGAGAATTCTGTGAAAAGCAGCTTTAGCTTTAGAAAACATTTATTTTACTCAAAGCATTGTTCATGCTTATCCCCTAATAAAAATTGTTCGTCTATACAGCTACCTCAAAACTAACCAAAAACTGGAGTTTTGTATCAGTGTTCTAGTCATGAAGGGCATATGGGATGTGTTTGTCACCCAGGAATTTTCAGAGTTATACATTAAAAGATAATACTCCATTTTTGAATGTGTTAAACGTTTTTGCTGTGTTCTTAATACGTTTTTTTCTGTGGATTGCTCACAACCAAACACTTGACAGGAGGAGTTAGAGTTTGCTGCAATGAGGATAGAAGCACTGAAGTTAGCCAGGCAGATTACCCTGTCTTCTTTCCGCTCTGAGGTATCTGTTTTGTGCCTGCCATGTGTGTGTGAGTCTGCACAGACTAAGAAACTGAGTGATGCTTTTTCTTTAACAAGGTAACTAAGGCTCTCAGAGTGCAGTGCTAAGCTGTGCGCACCTCAGTGTGACACCAAAGAGCATGCTGAAAGCAGTGCTGCACACAGAAATGCTGTCACCTGCTCCACTCAAAGAGTACTGCTGCATCCAAATTAACAAAAGGCAAATTTGAAGGCAAGAAGCAGGCACGTACCTTTTGCAGGAGACAGGTTCTGCAATCCAGGTGGCCATCGGTCTTTAATAGTAAGACCAATTGTGCTCTGGGTACCCAGCCCCCTGAGCTGGAAGACTGGGACAGGGAGCAGAATGAAGCCCCCATAACCCAAGGGGAAATGGTTAGTGACCTGCTACACCACTTAGACACACACGAATCCGTGGAGCCAGATGGGATCCACCTAAGGGTCCTGACGGAGCTGGTGGAGGTGCTCACTGAAACGCTTTCCATCATTTATCAGCAGTCCTGGCTAACCAGGGAGGTCCCAGTTGGCTGGAAGTTTGCAAATGTGATGCCCATCTACAGGAAGGGCTGGAAGGAGGATCCAGGGAACTACAGGCCTGTCAGCATGATCTCAATGCTGGGGAAGGCTGTGGAGCAGATCATCTTGAGTGCCGTCATGCAGCTTGTATAGGACAACCACGTGATCAGGCCCAGTCAACGTGGGTTTATGAAAGGCAGGTCCTGCCTGACTAACCTGATCTCCTTCTATCCCGCTTAGTGGATGGGGGAAGGGCTGTGGATATTGTTTACCTGGAGTTTAGTAAAGCCTTTGTCACCGTTTCCCACAGCATTCTCGAGAAACTGGCTGCTCATGGCTTGGACGAGTATACTCTTCACTGGGTAAAAAACTGGCTGGATGGCCAAGCCCAAAGAGTTGTGGTGAATGGAGTGAAATCCAGTTGGTGGCTGGTCACAAGTGGTGTTCCCCAGGGCTCAGTATTAGGGCCAGTTCTGTTTAATATCTTTATCAGTGATCTGGACAAGGGGATTGACTGCACCCCCAGTTTGCAGATGACACCAAGTTGGGCGGGAGTGTTGATCTGCTGGAGGGTGGGAAGGCTCTACAGAGGGATCTGGACAGGCTCAATCAATGGGCCGAGGCCAACTGTACAAGGTTCAACAAGGCTGAGTTCCAGGTCCTGAATTTAGGTCACAACAACCCCCTGCGGCGCTACAGGCTTCGGGAAGAGCATCTGGAAAGCTGCCAGACGAAAAAGGACCTGGGGGTGTTGGTCGACAGCAGCTGAATATGATCCAGCAGTGTGCCTAGGTGGCCAAGAAGGCCAATGGCATCCTGGTGTGTATCCTGGTGCCAGCAGGACTGGGGAAGTGATTGTCCTCCTGTACTCAGCACTGGTGAGGCCACACCTTGAATACTGGGTTCAGATTTGGGTCCCTCACTGCAAGAAAGACATTGAGGTGCTGGAGCGTGTCCAGAGAAGGTCAACGAAGCTGATGAAGGATCTAGAGCACAAGTCTTATGAGGAAGAGCTGAGGGAACTGGGGTTGTTCAGTCTGGAGAAAAGGAGGCTCAGGGGAGACCTTATTGCTCTCTACAACTACCCGAAAGGAGGTTGTGGAGAGGTGGCTGTTGGTCTCTTCTCCCAAGTAACAAGCAATAGGACAAGAGGAAATGGCCTCAAGTTGTGCCAGGGAAGGTTTAGATTGGGTATTAGGAAAAAATCTCTTCACTGAAAGGGTTGTTAAGCATTGGAACAGGCTGTCCGGAGAAGTGGTTGAGTCACCATCCCTGGAGGTATTTAAAAAACACGTAGATGTGATGCTTAGGGACATGGTTTAGTGGTGGCCTTGGCAGTGCTAGGTTAGTGGTTGGACTCAATCTTAAAGGTCTTTCCCAACGTAAACAATTCTATGATTCTGTGGTTCTATCATTTGTCATTTGTCCACAGCAAGATTTGTCCTAAAATGTTTGATGGCAAAACAATACCACACCTACTTCTTACAAAGATGCTATAGATTTTGCCTGCAGAGACATTTTGGCTTTTGTTGGTATTTTCAGCTTGAAATCAGACACCTTGACTCAGAGTTTAGAAGAAAGATATTCTGTCAACCCTGCCTTCAGGCATCTGAAGAAAGGGACTACAGCAAGTTTGGAAGGGCTATAGATTTCCCAAGGGAAAAAGGCTTCCCAACACAATGTGTCTTTATTCGTGAAGATCTAAATCTTTTTTTTTTTATTGCTAGTTCCAGGTTGCGCTGGCTAGTTCTGCCTCAGAGTGATGCTTTGCACTGCTCTAGGGATGCACATGGTCTTCACTGTGTTTGGAACAGGATGGGAAAGTTTGCTCTGATGCACTGAGTTTGGTGGTTAGCCAGTTGCACAGCCAGTTTATGATGCCCTTCATGGTACTTTTAACAAAGAAGTCAAGCCAGAAATGTTAGTGGCTTTCTTGGGAGGTGGTATCAGCTGAATGAGATGCTGATGGGATGGCAGTGTGCTGCTGCAGTGAGACATCTTATTCCAAACAAGGAGAATGTGCTTCTGGCATGTCCTTCTCCAGTGACCTTTCTTTTCTTATACTGTCCATTAATAAGTCAGTGGGAAGTCTTTTGCCTGATCCTGTATAATCCTGAGTTCATTGCATCATAACAACATTTGTGCTGGGTATAGCGTAGAATTTCTTGGTGCTTTAAAGATCAGTCATAAAGTAGCTAGTTCATAAAAGTAAAGAATTTTTTTTAGATTAACTGTGCTTTTATGAAAAAAAAAAAGAGATTTGATTTATTTCTTACCTTAAATAGCCCACAAGCTAACTGTTTCTATGGTGCACATATGCTTACTGAAGTAAACCCATTCCTTGCAGATTTATGTGTGTTTTAACATATGTGGCTATAATCTTTTATTTAATCAAGAAAAACATGCTGTTTTCTTCATTAAAAACCAAGATTAACCTTCTAATTAAAGGAGTGAAAAAATAAATATCACAGAATCATCTAGATTGGAAAAGACCTTGAAGATCACCTAGTCCAACCATTATCCTAACATGTCCTAACAGTTCTCAACTCCACCAGATCCCTCAGCGCTGGGTCAACCCGACTCTTCAACCCCTCCAGGGATGGGGACTCCCCCCCCTGCCCTGGGCAGCCCATTCCAATGCCCAACAACCCCTTCTGCAAAGAAATACTTCCTAAGAGCCAGTCTGACCCTGCCCTGGCGCAGCTTGAGGCCATTGTCTCTTGTCCTGGTGCTTGTTCCTTGGTTCAAGAGACTCATCCCCCGTCTCTGCACCCTCCTTTCAGGGAGTTGTAGAGGGCGATGAGGTCTCCCCTCAGCCTCCTCTTCTCCAGACTAAACCCCCCCAGTTCCCTCAGCCGCTCCCCATCAGACCTGTGCTCCAGACCCTGCACCAGCTCCGTTGCCCTTCTCTGGACACACTCGAGTCATTCAATGGCCTTTTTGGAGTGAGGGGCCCAAAACTGAACCCAGTCATCGAGGTGTGGTCTCACCAGTGCCGAGTCCAGGGGTAAGATACAGTTTTTATGGTACAGGGGTAAATATCATTTTCCTGTTTGAGTTCTAGCCTGTGTGTGACGGTGTCCCCTTGCTCTGTTACCCTGAGTTGTGGGTGTCAGAAGAGGGTGAGGTGGGATCCTCTTTCGATCCTCTCCACTTCCTTACTCTCTCTACCTCCTTGCCCTCCCAGCACTTTGCTGTAACACGCAGCAGTCCGGCTCTCCAGCACCAGGAAACACTCGAGATGAAACACATAATAATACCTAGATGCTCTTCATAGGTTATACAAGAAACTTCTGTTAAACATCTGCATTTTTGCTACCAGCCAGCAATTCAGAAACTCACAAATTGTACTATTTTAGATGGAAGAGAATAGGTTTATCCGTTTATGAATTCTTCTGTGTTACCCAGGGTAGATTCTGAGCTGCAAAAATGCTATAGTATGTATTCGATTGTGTGGAGTTATATTTTAAAGATGCTTTTTAACATCATTACAGCATTTTCTTTTATCTAGAACAAGTTTATGAACTTTTTAGAACTTCCAAGCGAGGAATGGATTTCTTGGGATTTTTTAGAAAATGCCATTAATCTGTATAACAAAGATAACAAAAACAATAAGCAGAAATGGGGAGAGAAAAATAAGCAGAACTCCACCTTCTGACAGAGAATCGGTAGCATTTTCACATTCTCAAAGCCCCATGTTGGTCCAGTCATTGGAATGCTTTTAGCTGAATACTGTGGGTTGTCATGTTAGGCTGGGAAAGACTGTTGTCCTTGCATAACTTTACTATTTCAGTGGGAGGTTGCTAATGTTAAATTAGCCTATGATGACAACCCTTGTGACCTGCAGTGACTGATGGCCTGGATTAAGTATAATGGGATCCACCAGATGACTGCAGTGACTTAAATTTGGATGCTAACCAGCATTCCCTTCTGGTTGGCTGGCCTCAGTTCTTTTCTTAATGTCGTATAATTGCGTTTAACATTTGGTAAACCATTACAGGATGGGTCGCAAGAATTGGATGCTAAATAAAGACACAAACACTTGTTATGAAAAGTTAAGTCACCTAAAATAAAGATTAAATACAGGCATTTTCTGCTAGTACTAGGACTGAGAATAAGGATGTGCAGTTTGTTGTTCTCAGACAGAGGGAAATTGTTTGGCCATTCCCAAACTTCTTGTCACAGACATCAACAATGTTAGGACTGGTCATCTACTCCTACATTACCAAAGAGTTTTGTTTTCCAGCACTGAGATGAATTAACACTATTAAACAGACTCCATTAGGATGTCTTGTGGCCATTTTTTTATAGGTGCAACTTGAACAGAAAGCTGATAGGGTTTGTGCCCACCACCTTGCAGGTGCTGAGGCGATGTAGAGTTGGGTGTTGAAATAAGATCCAAGGAAAGGAGAGAAACTGAAAGGAAAAGCTTCAGCAGAAATGGGATTAGTCCATCACAGCTTTGGGGGGCTTTCATGGTGGTGAAGGAGGAATATTTCCTTCAAACAGGGATACCATTTTTTCTAGTAGAACTTTACAAGCAGAGAAATTATGCTTGGATTTTACTTGCTTTTCAGTATATTTGCAAGCACAAGTAGATCTTGTTTTGCCTCCATTGACCTGTCTGCACACACATCAATTAGTTAGAACAGCAGATCATTTGATACGCAACCGAGCAGTATTTGAGTGCTTGTAAAGGGCAAGCTCATTTTCAGCAGGGCTAAATACATATTGCTCTAAACAGCATGATAAAAACTAGTTTTCATTTTCATTCCAGTGCCTTTCTCTATTTTCTTTCACTTTGGCCTTGAAGCAGCTGGTTAATCGATGTGCATTTATTGCCTTTCTGGTCAGATACCTGGTTTCTGTGAAAGATGCTGGAAAGAGAAGAGGAAGTGTGTTGGCTCTCAAATATTTACACTAAGATTGCAGTGACCTACAGTTAGTAGTAGCTCCCTAGCAGACTCTTTCTGTGCAAGGTTCAGTGACTTACAAATCCCTACACTTATTATTACCCCAATTAACTGCTTACCTTCTCAGCAATTAGGTGTTGAACTTTGTTGAAGCATCGACAGAGTTACTTCGAGTAAGACCATCATCCTGTTGGTCAGGCTATATTATTTTCTCAGGATAGGAATATTTGGAGGCAGCAAATATCAGTTACTGAATTGTGCATCAGTTTGGAGCTGTGTAAAATTGGGTTTTGGAGTAAAACCACAAGGACTTTTACTGGTTGCTCCTGCCAAAGAACCCAGTTGTGACTTGTGTGAGGTGTTTGCAGAGTTTGGACAATACTGGTCAGACCACTACTGCAAGCATTTCTGCTCAGTGGTTAAATTCCAAGAGTTTTTACAGTCATCTTTGGAAATTTTAAGTTGTTTTGCATGTCATTATTACTACTCTTTTGTACAATTTACTGAAATGCAAGGGAGAACTAGAGAAAACATAACTATATTAGTATGGTGTTAAGCACTATATAGAAATGCACATAAGTATGTATTCAATGCTTTAAATGTTCTTTTTTCTTTAAAAATTTTATCATCCAGGCAGTTACTTTGACACATTTTTATATGAGCTTGAGGAAATTTGTGTTTCTTTTTCCACAATTAATATTTTCCAGCAATCTCTCTATGAGATCCAGCAAATTAAGCTGCAGGAGGCTTTTGAAATATGATACATACAGTTTAGCAGATTGATCTTCAGAATGGCCTTTCTTTTGAGGACAGCTTTGATGATCTAATGGCTCTTTTTTATCTCTCAGTTATTCTTGCCTTGTGTTTGAGGAGGAACTAAAGTATATTTTTTTGGAGTTGGGATACTGAGTTGAGCCAGCAGTAGTCTTATTTATTGACTGTTTTACCCTTACTCAGATGTGTGTACAGCATGTGTTTTTGTATTTATGCATTTACATAGATGTCTGAGCTTGTGTCCCAGAAGTATTTTTTCCTGCATAGTAGTTGTATATTGGGAGATACTTTCAAGAATACAGGCTATGTAATTTTGATAGATTTTTGCTCAGGTAGGAGAATCCACTGGATTTGAGGTTGCACCTCCTAATTATATTGGAATTGATCATTATTTTGTATGTTCATGGTTAAATGTAGCAAAAAAGAGAAAGTATGGCCTGCTCCATAAATGCTAGAGGCAATAGTCAATTGACTCCCGTGTTTAAAAATAAAAAATACAAAGCAAATCAGTGAGAGTCTCTTACATAAGTAACGATACACTATGGTGTTTTATAAGTACTGTTTAGCTTACTCTTGGTCTAATGAAATTTTCTTGCCCAGTCTTTTAATGTTGCTGGTGTGGTTTCTTCATGCTGTCTACAGATGTGATATCCAGCACATCTAGTCCAGTGTTTATCTCAAGTGAGCACTGTATGTAATTTTTAATACAGCTTCTCCAATAAGGTGTGGTGTGAGAACTCAGAAAGATTGCAACAAAATTAACAGTGGGTTTGGATCCTTTCCATTATTCTAGGCTATGCGAGAAGAACTGTGAGCAAGTGAATGATTTATGGAGTGGCATCTGACAAAATTTCCTTTAACTGTGTCGAAACAAGAGCATGTGGTGTTGAAATTAATGAGGTCTGTTTGGGTGCACGTTGTGGAGAGGAGGACTGAACCTTGATTCAGACATTATCTACTCGCTTTCACATTCCTGTGCTTCAAGCAGTAGAATGTGACTCTGCTATTTTATTTAAAAACAAAAACAACTAAAAAAAATCCAACCTTCTTTTCAATAAAATAAAACCTTTTTCTCTCTTTTATGTAAAAAACTCATTAAAAAGTCTTGATTACTACTCTTAATTATGGCAGATAAAGCCTAAAAACTATGATACTGCATTAGTGAACTTGAAGGAACAGAATATATTGCTTTATGCACAAAGGTAACAAGTGAACTGGAAAAATATGTTATCCCCTTTCAGCAGCAAGAGAGTGCTGTACCAGAAAATCTGTATGTGAATATCCATTTCCATCAGTGGATGGGAAAGGCATTGATCAACTTGACTTCCCTCCCCACCCATACAAACTGTGGGCCATGGTCCAGCCCTCCCTGTGGCTACATCAGAGACAATTTTAATTGTTGTGAGAGCCCACTGAAAAAAAATGCTACTGAATCTGCAGGGTAAATTAAAAAAAATTACAATAATTCCATATTTTAAAATGTAGTTTTGATACTGGCTTAGCAGGTGATGTGTGTATACATACACAGAGAGGGATTTCTGGGCATTTGTGTCCTCCCCACTGAAGTCAGTGTGTTTGAATGTTCTGTACCACGTGAAGTATCTTCTTGGGTCACAGAAATTCAAGGAATTTCAGCCATACTCAGATACAAGATCTTTCCTGTGAAACTTCTTTTGGTGGAAGGGTTTCATATAAAGAGTAAAAGAAAAGGAAATAATAAATGCAAGAGCACATCCCTGGCCGGGGCTAAGCCCATCTTCCCCCACAGTGCTCCCCGAGGTGGGGCTCCCCTGGGGCTGCTCTGGGCAATGCAGGGACCAGCGTGGATCCTCAGCCCGTGAAGTGGAGCTGCTCTGGCTCTGTCTCGCAGAATTATCCCCAGGATGATGTAGCCTGTGCCTGTGCAGTGTAGTCGTAGGGGTCCCAGCACTGCACAGGCAGAGGGGATCCCTGTTCTCTGCTCTGGAGCCTGGAAACGTAACAGAGCTCATAGAGATGCCTCATACCATTAACTTGCTATCCCATTTGATTTCTATGAGGGTTTCCTCTTTAAAAAAAAAAGTTTTATTTTAATTTTTTGCAACATTTTGATTCCCCAGCCTTAGTCCAGTGTTGTAAGGAGCAGTGTTTTGGTGATGGCCATTGTGTCTGTACTGTCTGTCCCTTTCCTCCCCAATCACCAGTAATCCCAATTCCTTTGGCCGTTTTTGTGCATATTTCACAGAGGAGTGGAACGTTTAAACCCCAACAACGGCGATAATGTCACATCCAACCCCAGCATTATTTTGTGACCCACCAGCAGCTGAGAGAAGGAACATTTTGTTTCCCAGACCGCCAGAGGCAGCACCCAGCCAGGCAGGCAGTCAGCACGTGTGTGTTAGCTGGGTGATGGTGAGATGCAAAGCGTAGGTTGGGGTCACAGGGACATCTGCTGCAGAGGGGTCTGCTCTCAGGGGGTTGCTACGGATGGTGTCTAAAAATGTGGGGTTTTTTTGTTTAGTTAATCTTCCAAACTGTCTTTTATCATCTCCTTGGTTTTAATGCGCTGTAACTTGGATTGTTTGTATCCGGAGTTGTTTGCAAGACATCTCATGCATCTCGGTGTCACATACCTCTTTTTTGCTCTCTTCCTCATTTCACATGCTGCTCTCCTCCTGCTTTAATCTGGGCCGCTGACATGAGCAAAATTGGCAGCTGCAAATAAAACCTCATTTAACTTACTAATCGCATGCTGAACACCAGTGGGGCAGCAGTGTCACTTGTAAATCCACACTTTATATGTAATATCATTTATGATAGATACAGTATATTGGCGCATCAGACCTAAGAAAGCGAGCTGTCCTCTTGCTTCTGGTTTCTTGATCTTTTTTTATGGAAACAGAATTTCCCTTAACAAGCTCTCTGCCTCCAAATCTAATTTCCTCTGCTGACGTGCATTTCTTGTGGATGTTTCGGAGGAATTTCTGCATCAGAAAGTAGTAAATATTCTAATATAGAACCTTAAAATATTGGTGGCGAAGTGCTGTCTTTGTTTTCTCACTGTAAGGGTAATATGGCTCTCTTGGTGCTCACTATGGATCTTAAATGTATATTTTATGATTGCTAAATTCAAAGTTCCTTGTCGGTGTTAATTGCTGTTATAATTTAGTACTACACATGATTCTAGTCCTAGCTCAGGACCCTGGTGCCTAGCACTACACCCAGAAGACATATGAAATAAACACATATTTAATGGTTCATTTCTTTGTATTTAAAAAAACAAACACACAGAGAGAACCTGCTATCCCAGCAGATGTTTCCATCTCTAAAAGTGCACTGTACTCCCGGATCGGCACCTCAGATGTGGAAAACACCACAGGTCTCCTCTACCCGCAGCAAGACTTAGACTCTGCACTACGACTCGCCAGAGCAGAGGTAATTTTCTTCAGAATTTGGAAAAGGAAGTATGTGCCCCTTGCGGTTTCCTTCTTTCCTGTTTTCTCCCAGATGATTCATATTACGAATACTTGTTCTATTCTTGTAACCATCCTCCACAGTGCTAAAGCCATGCTAGAGGTTATCAGAGCAAAAGGTGCTATACTGTAAGTTTCACTTTTTTTGACATAAGTGAAAAGCGGGCATTATATGAAATAAATCTTTATTGTTTTTAGTCTCAGGTGTACTCTGCGCATCTTGACATTGCTGTATAATTACATAAAAATTGTAAGATGCTAGAAATAGGAATAAAATTACGTATTTTACAAAGCTACATATAAGATTAGTCTGGCTAATAATAACAATTAAAAAATGGGTACAATCTAGCGTTAGAGTACTCCAAACTTTATGATGGATTGTGTGAACTGAAAGGAGCATGAAGGAACACAGTCTTTTGGCTATAAATTCCATGGACAGTCAGCCCTAAATATGCACGCAGAAGCAGTAGAACCCCCTTAGAGGACAAACCAGGGGACCATGTTCCAAACCCGTGTACAGAGGTACAAACCAGATGCAGTGTAGTGTAATACAGTATTTCTTCAAACGTCTCCTTGTTATAATCAGGAATGAAACATGAAACAAGAACATTGCATCTACTTTCCTAACTTAGTTTTTCAAAACTTGAGTATGATTTCACATCTGAACTTTTTTAATTGCACTTTGCAGTCTGAAGAAGAAAAAAATCGCTGGGGATGCTTATATTTGAACCCATTATGCACCTGAAAACTGTACCTTTGTTAATTAGGATTTGATATTAAATCAAATATTGTACAGTTATTTAATTTCCTTTTTAATGGATCACTTGGTTTTACTGTTTTGGTTTGGTTTGGTTTTTTTCTTTTGCTTTATTTGTTTCAGATTGTGGCCAAGGAAAGAGAAGTATCTGAGTGGAAAGAGAAATATGAAGAAAGCAGAAGGGAAGTGATGGAAATGAGGTGGGTTATTAATTTGTCACTAATCGCACTGACAGAGTCTCATTTCAGCCTGTGGGTAGTACACAGAGTACCATAATTGTACAACTGTTTTGGTTATTTTTAACTGCAGGCTTTGGATTGATGCTAAACTGATATTTTGTGTTTGCTCTGCATGGTGGGCACCCCGGTTCAGGGTAATCATTGAAAACTTCTATGTTGCTGATCTCATTTACATCCTAAAAATACTGAGATAAGAGAGGTTTTAATCTAGGTTAATGTAAGAGAAGAATTTCCTCCAGTTTGTGCTGTGAATTCTCACGTGGACTGCATAGTGAGGTTTCTGTTGCCAGATTGAACGAGTCTGCCACCAGAGCTGGCACAGGTATGCATGTGCTAATTTAAAATTCACTCTCCACAAATAGTTTTGCCAAGAGAAGAAAAAAAGTGAAGGTTTGCAGCTAGGTATGAGTAGTACTGGCTACCTCCAGGGCATGATTGTAAAAAGTTTCTTGGACAATAGAAAACAACCCAGTTGCAGTAGAAACACATTTCTTGCAAAGAAACCACTCTGTCCTCTGAGTGTTGACTTTCAAGGAGATTCTACACTCTTTTCTTTGAACTGAGCTGATTTTCTAATTACTGCACACACTAAGCTTGATCTTAGATAAGCAATTGTTGTGTTGGATTTTGCTGCTTCATTTGAGAGCTGACGGAAGGACCCTGAACTTTTCAGTTTATTCTGGTTGTATCTGTTCTATTCTATTTCTCCTTGCAAACATGCTTCTATTACATTAAATATCTGTATACTGGAACGTAACTGGTTTGACCTTCCTTCCCAGCCCAGGTTCTACCACTTGCAAGGGTGACAATGAAATCACTGTAGTGGATGAAGTGAGCAGTGTTGCTCAAAGAATCATTATTGCTCCCCATTTAGTCAGTTGAAATTTTCAGCCTTTTTTTTTTTACAGTGGTAATACCATAAGAACAACATACCAATGAGCTTGACCTGCTCATCAATCTGAATCTGAGAAGGTGATCAGTTGCAAGAGAGAAAATATTTCATGGAGTCTTTAAGGCCTGTTATTTACTACCTTCAGACAAACAGAAAAACCATCCCCCTCTTTAACTCGTAAATAAAAGAAAACTGTCAGATTATTTTAGCATCCTTCTTTTGAGTAGTAATTTCTGCAATCGCTTCTGAGACTGAATTTTCTTCAAAACCACTTCTAGCACCAACTTCTTCCCAAAATTAAATGTCTCAGTGATTTAAAGCTAAAGCCAATGAGCTGTATGAGGTGATGACCTGCATATGTTAATTCCTGCTTATATCCAGGAAAAGTGTACTTGGAGAGTAAGGGTAAAAGGGAACTGTGGTGCAGAACTTGGCAAATACGAGCATGGATGCCAGGAGTCACACATGGCAGATTTGAATAGCGGCAGCACAGGGCTTTGAGCCAAAGCGTCTTAAGAGAAGCATTAAGAGAAGCATCTGCAAAAGGCAGGGGCTTTATTTCTTTCAGAAAAGCGTCTCCCAGTGCCCAGCTGAGTTCTCTCACCTCTCTGCACTCCACTTGGGAAAGGAAACAAAACCCTGGCATGGCCCTCAAATGCATAATGAGGCAAATCAGAAAGGAGCTGCTGCAAGCAGTCAAACCAAGGATGCAAAAAAAGGAATGAACAAAATTAGGAATTGTGTAAGGAATGACTCAGTGTTCAGCACACACGCTCAGGTGCGGTACTTGGTCTGTTCTCTAGAAAGTGCCTGGGTGCTCGTGTCTGCTGGCTGCAAAATGGGCACTGACAGAGGTTGCTTATTCCTTAATGAAAGGAGAGCAGAGGGTGACACAGAGCAGCTGGCACACTGTAGATCTGTACCTTCATCTTCCTCACAGTAATTTGGTTGTGTGTCTACACCCTCAATAAAATTTGATTTAAAAAACCCCCACATTATCTAAGCCAAATTTCCCGCAGGCACATCACTAGAACACATGGGTGAAAAAACAAATCTGACTAATATTGTCACAAAATGATAAAATATGCATGTGTGCACAAAGAAGGACTTCTCTTGGAAGATTAAATGTTGAAACAGTCCATGTGTGGTAAATTAGAGATGCAGCAATTAAATATGACATAATGATAAGCAAGAGGTGAAGAGATTATCTAGAGCTGCAAGCACAAAAGCATCCTTTCCACAGAAGGAGAAGCAATGCTCCTTTACCCAAGTCCTGCATACTCTTACCTGGAATATCCTGAATTCAACTATGTTTTCAGAAAAATGTCAGACTGGAGGAAATTCCACTCCAGAGAACAGTAGCCAAGATGAGAAGTTGTAATAATGTAATCTATTGAAGAGCTAAACCAGGGTGGGCTATACCATAATTCAAGGGTACAACCAGAGGCAGGCAAGATATATTTAAATACAGTTATTTGGAGGTCTAATTGATCATACTCGGAAAGGGAAGTCGGGCAGATGACCTCTGAGATCCTTTGTAGCCCTGGATTTTGGTGTTTTTATGACTTAATGAAATTGCAGGAAGTTAATACATAGACTGAATGTGTAAAATATCAAAAGTTAAGTCTATGCAGCATGTCAAGCTAGGGTTAAGATGTGCCATCACAGAGAAGAATGGTGTGGCCAGCATCCTTTGGTCCCCCAGCCATAGTGACTTATTTAGGCTGCTTGACAGAAAGAGGCCTTTGCCATGAATCTGGAACACCACCTCACTTGGCTCCCTTGCTTTCCAGGTCGAGTATTATTAAAATCAATGTGCCATTGCAGTATCTGCTTCTGCTGAACAGCTGCCACATGTTTCATAAGGCTGGATAATGCAGAGAATGTGGTATCTACTTGAACCAGCCTCAGCCAGTAAAAATAAGAAATAGATAATGTTATTTCACTTTACTGGCAACTTCCGTGGTGCAGCCTAGGCTTGGAAGTGCTGTAGTGTTGTAACAGTGTTTAATGTCATGTTCGTTGCCCTGAGTCCTTGACTTCATTTTCTAGGATGATAAAGCTTCCTAAAGGTGCTTGGCGTTACAAGGATATGACATGGCTTTAAAATCCTTATTTCTTACAGCAGGCTTTTGAGGTAATCTTTGGACATGAAACCAATCCCTTCCTTTTAGGGGAAAATCCTTGCAGCTGTTTTTGCTCTCAAAAGTGTAATTTCTGGTTTAAAAAAGAAAAGGAAAAAGCCAGTTAAAACAACAGGACTGACAGCAAGGGAAAGCAGCTTCCAATCAGATCCCAGTGGAGGCGACGGCCTCTGGCCTCAGTACTGAAAATTGTTCCTAGCTGAAACCTGAGCGAGGTCAGCAGGCTGTGCAGCTGGAAAGCCCCTGCTCTGCCCAGAGCTCTGCAGGACCAGGTCGAGCGAGATGTTGCTGACCTTTGGGGCAAGTGGCCTTCTCAGGGGCTCCTGGGCTCTGTGATTCAGATTTGAGACAGGCAGTACAGGAGTTACTGCATTAGTTTTTTGAGAGCTCCGCAAGTTTCTCCTTTCGTTACTGACTTTTGTCTCAAGATTTTCCCACATCCTTTCTGTAACCTCATCAAGTGCAGCAGATTTCTCTAAAATGGAGCAAGTGAAAGTGAGCTAAGACTTTAGAGAGAGACGTATCCAAATACCAGTGAGCTATTTTGAATATCCACTTCAGTTGAAGTGTGGGGTAATTTTGTTTTTTGTAGACAGTCCTACGTGGCTCATGAATCAAAGCACAGATCAAGCTAGTCTCATTTCATTAGCTTTATTTGGCTCTGGGAAATGATGGATCATCTTTCTAAATCACATTTAATCTGCTTATTTTGGCTAACCTCTTTTCAAGAAGGAAATTCAAAGCCTACCGTGAGTGTAGGAAATAAAATAGTCTTAAAAGTAACATTTTGCTACCTCTGTTTCAAAAACAGATTTGGGAAATAGGACACAATTTTTGCACTATATAATCAAATATTTTGTTCTTGTTCTCTTAAGTGCTAATGGATCATTTCGACACATTTGGAGAGCGGAAGATTAGATATAGTTTGGATGAGGGCCAACTACACTCCTGTTAGGTTTACTTGCTACCAATTATAACTTTACTTAACATTTACATTAAAAATAAGCAAATATAAACATGGAGAAGAGGGGAGAAAGTAATGGAAAGATCAGATTCTTTGTAACTCTTGAATTAGACCAATGTGTTTATGTTTATATTTAAATCATGAATGGTAATGTACTTTGGGCATGTTTCAAATAACAGAATTTGTTTAGAAGCAATCCCTTTTTCCTCCCCCACCTATAATGATTTATGCGGAGGATTAAAATTCAGGTGCAATGTTTGAACTGTCAGTTTTATTTGTTACCCAGGTAATAAGGAGCACATAAAAGTGTGAAGGATCTCTGTATCTCTTTCAAAATACTATAGTTCAGCTATTTGAGTAGCATTATTTACTAAGTAAGCATTTCCAATTATGGTGTTTGCCAAAAGCTTTTCTTTTTTTCCCCTCTTACAGGAAAATAGTTTCAGAATACGAGAAGACGATTGCTCAGATGATAGGTAGGTGTTTCTACTCTGAAAGATGCTATCCTCCACTCTGATTTTCTGAAGAGAGCCTAGAAACGTGGTTGAAGTCTGTGGGCTTCGTTTTGATGCTAGCTACATCTGCTGATGCTGCTGGGAATTGTGAATGCATCTGAGGACACCAGTGTGTGCTGCTTGGTTGTGATGAAAAGCTAGGGCTTCATTTTACAGAAAGCAGCCCCCAAGGCAGTCCAGGTAATACAGAAAGATCAGGGCTTTTCCTTCTGTGTCAAAGCAAACTCTCCCATAGGAAACATGTTCAAATGATTTGCCCAGAATTCATGGGTATCTCCAGGAGGGACTTTCAGTGACCTAAAAATCCTTTAGTCATCTGCTCCCAACTGTTCAATGGGAGATACCAAATTTAGCTCGTTACAACAACAGGGATTATCTGTGCTAAGTGCATTGGTCAGACCAAAACCTAGATTAACTGCCATCCCAGTTGAGAGATTATGAGTGGCCAATCCACCTCCCCAATTATTCACTGACACAGGAATCTCCTTTAAGATCTAAATTATGACAAGTTTTGCCTCACAGCAATTAGAAAACACCTTTGTTAACAGCATGCCCCACAAATGAAAAATGCTACATGCAGTAGCATTTCAAAACCAAAGGTTTCAGGACTCGTGTGCTTCCTTGGCACAGGAGGTCTGGCCCCTGGGATGTGATTTCAAAGCCTCTTCATAAGATTTCCAAAGCTCTTTTTCTTAGTCTGGCTATAGAAAGCACCAGTGGCTCATGCTGCCCTGTCCTGCTTCAGCTGGAGCTGTGTCCCAGAAAGGCGAATGGTTGAGCAGGGTCGTGGGTTCTCTGTGGCCAAAATTGCTGGGAAGAGCAGGAAAAGAAATAGTGGATGATGAGAAAGCAGGACCGGGCTCGAGTAAAGCAGCAGAGAACTGTGAAATATTGTTAAAAGCCTTTGAAAGTAGCCTCAGAGTTAAATCTGGGCTGTGAGATGCAGGAGGAAGGCTGGCCTAGCTAGTGATCCCAGCGAGCAGGGAGTGGTATGAATCCAGCCTGTTTGCACTGTCTTTGTTGAAAAAAAAAAAGAAAGAAATTATTCCCCTTACACCCCTGAGAGAACTGTCACAGAGTGACAGGAGCACAACAGGCGTACCTGCATCTTTCTAACAGGTTTTGAACAGGGAAGGATTTTTATTACAGCTATCAACATAACATATTGTTTCACCCCTTTTAAAACTGGCAGCCCCCTCATATGCAGTCAGTATGGTGTGACCCCAAAATTTTTGGTTTCTTTTAAATTAATTTTTTTTTTTTAATTAATGCTTGATTTGTGTTTATATACGTTTGTAGTGAATTTGCTTATCTTTGCCCAAAGAGAGTGGGGGCAAGTGGTTCAATGTCTGGTGTTTTTGCTGCCTTCCTGCATTTCTCAGCCATTGGGAGACACCCCAGCCTCCTTTCAAGTGAAGGGAAAAATGGGCTCTAAATAAATAAATAAATATCAGTTATTACAATAATAATAAATAAACTAAATAAAATATATAGTAATGAATAATATATAATAATAATAATAATATGCCTGGCTTCATTCTCTATGGTGTTATGCCTCTGTTTCCTTTTTGTATGTACAACTGAGCAAATCTGCCTGCCTTCTGACATAATGTCTGTCATTCTCATCATACAAGTGTTAAAATAGAAGTGACCAGAGTATGCAAAAAACTTAATTCATTTTGGTTTACACTAAACATACTCTGGTAAGGCATTGTCTCTGAACCTGGCCATTCATATGTACAAACACAGGACCTGTCCTTTTTTCCCCAACATGCATATAGTTAGCAACAGAAATTTCTTTTTGATAACAAATTCAAATTCTATTTTTGAGAAACAGAATTTTAAAAAATATTCAAATTGTGAGAGCACAGTGCAACAAGAAGGTATAGAATAGGGGTCTTAAGGGAAAGGCACAGCTGTGGCGTACATAGTAAATTCTACAGTTGTTGCAAAAATTCTCTTCTTGTTGCAAAGAAAGCAAAGATAATTAAAGCATTGGGCCATTGACCACTGAAGAAATAGAAAGATCTTTAAACTTCAAAACCAGAGCGTCAGTCAGTCTTTCAAATGATCTGTGGCAAGTTTTTAAGAGCTATGGCTATAAATAATGTAATTTGCTGTCCATTTGCAAAGTAACTGAAACAACAACAGTGCCACAGAACGCATGTGTTAATTAGAGCAGTATGCAAATTCTACAGCATGGTAATACATTAGATGTGAGACTTCCTCTCCCTGCATTTAATGTAAATTTTTGATCTAATTGTCCCACTTTCTCCTGTCATTTGTCGTAAATTACTATCCCTTTTGATAAAGGGATTCACTCATCCAAATGCCATGTTGTAGAGGAAAATGATTGTCTGTGTGCTATTTGCATATACTTCACTGAACTATACCACAATAACACCTTACTGCTGAAGCAAAACAGGCATTTTAACAAAAGAAATGCCTGTGCTGTTTCTGTGTGTGATTTAACCCTTCTGAGCTATTTATACAGCCCTGTTAGGAGGGCATTACAGGTGAACCAATTTCACAAATCCCTTTAATGAATATTCAGTGTGGCTGATAAGTCCTGCTCAGCTTTTTGTAGGTTGTCATGTGTACTCATAATGAATATTGAAAATATTCCATGTTAACAATACACGATTGTGTATGTTTGCCTATAAAGGCACTGAACACATGCATTGCAGACAGTAATTGCCTTTGATTTCAAGGGCTGTGGCAGGTCTAGCATTTGCTGTCATATGCATACAGAACCCAGTGTTACCCAACTTAGCTTATGCAATTAGTTTCATGCCACACTCTGTACAGCCAGAGTTTGCAAGCTGTCAGTGTATAGATCCCTGTTAGTGTGTCTTTGCATATTTTTTTAGTGGTGCTTAACTTTTTTCCCTTTTTCTTACACTTGCCTCAGCCCCTAACACGTTCTTGCTTATACTGAGGAGGGGAGAATAAAAAAAAGAACAGGCTTCCCAGGCTAGCCTGCTGCTTGTGCTGCTGCTTTGCTGACTGTTGCCCAAGTTTTGCAGCTCACGACTGCGTGGCACTGACAGCTTATGGAACGGAGCCTGCGTAACCCCGATGTTCGCTGCACCCCACCCTACACACACCTTGATCACAGCCATCCACAGTTCCCTTCCAAAATCCCTGTCGTGGATTTCCTTTTTATTGATGACTTGTAATGTTGTGGGTTTTTTTTCTGTTAAAAATGTATCCTTATACTTGTACGTTTAAATACATAATTAAATTCTCATTATGAAAAACAAACAGATGTTCTGCTTTGTGCATTACAGGTTGTTGCATTACTTATTTTCTGCTTTCCTAACAATTCCTGATTTTCTATTTTGCTTCCGTTTTTGTTGCTTCTTGCTATTTGCTTGCAAAAACAAAACAGGCAAGCCTGGTAAGTAAAGCTTTTCACCAACTTTCACACCAGCATTTTGCATTTTTAGTTTCTTTTGCTTTTGTTCTCCATTTGCTGCATTCCCATGAAGTAATGTAAGTAATACTGAGCTAAGCCTGAAAGCGGATCTGCTGTGGTGGTGCTCTGATTCTGTCAATTTGGATAGTGTTAGTCCTGAGCATACTGTTGTTATTGTTGGTGAGCCGTGGACAGTGTGTGTTGCAGACGTGGAAGCCATTTAATTAAAATATTTTAATCGCATAACCTCATAAATACATTTAGAAATAAGTATCTGTAACTCCTTAACTAAGATTTGACTGGCAGGCTATTACCAGCAGAGTTCCACTAAGCAGCTTTTTCATTAAAGCTAAATCACACTTTTAGAAAATAGCACATAGATCTTCCAGTGCCCCTCCAGCCAGATGCCAGTTTCTGATTTCTGTAGTATTTAACCACTTTGGTTTTAAATGTGTCTTAACTGTTATCTGAGATTATCAGATGCCTCTTTCCTTAAGCTCACTGGGAACTTTTCCCTCTTTTCAATTCATATGTCACTCACTTCTCCAGTATAAATTCCTGTTTTCCCCTTGGAGTTTAATGCAGGGCTCAGGTTTAATCTCCACGGACACCTCTAGCACGTAGTGGAAGGGAGAGGAGGAAGGCAGCGTCGGGTGTCACTTGCCCCTAATTCCCTTGTGCAAGTTGAAGTGGGGCTGGGGACGAGCGTTTGAGGAGCTGGTCTGGCCGAGGAGAGAGGGGGGCACCGTGCTGCACTGGCAGGGACAGGACGAGCTCCGTAGCTGTGAGGGAGTGAGTTACGAATTAGTAACTTTCTAGATTGCCCTAGAAACAAGTAAGAAGGAAGTTGCTAAAATACCACAGACAGCAGTCTCAGAAAAAGTAAAGCTGTGACATGAAATCCATTTAAGTACGTTACGTGGCCATGCAAATGGATCCCTTCCCCTGCATGGAGTTGCAACAACAGAGGTTTTTGCCAAAGAACAGGATCCTGCCAGTAAGTGTTTTGGAATTGAGCTAGACAGTGTGTAATCTCCAGTGTGGTTAAACAAATCTTGTGCTGGAACACAAGGTGACAACTTCTCAGATTTAGAAAAATAAACAAAGGATGACAAATGCTTTTCTCATTTTACTTGAGAATACATTTTGACATTACAGATGATCACAGAGTTTCTTCAAGAAGGCAAAATAGGAAAGAATGTTTATTTTTTATGAAATGTTAAATATTATCAAACTGATGTGGCATTACAGGGCTCTGGGTTTCTCAGTTCTGCCACATCAAAGGTTCACCAGTAAAATAAAGGTGTTACAACTTCGTGCTGCAAACTCAGCTCAGGAACTGAGAGCTTCTCTGGTTCTTTTGATCTCTGTGCATCACACGGAACAAAATAACCTGTGGTCTAGCTCCGCCCGAGCGAGATGCAGTCACAGGACGTGCAGAGGAGCACAGAACAGCCAACACGAGCTGACGCACGGTGTGGCATCTGTGCTGCTCCGGGCTTAGTTAGACTAGCAAAAAAGTGTATGAAAGGATTGAATATGCAAAAGGAAGAGATTAATCTCAGTTTGGGAATTGACAGTATCAACTTTGACATTTCAGAGCTGACCAGCACTATGAAATGCTTAATTCAGATGAAGGCTTCTATTCAAATAAAAAAAATAAACTCTTGTTTAGTTCTTTGTATTTCAACATATAAAGGCCTGAATGAAAAGTTGCAGATTCTGAAATGCCCCATGCTTTTTACATGGGAGAGCTTCTTACCTTATTTTAGTTTCCATCATACACGAAGGGAAACAGTAATATAAAACTGCTATGTTTTGTGGGTTGGTTTTTATTTCAGTATTATTCAAAGTAGCTCTTAAAACATGGTAACAGGATTCATATTTTAGGACATGAAGCAAACCACAGAGCACTTTGGAAGACAATGCCAGACCTTTTCTTCCAGTGTTGTACGGGTATTCCAATTTATTACTAGGTCAATTCCTCTGCAAAGTTCTCTTCCATACGGATTTGGATTCCCGTTGTGTTCTTCCCACCATCCCTGCCTCAAATTTAACTATACACAGGAGAAGCTTGGAAGATGTTTTCTACAGATCAGAACTTAGAAAGTCTGTCTAGTGTTAGATTTCCTTTCTGGCACTTGCTACAGTAATCCTAAGAATGAGAGTTTGCAAAACACTGTATTTCCAAGGGAAGAATTTGAGTTCCGTTAAACAAAGTGCCTTGTTTGTACAGGATTAGAAGAGATGCCAAAAGATGACAAGCGTGTATCAGCAGTGGCAAATAATTTATTGCCAGTGCTAGTACTATAACTTTCCTTCAGCTAGTGCATCTTCAGGCAAACAAGGGAAATCCAACACCTGCCTTTTTCATGGAAGCAGCTGAGTTCAGGTGAAATAAATCATCAGTACAGAGATATATTCCCATTTTCCCCTAACATCAAAATATTTAAATATCACTGTATTTAGCAACCTCTTTCCAAAACAGGATTGTGTCTTTTTATAAAAAGGCCTTTTCTGGGTCCTACAAACTTACTAATACACAACATAGAGCACAGTATAGTAGAAACTATAGATGATAGTGAAATCGGTGTTCTTACTACTGTTACCCTTCTGAAAATTGCTTTTTTTCCTCCCCTTCTCTTATTTCTAACAGAGGATGAACAGAGAGAGAAATCTGTCTCCCATCACACTGTTCAGCAGCTGATAGTGGAGAAGGAACAAGCTTTGGCAGATCTGAACTCAGTGGAGAAATCACTGGCTGATCTTTTCAGGAGATATGAAAAAATGAAAGAAGTATTGGAGGGCTTTCGGAAGGTGAGTCAAGTTAAAGTCTCCTTCTTCAAAGAACGAAGCTGAGCAGGCTCTTGTGTATACCGGTGCTGCTAAACAGAAGGCATGTCTTTGTTTCCAGTCGAATCTGATGTACTACATTAGACTGCAGTGTGCTGGGGGAGGTAGAGCATGAAAGTACATTTGTGCTTTCATTTTAGAATAAATTTTAAAAGATTTTGATCAAGAGTAACTTGCTCCCATCTGTGGCACTGCGATTTCAGTAGATGTCACAGAACTGTGGGACTTGAGCACACGTCTCCGCATTGGTGACGCTGCACCTCGATGACTGGGTTCAGTTTTGGGCCCCTCGCTCCAAAAAGGCCATTGAATGACTCGAGCGTGTCCAGAGAAGGGCAACAGAGCTGGTGCAGGGTCTGGAGCACAGGTCTGATGGGGAGCGGCTGAGGGCACTGGAGGGGTTTAGTCTGGAGAAGAGGAGGCTGAGGGGAGACCTCATCTCAATGTCACTCCTGCAAATAGGTGCCTGTCCTACACTTCAACCTCTTGGATTAAATTTAATGTAATCTTCTCATTTAAGAATGAAGAAGTGCTAAAGAAATGTGCACAGGAATATTTGTCACGAGTAAAGAAGGAAGAACAGAGATATCAAGCGCTCAAAATTCATGCTGAGGAAAAACTGGACAGGTAATTGTATGTACACATATCTTTTTGGGAGTTCATGCTTCAGGAGGATTCCCAAACCTGCTTCTTCAATGCGCGGAGCACAGGCTGCTCTGTAATGGAGAATGGAATGAAATGCTGTAATAGGAATGAAATGCTGTAATTCTTGATCTTAGGGAAGATCAAGAAAGGAGCCATTAGCTAGGTTTATGCAGCTGTGGAGGGCTGTGCTCATATATTTGCCCCTGCAGCCAGTATTCCTGCCCCCAGACACGTGCTGTTGCCCCTGTGCTCTGTTATTGCCCCTGTATCAGTCAGCAGAACCGACCGTGTGAGTGCTGCTCAGCTGTTCCAGTGCAGTCAGTCAGGCCATCTGTCCCTCGTAACACCAGTTTCCTAAGTGGGATCAGCCCAACTTGTGCTGAGGGCAACAAGGAATAGTTGCACAAAAGATCATGCCACATGTGCATGCATAGTAGGAAATTCTTCCCTGTGAGGGTGGTGAGACACTGGCACAGGTTGCCCAGAGAAGCTGTGGCTACCCCCACCCTGGAAGGGTTCAAGGCCAGGTTGGATGGGGCTTTGGGCAACCTGGGCTAGTGGAAGGTGCCCCTGCCCATGGCAGGGGGTTGAGACTAGATGGGTTTTAAAGTCCCTTCCAACCCAAACCATTCTGTGATGATTTCTAGGGGTTACATTCAGGACTCTTATTACAGTCCCCTAGACCCAAGAGATGTTTCCAAAATGTCACTAGGGTTGATCAGTGCCTAAAACAAAGTAAGACTTGGATTTGCTTTCCAGCTGTAGTCCCAGCTGTGAGTCTAATCTGTAAGAGCTGGAGATCAGGTTTAAAAACTGCCATAAAACACTTCTACCAAAGTGATATTTGTGACCCCAGCACAGATATCTGAGAGAAGCATGAAGGGAGCAGCACAGACATTAAGAAAATACTTTGCAGCTTCTGCTGAGCAAGAGAAGGAGTTATGAGAAGTCTCCAGGGACAAATCTCAGAATACTTTCAAAGACATTCAGAAGGTAGCTCTGCCCTCAGCACCCATCTGTTAGTATGCAGTCCATCCTTCGGTACCCACTGTCCTTTCCTGTAGAGAACCTGATGTGACAAAAATCTGTGTTTTTCTAGAGCCAATGCTGAAATTGCACAAGTGAGAGGCAAGGCTCAGCAAGAGCAAGCAGCGTACCAGGCCAGCCTTCGTAAAGAGCAGCTGAAGGTGGATGCATTGGAAAGAACACTGGAACAAAAGGTAAATAGCAATTCAGCTCTTTTAACACACAAATCAACAGGATAACCAAAGTTAAGTGAAACTTCCCCAGGGTGGCTGCATCCAGCTCTCCTCTCTGGAGCTCATACTTGCAGCCAGGGTCTGCCCGAGGACCCGTCTTCTCCTCACGTCCAGCTCCCCGACCCCGGGAGAGCAGCGTTGCCTAAACCTTAGAACAAAATCAGCTGCCTGCACTGGGTAGTTCAGGCAAACAGACCCATCTGTCA
This sequence comes from Strix uralensis, assembly GCF_047716275.1. Taxonomy (NCBI): domain Eukaryota; kingdom Metazoa; phylum Chordata; class Aves; order Strigiformes; family Strigidae; genus Strix; species Strix uralensis. The sequence goes on from NC_133978.1 coordinate 37,632,653, forward strand.
GGCTTTGATCTCAGCCCCGGGCCTGCTCTTGGGACCCATCCAGGCTCGGTCAAAGCTCAGTGTGCATCTGTGTGCCAGGCAGGGCCCTTGCTTTGCTTTGGTTCTCGGGTTTAAGAACTTGCTTTAGTTCTTCTTTCAGTTTTTGTTTCCACTTTTAGTTTTAGCTGTAATTCCAGTGCTAGCTTATGTGCCTCCACTGTTAACACAGACAAAATGATCAGGTAACAATCTGTACAGCTTAGGGCAAAAGTGACTGTAGGAAATCCCTATTTATATCCCGTGTTCTCTAGATTGGCAAAGGAGCTTGCTTTCAGAATAGTGCAGCTCTTCCTTGCTTAGAGTCCCTGGAAAACAGGGTGAAAATAATGCTGTAAAAGTGCAGCCTAGAAACAAATTTACACTGTGTATTATTATCGTGTGCTAGGAACGACTGCTATAAAACTGTCTGCTTTAGTGCTAAATTGTAATTATTGAAGTCAGAGAAGCTGTATGTGGAAATAAGTATATTGTTTGAATGCATTATACGTAGCTGTACTATGTATGCATATCTATATTTATATATATATCTGTCTATATGTATAGATATTCTGTTATCAGTATTGGAGAAAACTTAATTGTCCAACACTTCTCCCAAAGGTTGGATAATTTAAAAATCAACCTCATCTTAATGCAGTAATATTTTTCATGATACTTAATATTATCTTTTATTTTCCAGAATAAAGAGATAGAAGAATTAACAAAGATTTGTGATGAACTGATTGCCAAAATGGGGAAAAGCTAACTTTTAACCAAATTTCTGGACTTCGATATTGAGTGCAATATGACCATTGGCACACTGATGTCCATACATTTATGTGGACAGGTTATATTTTCACTTTTTCGTATGCACTACTGTATTTTCTTTCTAAATAAAGTTGATTTAATTGTATGCAGTACTAAGATGACTATCAGAATTTCTTGCTATTGTTTGCATTTTCATAGTATAATTCATAGCAAGTTGATCTCAAAGTTCCTGTATCAGGGAGATTGTCAAGTTCTCTAAGAAATTACAAATTGCTGATCCTAGCCTTCCCTTTGTACATGAGTTCCCATGTTGGATGTCTTTTGGATTTAATATAAACATGTATTACTTGCATGGGGACTCTTGCCTTAAGGAGTGTAAACTTTATCTGCATTTGCTGATTTGTAAAATAAAATTTAAAATGAAAAAAAAATGAAAATGCATGTCACTTAAATGAAATTCTCTATTGTAAATAAATTTTTTCGTTGAAAGTTGAAGATAAGTATGGCTCTATTTTATGTATTTCACTTGCTTACTCCATGTGCAGTGCCAGATACAGCAGCTTGTATTAATGAATTCCTTCACAGAAACACTTCATGGGTCGCTGCGTGGAGCACTCCGTGGGTCACAAGAATATACTACTTCTGTGCACATATCTATACCTTGCTCTCTCTATAAATATATATATATATGCGCTAGATTTGGACCTCTCAGGTCTCAAGCATAGGCTTAATCCTCCAAACTGTTTAATACTCTGACCCTGATCCAGCAAATCCCATAGGCCAGTGTAATGAGACTGTTTGCATGAGTTGGAGGCTGCGACGTGCGATGATGGGGTGGTGGTTTTTAAGCATGTCTATCACTGAAAGGTGAATATATTTTCTTCTTCCTGCTACTGGAAGAATTTGCCTGCAGGGTTTGTGGAGATGAAGTATGTGTGATTAGAAGTACAACCAGAATAAGCTAGATAAGTAGCATTCTCGCACACCTCTTTATCCTGTAAGTTATCCTCTGCAGAGGATTAGGTATGTAAGACAAGCATTAAGGCTTTAATAGCAAACAAACTGCTTTCCCTGGCTAATGGTACATCTCTTGTATCTCCATGATGTGGACAGTCTTCAGCCTGGTTCTTGTCAGCTCCCTTTTTGTACTCAAAAGTAAGTCAACTCCCTTTTCTTTCCTTATTTATTTCTTTTTAATTTGCTACTTCAGGCATGGCTGAGCCTCTTTGCTGTTCTGGGCTTCTCTCCTGGGTTGGTTTGGTTTCAGATGATTTTGTGTATGTGGTTAACAGCACAGAATTTCACCTCTGCTATGTAATGTAAACATAAATATGTATGCTAACAGATTTAAATGTCCCTGTGGACAGCAAGCATGCCTTCTGCTCTGCAAGTTTGAAGCATGGTATTTTAAATATATTTAAAATTCATGCATGCCTTTGAAAATACCGTGTAGTTGGAACCAAGGAAAAGAAAGGGGATCGAGTTGTGGTTGTAATGTAATGTTTAAACCAAAGCAAAACTCTTAAGGTATACTGTTGTGCCTTCAGCTGAATTGGTATTTTAGAAAAAAAAAAAATATGGGTCATAGTAAGATTTTATGTGTTTACAATGTACTTTTTCATGGTACTGTGGACCAAAGATCATGACAGAGAGGGAAAAAGCATCATACTCCCAAGCTGTTAAGAGTGGACTGCTCTGACAATGTTACAAGAAGGTGTGAATGCAATTACAGAACATCAGTTGTTCTTGGATTATTTTAAGTGCAGATTATAACAGCTAAGGAATATGTGGCTGTTTTTTTATCTTTAAAATCAGTATCTGGACCACTACTAAAAAAGAAAAATTGATAGAATTTGCAGAATCTTTAGATTTTTTTAAGCTTTGTGCATTTTTTTGCATGTGCTTTAAACAAAATTAGACCATGTAGCTGATATTTTACAATATTCTTTGTAAACTCTAAACATTACTGTTATAAGTGGTCTTTTTTTCCTTAATGCCAGGCGAAGCACTGCAGTGTTACACCTGTGTAGGTTCTAGTGATGAAGACTGTAACAGGCAAGGGACTCAGCAATGTCCGGGGCATTCAGATGCATGTGCGATCATTAGAGGACAAGCAAGTAAGTGGTCACAAACAGTTCGGACTCACTCAATTTTTGATAACAGAAAGAAAGAATCAGTGTTGGAAAGAGAAGAGTATATAGTAAGCTAAGCAGAAAAACAAAGGGAAATGTTTCCAAATAAACCCTATTAATAAATCTCAGTCCTTAATTTTATTGGTTTAGCAGCAATCTGATGGAAAATCCCACTGAGTATGATGTGTCAGTATGCCATGATGAGCCATATCCACACTATGTGAAAGCTGTAAAAAAGCATTTTAAGTATTGCCTGCTTAAATCTGTTATTTTTAATATATATATGTTATTTTTAATATATATGTACTTAAATCTGTTATTTTTAACTTAAATGGCTTACCTGGAAATTAGGAAGGAAAAGAAGCTAATGAGGCACTGCACTTGAGCATGTTCAGAGATACTTAAGCTGCATCAGTTGAGTCTAAGATAAGTTACAATTATTTAACTGAAGTGAGAGCTTGTTAGTGTGCTGTAATCAGATCCAATTGCGTTTATTTACTTGTAAAGAATGGCCAAACCTAATGTTGTTGCTGAGTGTTGGATGGTCAGGTTCATGCGGGGGGCAGCGGGCAGGAGCGGGTGACCAGGACAGTGCAGGTCCCTTTGGGTTCACTGTGGCTCTGTTGCAGGTGGCGTCATGAAGTCCTGTTCGTTCAGGTCCTTCTGCGAGCGGGCACGGAGGGACGGGGCCAGAGCGCCTGGGGTGAGCGTTCACTGCTGCTACTCAAGCAACTGCAATGCAAAAAGCCTGGCTTCAGGAGTCACCACCTCCACGAGCTACTTCTCTCTCCTCCTCTTTACATTGCTGGGGCACCCGTTGTTGAAGCTGACATGACGGGGGGGGAAAAAAAGAGTATCCTGAAGCAACAAGTCTGCCTTTATAGAAAGGGATGATTGTATTTCCTAATCACATTACTCCATGTACCATATTTCTCAGGCAAAAAAGCAGTAGACAGACCTGACAGATGTTCAGATAAAAATTGTTTCATCTGCTATATATGTCTTGACCTATACATAAGTAACACTGCCCTCTTCTTGTGTATAAGGGGTTGATTGTGCGAATATGTAACATTTTCCTACAATTTAGATAGTACGCATGAAGAGAAAGAGAAATCTTAGCTGCGAGTAGCCCCGTAGTAGGGTAAAGGACCAATCTCTTCCAAATGCTGTTTACTGTTGGCAGACATTCAAAAGCAAGCTAGAATTTTCAAGCACAAAGTGACTGAAAATTCTAGCAAGCAAATTAGTCTTTCAGAGAACATTTGCAAACTTGACAAAACTAGAAAACTTAAAGATGATTTAGTATTAATACAAACTCAGAAGGTCATTAAAAGAACAATGCAAGGAGGTATGTTATGTATATTTGCTGCAAAAAGCCCTTCCAGTCCTCTTTCCTGATCTTTTGAGAATCTTACCACAACATTGGAGGAAGAAGAAAAAAAAAAAAGAGCTTGGAAGTTGTTTTGAACTGGTAAACTCCCTCCAAAGATCAGCTCATTCTACCTCTACTGCTGGTTTGAGAACAAGTGGTTAATCCCTGTCTTGTAGGCAAATTATAATTCCAGTAATAACATTTTTGTTTATCCAAATTCTTCTTGCTGTTTCAACTGTAGTTAATTCTTCACTGTCCTAAACTTCATTCTTTGAGAGTAAAAGTGTATATCTCCCCCTTCAATGACGTGACTGAGTTGATCTGTGGTGGTTTATGTATCCTTTTCATTTTGCAAAGTGAATGAAATTACTTGGAGATCTTCAGAGATGTAAGGAACTAAATCAGCATTTTTAATAATCCCATTCATTGCAGTTTTACCAAATGATCCAGAAAAGGCCACATCGTAGAAGGCATTGTGCATCACTAGCTACTAGGCAGACGGTCCTTTGAAGTGGTTATGTTGAAACTAGGCAGGACAAGAAGTGGCAGAAGGCACGATATGATAGCTCTACGCAGGGTCTCGGGTCTATGGTACTAGAGAGCAGGGTGGTACCTCCTTTGATTCAAAACTCAGGAGGGACAGACAAGCAGCTGAGTGATATTTGTAGGTTTTAATGTCCAGCTGTGATGATCTGGTTGAATCTCTGGCACACCACATCCATAGGACTGGCTTAAATGAAGTAGAGGTGGTCTTTCGAGTTCTAGTTGCACATTTGGAAAAAGATTTGGTCATCAAGTTTATGGAACTCGCAAAATATGTGGCAAAGTGGTTTTTCCACTAGCTTTGTGTTGTGACTTTTTTTCAGTAGAATTCTTTGAAAAATCAATTCCAGGCAGCATGTCATAGAATTCTGCACATTCACAAACGTTTTATTAAGGTTGCAAACTCTAGAGCTGCTTCAACTGAAATCAGTGAAACCTCCTTGTAGAGTTTAACCCTAACCTGCCTTGTAGCTGTTGCCTGGCACAGGGACCAAACTGTCTCCGTGTTTTATTGTACTCTTCCCTCTGTATGGATCCTTTCATCATTGCATGTAGATTGTGGCTTCAGACTGGGCTCTCAGACAAGGCGGTTCTGGTCTGTGCTTAGTTGCTAGGCTCAAGTCTGATAAAGCTGTTGACTATAAAGATTGCAACAATGCAACAGATCTTGGCTGAGAATGTTAATTTAGACTTAAATACCTCATCTGTGTAAAAATCACGTTGGTTTAAGTATTTCTCATTTCATTCTCAGCTTGAATCAGTTCCTTCAATCTGTTCTGCTACAGGAAATATGTATTGTTTGTATCTTTATTTGCTGATTGTTCTGTAATGATAAATCTGTATTGAATGTAATCTCTGTATATGCTCAGTGCATTTCCTTAATGAGAAAATAAAATACATGCAATGGCTGACAATGTCTCTTGATAAACAAAACTGCATTTTTTAATTGGGATTTCCAGTTGCATCTGGTGGTCTGTTTTCTAGCAGGAATTCTGGGGTTTTTTCTGTGGGATGTAGTTCTTAAATCTGTTAGATAAAATAGTGAATGTTGATAGTTTTCTTACTGTGTTATTTCCATGATAAAATAAGAAGGTAAGGCTCTATCCTCTCGACAAACACCATCTGTTGTTCCTGACTACAGCCAGGACTCGGAGCTTCAGGCAGCTCACAGCCTCCCACTGCCTCCATTTGATTCTGCCACCCAGCACGTAACGGGCTGTGTTTTGCTTTTTATGGGTCTGACATTTTTCCTGCCTAATTATGAAGCCCAAGTGTGCATGCATGTATGTATCTAGAAATGATAAATGATATTTATGGACTGATGATACCGGAGAGGTTTCACAATGGTTCTTGGCATAAACATTAACAGGAAGACAAGCATAGAAAAAAAGGGAACAAACCAGAAGGAATATTTTTTAAACCCCATTAAAAATACAGAAAATACTTTAAAGTTTTCATTGCCATGACTCTGCAGAACTATTCCAAGTCATATGTAAAATAAAAAGTAATTGTGGAAAGTTTCTTGTTCTGAAGTCTAATCCTGGTGCAGTGGTGTACTCTTGCTGTCTTCCTTAATGTTGACAGACAGTTGGGACAAAAGGAGCAGAAACTGATGATGAAATGCCTTCTGCTGCAACTGAAAATGATAGGACTTCTTTTTTGTCTGGTGTATTAGTTGGATCTGTGTAGTGGATAAGCTGGGTAAGTACTGGGTTTGAGTTTAATGCGAACCTCTCACCTTCAAGAAAGGATCTTGAAAGCTAGAGATTCTTAATTTCTGATTTATAAATGAGAGAAATTCTCAATTATAAATTATAGCTTGTTGGACTCACAGATGGCCCCAAATCATAACTTCCGTGATTGCTTTATATCCTCTTGTTTTTGGCAGTACAGACACCTTTTTCTTATTTTCCCAGCCTTCTCAAAGACAACAAGAGCCTCTGGGACCTACCAGGAGGGCACATCCGATCAAAGTGCCCCTGCACTTTCTCAAAGAGCATACACGCAAATGTATGACTTAATTTGTGTCAATATTCATCCACACCTGACTTTTCCTGCAGTGAGAGCAAGGTTCCAAGCTGTCTTTGTTCTTGGTGAGGAATAAGCAATTCTGGAGGCTCGTGAGCTTTAAAGTCCAGAGAAGATTACCTCAATACCTGCTCTGCTATTTAATGGAAGAAATTTGAATTGCATCTTGGTGTCACAGACCACAGTTTCATTTTTAACCTTTTTTTCATGTGAAATGTTAGACATCTGGCTCTGTTCAGTAGGGATTCAAACAAACACCCTTGTACCTCGTGCTGTCATGTCTCTGTGTGCAATGAAAGCCCCGCTGTGACAGGTTTCATTGTGAGCATCACTCCAAAGGGTCTCAACCTTTCTGAAGTCTGTAGATGTTTAGGACGTAGCCCGGAACTGTTGGCTGTGGCTAGTTACTGCCCCTGGGGAGGAGTTTTATGATTTTGGAATCAGAAGTCCTGACTGCAGTTCATGGAGCTCAAGGTTATCACCCTGCATACACATACAGTCCCTCTTATCATCCAAAGCCAGCAGCGCACGGGGTATTTTTAATTGGTAAATTTATGATGTGCTTAGATGTAGCATATTTATTCCCAACCGAGTGGAAAAAAATGATAACAGTGTTAATCCAAGTAACAGTGTGTATAAAGAGTGTAGCTAGAAATTCATTGTGTTGGTGGCGTAGGTACAAGTAAACTTTGTTAGCATCTGAACAAAACAAGGGAAAAGCCAATGTGGGATTCAGTTCGGAAAGAACCACAGAAGCAGCACGTGATACTTGGCAGCGTGACTTTATGGAAAGTAGGTCTTGTCAAAAACATCTCATTTGAGGTTACGGATTTTTTGCTGATAAAGGCAAATACATAGATTTTTGCAACACATTTCAGATAAAATTGCAGTCGTGATATACAGACTGAGAGTTCAGGAGCCAGAAGAGTGAAAGACTGCAAAAACAAGTTCACAGTAGAAAAGCATCCAAATTTTATCTTGGACACGGGTGATCTCACGTCATCTTTCTGACAATCTCAGGATGTTACTGTAAGAAGTGTCACAAAAAGAAGGGGCTGTCAAAGTACTAGCAGGTCTGCATCAAGATAGTCCTATATGTTGCCCTATATGTTGCCATAGGGACAGGTTTCCAAGGGAGACAGGTAATGCACTTTTCTGGAACAAAACTAAAGCAGAGGAATGAGAGTGGGAGGATGGGGTCGAGCATTTTGTATCCACCCAACCCTCCTCTGCTCCACGCTTAGCACCAGTAATCTGTGAAGGAGTACACTATTACTAAAATTGCTTACACTTTTTCTAGCAACCTGCTTTAGCCCAGCAGGCAATATTTCTTTCGAAAACTACCCTTTTAGCTGCTAGCTCAAAGGACTTGTAACTATGAGATAACATTTGAAAGGTGAAGGGGAATGTCTCACTTGAAGTTGTTTCCCTTTTCTGAAGTCTTCCTGCCCTTCATCCTCACCAAAATGTTTTTCTTTTTTTGCTTTAAAAACTCAAGGGGGGAGGTGTTTGAACACTGACAAAGACTTGGCCAAAAAATTAAGGCTGCTGTTCAAATGCAGTCACTGATTCCTACCGCCTTCATTGGAGACGTCTGTCATCTTATTTTAAGCAATGCTGGTCACCCTCAGTTTCTGATTTTCAGTGCAAAATGTCAGAGTCTGCACAAGTGACCTGGAGCTCAGACAGACTGGCTGGCATCCCTTCAGCCAGGTCAGAGCCTGATTTTGCTCAAAGACAAATTTTTCACACAGGTTTTTGCTCCTGTGCTCTCCCATCCTTCACAGAGCCTTTGCAATCTTGAGGATGTTCTTTGTCTCCCTTTAGCAACTTGGTCTTATCCCTCTTTGCAGCTTTCGGAGGACTTTTATCAAATGAAAATATCCGAAATTGTGTTTATTAATTTCAAGTTCTCATGTGTAGGTGTCAATGGACTTAGATTTCTAATAGCATAATAATATCTAAATTGCGTCTCCCAACTCTTATGCTGATTACTGATTTCAGTCTTTATCAGCATGATAGATTTTGCTCTATATTATTTTATGCTGAGTATATGAAGATTTAATGGCTAAGGCCTATACAAGCCAGCTCCAGAGAAAAACTCCTGCCCCACCAGCAGGCCGGCGTGCCAGACACCCAGAAGCTGCGTTTAAAGCAGGATCCTTTTAAATCATGGTCAGTTGTGAGCACCGAGCCTTGCCGGGGCTGCAGAGCTGGAAGTTAAGACACTTTTTTAAAGCAATCCACCGTCACAGAAGAGACATAAGCACTGTTGCAGTATCAAATGTCCTCAGTGCTTTTTTTGGTCTCGCCTCTGTATTTCACTGCATCTGTGAAAGCTACTACCACCAGCTGTACGTGGGCAGGTAAGAGCAGTTAGTGACAACCCCAGTCTCTCCCCTCGTTTAGTCCTTCTAGGGGTTAAGCTTTACTTTCAGGAGCCATCTTTTTGGACATTTCTTTTGCACTGTACCGCTAACAGTGCTCATGAGTATTTGGCAGCCTCCATCACTTCAGTTTCCACATTCTCCCAGCCAGCTATGACTCCTCATATTGGATAAACATGTCTGGTTTTGTTAAATACTCAGTTTCAATGAATATGACTCTGGAAAGAGCAAATCAGTTACCAGGATGAAACAAATCCATGAGTGTGGCAGTTAACTGAGCCAGGAAAAATGTTCATTGGGAAGTCATCCGAGCAGGGCTGTGCCCGTGGGGCATTGGCAGTGGGTTTATTAGCATTCCTGTAATCAAGCATAAGAGGAGCTCATGGAGAGGAGATATCTACCAGGCTGCTTTGCTTTTGGTGATGTTTGTGCAGCAGATGAAAACGAATGACTTGTCCCTGGGTTGGTTTGGTTAGCCCTCCCCAAGGTTTAGGACAGGAGGAGCTTCTGCTAAAGCATCTTCCCGACGCAGCTCTGCTCTGTTGACTTTTTCTACATTGAGTAGATCTTCCTACTGAATCCTAGCACAGTCGTGGGGTCAAAACCCTGGTCCTGAGATGGATATGCGTGTGAAAAAAAATCTGTGTATGTTCAGGGTGCGGTGCTCTTGAAATGAGGGTGGTTTTGCAGTTAAACAGGTTTCACCAATTGCTGACAATTTCAGCTGTGATATTTTAGGAACTGTGCAAGCCAATAAGGCTTTCAGAGCTGGCCTCGATGAGACTCTTCTGAGGATGATGACAGGTAGGGGAAAAAAAACCCAACTTTAATCTGACACCTCGTGTTAACATTTGAGAGAAGCAGTCTCTGAAAAATCCATCTTCTTCCTGCTTAAAAATGAGGATCCCTTGTGGAAACTGAAAATAATACTTCAGTCATGAATGATCAGCAGTCTAGTGATCTCATCTGACCTTTACTTTAACATGGCTTATCCAAAGCTTTTTATGCTTATCCAAACTGGCTCCAGACCACACTGCGAACCCGAGCTATTTGGGGCAAATCCTGGTGACCTCTCAGCTTGCTCTCATCAGGAGGATGAAGAGAGGATTACTAGGCCATGGATGGGGTATTCCAAGCCAGCAAATAAAACAGTCCTCCCTGTCTTGGAGCTGATTTCTAAGTCATGGTGTGCTTGAGGATCTTTCTGTGCCCAATCTCAGAGACCAGTTCTCCAGGAGACAGATGGCCTGTGGGCTGCTTTGGTCTTGAGAAATACAGAGTCAGCCACAGCGTTTAAAATAGTTCTTAAAATAGTTCTCTTTTTCTTTCTTCTTTCTTTTTTTTTTTTTTCTTAAACAATTTTGCTCTAGATTTGCCCAGCAACTACAGAAGTGTTTTCATTCACGTTATTTTCATAACTGGGAAACTAAGGTCAAGGTGGCCACAAGCCCCAGTCAGGCAGAGGAAATAGGATTGGAGCTGATAGCTGAAATTAGGACAAGGTTTAGCGATGTTGCTGCTGTTGGAAGTTTGCCCTGGTTGAGGCGAGTTGCCTGCAGACAAACACTCACCCTCAGGTGTCTCAGTCCTGTCTCAGCTCCAGGTCCCCTCTCAGAGCTGGCCGTCTGGATGTCAGCTTTGTCCTGCTTTCCTGCCGGTGGCTGCTGGGAATTTGGATGCATTTTAAATTGGATTAGACTCTGCTAGTTCTGCATGAAAAGTCTAAAGAGGCTGCAGTGCCAAATCAGGGGCTCATTTATAGAGTTTTTGTTGAGCATCAGTGCGCTCACTCTTTATTCTTTCTGCAGTAAAATCACCTTCACTGCTTTGCTGCATAATTTACAAGAGAAACTCCTTAGGGTGTCACCTAATCAATGTACTTCCACCCAGTCAACAGAAAACTTGTCTTCAAGCCCTTAGTTGAGGCACACCGGTGTCCCCAGGCAGTACAGAAGCTCTGGCATCTGGGCTGGGACGTAAAGGATGGATGAGCTCCTCAGCTGTACGTACCACCATGGCCTCCAAAAAAGGGTGGCATGCTGGACATGTAACACAAACACATCTTACAGTTTTGCTATTTGTGTACAAATAAAAAAAATTACATAGAAACAATAGAAATTTACAATAGAAAAATAAATAATACAAATACAAGCTTTGGATAACACTCTTGCAGGGGTGACAGACTGAAGGCAGAGGTGAGGGAAGGTTTGGGAGGAGGTGGAAGTCTGTACTGAGACCAGCTAAGAAAACTGGAAAAAGAAACAGGCACAAAAGTCCTTCTGCAGATCTGAAAACTCTTAATATTTAAGTTTTCCTTCTCTTAAGTTATATACCCAGAAACCCCATCCAAAGGAATTGTTTTTGCCCACATGCAGAAGATCACAGAAGATGCTGGTCCAAGTCAGAAACAGTGATCTGAGAGAAGATGTGCCTTGGAAATTGCACTTTATTTTCCCTGATTCATGTAGCAGGACTTTAAAGCATGTTTCTCCTTTTTCCTTATAAGTATCCTTGAAGTGTTGGGCTTCCTGTGGAATCTTCATTGGATCTGTTTATTTAAATCCAGAAACTGTTGGAGCTTTTTGCATTGCTTGCATTCTTTGCATGCTCCTGAAAGCTTGATCTCAGCCTCAACTTCTCAGGGCAGTGACAGGAGTGGATGGGGAACATGGGACACTGCAGACCAAGTGACCTAAGGCTGGCCACTGCCAACCTCCCTCTGCCATCAGCCTTACTCCTGCTGCTGCCTTTCTGCTCTTCTGCAGGAGTGAGATAACACATCAGAAAACTGACTCCTCAAAGGTGGAAAAAAACGTGGCAGCTTAATTTCTTGAAGCAGTTCAAAGGGGACTGAAGCAGGGCTGGGACAGGACAGGGAGAGAGGGACCACCCATAAAAGCCACACCTCCATAGGCTTTCCTCACTATTTTATTTGCACTATGAGCACAGATGTCCGTATGAAGGAGTCGTCATGTGTTTTGTCTAACAAAGCTCATCGTGGTCTGGGAAGGCCCATTCAAGCGTGGTTTTGGTGGAGGTTTGGCTGTGGCGGGTTGTGATGTGTCTTATCCTGGAATATTGGCTGCAAGCCATCTCAAAGACCTGCTGTTGTCCACTGTACTGCATTATCTTCAAGTGAAATGGGAGCTGCCCTGCTTCTCAAACCTACAGAAGGACGGGGTACATTTAAAAACTTCCAGAGGTGTTAGCTGCATGTTTGATTTGCTAATCCTCAACACTGAGCTGTGAAAAAGCAGGAGAAATAGGGCTGGGAAGGAGGGGGGTTGTACAGAAGCTGCAGCCCTCACAGATTGTGATCAGGGCTTCAAGACAGGACAAAATGAAAATAGCTTTCAGCCACGCTGGCTCTGCTGAAGTGAGGTATTTCTCAGGAAGAGCTATTTGTTTTGTGGTATTTTTTTACTGTAAAATACAGTTCAGATATGCTTACTTGAACTAGAATTGCATATCTCGGTGGAATCAAAAATGCTAAGGTTAGATGAAGGTAACCACCTTGATTAGTAGAGACTCACGGGAGCACGCTGTGCGATATCACTCAGCTTTTTAATTGCTTTCAAAAATAGCAGTATACACAAAGCAGTGTGTTAACCCGAGAAAAGTCAAACAATCTCACTGATGGCAAAGGAACAGCACACGCACAAAAAAATGCCACAGAGGGACATTTATGGCAGCAATAACCAGTTTTCACTTACCCATCACTGTGACGGGGCTGGCAGGCAGCAGGAGCTGTGTTAGCCATCCATTTGCTGCTCAGCATCTGTGAAATGCTTTTTGCTGGACCGGTTCCCTAGCAATACTTCCAATTCTGCAGCCAAGCTGTTCTCTCAAGATAGCTGAAGCACATAATTTTATATATACGATGATATAGTATAGCTCTGTTACAGTGGTAAAGCTAGCGGGGAATGAAAGCAGTCTACAAAACTATATCCCAGGCGGGAAAAGTAATCCCTGCCATAGTGTGTGTTCCTCTCAGCATTTCATGCCTTGAATAGTAGGGATGCGATGTCTTGTTTGTGAAAGCTGGGGATGTTTTGAATGAAAAAATTTTTGAATTAAAAAAAAAAAGCAGCAGCAGAAGGAAAATCTGCATATTGTCAAATCACCTCGATCTACAGTAGTTATCTCACTACAAGGAAGGGGATGAGCTGATCAATAGTGTGAAGGCATCAGTGGAAATGCTCCCGTGCTCTCTGAATTGAGCGATCAGATTCAGATAAAGCACACGGTACTTCTCAGTCATTGCTATCCCTAAGATGCACATTAGGCTGCTGCTCCTCGAATTGTGCTAGCACTTCTGTACTGCTGTTTACTCGCGGTAGTGACCTTGGTGACAGATTGGCATTTTGACCCATAGCCCAGATTTTACTCCACTTTCCTTTTCAGGTGTTTATTTTCTCTGTCTTTTGGCAGGAAAGTCTCACCCACAGCATCTCCAGAGTGAGAGAATGGCAAAAAATTATTGTCTCTATTACCTTGATGCAGCACATGAAAATAAATGCTGATCACATGCATGAAACAAGTCCTCTTGGTTTGGTATTTAAACTAGAAGTAACGCATAAAAACTTAAAATCTTAGTATTTTTCTTGGATTATCAGAGTACAAAAACCTCTCAATAAGCAGCAACCAGACAAATGTCTTTTACAGACAGAAATTATTAGTGTTTCTTTCATATATCTGTATTTGCCTTATCTGATTTATTCAGCCGTCTGGTTTGGAAACCTCATTTTTACACATCCAAAATAATGACAGCAATGACAGTGATTGACAGGAATTTTGAAAATTAAGAATCAAAGCCACTACAATTTCATCTGTAGTCCCATTTGTTAATATTTAAGTGTCCTTAAATCACACTTAATTTGCGCATTCATGAGTTGTTCCTTTGATGGAGCAACATATCAAAGAGCAATAGAGAACTGACTGATTAGGATCATCAGCAATCACTTATTTTCTGTTCATTAAATTACTTCACAGCTGCCTGATGTTCTCCAAACAGGAGAAGTATTAGAGGAGCTTTCATGCTCAAGCCAAGTAAAAAGAAATCAGCGCTTCTGGAGAAACATATATAAATGCAAGTGATACATACACAAGTCTAGATACTCACTGAAAACCACCCAACAGGTTGAAGAACTGGAGTATATCTGTTACCTTTTCATACTGACAAAAATTAAATTGAAGAAATAAATTCTGATTATATCAAAATCAGACAGATGTTTTACAAGGGGTCATACATGTGGTCCTGGGAATGTAATATTATTTTTCAGAAACAAGGTTATACAACAGTTAAAGCACCTTTCATCTGAGGATTTGGAAACCCTTCAGACAAGCACCTCACTTCTATCTCAGACTTTCTCAGACACCCTCTGTTCCCTCTTTCTCTGTTTTCTCTAGAATTATGGAGGGCATTAGCAGCCGTCTTGTTCGGCAGTGCTGCATCTCTTCCCTCTCCTCAGCTCCTCTCTTGTCACCCCTGGTCACTCCAGTCTCTTCAGAATCACTAAAACATTTTTTCTCCTTTTCTTTCTCCTCCATATACTGAAATAATGGAGCTATCACTTATTCATGCTCCTGTCACCCCAACTCATCTTCAGATTCCTTCTGAAAACTCCTTTTTCCTGGGAATTCCTTCTTTCTTCCAACTGGCAACAGTGCTTGGTGACTTCTCAACTGTTCCTCAGCTGCTGCCCGTGCTTGGCCGAGTGGCTGTCTCCCACACAGGGTATCAAGCTTCCCATGCTTTGCTTACAATAATAGGAAACTTAACACCCATTCTGGAGACTGTTAATGTGAAAAGATCTTTCAAGGTTTCCTCAAAGAAAATGCCAGAGAATGTTTTATTGGCAAACAGCTGGTAGTAATGAGAGTTCTCAACCTATTCAAATTTAACTATTAAAATTACCTTTTAACTCACATCTCTTGACTTCTGATTACAGAATAAAAACATTTATTTTAATAAACTTTAAAAATATTTTTTTCCTCGGTATTGCAGGTGTCAGTCCATCATGAAGTGTGGAGTTTGCTCAGTTATGTCTGAGCCAGGTGAGACAGAGACCACTGAGGCCTGGGAACACTCCTTGGGGTGGGAAGTCTCAAGGTGACAAAACTGGGAACCAGCTCGGGAACCTTCAGACTGGTGTTAGATACCTCGAAGCTCTTGGAGAAATCCTTTCACATGCATTGACTTGCATATAACATTTGTATGAGTCTTTGTATTACGTTGCTTGAGAAAAATCGGGCTTGAAATCTGTTAACTATAGCATCTACCCAAATTCAAGATGCTGAATAATTCACCCATCAGTTTATGCCTATCTGCGGTGAGGTCTTTTAAGTCGATGAATTTCTTTTCTGTGGAGTTTGAATTTTATAAGCATGAACAATGTGATGAAATCAATTTGACAATAAAATTACATTAATTACAGGCGGGCGGACGGCCCCGCGTCCCGGCGCACTCCCCGCGCCCACCAGCAGATGGAACCCGGGATTTACAAATAAATGGTTTCCCGGGGGCTTGAGCTCTCCCCTAGTTGCTGAAGCAGCAAACACAGCAGACCTCAAAAGACGGCTTGAATCATCGAATGGTTTGGGTTGGAAGGGACCCTCAAGATCATCCAGTCCCACCCCCCTGCCACGGGCAGGGACACCTTCCACTAGCCCAGGTTGCCCAAAGCCCCGTCCAACCTGGCCTTGAACCCTTCCAGGGAGGGGGCAGCCACAGCTTCTCTGGGCAACCTGTGCCAGGGCCTCACCACCCTCACAGGGAAGAATTTCTTCCTTAGATCTAATCTAAATCTCTCCTCTTTCAGTTTAAAATCGTTACCCCTTGTCCTATCTCTACACCCCTGATCAAGAGTCCCTCCCCCCTTTCCTGTAGCCCCTTTAAGTCCTGGGAGGCCGCTCTAAGGTCTCCCCGGAGCCTTCTCTTCTCCAGCTGAACACCCCCAACTCTCTCAGCCTGTCCTCACAGGGGAGCTGCTCCAGCCCCACGAGCATCTTTGTGGCCTCCTCTGGCCCCGCTCGAGCAGGTCTGTGTCCTTCTGATGTTGGTGCCCCCAGAGCTGGACACAGCACTGCAGCGGGGGTCTCATGAGAGCGGAGCAGAGGGGGAGAATCCCCTCCCTCGTCCTGCTGCCCACACTGCTCTGGATGCAGCCCAGCACACGGCTGAAGTGAACCTTGTTCCTCAGCTCCCCTGACAGACCTGACTAGGGAAACCGGCCCAATATTTAGTGCCTTCCATGCTCCATCCCCCAGGTCAGACTGGCTTGTAGGTCCCCTTTCTTCAGCTGTGACATTATTTTACTGTCCTCAAAAGTAATGCTTCCTGCTAAATACATCATGCACTGGCCATTTCTGCTGCATTCTGCAAAAGTAATCATGTCCTGAACACACATCTCACCCGTGTGATGACCGTAACCCTGAGATGAGCCAGGCACAGCCAGGCCTCGATGTGTTTGGGGCTGTACAAATGTAAAGGATGGGGCTGAGTCTCCAGTATGAACCTGGGCTGAACTCGGGAGTGAGTTCCCCACATGAGTTGCATTTCTACACAAAAATCCTAAAATACGTTTGGAGATGTCCATGCTATTTTAGGATGATAATAATGTGCTACACCACAAATCGATCAATTTCCTTCTGTCCTTGAGTGATCTTGCAAGCATTCTTGCAAAAGTTAAATCAGAAGACCTGTTTTCCAAACCATGTCCCTTGCCAGATATCCCTGTGTGCAAATACTAGATCTGTTAGACATTAATTCCCACTTCAGCTCCCTGCCTCTAGGACAGAAAGGATGGCATTTCTCTGGGGATGCAGGCGGAGAGCACTGGAGCAGTGCTGGGAATGTACACCAGCCTTTCCCCATCGGGTGAGTACTGGCTTGTGAGTTTTCTCCTGCTCTTTTTCAGAATTTCTGCTTTCTGCAGAGACACCAGGCTGGTGTCTGGACCAGTTATGCTCTAGTTGTTCCCTTACACAGAATGACTTTGTCTTTATGCCAGTCCAGTAAAGTAGACTCAGGCAAATACACTGTTGAGTGGCCAGTAAAAAGATCAATATGTAAGGCAGGTGTAATGGATTGTACTCTTGTACTCAAAGTAAGAACTCTTACACTGCACTGATTGTAACATCTTACCTAAAAAAAATATTAAAAACCTCCTTCTGTTTAGCTATTTTATCTAGACCTGTTTCAAACTCCTGCAACCGTTCTACATGATATTGGCATCGTTAAGAGTTTACTTGTTATGAAGGCTCTGAAGTTCATCGTCATGTCTTAACAGCTACAAGGGCAACCATAAAAAAATAGTTCCAGGTCTACCCTGTAAACATGACCACAGGGATCCAGAGCAGAGGGAAGGCTGATGGGATGAGACTCTGAACTGAACATCAGTCTTTTACACCCAGATACATAAATAGCTTATTTTTAAAAGATAGCTAAATCTTTCCCCACAGATTTATAAACATTCTTCCATGTCTGGAAACACTGTGTTGTAACATAGCATACCATGGAGTGGAGCATTTTAAAACAAACAAACAGCAAAGAAATGACGATGGGCATGAAAACATGAAAGCTAATTTTCTGGAAGATTTGTTGTTGCTGCCCTTTTAAAATGAAACAGTCTGTAGATTTGTAAGAACGTTCAAAATATTGACAGTCTAACTTCCCCTGCTTTTGTTTCTAAGCTCTTCCACCTTCAGCTGCAGTGCAATTTTTTGATATTAGGTGCAGTTTCTCTCTAACAGAAGCCCATCTGGTTAATTCTGTCCTAATAAGAAAGAAACTCAAATTTAATGGAAGTTAGCAATGATTAGAGTTCCATAACCTACTCATCACAAACACTGACTTAGGATAAATGTGATGAAGGGCTTTTTCCCTCCAGGTTCCTGGTTTTAATATCTAATGAGGATCTAAAAGTCAGTTAAATGAGAATAGTCTTGATAGATAAACATAGTCAGCACTTTGGTAAACAAGAACCACCCCCTAATCCATGTAATATTCTCATTAATGTTAATTAACTCGAAATGAAAGAGTAGGCTGTAGAAATTTATCTGAAATTTCAGATAATTTCAGCATCCTCATTGATCTCTCGGCAATACCCAAGTGAAGACTGATACTAAAGCAAAGTTATCTATCTCCTTTGCTCACTCACATTTGTCATTTACCAGCTGCTGCATTTCTTTGCTGCAATTAGGGGTGTGGGTCTCCTGCCATCCTGTGCTCCACCGGAGGCTTCAAGCGTGGGTTACTGTAATCGCAGGCAAATACAGTACAGATGTTTAATTCAAAAGGACCTGTATTCTTATCTATAACTTGCTGTGCACCATCTGATCCCTCCTTTGCAGAGGCTGCCATTTCTTGTGTTAGTTACCAGTTATACTAATTGTCTTTTCATTCTCAAACCAAATTTTCCAATTTTAACATCAAGTGTTAAGCACAAACAGAAATACATGGCTGTTCCTGTTAGGCCCCTCCACTACAAAGCTTGCTTTTCTGTCTTCTGATGTAACTCATCCTGACGTCGCCTTTTCCACTGGAGAATCAGTACTTTTTCCTTTACACCAGCTGTCATCACAAACACCCGTGGCCACTGGATTCCTCCACACACGCACTCACCTTTTGAGCGGTACGTCCTTGACGTGTACGTTTTCTCTGGCAAGGCTTGGTTTCCTTACGGTCAGCCAGGGATACTTTCTGTCTTCTGGCTTGAAACTGCTCACTCAGAAAATCTGCTTGCTCAGGCTCGGATGAGTTCCCTGGGTTCTGCCTCTCAAGTTAGTGCTGGATATGGACTACAGGTCTCCTAGCATTTCATCTCCTGCAGCCTGAGCTTGTTTCAGAACCTCCTTTCTGCAGTTCCCTGTATCCCTCTGATGCCAAAAAGCATCACCCATAAACAGCATTCTTCCTCCAGGCTGTCAGTGCTCCCCGGCTGATCTGAAATCCTCATGCCCCACAGCAAGTCATGGTGTAGGTCTCACTACTCCAACTGTTTCCCTTTGTCTGCTAATGTGTAGATCATCTGTCACTTTTCTTCTCCTTATTAATCAGGTGGCCACTATATAAAATAGAAGTCGTTCCTTACATCGAAGGAAAATAGGATTTAATAAGCGAGGAAGGCTGGTATGTCTCTAGTAGTTGTGAAGACACAGTAGAAATCTATTGTATTTATCACTTTGATAAGGACATTTGATGAAATAGGCTTCTGCACTCAAGACTCAAGTATTTTACCCCTCTGCAAGCTCTAATGCAGGACAATGGTGAATGAGTTGCCAGTGCTGCCATGGGCACCAAGGGGATGGTACAAGTGACACTGCTGCGGTGCTTTCTGAAATGAAAGGTTTGTTATCCTTGCTCTTTCAGTGTCTTCTAGCAGGCATTTTCACCCCTGAAGCCACATAAAACCAAGACAACCCAAAACCAGGAAAGCACTTGGCTCTCACCTGTGGTCTGTGAGAAGCTGCTCAGGGCTGGAGAGCTTTGTGTCCAACAGCAAGTGTATTTTAGATGGTCTAGCCCTTACCCTGGGACCTTTGCCACCAGACATGCAGTGAGAGATCAGCTGTATTGTATCTTCCAGAGCAAAAGTCACAGTCTTATGATTTCCCAAATAGTTGTAGAAGTCCGGTCTATGACTCCCCACACAGTGCTTCTGAATATATCGTGGCTGGAAATGGTGTCTTAGGGCTAATCTCTCCCTGGCATGGTAATATGGAATAAATAATTTATGCCAATCTGTTATTAACAAATCTTTTCTTCCTGCAGGTTATTTACATTCCATGAATTTCACCTACTGAAAACAACTCTCTGCTGGTTCTTCCTAGTGATAAAACCAACTGCCCAGACAATTCCAGATCATGAAACAGTTCTGCTGTATTTAGCAGGTAAGGAAGTGAATTTGCATGGAAAGAAATGAATTCAATTCCATTTCAAGCTCTTTTTGAAATACAAATTTTTATTTTGTAATCCATTTTCCTACATCATCAAGAATTAACTCTTAAATACGTGTTTCAAAGTGCACATTTTTATTTCATCTCTTAAATGTTCATGGAGAACCAGACAAATCTGTTTAATTTCTAATAGCAATTATAGTAAATAAATGTATAGTCCATTTGCTGCAGCACCTCTATGAAGGAAAGGTCCTGAACAGGAAATTACCCTCAGGCCCCAAATTATATCTTGCTGGAACCTGAATCACATTTTTTTGAAAGCTCCTATAATGCATGGGAGACAGTAATGATCTGTACTGAGATAATACAAATAATTTTCTTAGTCTTCGCAGACTGAAATTAATTGGTCCTAAGCACAGCTTTAAATATGTGACATTAAAGAAGCACATAGTTACCCTACAGGAATAAGCTACCCTACATATTAATGTTGCATCATTGTCTCATTTTGTATTCCTGGCCATGTGATACTGACTCTGGAACAGGAGGCAAGATCTTTTAATTACTCATAAATAATTATGTAAATGTACATAGCAATGCTTGTTGAAATTAATCATCCATTAGCACTCTGGGAAAAAAAAGAAATGTAAATCAGATGAGAGATTGCTGCTGAAAGCTGAGTTGAAATTCTGTTTCATTTCACAATCACCATTCATGAAATATGCGCGATGAATATCGATTTACACTGCTGAATAAATCTGCCTGAGGGAGGAGACACTTCCCAGTGAAGGCAAGTAATATTTGTAATAATTAAAGGCCCATCAAGAGATTGCAAAGAAACTTATGGAGGAGGATAAACTGCTTTTATTCACATTTGTGGATAAGGACAGAGTAATGCAAAAGAGACATTTAAGTGAATTTACTAAAAAGGTATTGGATATTAAAAAACCAAAAGAATAGAGGCTGAGTCCATACCTCCCACCACGGATCACTGTCACATAACTTGCAGGGTCAGCTCACAGGATTTCACACCAGGGGCAAACTATGGGCATGAATTGAAAAGAAAGCACCTAGTCCCCGTGTCTTGTAAGACGGTGTGAAATTAATTCTTATTTCTGATTTTGGCTTCTTTAACCAGTTGATGAGCTAGGCTGGCCCTTGAGCTGTCCCACAGTGCCACACACTTTTCCTCTCTGGGGTGCTGTCCCACCGATGCCCACCCTGCCTTGGCAGCTCCTTGCAGGGCAGAGTAGCTGGAGGACACCGTGAAGACCACAGGAGCAAAGCAAAAACAGCCAAGGGCCTTTTCTGACCTTTTGCCCTTTACTTGATTGCCTATTTCTTTAAAGCGAATTTACTTATGGGTTTTTTTAATTTAATTTTTTCTCCTGCTATCCCCATGAGGCATTCTTTCCTATGAGTCATGCACACCATAAAGAAATTACTGTTTGGCTCAAAGTTATGCTCCCATGCCTGGAATCAACATTTTTTCAGTGAGAGATAGGAAATGAGCTGAATTTGTGGGTGATTCATTATTTACTATTTTGTCCTGAGATGTGTTTTTGCCACCAGCTTTAGAAAAAAAGAAAATCATACAATACAATGCCTAAAACACAAGACCAAAGCTACATGTGACTCGAGACACCAAACACGTTCTTCAATGGTTTCTTTACATTGTACACAGTAATAATCCTTTATATCTTTTGATGTTGATTTTACATTTTTATCAGGATTATTAATGTGATAAATTTTATTCCAGAATGATACCTTAGTTATTTAAAATACCCTTCAAGTGTATATTTTCTCATATGGCTCAGAAACATGGTATTATTTATGCATTTATACTGGTTTATGTGTGTATGATACAACATCATAAGGCACTTTTTAAACATCTATATAGCTTGGATGTAAAAATCATATATATATATAAAAAGAACAGACCTGGGCACTACAGCCCATCTAAACTCAGAAACACAAATTTGGAATAAAACAGAATTCCAGATGATAAAAGAACAAATCAGACCAGAACCTGGCAACCAAAATCCGATGCACTAGCCAGAGGCAGAGCCCTCAAAGCCACTTCCTTTGGGGACAGCTGGAAGAGCCCCAGCAAAAAGGTTAGAATTGGAGGAACACGCAGAGGCCTTCTCATTAGAAGGTTTTTTAGGGTATTTTAGTATTAACTCCAGTTGGATTATGACCGCTTCCAGTTGCCAGACAATTCCAGCAGTGCTATTTGCCTGAGCTCCAGCCCAACAGGCAGACCCCAAAGGCAGCCCAGGCCAAGCCAACAAAATCCTCCTGGAAATCCAGAAGGTGAAACCTAACAACTGCTGCCTGTAGTAGGGATATTTCCAATGTACCTGGAAAGGTTGGATCCGGGATCAAAGGCATTCACAGACTGCCCAGCGACAGGATTTCTTGAACCATTCAACTGCTGAAGGTTTGCCCATTTTTCTTCAATGTTGTCAGGTGGGGTATTGAAACGTATTCTTTCTCCCTACAGGCTTGCCTCTCAGTATGTCAAACCATTTGTTTCTTTGAGGGGTTGACCCTCCTTCATCTCTATCACAAGCAACGCTAAGGTGCTTCTCTGAACATGTGGGGGTCTTGACTCATGCTGATGGGTCACAGCTCGGTGCAGCTCAGGACCCCACCATGTAAATCAACAGCAACTATGTAAATGCCATGAATCAGCTCTTCACTCAAAAGAGTGAAAATGAAATCTGGACAAAGGAGTGAAAATAAAATCCAGACCAAGCTCTGAAAGCCTTGCTTGAACCCTTTGCAAGTCACTTTCTAAAATTAGATTTAGACATTTAGGTCATTACAAAGCAGATGCTGCCACCAAATTTGTTTGGATGTAACTTACTGTGGCACTTTTGCCAGTAGAAACAAATTAGAAAATGCTGGCTAGCTCATCAAATCCTACTGATTTATTAATTTCAAACTAAAGCAGTTGCAGAAAGTTCTTAAGTAGTGCATCTCCATCCTTGGCAGATATTTATGAAAAAGGCAATGGTTTTAATTTTTACTGCAGGAAATGGAACACATCTGGGATCAAGAAGTCTCTTTTATGGTGGCCATCACTTCAGGTGGGAGGGGAGGCAGAGGAAGAGGACATGAGGAAACTAATTTCCCAGAAAAGGCCACAATATATACATAAAAAAATAAACTAAAGTATTGTTCAGAACGTTTTCTCTCAGTTGAACATACATTTTGTTCTCCCAGGATAGCCTCTGGATTTGAAGATGGGTTTTTACAGTGCAGCTGGCATTTCTGATTCAACTTACACTCTTGCAACCATGTAGTGATAAGATTGTGTGGCAATGAGATTGCAAGCAGATGGAGAAAAGTAGAAGCTATCAATGACCTCTACTCCCATAAAAGCCACCCAATATACGTAGTGTTGCCAACTTGCAATTTTTCCACAAGTCCCATGGTATTTAGTTGGGAGTGAGAATGGGTTCAAAAGCCCCACACCCTGGAAGCAGCTAAATCGGCATGCACCACCTTAAAATCTCTCAAATCGCAGAAAGCCAGAGCCCCTAAACTGTAACTTACAAACAACATTTCAAGCCATCCCACCATTTTTGGAGTCTGATTAATGAGTCTGAGTGGTGGCGTGTACAACCAGCACACAAACAGCATCTAACATTTTCCTATTTCTGCTTGGCTGCGGCTACTTTAAACAATTACTTCAGAAGGGTTTGACGTCCAACTGGGCATATGCTGTGCTGCTTGTGGCAAGACCAGGGCCCTGTTGACCATCATTGGACACGTCAGGGATGATCTCTTAATTACCAGACACACTGAGGCTGTTCTAGCTGCAGAGATGTCCTAAGGCTTCCCTCCCCCTCTTCATCAGGAGTAGAGGTGAGGGGATCTCTGCTCCCCATTCAAAGGGACTGCCGTCAGCTCAATTTGCTCGAGCTGTTAGGGTTCTTTCGCTAATTAAAAGCAGGCTCATTTTTAGTCTTTTTCATCTTGAATAGTGATTTTGGGAAGATGCAGCAGATCTTACAAGCCCAACTTACTCAAACCCAACATAGGACTGCAGTGACTGAAGCTCTCACAAGCTCCTGCACAGGAAATGAGATCTCAATGGCATTTCTGCCTCATTTCTTAAGGAGCCTGGCCCCATTCCTCTTCCTCTTCAGAACATGAACAATGAGTAGAACAGTATATATATTGCTACTGTGAGCTGGGGTTTTGTTTATTGTTAATGCAGTGAAAAATACAGACTTTTCACACAGTTTTCTTTGTAAAACCAACAGTTGGTGACAAGCAAATGCTCTGCAAGCACAGGATGCACATTTCAGGGAAGAATGCTACTGGACTGGCATAGTCAGGTCCACAAAAACAATGAAATGACATGATTAAAACTTCCTATGCAATCTTAATCCAGGGCCCTCTGGCATAAGCATTTTAATAAAGCCTTATACTAAATAATTGAGGAACCATTTTTATCATCACGTCTCTGTTGCAGAGCGGAAAAGCATTCAAAAATTAGGTGTTGGAATGTTCTGTCCTCTTGTTGCCTAATGCATCTTGCCATATGCTGTTTAAAAACTTTCTTGAAATCATGATAATGTTGCCATCAGGTTTATGTTTCTCAACCCAGTCTTGCCCAGTGAACATTCCAGATGCTTATTAATAATGTACTTTCATACCAATTTGAGGTGTGAAGATTCAACTCCTCTGAATTACCCCCTTGGGGAACAAGTACAGAGGGAAATGAACATCAGATGTGTCCACCTTCTCTGCTCAGCTGCTGCCTCGGACTTGGGGTTCTTTCAGAGGATTTAGAGATATTCAGCATTTCATTTATTTCACGTGAAACTTTAGCTGACCCCAGTTACAAGAAGTTATTGACAGCTCTGGAGCTCTGAATCAGAGGGGTCCAGAAAGTAGACCATTAGTAACCAGTGATTATGTGGGGAATTGATTAAGGTACCAGGTGTTGGAGGCAACGCAGACTCTTTTCCTAAACAAGCCTGATTCGTGCCCAGAACAGGTCCATCCTCTGCAGGGGAACAGGCAGGTGTCACATCGTAAAAACAAAAAGTAGTGTCATGGAACTGCTGTTCACTGGGCTGATTTATGTGAGGCTGATCTAATATTGATCAAGTGCCCTTTTGGGGTAGTCTTAACTTATTTTCGTGTTTTAATGTGCCTTTGTGTATGACTTCCCTTATGTCTAGTTGTGATAAGCACAGGAGGAGAGGCAATGCTCTCCAGAGGGACTGGATCAACTTTAGAACATGTGCCATTACCCCTGTCAGAGGTACGGGAGTGCACGTTCTGGGTTGAAAAGAGGAAGTATGGAAAAGACTTGTCAAAAGTACAGCTATTATATAGGATTTCATGCTGAGGAGACAGAACAGATTTGTGTTTGGAGATGAGACCTGGAGTGAAATTTAACAGCATGGTTTGGAGGGGCTGGTTCAGAACGAAAGAGAAATTGGATCTGGGGCTTTTCCAGCAATACTGTATTTTAAAAGTCATAGTAAAGTACCCATTTGCTGGATACTTGTCTGGGTGTCCACCACGACTCACTGGATGAGCTAGCCCACATAATATAATTAATTTAAGCCTTGGAATTCATGTCTGCTCAGGAGACTGAATTCCAGAGCGTTTCAGTGCATTTCTTGTTTTACTTAGGCTGAGATTGTCCAGCACGGCTGCATCTTTCAGGTGCGGCACATTATTTGTGTGAGACCTGAGGTGGGATTCAATAAAAACCAGCCAAGCCAGAGACACCTCAAAAAGAAAAGGTGCTATGAAGCAGTAATGCTTATTTACCCTGGAAAGAAGCAATTCAAACAACATGTTTTCTTCCAGAGTTAAGACGAACTTGCTGTTTAACCCCTTTATTACCAAAGGCTGCTGAATTCCCAGGCAATAGCATGGCTGAGACAAATCACCATTTCCTCTTCAGAAAATGGAAGTGGTGTACAATTGTTCTTTTTTCTTTCTTTTCTTTTCTTTTTTTTTTTTTTTTTTTCTGGTGGGAAAAACAACTTCTGAGTTCCTTTGCCACTTTCTGAGCTGAGCTACAATGGGGCCCAGCCAACCATGACCTTTCACAACCTGAGGGAGGAGATACGATGGAGTTACAGCTCATTTCTCTTCTGTAATGATCCCTTTGCAAAATAGTACCTATGTTTCCAGGACCCACGAATGCACAGCTACTCGGAGGAGCAAATGACTGATCTTTCTCTTTCATTTCCTTCAGAAGCTGTGGCAGTGGCAGTGTTCAGCTGACCCACAAATACATATCTCTATATATTCTTTGCAATCAGAGCGTTTACATCGCTTCACAATGCATCAGCAAAAGGCAGCATATGGAAAATTCTGATTGAAAACATATGGGAAGTTGCATCAGAATTAGAGACTTTTTTCTCTTGCCTTCGGCGGATGTTGATTTGTTCCACTCACAACTATTTGGGGAACTAGCAAGGAAAATACATTTCCTTTTTTGCTGGGTGCCATCTAAGCCCCGTGGATTGATAACTTCAGTGTTACTGTGATCTCTACCACATTCTGCCATCTGAGAGACTTCTTTATCTTGAATCGTGTGTTTCCTATTAATAATTACTCAACAAAAGTTTAGTTATGTATTATTCATAGCTTTTTTTTGAAGTTGTTGACACCACCTGCACTTAGCTCTGAACACCAGTCCTGAATCAACTTTCACAGATCTCTGCCAGATTTAGGTGTCACCGGAAGAAAAATATAACTATTACAGTAAACCAATTTTTAATTTTTTTCCTTCCTCAAGCTAATTGTTTTAATTATTTTCCACTTCATTTCCTACTAGTAACCAGCTGCTTCTTCTTGCCCTGCGTGTAATTGTGTTTATTTGTTAGTGGCAGAGATAGAAAGACAAGCTAGTGCTGTACGAGTGGAAACAATCTGAAATCATCTTCAGTCCTGGCTTGCATCTGGCACAGTCTCATTCATCTAACAGAGGCTATATGACTTTGTAAATCAGACAGGGCCCTACATTCTCACTCCAACAAACAAAATCGAAGTGAATCAGCTATGGACTTAGGAAAGAGTGTTAATGATTACAGAAGACTAAATTGCCGGCATTAAATGTAGTGAGGCTTTTTTTTTTTTCGTTTACATCTCAGGCTGCTACAATTCATTAGTGTGAATAGCAAAATCTTAAATGTCTCTTTCAGTTAATGAAGAAAATAAAGGTCTGATTTAACAAGGGTGGTTTATGCAATTTAATTTTAAATTTTAATTTTTTTCTGACCACAAACAAGAAAAACCCAAGAAAAAAAGACTGATCTGGCAAAAGTGTGATGCCCAGTATCACAGTGCGTGTGCCTGTGCCAGGTGCTGCTCCTTCCAGCACGATGGCTGAAGCCTGTGCCACTGGGTTTATAAGCGCACAAAGCTTTTTATTTCATTTCAAGCATTTAAATTCTGGTTTGTAACAAAATAGGGACCTTGGATGCCAGACTGGAAAGCCAAACAGCCACAGGGCTGAGCCTGGGCAGGGGCTGTGGCAGGGGGGCCCTGTGGGTCTTGGGAGGGGACGTGAAGCAGGAATGCAGCCTGAAATTACCTTTCCTAGCCAGTCAGTCAATGCATTTGTCATTCCCTTTCAATAATTTTACTTGCTCGGGATCAAAGACAGTGTTTGTTCTAATATAAACTTCAAGCAGTACTTTAATAAAGGCATTATTTTTTACTTGTACAAGCTGCTGTAATTTTTTTTTTTTTAAATTCACTTGCTTAACAATTGTTTCTTTTCTTTCCTTCCTCTTCTTCCTCTGGTATCACTGGACTGAGGTGAGCAGCAGACACTACTTAGTCATAGTTTCAGTGACAGTTTGGTAACCCGGTATCTCCTTACATTGGAAAGACTTACACCATGAAGACAATATCATTCTTAGTTAGGTATGGGAAGAAGCACTTTGTTATGGTCTCCAACTTCCCCAAATTCTTACATCCAGAAGAACTCCTTGCTCTCAATTTTAGAGAATTTCTAAATGTACTTGTCACTCTTTTATGCTCCTTCCAGAAATTATACACCTTGAGCTGACAGCAGTACAAATAATTTCTGGCCTTAAAATTAAAGGTTTTAGAAAGACAGAAACAGACGGAATGAATAAAGTTTTTAAAACTTTCCAAACCATTTGTCAGATCATTTTTTTCTGTAGCAGGAGGCTGGCAGCAGTGACCTGTGCTGGGAAATGCTTCGTGCACCAGCGTGGCCTTGGTATTTGTAGGCTAATTTTTGTTTTGAGTATAACTCTTGACTCATGGAAAAATAATCTAAGTGTTTTGGGCTGGTCCCTGACTTGATCTTCCTTGAATTAATGACTGTCTGTTTCAAAATAAGCGTGGAGAAGCTTTTATGATAATGTTTTTATCCTCTTGCTCTCTCCCTCTCCTGCTCTTGGAGAGGCAGAAGTCATTGGAAGTCAGTTCCCAGCAGCTGTTTGCTGTGTGGGTGGTTGGGCTTTTCCAGTGAGCAAAATTCAGCGATCAGCTCTACCAGACTCCTGCTGCCACTCTAGCACTGCCGTCTGCAAACATAAAGTGACATTTCATGTTAAAAATTAATACTAAGATGTGAAATTAAATCAGCCAGTTTTAACCAGAGTGCTACAACACTTTGCTTTAGGCAAATGGCAAAACATCCCTCTGAAAGTCATTACGTTGGGAGGCACATACACCAAACAAAATCTAAACAGCTAAATTTAGTCTGGATAGGAAATTAGCTTGAGGTTAAGTAAAGTTTTCTGCTACTTTGTTTTGTTTTTAGATTACCCAAGAGATGTTCCTTCCTGGAAAGGGAAATAGGACAGAGATACATAGCTGTTTTTCAATCCCTTCGTTTACATGGACTCATTTCAAGTACGTGTGTTTGTGATTTAAACCTTACCGGCTCCTATTTTCAGATGGAAAGATTTGAAGTGCCAGTACCAGGTCTGTGCACAGCCCAGCTCCTGTCGGTACCTCTCTCCTGGGCAGGGGGGCACCTTCCTTCCAAACTCTTAACCCACTCTGAACACAGGTAGACAATGTAAAAGTTTATTTTTAAAAATTCCTTTGCACCTAGTTGTTAGATTTGGTATTTATTGCAAAATTGCATTCCAGAACAGATGAAAAATTATGAGCTCTGCTATGTAATGTCTAAGCCAGAGGAGACAGAGCTCCTCAATCCAGCAACTCCAGCCAAAGTAAAATCTAACCCACAGACTTTCTGGATTCATATTTTATCATCTACCCTAACATTTTTGCTTGGACATCATTTTGCTTAGAGAGACGCTTCTAAACCTAAATCCTGGAGCTAAGCAGCCACGACTGGCTGTGTGTCTGTTTGCATACGTCAAACCAGATCTGTAATTTCTGGTTTTTTTCATTAAAGTCATCAGTTTTCTTTGTATACATGTAAATTTTTCCTACTTGTTTTATTTTGCAATAATCAGGGTAGAATTAACTGTAGGAAAGCATACAGTTACAGGTTTATTTACTGATCCAGGATATAAATCAAGTTGCTTAAGCAAACACAAACTGTTTAAACAATTGTTTAAGCAAACATGAAGGATGAAGTACACTGGAAAGGATTCTGAAAGTCCTCTGAAAGTTGGGGCCTGGTGGGGTTTTTTTGTTTAACAAGGCTATACCATCACTTCTTATAACTGTTGGAGAGGTGATGGGAGAGGAAGAGGACCCTCAGAACTTGTATAATGAGGTTTTTTTGTTGGTACCTGCTCTGCTGAGGAGCCCTTGCAGGGAACTTGTACTCCTGAAGCCTCCTGCAGCCCAGTCCCTGCAGCCCAGGGGTAGCAAAAGAGTGTTCAGAAGAGGAAAATAGCCCTGGCTGGGGTTCCCCCCGTCCCCCTTTGCTGGAAGCATGGCTCGGTGGGGATCTGTAGGGAAAAACTTCTTCAGCGGCACTGAGTGCTTGGGAACTTCCAGAGCTGTGGCAAGCCAGGTTAAACAGCGCTGCAGTGGAATCTCCCTTTGAAGGCTGCTATTTACTTAACGCCAAAGTTATTCTTTCAGAGGAAATGATAGGAATGTACAGTTTCAGAGCAGGAAATACCACTGTCTTAATAACACCGTGCATAGGAACATGGGGTGTTGGGGTGGCATCAAGCTGACCGGCGGCTGTTGAAGCACTCTTGCATGGGATTGAGTTCTTCCCAGTGCCTCGGCTGGCAGGGTCCCAGCCAAGCGTCGCCGTGCACTGAGATGGAAGAATCATTTGCAGAACAGAAATAGAAAATGTTGGATCTTATTCCTTGAAACTCAGATTACTGCTTTTTGTATTGCATCCTTACAAAGGGCTTTGAAGTCCTGGTCAGATTTGGGCAAGAAAAGGGTGTCAGAAATGATGTCTGAACTGCGAAACTTTTACTTGCCTGTTGCATGTATAAAATAGCTTTGGCGGTACCTCTTGGGATATAAGGTACTCTGTAAATGATGCTAAAAATTAGAGGACAGAGACACATTTTTAGCTTAGTGGATAGACTACTGTTATCCTTACATGCACTTCATAAATAATTTTTTGACTTTCTGAAGGTTTCTGAAGAATGCATTATTCAAAACATCCATCTATTCCTTCTGAGACTGAGTGAGTTCACTGGCATCTTATGAAACACTGTATTTAATCATTAATATTTTTTCAAGTATCTATGAGTTTTTTCCACTCTGTATAACATGTGCAAGCTGACCTCTCAAAATGACAAGCAGGAAGATGGAACTGAGGGTCATCTTGGCCATGACACCTTTCCATTGCATTTCTTGCTGACCTCCCTCGGGACCCTTGTCATGACAGTCTGCTTTCGTCACAGCATTTCAACCCATGGCTCCTGATGAGGCAAGCTGAGGATGCTGCTTTTAAAAAGAAAAGGGAAAAAAAAAAAGGAACAGAAAGTGATTACTGAAATTAAATACTGAATCAGAATCGCATTATGAACTTCTTTTGCATATTCTGGCTTAGCAAAAGGTCTGTCCCATAGCTCCTGAGACTCCATCTCCTTGGATCTTCCACAGTCCCCTGTGTCACTTGAAACTGCCATTACAAAATGGCACCGTTTTGAATCATTTTCTTTGTAAGGCGCAGCCACTTTCCTTTCAGCCAGAGAATGCTGATGGCCCAAGAGACCACAAAGATTTTTCATTGTGAGCTGTGAGATTTGGTGTGGTGTTTGAACAGGTACGTAAAGCAAAGAAACAGAAACAATATGGTACAAATGTCAAGATTTAGCATGTTTTTTAGAAGGTGCCAATACACCACATGTGTAATGCGCATATTTCTGGAAAATTATGAATCACATACTTTTTTCCTGTAAAAATTACAGCTGTTTTCTAGGATGTCAAATCTGTAACTCCTTCCAAATAGCAAAACAAATTAAGTAAGACTAACTAAAGTGTCAGGGAGAATATTTTGAAGAATGGGAAGTCTGCATCCCATTTTGCAGCGCATCTGTGATGGGGAAGGGAAGAGGGGCCGGCTCCACGCCAGCACCGTGCGGCTAACACAGTCCGTGCATGGGACTGATGCACGGTAACAAGAATGGTTTCTCTTATCAGACATCAGTTCATTCTGGTGATGACTGAAAGGGGACTTTACTAAGTATGCGGGCTTCTTTAATATGCACTACAATTAATATATCTTCCTGTTGACTTTGCTCCTGTGTGCGTTGATTAAGGCAGCAGTAGATCAAGTGTCTACAGCAAACCAGGTAAGAGCTGTTTCGGTCCAGCTCCAAGTTGGCAAGGACCTTCCAGCAAACACTCTCCGTCCCTCTGAGCATGAAGGAGCCAAACGCCAACAGTCCCAAAGAGCACATGTTGTACAGACGGGAACAAACTTGTATGTACTTGAAAAAGCCTTCATGGCCTTTGCAGTGCTACAAAAACATGCTGCATGTTAGTTTCTTTGTGATATTTGCCCTTATTATTGAGATTATCTGGTACCAGTGTTTTTCTTCTTTCATCATCTTTTAGGAGCCAAAACACCACAAAGGAATAATTCCCATTTATGAACTCTTCTTTCAAGTAAAAGCAGTTAAACATGAAGCTTCATCATACAGCTTTTATGCTGGAGTAAGAGTTCCCATAGCAAAAATGGTGTTTCTGCCTGTTTGTGAAATTACCTTCATTTAAAGTAGTAATTTGATGTTGAGAAGAAAGGCAAACAATTACAGCAATCGCTCTCTGCGGTGCAAGTACATTCATGCTTTTTCTGCCTTCTGACTGCAAAGACAATATTTACATATGCACACAAATCATATCACATATTGAACTAGTGCTAGAACTGCAAATATTAAAACTGCAATGATATTTTGTTGATATTTTAACCACTTGATGATCAGGAAATGCCAAGGCACTGATCAAACAGCTGATTGTCAGGTGTGTTGCAGGGCCCATCTTCAGGAAGTTGCTTTCTGAATGTCTGCAGACATGTAAGTGTCAGAAAATTTATTTCAGTGCTCTCTTTCTAACGAAGCCCTGTATCACCCAACAGGCCATGACAGAAGAAATCTGTCCTGGTACTCAATGTATTTTCTAGTTCTTTTCTTTCTGAGGAGCAGCTCTGGGAATGTAAAGAGCAGCACAAAAAGTCCCTCTGCCTTTGGTAGCAAGTTGCATGTTGAGATGCCGATGGAGAAGATTATCATAGTACACATGTTGTTGCCATTTAATTATTCCCTTTCCTGTAAAGAGCCTGGCTTTAATTAAATGGCAAAACAAAGTGAGAACTTTTCTCCAAGCCATTTTAAAGTGCTCACTTCCTCCTCTGTGTTCTGTGGTTTATTAGATTTGAATGAGTAATGGGGTGGTTTCATTTGTTTAGTAAAATTAAAGTGGTCAGTAACAATTTCCTGTCTGAGCAAACCGTGGGCCGATTAATAATATTGGTGATGGTGGTGAATAGGGGTTTTTTTTCGCAGCACACATGTTATGCTGCCATCCTGCTGCTGCTCGGGGGTTTCCAGAACTTCTGGAACTTACCAGCCTCAGCGTCAGCCCTCACGGAGACAAACGTTGTGCTCACAGTGTTGGGCTCACACAAGAGTAGTTCAAAAGATGCCTTCAGAACTGAACACCAAAGCAGCGTGGAAGAGATACATTCTGAACCAAAACTGATCTTCCTTCTTGCCCAAATGTTTAATAATTTACATTTGCAGGGCCAAGTCTGGGTGCGGTACAAGCACCGGAAACACCGGCAAGGTGTCCAAGTTTGGAACGTGCATCCCTCACTCAGGACAGCACAGAAAGTGTTTGCCTGGTCCTCTCCAATGTGTTTCCCAGCGCTGCTGGCAGGGATGGCCATCCCTACCAGAGAATCTCTTTACTTTTCACAGAAACACGTTCTTCTTTAACCTGCATGTAGCAATTTTGCAGAACCCCATGATCCTGGGTCAAAACTCTACAGCATCCCATTAACTTGAACTAACAGTAAAAATGGTAGGGAAATCAAATGCATTGTGCAAATCTTGGCTGGGATGTGTTATTTTCACTCCTGCTGAAAACACCTTGGAGAACTTTATCTCTGTTTATACCTCAAAAAAGCCACACAAAACCATGGGCTACAGTCTCCCAACCGAAATTGCAATTACCAGTCAACACAAACAATATATAAAAGTTGGTTTTCCCATATGCATTTCAGATTTTTGCCTGAATTTTATTCATTGCCCCTTTAGAGAGTCAGACACACAGATGGGTACTGATCAGCTCAACCAAAATCCGGAGTGACATGATCCTCTTTGCAAAAGGCATTTGGAAAAGATGAACTCTACCTCAGTTATTCTTGCTATGTCTAAACACTGATGTGGGATTTGTGGCCAGTAAATGCTTACTGCACATAAAAGAGGCTGGACATATATGCCATATAAAAAATAAAAAAAAATAATAGGCATAGTTCATGAATTTTAAAATGTGTTGGCAGACATGGAGTACCAGAGAAACATCAGGCTTATTGCAACACCTATTGAGTCCATGACAAAAATGCTGTCTCCAATTATTGCTGTTCAGCTGATGACAAATATAATGCCTTTGCCATTAGTAGGCAAGCACAAGGGCCTGTCAGCACGTAAGACTTCAAAATCCTACACTGACATCCAGCAGTTTGTTTAAAGAGCTGATTCAACAGACTGCTGACATGTTTTTTTGCTAGACTTACTTCTTCAGCCCTTGCCCATTGATCCTCACTCGTACATATGACCATTAACTAACTTGGCTTTTTCTAGAAGCTGCAGAGTGTTTCAAGGGTCATGGTTAGCAAACGGGTTGATAAGCACAGATAAATAAATAAAATACTTTGTACATCAATTCCAGTGCTTTCTACAAGGGATGCCCAAGCATGTATAACCTCCACAAGAATCATTCTACCCAAGGTTCAATTCTGGAGTATTAGAGTTCCCTTCATTTTTACTGACATTGGTGTCAAGGGGAGATGCTTAGCACTTCAAAGAAAATGTTGGTGGCACATGGACTCAAGCCCTCATGGAAAATGTTAATTGGTTATTTCAGGAAAGTAACTCACCGAAGCGAGGTTTTCAGCTTAGAAAAAAGTAAGATGACTTCTGTGAAAGGAAAAGCACATGTTAAGTAGATATAGCTAAAAAAACTTTAAAAAGAAGCATACTTCTTTCCTTAATCATACTTCCTAATGCAGATAACACCAAGCCTTTGCACAGAAAGGAAGTCAGAGAAATGACGCTGTTCCACATGAACAAGCAGGTTGCGTGGGCGTAACCGAAATCTGAAATTATACCAATAAATAATGTGTCTCCTCTGACAACCCAAAGTGCTCTGCAAATGTTATTTCAGTTGAGCAACAGAGATGGGCAAATATTTTATAGTTTTAGAGCTGAAGGTTCAGAGAAATGTAACGATCTAAGTGTCTTGCTTGAGGTGAGACACAAGGCTAACGAAGAGCAGGAACGATACGCCTGTGTTATGACTTGTAGACCTGTGGTTTAACCACCAGACAAGAAAGGGCTTATTAAAATTAACAGTATTAGGAAAGATTATGCTCCCCAGCAAAATACCAAGTTCCTGTGAAGACCTGTGAATCACTTGCATAGCTTTTGCAAAAAGTTATTTAAGAGACGTTGTCTGTGGTTCCTCTGCGTGCATCTATGTCAGGACTTTTGAATAGTTACTCAGAACTCAAATGTGTTTCTTTTCACCTTGTCTGCAAAACTCAGATTTCAGGTATAGATTACACCCTGTCTGCTTCACAGCAGGAAAACAAAGTGCCTAGAGCTACCCCTTCCTCGTTTAAAAAGAAACTGTCTTTTTGCTAGAGCTCAAAGCAATGAGATTGCAGATATTTTAGCAAACTAAATGCTTAGCCGGAAGTTATCTGAGAATTTCAAATTACTAATAAATTAGATCAGTTCCTTCAATATGGATCCTGGTTTGGGTGTAGGTGGTGAAGCATGACTACCATCCGTTCCAAGCCATGTGACCTATGCTTCTCTTCTTCTACCTCCTTGAGTCAGTCAGTCCTAGTGTCTCCTCTCTTGAAGAATTGATTTTAGCACCTGATGGGGTTGGTGGAAGCGATCAGTTTAGCCCACTAATCATGTTTGTCACAGAATAAAAATTAGCAACTGCAGCATCTCCTTGTGTCATGCTCATTTGAAGGGTAAATTTGGTCAACAGCCTGTTTCCATTACCTGTAGGTTCTTGCTGAAAATTGGCAATTTCCTCTGTATTAAGGCATGGGCTCAGATGACAAAACCTAGCCCTGGATTATAGGAAGACAAAGTTCGGGGGTGTTTGCATCTCAGCTTTCCTGCAGTTCCACACATGTTTTCTAATTTCTTTTTGATTGAATAATATTTTCCAAGTGGGCTTTAACTTTACAAAAAAACCTGAGTCCAATCTATATCACTTGTGCAACTGTTTCTGTAAGTCTTTATGAGTTTACATGCTACTCTGTGCCCTCTCTGACCCTCCAGCCTATGTCCCTTCCTCCTACCCCACTTCTACACTTCAAATTTTAATGCACGACTCTTGGCAGCCTCTGGTCCCTGCAGGTCTGACTTCTGCAGCCACCCATGCATCCCTGCTGCCTCCAGAGGGGACAAAATACACCCTGTTTCAGACAAGGGATCTTCATAGAATCACAGAATGGTTTGGGTTGGAAGGGACCTTCAAGATCATCCAGTCCCAACCCCCTGCCACAGGCAGGGACACCTTCCACTAGCCCAGGTTGCCCAAAGCCCTGTCCAACCTGGCCTTGAACCCTTCCAGGGAGGGGGCAGCCACAGCTTCTCTGGGCAACCTGTGCCAGTGTCTCACCACCCTCACAGGGAACAATTTCTTCCTTAGATCTCATCTAAATCTGCCCTCTCTCAGTTTAAAACCGTGACCTCTCACCCTATCCCTACACCCCTGATCAAGAGTCCCTCCCCGCTTTCCTGTGGCCCCTTTAAGTCCTGGGAGGCCGCTCTAAGGTCTCCCCGGAGCCTTCTCTTCTCCAGCTGAACACCCCCAACTCTCTCAGCCTGTCCTCACAGGGGAGCTGCTTCGGCCCCCCCGATCATCTTCGTGTCCTCCTCTGGACTCGCTCCATCTTGTTTAATGCCATGAGATCCACACCTTGGGTATAAATTGTTCTTTCCAGGATGACTCTATTCCAAAATTTCTGTGTTGCAGCTGAAATATTGTTCAACACTGATATACAGAGAGGCAGGCTCAGGCCAGAACTGATGCAGCAGTGCCATCCTCTACCTGGGTTATGATTAATTCTGCCTTTCAGCGCATGAAACATCAGCTATCAATCTCTTTCTCCTCTTCTTCTACTTTAATAACAGCAGAGACACTACCTGAGATATATTATGGTGCCATAAAGGATGCCGATTATTTATTTAGAATAAATGAAATGTGGCTTAATGAAGCGTGTGTTGGGCTCCAAGCCAGTGAACAGGTTCTGGTGTTCTGGGCTTCAGTGCAGATGCTCTATACTCAGGGTTTTCAAATGAAAATCAGTGTCAACTCATGAGCACTTTAAAAGCTCATCTTGGCTCCACCCCAGCCCTACTGCTAGTTGAATTGCAGCCTTTTGCCTGACTCTCCCATCACTTGAGACGGGACAAAAATCCGCTCCAGCTCTAGATGAGCTCTTTACTCCTCCTGAACTCCAGATGCAGGGCTCTCAAAATTACATTTCCAGACACACAAAGCCTTGCCCGTGGGAGCCAGAGCTGCCTTCTGAGCAAGCATTTCCCACACACAGGGAGGGGGCACCCGTGGGGGCACTGATGGATACGTCAAAATCGTGTTTGACTTTGCCTAAAATCCGGGCAGTGCAGGTTCCCGGGGCAGGTTTTGCTCGGCACTGGGCATACGTCCTGTGAACATGGATTGGGATGTCTTAAGGGATTTAAGCTTAAACTTCAGTTTCCTGTGTCTCTCCAAGTTCTCACTGTGCTCTCCAGCAATGTCACCACCAAGGGGATGGTGCAATGGTCAGAGATGAAAAGAGGCATGTATCAAAATGAAGCCATGCCACTGGGGAATAAAGTCACGTAGCTATGGGAAAAACATTTGTCTGTGAAGAATTCTCTTGACTTTAGCACACATTTCTCCTTGTTATAAGCTGTCTTTTTATATAACTTGACCTAACAACATCTGCAAAATTCTTCCCTTTTTGAAACAGCTATGAATAGGTCACTGTTTATTTCTGATTAAGCCTGATTCATTTATCATTTTGGGCAGCCTTTCATTCCTGTAAATACATTTACTCTCAAGATTCTTAGTATTTAAAATACATGTTTCATAGTAATCCTGAGGTCAGGAAAACAGTCTGCCGAAGACCATGTGCACATTTCTACAACATAAAGTTTATTTTTTTTTTGCTAAAAAAATGGCGGCATGCTTGCACTAAATCACAATTTTGAAAGGAAATTTAAGGCAATAATTTCTGTAAAAGCTTTAGCAGCTAACAGTCAGCTGAGTATTTAAGTGCAAACTGTTCCTAGAGATAGTTCAATAAAACCCCTGTTCAGTTAGTTGTACAATTATAACACTGACATACTGTAGGAAATGTAAAACATTTAGGGATAGCCATTAGTAGATAAATTGTATAGGTAGTAAGCTCCCAAGCTCACACACATAATCTTTCAAGTATTCTTACACAGAAGCCAATTTTAAAGCAGAATAGGGCTACAATTCATTTTGTCATAATTCAGAATCTGCTGGCTAATTAAAATCAAATTTGCAGGAGCCTAAGAAATCCCAAAGATAATGACATCCCTGCCCATAAGATAAAAATTGGCAGGGGGTAGGGAGGAGAGACGTGTGTCAGGATGCTGGCGGAGAGGACACGTGGCTTTTGGCTACAGTCCTGCCTGCTGGGCAGCTGCCCACAGCCCCAGCCCACCCCAGGGGACAGCCAGGACATGGGAAGGAGCTGGGAGCCTCAAAGCGTGGGGATAAGGGTCAGACACACATCCGTAAGGTTATTACTTGGCTGTGCAGAGAACAGCTTGTTTCTTCAGAAAATTTATGCTCATGGCTTTGACCTTGTGGTTTCTGTGTACTTCCCAAATTAATCCTGTTTCCTGCAGTGGCACCAGGTAACCCCAAGGGATGCCCCAGGAGGTGAGCTGCAGGTTGACTCTGCTGCGGGATGCGCACGGGGATGAGCCAGGAGCTGCTCCAAGGGCTCAAGGGACCCGTTACTACCCAGCCCCAGCCCCAGCCCCAGCCCCAGCTTGTGGCTGTTTCACAGGTTTCTGCTCTAGCTGCTGTAAAGCCAAGTGACCACATTACTTCTCCAAGTGGTGTTGAACTAATTTTAGCCTGACGATGGAGGTGAAAAAAGTTACGTCTTCTCTGCACAGCTGCACTCTGATCTCGTTATGATTTCATCTGTATTTCTAGAAATCTAGACGTTTCCAGAAATATCTGGCTATGTAATCTCTTCACAGCTCCTCAGCATCCCTACTGGTTCCTACCACTCAACCTGTTTGTTAAAATTAGCAAAAAATTCCATAAAGGTTAAGACAGTTTTCATCTGTTGAAATTTCATCATTTTGGTGTTGTGTTAAGTGAGTTCAGCTACAGGGTGTTTTAATGAACTCAAACCAAACTAACCTTCCAAGAAAGTCTGTGGGCAAGAGTGGGGAGTTGCAAGAAACATGAGGTAGCTGCTAGGAGAATGCAGACAGATGTCAGAGATATTTCTCTATTTGTAAACAAACAAACAGCCCGACACCCAAATTGGGCCAGTCTGGTGGAAAATATCAAAGTCATGACCTCCATCAAATGAAAGAAAACAGATTACACAGCCGCGGTACTTGCTGTTTTCTGTATCTTTGGGTACATCGTGCTGGTTTTGAGAGGCTCTCTGGGGGAGCTGAACTGAAGTGACCACTTTAGGTTCCAGTGAGGTTTTTTCATTTCACCATCACCATCTGAAAGGGGACAACCCAGTCTCCACTTGTTTTTGCTTTCTTCCTAGTAATCTCCTCCAGTTTTGTGTGCTCCATAATTTCTTCTTTTTTTTTTTTTTTTTTACTTCTCCCTCTTCTCTTCCTTTTCTCTCCTCTTTTACCATTTTCATTTACTTTTCCTCTGTTCAGCTCTCTAACTCCCTTAGAGGTCTACAGTTTTACTCCTAAAAACTAAGTCCTTAATCCACCACTGTTATTTGCACACACATTTGTTCAAGCAGTTGAGCTTAATATGCCACTTCTCATTCACTGAATCATATTCCCCAGCTGCAAACAGGCCCATAGCCTATTGCAAATATTTAAAAAGAAAATAGATATTTTAAGCTAGCCTTTCATGTGGCTGAATTAACTTATTAGACACAATAACTTGACCATTTGCAATTGCCTAGCCTTACCTTTAGTTCTGCTGAGGAATGGTCCCATTATACTACCGCCCATTTAGATCAGCCAGGCGTAGACCGTAAGTGTCACATGGGCTTGGCCACAGCACTGAAGAAATAAACATTTATGATAACGTATTTCTAATTATGATTTTGGATGCCTCGTTCCCTTCCAACTGATGGTGTTCAGAGATGAAATTCAGGAGTGGGATATTTTCAGATTTTGCAAACAGAAATCCTTTTTGCCCACCTGACCTTTTGTGCGTCTCGATTTATCACTGCAATTTAACAAAGTTGGT
Organism: Strix uralensis; assembly: GCF_047716275.1. Lineage (NCBI taxonomy): Eukaryota > Metazoa > Chordata > Aves > Strigiformes > Strigidae > Strix > Strix uralensis. The sequence goes on from NC_133978.1 coordinate 37,672,927, forward strand.
GTATTTGTGAACAAGTGTGCAGCCAGGACATCTCCGTTTACCTGCTCTACATGCCTAGAAGTGGTGATGTGGGATCATATCGTAGCTCTTTCACAGTCTCACCATAGGCCCAGACCTTCCTGGGTACCCGACTGCTGCACCGTTGCTCAGACAGCAGTGGAGATGCTCCAGTGGGAAAGTCTTAATTGCCAGCAACTGAGGACTTCCAATCCCCTTTCTCCAGCTCCCCCAGACACCTGCCTCTGGGATAACCCCACCTCAGAGCCTTCCCTGCCAGTAGCCATCCCCTACCCTCCTTCCAGTGACTCATTGCTTTTCATAGGAAAAAACTGAATCACAACCTCAGCAACTGCTGCTGACCCCATTTACAGCCTGCAACACAAACACAGGCGGCCGACCAAAGCAGAGGTGGAAAGCTGAGCTTTTCGTTAAGCAAGCGCATTGTGGGACCCTGGAAAGGAAGATTTGTTTGCGTGCTGCTCGCTCCAGCATGCCTGTGCATGCTTGCGCTGCATTCCCGAGAGAAGCTGTGTTTCTGCGGGGACAGGAGCTGGAGCCGGGACGGGAGCTGCGTGGGAAGCCAGCTGCTCTGTTCCTTTCTTTGATAAAGTGGTGGTTGAGTCCACCTATGAGAGAACCACTTTTGCGGTCTTTGTTTTGGCAAGGCTGTTCTGTAAAAGCAAATTCCGTTCCTTGCATTGTAGAGATTTTAAATCTCTTTCTGCTTTTTGAAGTTAGTCAGAATAATTAAAGGTGTGCTGGCAAACAGGGGAGGCAATAAGTAGCAAAAGCCAAATTTCAGGCTACAGGCAATCTGCATGTGCCTGGGATGTGCCTGATGAATAAAATGAAGCCAAAGGAGGACAAGCTAGTGGGTTTATTACAGCTAAGGAGAGGTAAACCCAAATTATTCCTTTGTAGGAAAAAAAAAAGAGGTACCATTTTGCCTCCTTGGGCTAGAATCCATGCAGATAAGGTGGAGCCCCTTTCTCTGCAAAGGGAGAGAGCCTCTGACACCCTGCTGCATCTGTAGGGATGGTATGGGAGCTATACGCACAGGGTGCTCAGCACCCCAAGCTATGGCCAGCCCAACCAGGGACACCCCCGTTACAGACACCCTCACCTCCAGGGCAGAGGGGAGCTTGGCAGAGGATGTGGCTGCACTCGTCCCTCAAGTTCAGACCTTCCTACAAAGACAAAGCCTTGGGGGAATTCAGAGGGTATTTTTTTTGTTTACTTAGCTTGTGGGAGTTTAATGTTTAATCACTGCAGAGGAGTGAGTGGGTTAGTCATATAATTGTTAGCCATGATTTCTGCCTTTTTTCCTTTTGTCCTTTGTTCTTCCTTATCACGGCTCTTGCATTTTGTGGACTAAATTGGCTTCCTATCACAGCCCACTGGCCCTTGATTTCTCAGTAAACTGCAGTTTTATAGCATTCACAGGAGCCTCTTCATTTAAACAGCTCAAATTAAGGGCATAGGAGCCAGGGGCGGTTGGCGCTCAGACAGCTCCCTAACCTCAAAGGAGGAGGATGCTTCCCCAGCAGACAGGCACCAGTCCGGGCTGGTGCCCATCGCTGTGAGTGCCACCACTCCCGCAGATCCAAGAGCCAGCTCCATGCCGTGCTCCCAGCCTTCACCCAGGAGAAGTAACACTGAAATTCCCCAGTCACCAGTGGCGATTGTTACCAATGTCTCAAGCGCAAGAGGCACAAAAGGAATAAATGACAGTATAACTCCAAGCAAGGGAACCGTTTGCTGTTAAGCGAATGGGACACTTTTTTATCCACTAGCCTCAAACTGTAAAACAATTTACAGACTCGAAGGTTGATAGATAAGTGTGCCATTACTTGCAACTACATAAGGCCACCCCAAAGGGCTGTTCCCTAAGGGGAAAGTTTGTGCCCCAGCATGGCTCGGGGCTGCCCCCCAGCACAGGTCCACCTCTGCTCTCTCCCAGCACGTGCCACAAAAACCAGCTGCTCTATTTTGCCCACCCTTTTTTTCCTTAGAAATGTCAGATCTGGCCATAGTCTGCTGCTGCGAACCATGCTGCTAGCTTTAAACAGAGAGCCAAATTTATTTAATTATTTTGATTACTCTTGCTGGTTAATAATTAATTCTGAACAGGGCCATAAGATACTTCTGTTGGGTTCTTATTGCTTTGAACAAAACTGAAAGATGCTTTTAACAAAACTATAACTCAATTAATCTCTGTAAAAAGAAAGATATGCATCTTAATTGCCATCAAATATTTATCTTTTTTCCCCTGCATCAGCTCTACCTTAATCCTCTCTAATCTTAATTCACCGTTGTGTTACTGGTTCATATGACATTATTTAACATCTACAGAGGTATTTGCATAGTAGTGAAGTCATTCCCAGTCAGATACATGGCCAATGCCATTACAGTTGCTTTTAAATGTTTCCAACGTGCAAGGAGCCTACCAAATGATCCAAAGGGCAAGTCATTTCTGTTTTATTTTCCCCAAGACAAAACAGAATTGACAGAACCAGTCATCTTTTCATCATTAATATCAGAATTGCACTCAGTCATATAAAAAGATTGACGCATTTCATAGCCCAGCTGTCTACAGAACAATAATAAAAAAATCTTAAAATGTCACAGAGCAGCCCAATACACCCTCTGGAAATGTTGCCATATCAGGAGAAACAAAAATCCAATCCGCTTACCATGGAAATAGGGTCTCTGCCTTTGAAACATAAAGCCACCTGGTTAACTTAGATAAATTATGGCTGGGTGAGCACGGTAGCTTGATGGCAAAGGTAGCATTTGGCATGAGAACAGCTGTCAACATCTGTCTACTTTAGGATGACGGATTGCAGGGAGCAGAGACGCCAGCATGGCCACCGGCTGAGCAGAGGTGCAGATGACCTGGCAATGCTGCTGTTTACACAACCCCTTGAAGCTATTGCCACAACCAGTGGAGCTGGTTTTAGCAAGAGTGGAAAATCTGTGGAGAGACAGGAAATGCTGAAAAGCCAGACAAGCTAGAGCAATATCTGGAGTGGTGCTGGGCGCGTTGTCAGTTAAATAATTTTCAGCAGCGGTTGAATTCCATCCATGTTCAGCCCTGGGTGTACTCGTTGATGGCAGCAGGGCTTAGAAAAAGGGCTCCAGAGAAAAATGGTTATCTCCCACAGCATCCTTGGGGGCCAGGAAGGAGACGCCATGATTGCCTCTGCACCCCGTGGTGGGTACTCGCTGTGGCCGAGGCACAGGGGCTGCTATCTCGGTTCAAAACCCTGTTCCCCACTTTGGTGGAGCTGAAGCTGGCTCTGGCTCCGGGTCTCTCCCCCCCCATCAGCAATTATCGGTTCAGGGTGGCTTCTGGATAGGTGCTGTTGGCAACAGGGGATTTTATAGACAGTGTCATAACTGCATCCGTTACTGAAGAACATACTAAAAAAGCCTTATTCTTGCACTGACTTCAATAAAAGTGTAAATCTTAGAGAGTATGGAATAAAGATGCAAGTATTTTAAATTGGTAAGACCAACATTGGGCAGCTTTTGATAACAAGATACTCACAAACAGTTTACACCAGTAACCCATTGTATCGTGTACAATGCGCAAAGACTTTGACTTCCTATATTAAAAATTAGAGCAGTTGGAAGTTGCAAACATTGACATCTGGTCGAGGTTGGGACCAGATTTCTAGCTGCTTTAATCTCAATGGTCAATTTTAATCTCTCCTCCAATGTTAATAAAAAGTGACATTACTGAAGGCAACAGAGTTTGCAAGATGACACAAAGGGAGATATAAAAAGCAAATCATGCTGGGAATACTAGGAGCTCCTCAGAAGCAATGAGGTAGGAAAAATGGGGATTGTCCTAGAAGGATGACAGGCATCATCTGCTCAGAAATGAACCTGACATTACAAAAGAATTTTTATAAATGAGATGTAAAAAAGCACTCAAGGAACAACCTAGGAAGGGGACACTAACAGGATAAAAAGCTGGAATTTGGGAATGTCACCAGAACCTTACAATTTCACACATTTTCTAAATCTGAACATTCAAAGATTTTTGCATTTCTTCTAGATAGTCTAAAATGGTAACTGGTGTTTCTATTTTCCTTTTTAAATGTAGGCAGAGAGTTGTTATTTTTGTTTTGTTTTGTTTTGTTTTGTTTTGTTTTGTTTTGTTTTGAAATCATGTAATGTAATATGGTGGATTTTATAGAGCTATCCTTATCTTTTAATAAATCTTTAATAACTGTTTCTTTAATTTTATTTTATGAGTTTAAAAGTTACAATTTTAGTTGTTAACCAGGGTCTCCATACACTTCAATTCTTGTACATTTTTTAATGGCTACCAATATCAGTTACTTCCCAGCCCTCAAGTTCTTCCCTGACTACACAGAGCACAAGAAAGCCCTTTGCTTTTACAAAATAAAACACATTTTGAGCATATATCCTTAAGGCTTACGAAACTGGCCCATCAGCCTTGGGCCAGAAAGAGCCATTTCCTCTGTGCTGAAGGTAATGCTGAATTTTGCTCCCAGAGAATGGCTCCTGCAGTGCCCTGACCTGCCCCAGTGTGAGAAGCCAGACCAGCTTTTCTCTTGGCACTTGTTGGCTTCTGAGCAGGGCTAATGGTTATTTGGGTGCGTGCAGAGATGACCCATGTGCCCAGCCCAGTCCCAGAGATGTCAGAGGGCGGCTCCTCACCAGCTGCCCCAAAAGCAGGACCAAGCCCCATTGAAGAGGTGCTCCTTGGTCTGAGCTCCACATCCCCCGGCAGCACAGGCTGGGTCAGGATTAGATGTGTGGGCACGCAGTCACGTTGCAGCCGGTTGAGCCATGGCATGGGCTCTGGAGCCCGCACCAGCTTTCAGCTTTAACGCCGCCTCCGTGCCAGCTGCAGAGTGCTGGGTGATACCTGATCTGGCTCAGCGCCTGCCGGGGCGAAAGTAAGCTGGAAAAAATGTTGACCCCATCCGAAATTATCAAATGCGCTTGTGCTGATGATGGACTGTATGTCATGGGGCTGTGACATTTTTGACCTTGTACCAGGAGCCCCTGTAGTTACTCCTCTAATGTTAAACAGTATATTTTTAGATGCTGCTGCTTTAGTCTCCACCTGTAGAGCTGTTCTTCCTATTAAGAACCTTGGTCTAAGGCTCTGCTGTTTATGTGGGGGCTGCTCCATGCAGGAGGTAAGTGGGTACCAATGAGAGGGGTCAAGGGCTGGTGGCACCAGCAGTGGGACTCTTGTCGCCCAGCACACCGCCTCGACCTACCGCCTGGCACAGCTGGAAGGACAAACCCAGAGTGCTGTCACCAAGGGATGCCCCAGCACGGGAAGTATCACCCACAGCTAAGTCAGAAGTGTGAGCCGAGGGCAGGGCACTGCAACATACTTTGGGATCTTGCTATAACTGAATGAAAGCTTTCTTCCTTTCACCCATCATGGACTGTGACTTAGACTGTCACCCCGAGACTCTGAGTTGGTACAGAGAAGTATAATGTTATGGCTCTGGGTAAAAGTACAAATGAGAACAGCTTCAACCATCTGTTTTGCTCCACACTACACTATTTAATGTAAAAATAAATTTCCTCTGTAATATAGAGCATAGTGACCAATTAAATAAATAAATATGTCAGGGTGACCCAGCGCTGAGGGATATGGTGAAGTTGAGAACGGTCAGTGTGAGGCTAATGGTCGGACTGGATTATCTTCAAGGTCTTTTCCAACCTAGACGATTCTGGGATTCTGAAATAAAATAGTGTAACTCATTGCCTCTGTCTCACAATCTATGTGTTCCAATAGAGTATCATTTTTTATAGTAATAAATCACGTTTACACTGTTGTATACTTTCACACGTCGACCTCAAACCCTTCACAAGAGAAGGTGTATGTTGCCAACTAGCATCTGGTGAAGGATGAGCTGAAGGCACAGCATCACGTCTGTGACACCACCAGAAAGCCAGCTCGCACATCCTGACCTTCTATCATCATCCCAAGACTGTCAGAGCATCATGTGCTGGTTTTCTCTAGGGTACACCGCTGCTGAGCCCCGCGACAGACAAAAGCAAAGCACCTTCCTGAGCTGAGTAAGCGACTGCAACAACCCTGCAAGCTGAAAGCCCTCCAGGCGGTTTGCATATATTTCAGTACAGAATACGCCCTTTTCCGAAGAAGATTAAGCTCTCGTCTTTTAAGCTTTGGAATGAAAGAGATAGTCCCCAGATGAAGAAAACATTTCAAACTTCTTATTGCAAAGACACTACGTTTTAAAGACAATTCGCATTTTTTTACATGGAATGGCTTTGGGGTAAAATAAAATAAGGGGGGAACAGGGCTTTTTGTTTTTCAGTAACACTTTATATCTGAAAATGATGGAAAAAATAAAAAAGCACTGTTTGATAGAAACTGAAGATATATCTAAATTGATGGAAGAAAAATAAAAATGAACTGTTTGATAGAAACTGAAGAATCATCATACATATTTTACTGTAACACTATGCCCATAGGAATGAGGAAAACAACAGCAACATAACAATATTAAACTCCTAGATCTAATGAACTCAAAGTGTTTAAATATGACTTTCAGGGAGTCCTTAACTCAAAAGGCTGAGGAATTACTTCATCACTGTGTATCAGTACTTATACACAGCAGCTGGTTACATCAGGGTGCTTTTCTACCTCAGTATCAAATTAATAACAATGACTGGCAGCTGAAGCTGAATGAATTCAACCTCTATATGAGATTAAATTTCCAAGCTCTGTCCACATAATTTCATCAGAAGAGATGAAGTTTTGGCTCTCAATTAGAGGCTTTAAAATGCGTTTTGTAAATATGCTTTAAAGCAGCTTTTGAATTAAATTCTCTGCTTATATGTGCAGGGACTTCAATGCTTCTGCTCCTTTCCTCCCCCTGGGAGGTGTGGAGGGAAGAGGTTTGTCTGCGTTGCCCTCCAGGTGCCCAGCACACACACAGTTTTGCTGGCAGACAATGACTGTATGGAAACCTCCTTCTGCAGTGCTTCAGCTAATTACCTGCAGGGATGGAGAGGATGTTTTTCCTTCACTACCTGTTAGCTAGTAACAGCTTGGGGATCACTGTTATCTTCTCAAGCTCCAGGAACTGTCCATAACTGGGTAAGAGTGTACTCCCGAGGTGGAGAAGACAACCCTGTTTCTTAGAATCCGTCTTGCTCACATGTTTGAAGTCACAGCGACTGGCAACCCTGAGGTACGACAGGTGGCTCTTCCCCCCATCATCCTGACAGGAACCTTGGAGAATTCTTGTCTATCTCAACATTATGGCAAATAATTTAATTAGGTAATAAATATTACCTAATCAATCCCATGCTGCTGTAGAAAACTCAGACATTCATCCTCTGGGATAAGGTTTAATGACTGAAAAGTTTTCCCTGGTTGCTAACACTGAAGGTGTCAGCAGAGTAATGACCTCGCCTGATCATAGCCTCTAAGAAAAGCAGTCCCACTGAGTTCAGTAACACCCCTCCTAAAATAGTGTGCAGGAGACATACTGCACGTGGATGGAATTTGCAACCTTGAACCCATAAAAAAAGAATATAGTGAGAGCATTTTGCTCTACACTTAGTAATTCACTGGCCAGGCTTTTTCCTGTTTTCCACTGTAACATAACTGTTAGTTTTAACAAAACCGTTTTGTCTAAGGCAGAATTAATTTCTTTAGAGCAATGAAGTGAGGTTTTGTTCACAGTTCTTTATTTCTGCATATGTATAAAGTTGGTGAACTTCCTCTGCCGGATAAAATTATCCATCATGAAAATACAATTAGAAAATTTAAGAATTGGGATATTTTGGAATTGTTGAGTATTTCTGCTTCATCACCAGGACATGCAAGGTGTGTATTTATACACACAGGGTGTATGTGTGATATGCATATTTATATTTGTATATTTGCATATACATATATAGAGAGAGATACATATTACTCCTTTGGGTATTACTGTTATACACATATGTTCTACTGGGAGTTTCCATACCTCGTGAAACAAACACTTGTTCTTAAAGGCACATACTGACGCAGGTGACATATCAAATATTATTTATTATAGACTGTATTTTGAGTAACTGGAATCCCAGTAGGAATTGATGTCCAAGCTCTCTTACCCATTTCCGTGATGAGAGTCACAAGCAGCTCCTGAGTTAAGGATCAGTACAGAAGGGGCCTGCCAGTATTTTTTGCCATGCATGAAGACTGTTGTGACAGTATCTGCCAGCTTTTGAAGACTATGAATAGAGACAACTGGATAGGAAATAAGTGCCTGTCTCATAATTCTGCTGGAATATACTGGGCTCTGAGCCAATGTCTAAACTGAAGTCAGTGGCACTGCATGGGGCAGACGCCAGTGCAGATTTTATTCCTGAAAATTTGTAGAAATTGCAGGGTAGGTAAAGAATAGATTCTGTCCTTTGTCATCTTCGCACACCTACTTTGTATTGCAGAAGAATGGGAAAGTACCAGCGTGACCTAATCACTTCAGATTTGAAGTTTACCTGCTTGTCACCACGATTTCTTTCAGCTGTTACATTTGCACGCTTGACAGAAAGTAATACTGAAAATATTGAATTGCCTCGAAGTCAGTGAGCTCAGCTGAGCTTTAAGTAGACTGCGTACCAGTAGTGTACAGTACAACACCGTAACACTACAGTAATGAGCAGCCTCCTACCAAAAGGAAGTTTTGGGTTAAATTGAGGCATTAGAGATGACTATATTTATGTTTCTATACACATGAAGTGGTTTTGGACATCAAAGATTGATACCTAAATGGTTTAGCATGGAGACATAGCCTGTTGTGCTCAACTGCACTGTGTGTGTCATTCATGGAGGGAAAAAATCTTTGCGTTCTTCTCATCCTTTAAAATCTTTATGTGAAAACAGGGGAAAAGGTTAAAGGAGGTATTAAATACTGTGAGCCTTGTGCAGGATCAGTCTGGTTTATCTGCACAATACTCTGAGACGCTATGAAGGACATGTCCTCACTCCCTTGCCACGCGGGGTAGGAAGGAAGAAACAGTGGTCCTAATTCAATGGGGAGAGGAAAAACTAAACTCGGGGATTATGTCAACAGGAGCAATGCTCACTTGAACAAAATCTGTGTTATTATTTTAAAATTTCATGTTTGTTTTGCAGGAGAGTATAGAGACTCCCAGTAGGTACTTTGCAGTTGTACCCACTGAATTAAATGTTCACAAACAAGAAAATGGTGAGCAGGATAGAAGGCTGCTTTAAGTTAGCCTGATGATATTGACTTCAAGGATCTGACCCACAGTGCCTGTCTTCAAGGCTTTTTATTACTGACCAGATGTTACCAAATTTATGGCAAGCATAGAGATCAATATGTGTGTGTTCTAGGCACAGCTGTAACTGTTGTATTTCAGTCACAGAATCACAGGATCATAGAATACCGGGTTGGAAGGGACCTCAAGGATCATCTGGTCCAGCTTTTCTTGGCAAAAGCATGGTCTAGACAAGAGGACCCAGCACCCCGTCCAGCTGAATCTTAGAAGTGTCCAATGTATACCAGCTAGCTACAGAATATTTCTTCTTCAACATTACAGGGATAAAAGATAGAAGGTTTACAGCCAGTTTTAAAAGCATTCAGTAGTCTGTGTGTCTGGGGAGAAGGGATGGGCAGAGCACTGGGTACAGCGGATGGGTGTCTGTGGCAGCTGACTGACACCTCATATTGGTCAATGGCTGAGCGCTTCATCTTTTGGTTCCCCACATGCATATTTTGTGAATATACTTTTGTGAACAGTGCACCTAACAGGATTTGGCTATTTTAAAAGGTTTGTATCTCAGCTTAAACAAAGATAGTTCTTTATATGCATTGTTTTCTCCTCACTAAATTGCAAACATCAGAAGAATTAGGCCATCTCAAGAGGAAAGTTGCAGTAGCCTTCCATCGTGGAAAATATGGTAAACTACAGTATGAGGTTTGCTACCTGATTCCAGTATATTCCCCTTTTTAAATGTAATCATCTTTTTTCTTGACTTTCCCGAGTCCTATTATTGCAACACATGGTTATTCAAACCTTGTTTGGGAGGATGGAGAAAGTATTTGAAAGTTAAGGCATATCAGACTGTAGACTGCCATGGTTTTCATTCTGCCACCTTCTGCACATGCGTTATGAAACGGCTTTTGATTGCACGGCTTTTTGATTGCCCAAAAGGGCATATCATTTTTGCAAAAGGCTCTTCTGCGCAGCACAATGGCAGGTCACATCCTGCAGTCTTTTTAATGAGCTGCCAGAGTCACGATGCTTCTGCCAGCACAAGAAATGTCAACTCGGGACCTAAGTGGGGGAGGGAAGTGGTACTGGCTACTCCCAAACATGAACTCCAGTAAAACACTGTTAAGTGAAAATCATCAAAAAAATGTATGAATAATTGTGAATGGAGTCTAGATTGAAAAGCAGCTGGCTCGTGTAGCTGCAGAGTGTGTGACCTAGCCAGGGTTTGATAGGAAAAAGTTGCCATGGGAATGGTACGGCATTGTTTGTGGCTGACTTCAGCTTTTATTGTTGTGCTCTGATTACAGCTTTTGTTTCACTGTGAAGTACGATTGTTAAATGCCAGCTTGAAACAAAGATGTATTTACAGGCAACGGCAGAGTTCAAATGATTTCTATTTTTAGAGATATCACTGCTTTCAGCTAGGAAAAAAAGTTCTATTTCAGAAAACACTAAGTATTTCAGTATAAATTTAGTATTATGCTTAGAAGTAACTTCCCGTTACAACTGGTTAAATATCATTAGTGGAAATTGCTATTGGCCACTAGGACCATAGTGACCGATGGCAAAAAGCGCTGAGATAGCACCTGAACCAACAAGCCGCCTGCGGGAAGGGTAGGGGAAGAGTCTCCACACGTCCAGACGGTTCACTCCTTTTCTGCTGGCCCCTCTCCACTAAATTTAACATGAAAACCAGCGCAGTTCCGCGTTCGAAAAAACAAAGCTGCAGAAAATGACGCGAAGCGGTGCCCCGCGGAACTGAGGGCCGCAGCAGGCCTCGCCGCCGGGCCTACAGCTCCCGTCAGCCATTGCGCCGCGGGGCCGCGCCTGGCCGGGGCCTGCCCCGCCGCACTACATATCCCAGGAGGCCCCGCGGCGCCGGCCCGCCCGGGGAGGTGGGGCCGCGGCGCATGCGCACGGCGGGGCGGGGGCCTCGGCGGTGTCGCCGCGGTCGGTGGCGGCGGGAGGCGGCGGCGAAGTTTCTTCGGAGGGAGCAGGGGGCGGGAAGGGAAAGGGCCGCCCGCCGCGCTGAGCCGAGCCGGGCTGGGCCGGGAGGGGAGCGCGGCAGGAGGCGGCGGGTCCCTGCGCGGGCCCGGCTCTCCTCACGGGGGCTCCCGGACTGCCCTGGACTCCAGTAAGTGCCTCGGCCCGGGGCGGGGGCGCTGAGGCGGGGCCGGGGGGCTGAGGCGGCGGGGCGGCCCGGCCTGGCCGTGTGGGGAAGGCGTCTGGTTGATGCTCTTCCTGCCGTACTTGCCCGGTGTTTGACCGGGCAGGGCACTGCCCCGTTCCCTCGACGCCCCTGTCTTTGTGTAGCTCCTCGATCGTGACCGCTTCGTGCCTTCCCCTTCCCTCCTCCCTCTCCTTTTCTTCCTTTTCGTTTTCCCTCGAAGCCGCCTCCTTGGCGTGGGGGCTCTCCCCGTGTTTCACCTCGGGGGCAGCGTATAGGAGGCCGTGGCATAATTGCCCTGGTAGAGCAGTCAGGGCTCTGTCACATCCCCAGAGGTAAGAGGATGATCTCATTACCCGTAATATTTTTTTTTTTTCTTCTCTCTCTTCTTCTCAACTTCGGTCTTTGAGCATGATGGGAAGGAGCGATCTTATCTGGGCAGAGCCCTGCAGTGATGGTGCCTGGGAGGGTGTGGGCTCCCGGAGCACCCCGGCTGCCAAGCCGGCCTCTCTCGGCTGTGCTCGCGTTCGGTATTGAGATCTCAAACTGCAGCTTCCAGGAGAGCTGAGTGTGATCGGGACAGCTAACATTTAGTGGCTAGTTTGTTTCTAGCTTTTGAAGGTGCTAGTTCTGAAGAGGGCTGTTTTGGAAAGCTGTTGCCTCTGCTAGCAGTGCAAGTCTGCACCTCTTGAGTTGTGTTCTAGCTTAGTTGTAACCTGGGCTGGTTATTTACTGAAGCAAAGTGTCTTTAAATGGATAACTCGACTATAAATGAATGTTAAACTATAACGAATGTTGTCATATTTGCAGGTTTTAGCACGTGTAAAATACCAGATAGGCATTTGACATGCTACTGACTTAACACAGTCTTAAATACTGTATGTCTTGTGCAGTTCCCCTTAGGTGTAACTAATGCATAAAAGGTATTATATTATTGCATAAAATATTTGCAAAGGAACATCAAGAGGACAACAATTTCTCTTCGGGGAACAGGCTCCTGGTTTGAGGCCCTTCTCAGAAAAAAAAGTAATTTTCACTAATCAGTGTACTACATTAGTTTATAAACAAGCAAAAAGAACAGTTTATCTTTGAGTGAGGAAACAATTATTTGTTAGGTTGAGCATTTTGAATTAGGCGTGAGCAAAGTGGTATTGCTTATCTTGAGGAAAGCTGAGAGGGAGAATTACTTTGGGTTTAGATTCTTAAGATCTAGATCTCTCCATGCTTCACCTTCTTACAAAAGCATAGTACTTTTAAAGAGACCACTAGACATCCCTGCATGTAGTAAGCTGAATGATACCGGCTTTTTGTTGCCTTCTGACAAATTGCTTACTTTCCTAAAAGAGGCCCTAATGTCTGTAAAGATACATTTTTCTTTTCCCGTTACCCAATCCCATACATGACACTGGAAGACAGAGCCATATTTGATCGTGCAGTTTGGGCCTATGAGGTGCCAGGAATAGTTTCTTACTGTTGAGTGCAGCAGGGTTTGGTTTTTTGGGTGTTTTCTTTGATTTGTCCACTTCCTTTTTATACTTGGCTGTGTTCATTATGATACAGCACAAACACAATCTTTACCGAGATGGAGCTGTGCATGGCAACTTTGGCTGGTTGCTCTATGATGAGTTACTCTGTCTTAATTTACTATACTGCACTTTTAAGGATGGGGTTTTTAATAGTTTTGATTTGAAAGTACTTATGAAGTATGATGAAGTCTTGTATAATTTATTTCACAGCTGAGTTACAGGTGCAACTTTAAAGCAAATTAAGTAGTCCTTGAGGTCTATACATCTGATTACATATAGGAAGACTTCTTTAATCACTTGTTCTCCTCAGGTTTCACACTGGATAAATTCACAGGACACTAGTAAGTGTCTTTACTGTAATATGCATTCTAGTAAGTCTTAACAGGGGGTTTGGAACAGTGGACTTGCCTTTTAGGTCCTTGCAGTCTTGTCTCCTACTTCTGTTGGATATTTTTACTTGAGAGAGTCACACAAGTAACAATACATAAAACTGTCAGGTATGTAAAGCAGAGAAGTGTAGAAGTGCTGTTTTCCTGTTTGTCACATGAGTAAGTGTTAAAAGTGGGCTGAAATCTCTCATGCTAGAGAGAGATTCTTAGCCTGGTTGATATATGAAGGAAAGCCTTTTAATTCAGGAATAAATGAGCACTTATGCTGCAGAAAGTGATAATTCAAAACATAATACTTTCGTGTATCCTAGATATCACTGAATATTAGACTGCTGGAGACAGCTTTGCATAAAAAGTAAAACTTTGTGTGACACTCTTGTGTCCTTTTTACAGTTATTAAACATTACGATTTTATTTTGTTAGTGTAGAAAATTTAATTTTGAGTTAGTAACTTGTAAAGATTAAATCTATTTTCTTAAGCTATTTCTGTGTTTTCTAACTACAGTTGGCCTTATGTTCCATTGTATAGCTATGCATTTCAATGGCAGAAATAAAGAAAAAGATGCACAGTAGGTCACTGACAGGTATATTGCAGTGTTTAAATGTTTCAGAGGAGCAGATGCTTTCATACAAATTAGAGTAGACAAAGAACCAGTGTATAAAGAAAATAGGAAGCATCTTTTCCTCCTCCTCTCCCCCTGTATTTATTCTTCCTCAGAAGTAGTAACTGAGTGACAGAAGACAGACACACGCATAGGGAGTAAGGAAGGCAGGAATATGAGGAAAAGACCTGAATGCAGGAAAAGGTCTTGGTTTTTCCAGGTAGCAGTGGTTTATTTCAGAAGACAAGGGAGCTATATCAGCAGAAATAATAAAGGCTGACTGTATGTCAGAAGAGAGGAAGTGCAAAAGTCAGTTTTTATTGACTGTAACAGATTAGAAAGAACTTGAGGACATTACTGAAATGTGAACAGATCTCTACTTGTAATGCAGTCTCCAGCATACTGTTGGATATAGCCCAGACTGCCAGGCCTGCAAAATTCTTAATCTATTTTAGTAGATTTAGAATTCCATCGATGTCTTTATTACTAAATGTTCCCAATTATTTAAGATGACAGTTATCATAGTAAGTGTAGTTCCTTCAAAATGCAGCAAACCAGCAGCATTGGGAAGTGAGAAGTTTCCTTGCATGCTGTGGTGCGCTCTTTCTTGTATCCAGCTGTAAGTTAGTGTTTGTCTAAACAATGGCTTGTGATACAAGAGCATGTATCTTTCTTGCAAGATGTTTTCTTTTTCCCTGATAATTATGAACTATAGAAACATTCTTAGAAAATACTTACTGGGGTTTGGAGCCAAATAAACCTTTGTGCAGTTGTATAATTGCATGAAAATACAGGATAGTTAGCAGCTTCAGTGCCAAAATGTGGGAATTTAGGTAACTGGCTTTAGCATAAAACATTTTTACAAAGTGTCACCAGGAAATAAATGATACAAGAACTACAACAGTCAGTAAATATATTCGTTTGGGTTTGAGCCTAAATGCAACAAGACATGGCTACAAGCGTTGCTCTCAATGCTTTATAAAATTATATAAGAAACAAATACAAAATTCTAGTGAGCTTATCTGATGTATAGAAATAATGTAGTTGCTCTTAAAAAATTGCCTGATGAGGAGGTCAGAATAACAAGTATGGCTCAAGTTCAGGTTTTGAAGTTACACTTTAATGCACAGAATGACTGAAAAGAATAGGAATGGAAGACATGGCTGAGCTGTTTCAAAATTTTTTCTACTCTTAGTGATCTCTCAAATTAGGACTTTGAAAATTTGTAAGTCTAAGGTCATCTTGATACCTGTTGTAGCCTAACTTTGAGAAACATTTAGATATGTATTTGTATATGGCTCAATTTTATAAATAACACTTTCCTGTTAGCGCTAGGTAAAGCAGCAGGGTTTTGTTGCTGTTGAGGAAGGAAGCTTGGTTCATTGTCTCGGTACTAAGCAGCATTTTCTCCCTCCAGGGACTTGCAGAAGCATCTAGAATGTGTAGGTGTTTCTTTAATCTTGGAGAAGGAACTTATTAAGCTTTCTGGTGCAGAACTCTATGAGCCACTTTTAACAGATGTTATCTGCATGAGTAGGGAGTTGCAGGTCTGGTAGACATTTGTGGCATTCAACAGTTTAAACAGTTTTCAGGTTTGAACATATGCCTTCGCCTTGAAAATCTGAATAGTTTCAGGTATTTTATGTAGAAGAAAGGTGGTTCAATGGTGAAGTTGCTGCTCTGGGACTTGGGAAACAGGTTCAGCTCACTGTGTTGCCAAAAGCTTCCTGTGTGGCCTGGGACAAGCTGCTTCTCTGTCCCTCCGTTCTCATACTGAAACTACAGAGCAGTAGCAGCTCTATGCATCGCAGAAGTGTTACAAGGGTATGTCAGGTTTTGATGTCTTCAGGTGCAGTAGTAATGTGAGGCATATAGCTCCACTGTGCTAGAGGGAGAGGTTTGAAGAGACCCCCAAGTTAAAAGCTAGGGGTAAGCTGCAGGCAGAAGCAGTAAAATCAGAAAAATAAGTGGGGGGGAGGGGGGGAAGTTTTGACTGGAAATTTCTTGGATCAGTTAAAAACAGAGGAACCAAGTCCTTAAAATTTTAAGGAGCACTGCACTGCTTTGTTTAACATAATATAAAAACAATGCTTAAAATAACTGAATGAACCAGGCAGATCCTTTCTGTTACAGGGAACAACAGCAAAGCTGTCTCTGTTCCTCTGTCGACTGTTCTCTTCTTTGGAAAATGCTTTTAATTCTAGGTAACCATTACATCCAAATGTTTTACCTATCAATTTTGTTCATTTGTTCTGCTGGCATGATAGGCCAGCCTGATTTATTGGCTTTTCATGCGAAAGACTTTGAGAAAAGAGAGCTTCTCTATCTCCTTGCTCCCCCAAGGGGGAAAAGAATTTGCAGCCACTGCTGAAGAGCAGTGTCTTTAATAACTTTATAGAGCTAAAAGTATTTTGGATTTAAAATCCTTCTGGTGGAGACATAAGATGGTGTTGTCATTGCTGTAAGCTGAAAATGTAGACTAGACAGCAATTATTAGGCTTTGCAAATGTGTTTTGTTGAGAGTCTGCACTCCCAGGAACAGTCTCTCTATACTGACAAACAGGTGATAAATTCATTAGTTTAATATGTAATTGTTTTGATGTGTATGCTCTCCATGGGTGCTTTGGTACCCACCACATTTACATGCCATGTCCAAGAAAATGTGTTTGAACTTGTTCAGACTAGTTGACTTAATTAAGTGTTCTTCTGTTAAGCACTAAAACAGTTACATGTCAGGTTTGTTGTAAGAGTGAGCAGTCCTCTTAAAACCGCACTTCAAAAGGTGTTGTTAAATATATTGGTTAACTCTTTAGGGAGGTTTGTAATAACAAATGGAAGCTTAGGCTGTACTAATAATTCATGTGGCAAGTTATTTCTGTACCTAGCAGACTCAGTGTCTGCATGTGCACTGGTGCTGCAGAGTTCGGTAGCAGTGCTTAAATTATGTTCTTGCCTCAGAAATGTTCTTGCTTTTTCAGGACTTCAGCCTTTGGTTATATTTTTTTTTCTCATTACATTTTTTTTCCCTTAAATCAAGTTCACCTCAGGTGCTGTCATTTATTTGTACTGTCTTGCTCATTTGTGCTGGTGCCGTGATTTTTGGATGGAGGAGCAGGATTTCTTAGGGAGACCCATTTATTCCCTTCCTGGGGGAAGGCTGCAGTACAGTGTGTTGAAAACCAGTCTTTTGCATACTCATGGTAAGTTCAGGATTTTCAGGCATGTTGTTGCACATACACAGGACTTGTGATTCTTCTGGAGTATTTCCGTCTCGCAGTGTGTAGGTCAGGCAGCAATCCTGCAAAGTGCCAGGAGCCTGATGACTTCCTGGTAGTGTTGGGATTACTCTGGAGGTGGAACATTGTTATTCTCCATACGCATCGTCATTTACACTTTGAGAAACACCAGTGTCCGTGCAGAACCACAGCTGTGCAGTAAACTGGTATTTGTGTCATTGCACAAATAAGAAAAAAGGTAAGGAAGAAGGTCAGCAACCAGACATGGGCTGTACCTGATGTGAGGACAATTCCTTGGGCTCACGCCTTGCTTCCAAGGAGGAAGGCTGCTGGAAATTAATTGTGTGAGAAGTTATAGTGAAGTATGTGCTTCAAGTGAAGTGTTAGTGTGCTGGCTCTATGCTACAAAACCTATCATTGCAGATAAGCTTTTATAGGTTTTCTCTCTCTGTCATTTGGGACTTCTAATAAATATACCAGAGTGGGATGTAATTTTCTTCATTTAAGAAGTATAAAAAAGTGTCTGGGGAAAGGTAGTGACCTGAAAACCTTGCCACTTGATGGAAACTTAGTTTTCTCCTCCCTCGATGGTAAACAGGAGCTGGCATCTGTTCTGTAAGTGAGTATTGGTTCACTTACATGAGACAAAGCCGTATTCTTCCTAAAAAACTTCTACTAAAGCTGCGCTTACTGAAGAGCTCTGAGATTAGTCCTAATGGCTGTGAATCGTTGTGCAGTACTAACACGATTGGTAAGTAAGCTAGATTCTGGAGGACTTACCTAGTCTTTGCAGTAGCGGGAATTTTGGCCCGGATAGTGGCTTGTGCAATGAACTGAACATGGTCTGTACCGTAAAGTCCCACAGTATTAAAATGAGGTGAAATCTTAATGGCAACAATTTTTCTTTCTTTCCTGAAGTATTAATGTAGATGAACCATTGCGGGTTTTTTTTCTGCGTTGAATTTGCTAAATTAGATCTATAAAATAAAATTTGATAATTAGATACTTGCTTTGTGTGCTTTGGTTTCATTAAATCCTTTTATATTTTTAAAAAAGGTAATGCCAAATATTCATCTGATAGTGTTCTTTTCATTATTTGATACTCTAAATGAACTGAAAAATCAGTTATTTACGGTCCTTGCTAGACTCCACAGGTTGGCTACAAGTGTTAAAAAATATGCTTTGCTTGCTTTGTTCTGAACTCACTGTAGACAAAATGAAATGTTGTCTCAAATTTGTGTTCAGATGGCCTGCAATATGCTGTGCTACTAGTAAACGTATGTGATATCATAGTTTGCAGGTATTCAGCTATTCAGAGCTGCCTTTAGAGTGTCTTAAATATGTACAGTTTAAGGGAATTAGTCCGAGTAGAATATTCTTGCATTCAAACTTGGAACTTGCCTTTGGATCGATATGTTGTAAAAGGTAATCTTTTCCTTACTCCAACGCTTCTTTAAGTTTCCCTCTGTTTGCCTCTACCCAATGTTTTCAGCACATTTTGGTGCTACTGAAGCAGACTTTTTTTTTCAGTAGTACTTTCAAAATTAATTTAACGCACTCATGTACAAGCTGCTGTTTCTTTAACAATGTAAGAGTACTCTGTGAAAACTGAAGAAGGTATTTTTCAACTTGTTAATTTCCTAACCAGCTGGCCTTTTGGTTTTTTGCATACTTCACAGGAAGAAGGTCTGTTTGTGCTGGTGAGTTTGTACCCCGGACTCAGAGTGGGAATCAGCAGCGCTGGCTCAAAAATGGCAAACTTTTTTAACGAGCCTCGCCTTCTTTTTTCTATTGAACTTCAAGTCAAATAAGCTTCATCAGGATTTGTAGTTTGATGGAGATAGTCTTTGTGCTTCAAAGTCATTGGGATACTTTTGAGACTCTTGCCCTTTCATATTTGAAGGGTTGAATTTGAAATGGCTGGCAGTGTGTGGAATCTGAGTTCTTGGAGTGGCTGGTCTAGATGAAACAGTTACTAGTAATTGAAATGAAACAGGTTTTTTACTAATGAGTAACTAGTAATAGTAAGTAATCCTCATAAGTAATGCATTTATTCCCTGCTTAATTTTTAATTTGATTTAGTTGTCATGAATGGAATAATTTCTATAGACTAATGTAAGCATTTTCAAGAACAAGGACCTAATTTGTCCTATTTGGAGTTTTATTTAAGATTAGAAGAAACCCATAATAACATTAAATATAATTGTAAATAATAGTCAACTCTGAACTTGTATTATTAAATATTTTAACTAGACTGTAACTGAAATGAATAAGCTTTTAAAAATTTTGTTTGAGGCTTGTATGAGATAAGTCAAAGTGAATTAGTGTAACTATATTTTGTTTTCCTCTATTGTACTTATCTCTGGTTAGATCTCATTTTCAGTAACTTTGTCTTACCTAGACTTAATATGAAGTGATGAAGACTGTAATTCTTATTGTTGTAAAAACTTTGTGTTATTGAACATGTTCTTTCACTGTCTCTTTTAACTTTGTTATTTTACTTTATTGCTTTCTAGGCCAGTCATCACTCATAAGTTATTAATAGATACATTTCCAGAGTGTCTTTATAATGGCCTCATTGCACAGGATACTTCCTTTTATTTGCGTTAGCTCAGTGCATTTAGAGGGACAATTAAAATACTTGTTTTAGCTAGGCGAAAACCATTAATAGGTGAGGTTTTTTGTTTTGGCTGTCTTAAGAGATCAGTGATAGAGAAGAATTTTGCATCCTGTGCAGTGCATTTCCTTATTTCATCATATCCCAAAGCCTTTGGCTGCTGTTACAGATACCTTAAAATGGAGGAAAGGAGTTAAATTAAGAGGATGAAACATCACTTAAAGAAATTCCTTCAAAAGTTTTTGAGGAAGTACGAGTCTGTATTTGAAATAGGCTAGTGGACGATGTATTCAGGTAACTTCTATTTTTCTTAGAACTAAATCCTCCCCTAAAACATACTGAGATTTTTACCTAGACAAGGTAACATTAGTACAGTTTAGCCTAAAGATGAAGAGCTTGGGTGTGGATTGATGTTGTCTGTGGTGAACGATTGCGGCTTTCTGGCGAGCAGTGGGGCTGGGGCTGGGAGACAGATGGACACAGCTGTGAAAAACCTTAACTGCCAGCATATCAGGGAGGGAAGCGGTGGTCTGCATTCATTAACGGTGTGCATCTTTTGTGGTTAACTTCATCTCAGTTGTTGCTCACTTCAGCTTTAGCCAACTGTTTCTCATTGGTGTATTATTATTATACCAAGGGTCTTGGGGTGTTGCAGGTTTTACTGGATTCAATCTGTACTGAAAGAAGGTATATCAAACTGTATGCTTTGATGGACTTCTGTTTTAAAATGTATATTTTTAATGAATATGGGTTATATGTGGATGTTGAAAGCACCTGGAATTAATGCTGTAGCATTTAAGTAGTAGATAGTATGGAATAAAATTATACTCATTTGACTTGCTGAGGCACACTGGAAAAGAGGGAATAATTGACTTACCCTGATTTAACAAGTCTTCCTGGAAAACAGCAGATGAGATGTGTTTTGAAGACAGAATGACGACTGAGCAAGACTTAAGTGCAAGATAAGACTGCTGTTTTTGTTAGATGATTCATTGGTGCAAATTATGATTCTTTTATATTGTGGCCTGGTTGGAAGTTGAATTAGGCACTGGGAGAGGGATGTTTTGTTGTTATGCCTCACAGTTTGATCAGGGATAGCAGAGGTCAATGCTACTGGTACTTACTTCAGGTTTTTTAATTTTGAAGATCAACTTCTTATGCTTAGTAATTCTCTTCCAGGTGAATAGGGTCTTTTGCAGCTGCTTTTTTCCTCTTTCTTGACCACTTTAGAGAAAGAATCTAAATTTAGGGGGTAGCACGTCCTGTAGACTTCCAGTTCTCATTTGTAGATATAGTTAAAATGTTACTAATAGTTTCACATGCTTCTACCAAATCAAAGTCATGTCTTTGTTAAACAGAAGTGTACAAAGTCTGTTGTGCCCCCCAGAGCAAAAACGAATCAGTTGAAGATCTTTGGGAAATTGAAAAGCTCAGTGTGTCATTTTAAACCAGTCAATCCTAAATTATATTCAGTTGTCATCAGAATTGTCCCCAGGTCATCTCTCCCAACTCCTGGATTAGGGATTTTCTTTCATGTTTTGGGTACTTAGGAAATTGTGGCTTTAAGGGCTTTGTGAAAGATGACCAGACACGTTGTGTCTCAGTTTAAATTATCTATATGCTGTTCTGCTTATACTGGAAAGTTTTCAAGGGATTGAAAATAAAGAAGTTTGGACAACTGTCCTGGAATATTTATGTGCCTTGTTTTCAGAGGCTGTTCTGAGCTGGTTGTCTCAGGGTTGGGGTTTCCTGCCCCCCCCCCCCCCCCCCCCTTCTCCTCTTTGTTGTCTGGGATGTATGCAAGAAGGAAAGCTTTCATTGCTGTGTTCTTCAAGGTATAAGCAGGACAGTCTGAACTCATCCCGTACCCTTGGGAGTCAGTAAATGGAGTAAATGGCCAGTAAAAGAGATGACCAACTGGAGAGTAGCTGATTTACAGCAGGAAGCTGATAGTAATTGCCTAGGCAAAAGCCAAGAACACTCAATAATTAAGCTGGCCCTGGAACTGCAGGAAAGACTGGAGATGGCTGGGGCTGCTGCTTACCTTCCCTTTTGTGGTGATGGAGCCTAGTGTAAATAGTAGAGCTTAAAAAGGGGGGTGGGGAGGAGGGATGGACATGACTCATGGCATCATTTTATATTTATCAAGTGTAGTTCTGTGGATGTTGTTCATCATTTCACAGAGATGACTAAGTAGGTAATGTATGTTTCTTAATCTTCTCAGCTAATAGAAAAAGAACCCCAGAGTCATCTCCTGTGGTAAGTTAAATCCGAAGTTCAAAATGTCTATACACTAATAGAGCAGGAAGTAGAAGTGTTACACTAAATTAAAGAAATAAAAATAATAAAATTATACACACAGCTTGGGGAAAACACATGTGAAATAAAGCTAAAAGGTATTAAGGAGCAGTGCTTGCTGTATTTCTTAATCAAGCTTTCACGTGGACAGTGCAAAGCCTATTGCATGGCCTTTTTATTCATACAAAGTTCCACTTTCTCTACTAAGCCAGCAGTCCATGGTTTATGCCTGCTTGTGGAAATCAAGCATTAGCTGCCAAAGAGGAGGTTGGGCCGTAGAAATGTTACCTTGTATGCCACTTTAATAGTCCTCTATGGACTTTGTACTTGAAGATAGGGAGGCAGCAACCAAACTGTGAAGAAGGTGAACTCAAGAACAGGTGCTGGTGCGAAACTAAAAATAGAAATGAATGTAGGAGAGTTTAAGCAGTCCGTTATAAATGGTGAAAACGAGATGCTTGTGTGCCTCTGTAGGTTCTAGTTGTGCAGTCATGCATTTACAGACTGGGAGAAGGTGATCTGTGATTTTTATTTATAGTGGTGCCCAGGAGGCCAGGCAGCCTTTCGTTTGTGATATAAATGTTGAGGAATGTTGGTGTATAGTATACTCCAGAGGAAAAGAGTGGTGAGAGGGGAAATCTGAGAGAAGCTGGGCTGATGAGGTATGGACCTACTTAAATTAGTACACTGCCACTGGAAAGAGAGATGTAAGATTTCAAAAATAGGTAAGACCTCCTGTTTGAATTATAACACAGCCTTCCAAGAAGGCATTTTAAGGAGCTGAGAGTTTTCTGAATTCTTACATATGAGTGTCAATATATGCCACAAAATGAGTTTTCAAAAATATTTTAGCTTCTGGTGGATTATGGTGAGAACCAAGAGGAAATGGGCCACAGGGAGATTTTTTTCTGAAGTAGCATTATGTCATTGACCTGTGGCTCCTCCCTCCCCTACCCTGCCTGCCCCCCGTCCCCGGGGAAGGAAGGCAAAATAAAATTAAGTTGTATGTAATCTGTTACAGGTTTGATGTCTTCAGCTTTTTTCTCCTAAGAACTCCTGATCTTTTTATAATATTTCATTCTGAAAGTGGGCAGAAGAGTTATTACGCTGTTCTGTGCTGCAGGTTCTGCTTCAGAAAGTAACAAAGTGTACATGTAATAAGAGCTGTAAAACAGACACAGACTAGGAGATTTTTGATTTATAATTACCTGAAATAATCATTTCGTGAAAAATAAATCATATCTATGTAAGACAGGATCTGTATTCTGATGACACTTTTAAGTTGAAGTTCTGGTGAATTGTTAGGCTGGTGGTCTTCCAACCAGATTTCCTACTCTGAGGATTTAATGTTGGAGTTCTGCAGTTCCTTTTGTGAATCTTTAGAAGTAACGTAGTAATTCAGTCGTTGCTTTTTTGGTCTGTCTAGAGTTGCCAGGAAGGGAGTCACAGTGGTGGTTTTGTCATGTATGTTCAGTGGCTTTAGTAACTGGAAGAAAGGCACAAATTGATTTTTTTGTGTGTGCTACAAATTGTGGTTTGTTAATGAATGCTGAATTGAATTGGTATTAATTTACAGTGGAATCTTGCCAAGGTGTAATAAGCTGGAAGTGGACTTTTAAAACTAGAAAACAATTGCATGGTTTTCTGTTCAATTTCAATTTTATAATAGTTAGAGGGAGTTTTTTCTCTTATTCTTCAAGAGTGTCGGTTGGGTAGATGGTAGTAATCCTGTGAGGAATTTCAAACTAATCTGAAGAAAACAGCAGTTATACAACTTAAGTTTTTAAATTAATGATAGTTTATCCTGTATTTTCATCAGAGGACAAAGGAACTGCAAATAGTATAATTTTGTAGGCTAGGAATTAGCTAGTAGTACTTTGAAATAGAAAATCTCTATGAATTATTTTTTTTCTGTGAAAATTGGTTTATTGGCAAATAGGAGCAAGCTTCTGAATTTTGCCTTTTGCCCTAGAAACAAAAACTAAAGTATTGGAGTGGTTCAACTTTAGCGAATTGTATGCTCATAATGGGTCATTATTAGTATCCCCCTTTCATTTTTCTTAAAAGGTTTTTTGAATCATAGATTCTCCTATAGGGAAAAAGTGCTTTGAAAATTGAGTTGGTTCTATTCAGGGATTCTTAATCATTTGTATCTTGTTTCAAAAACAAGTTTTCCTTGTTTCGTTTTCTTCACATCTGCAGAGAACCCAGTTTAAGCCTGCTCAAACAGGAAACCAGCCACCAATATTTGCTTTTTTTAGGCACAAGGCTTTTCTGGGCTTCATAAACTGTTGATATTAAGCTGCAGTGGTGTCCCGGAAGTGCTGTATATTTTGTTGAGGGACCACCTGGCACAATTTAGGACAATACTGGTAAATGACAATTTTTATATTCATTTAAATGAAGGCAATGTGTGATGCCAGGTTTTGCCAGTTTAGAGGTATAATTTAGAGAACAGCTACCTTTAAGCTTGCCCCTAGCTACAGATGTGTTTATAGTGAGATGTTGCTCAGTGTAAAGTGATCCCAAGAGCCAGCATGGGAATTACGGATGAATGTTTGTTATGATTATGACATTGTCTTAAGAGTGCTCAAGTGTTTGGTTTTGCTGTTATAGTTATAACTTTGGTACAGAACTTGTCGTGGATCTGTGATACTTAAATTGTGAGGAACATACGATAAAATTTAGATTACCTTAGTAAATTTTCTTACTTTTATTGAAGAGCAAACCTATGCTTTCAAAAATTTAAGCCATTGTTACACGCCTTAAATATGGAGACTCTTTTCCCTTTTGGAGTTAAAAAGAAAAGCAGATCAATCAAGTGCTTAATGGAAGGCTTATACACATTTAATGTCCTTGTAGCTATATAGAAAATGTCTTTTATCTCAAACAAAAGTGTGTTAACCTTGTTATACATAAAAATGCATTTAACTTTAGAATTTAATAGCTTATATTAAAAAAGCCAAACCACTAACATTTTTAATAGTCTGTCATTACTATGATATTGTAATCTCTTCATCTGTTTGCAAATACTCCGGAATTGAGATTGTTAGATCTGGTCCCTGATGCCAAACTTAATATACCAGACTTGAGTTCGCATCAGAGGATCAGTTTAGTGTTGGGCACAAGAAAGGTTATTTATTTTACAGATTGAGTTAAATGACTTAAAACTGTTTACTAGAAATTCTTCTAGTATGGTATCAAAATCATGATAATAGATTTTTAAAAACAAATTTTCTCAAAGTGGTTGAAACAGAATTTGACTAGTGTTCTAATTAGTCATATAAAATTGCAGCTGTAAATACAAACATATATCTACACATTTGTATATCTGTTTCACAGAAATAAATGTATGCTTATCTGTACATCTGATTCTCCAAAATAAACACTTTAAAATCTGCTTAACCGTATGTCATGTTTTCCTGTGGTGTATCAACAGGTAGCTACAGGTAGTTATCAGGTGTCTGCTTTTGTGTGTGTGTGTATATGACTGTATTTAAATAACTTTAAGCAAGGAGATAATAAACAATTTCAAGAAATATTAAAACAAAAGTTTCATATTACACAGTGAAATCTGGAAGATGCTATGAAAAATGTGAAATGCTTAAGCCTTCTATGTCTCATGTTAATAATTTTGGATATGTACCATTTCTGAGTTCTGTAACAAAATGTAAAGAAGACTGTATTGTTTCTTTCCTGCTCTGGGAAAGAATGGCATCGACCTTATTTTTATCATATTTAAATGTCGGTTTATTGCCATTTTTAGATGAGTATGCAAATTTATCTTTGGTCTCACAAGGCTGGCTCTTAAGGTAAAATGACTGTCCCGTAAAATAAAAGGAAGCAAAAAAAAAAAGTGCAATAGCTTACAGTAAGACTGAGCTGTAAAAGGTGAAGCAGGCAAAATGGGAGTAGGTGGTCAGCAGTACAGATTCTTAGTTATTTTTTTTAAAGCAAAACAAAAGCAAACAAGCAACCCCAAAACCCAAAATAAAAAAAGCCTGCCACCCTCAGTACCACGTGGATATTGAGGATTTTGGTTTTGGACTAGCAAGTGTGTTCACATCTCTGCTGCTGCATGTACAACTTCATTTTGACCATTTAATGTGTAAGGATGAAAAATGTCTGTTCTTAGACATTGTCAGACATGAAGCTGCTTTTTGTAGGAGAAAAGGAAAATGTGAACAGTGTTTTTAAAAGCCTTTTTGTTGAATTTGCCTAAGCAAAATATGAAAAAATCACGTTGGACAGTAGAGCTGCTGACAAAGATCCTTTCTTGACCATGAAAGGCAATGTCAAAGAAGGAAGTGTAAACCTAGCATTATCTCAACTTTGTGCAAGTTGTGAAGGAGAATCTTTGATTATTTAGTGATCTTGTAAAAGCTAATCTTAATGCGCATCTACTATTTACCACTTGTACCTTTGCACTTAGGGCATTAGATATCCTAGGTAGATGCTTCAAAGAAGTAAAAAAGACCTATCTAAAAATTCAGAGGTGGTAGTGGGGGAAAACAGCTACGCTTCACTTCATCTTCTGCAGAAACTTCTTTAAGCTACTAGTTGAAACTGCTCAAAATGTCATGGGTAGGCACAGAACAGTCTTAAAATTAGTAATGAGGAACTTTGCTTAACTTCTGTGCTTTTTTTCCTTCAGTGTGATGTTCAGGGTCAGAAATGCCTTATGTGGATCGTCAGAATCGCATTTGTGGTTTCCTAGATATTGAAGAAAATGAGAATAGTGGAAAATTTCTGCGGCGGTACTTCATTCTGGACACACGAGAAGACAGTCTGGTGTGGTACATGGATAACCCACAGGTGAGATGTTCTTGGCAATAGTTATCTTGCTTATATAAATGTAAACTTTTTCAGATTTTTAGCAAATTTACTGAAGAAAAATAGGGTTTAATATTAGTTTATGGACCTGAAAGCTGGTGGGGGGGGAAGTTACATAAGTGAAATAATTGTAAATCAGTGTCTCTTCTTTGCTAATATGTGCAATATTTTAAAGAAAAAACATAATTCATATTTCTGTTAAAAAAAAATTATCAATTGCGGCTAGTAGTAAAACATTAAAAACAGCTTGAATGTCAGTGAATTGCCGATATATGGAATCATAAGTATTGAAGAGAATTTGGGATCAGACAGAAATCTGAATTTGATACCACATGTAAATTAGTTTTGTTTTGAATCATGATGTGCTATATTTATTTTGTTTTCTATCTGATGCCGTGAAGGTGCATCGCAGTT
This sequence comes from Strix uralensis, assembly GCF_047716275.1. Taxonomy (NCBI): domain Eukaryota; kingdom Metazoa; phylum Chordata; class Aves; order Strigiformes; family Strigidae; genus Strix; species Strix uralensis. Next base: position 37,700,267 of record NC_133978.1, read on the forward strand.
TCCTGCAGGCACTAGGTAGTGCTGTATAATAAAACCAGATGAGCCAAATCACATACTAGTTTCATTATTTAAGGTCTTTTAATTCACCTTTAACCCTATGTGGAAGTATGTAGTTTTCCTTGCATTGCATGGGTCAGTTAGCAGTTTTATGTTATGTTACTTCAACTGAATCAGTCACTGAAAAGCAATTTCTAGTGATGCCCGCAGTTTCAGAACGGAGTGAAGGGTATGTGGGTGTGAAAGCCATTATGATGGAGAGCACCCTTTATACAAAAGCTACTTCTACAGTGTACGTGCATCGATGTGTTTCCTAGCATAGGGGAGAACGGATAATTGCTTAGGATTTGGGTACAGAGACAGTGAAATTGTAGTATCTAGGTCAGCTGACAACTGTCTGCCAGAAGAGTATTTGTGTACCATTCTGCAAGAAAGACCACAGTTAAAATGCAGTATTAGTCTACTGTTCAAAGGAACCAACCAAAAAAAAAAAAGAAATTATGTATAGTTCAATGAATGTGACTTGTGACTGAAACATTCAGAAGTTCTCACTGAGAAGAAAAAAGAAATAATTTCTTGAAATAAGACTTCAAACGTTTGATCTCGACGAGTGATATATGAAGCAGTTCATTTCTTCACTTTCTCCTGTGATATAACCAGGGCGTGTGGGCAAAAACTTGAAATGCCATAGAAATTGCAGTTCGTCAGCAGTTTTAAGACTAAGGATATTTGCAGTGCACACCACTTAAAGTTTTTAGTTCAGGCTTTCTTATCTTTTAATGTTAGAGTTCATACATAAATGAAAGGGTGCCTTCCAGGGGGACAGCTGAAGCTTCTTGATTTTCTTCCACTGCTGCTTTAGTTTTGAAGAAGTACAGAGCTTTTGTAGAGCCACTATGTGGAGACCATTCTTAATCCTTGAAGTGATGAAACTCTTCATATAGGATGAGTCTACAAGTGTGTGCAGAACTTCACTGGGCCCTTTGTTGCTGATAGAAGTGCTCTAGTTGTATCTGTGAAAATCGTTTCATCTGTTCAAAGAAATGTTTTTAAGTCTGCCATTCACCACACAATATAAAGATTATAGAACTGGTGTATGCTGAGATCAAAATCATTCTGATAAAGTAAAACTTAAATGTATTTATTTGGGCAGAACAGGAAGACTTTTTATCAAATTTCAGTGTTACCAGTCTATAGTAAACCTAACCTACTTCTTACCTTTGAAATACAAATGGAGTATAAACCAATTATTTGTCTGTCTTTCTGACTTTGTGGGTAGCATTAGGCTCCTCTTTGCGATGTAGCTGTTATAAGGCACTACGGAATAATGAAGAGCACTATAATGAATAATCATCAGTAAGCAGATGCAGCGCCATTCTTATGGTCTCCAGGGAGGCCTGTAGTGGGAAGAATAATACTGTGACATGAAGGGACGTTTTGAAAGGAAAAATTGTAATGGAAAAAAGTATATATTCTATTTGAAACAGTCTTCCTAATTTTATTTCTTCATCAGAAACAGTTAATAACAAAGTTAACCATTTTTTTGTGATGCTCAGTTCTTTTAACTGTTGTATTTCTACATTGTGAATAGTAATGTAAATGTTAAGACTAGTGTATTAAGCAAGGATGTAAAAACAACAGATGGCTCCTTTACGGATTGTAAATATACTTAGGCTTAACTGCAACTTTAGGGAGTATTATGGCCTTTCCCTGCAATAACTTTTAACATTATATGATAAGACTATGATTTTTCAATCCGTTTTTGAAAATACGTGAGACGGCCTTTGAAGTATCTGACATAATAGATGAATGTCACTTCTTGTCCCTTCCGCCTGCCCTGGTCAGAATACATAAGGCGCCAACATCTGTTAAGGAAAAAGTATTCTTTCCGGATTTCCTGGATGCAGACCTGCAAGAATCCTTTTTCCTCTAGTAAAATACATAAACCTCTGAAACAATTACTATTTGTATTGTTTCTAGCAGTCTTTCTGTTTTTAGTTGATTAACAGATGTGTGTATAATAAACAAGTAGTTTAGATCCTGTTTCAAGCATACATTGTGCATTGTCTATAAAAACACGTAGGATTTTCTTTTTGTTTGTGGAATTATTTGCTTTTTATGTGTAAACACTGACTGTGATATGAGAATAGACTAGTTACACTTTGTGACATATGATTTGTTTCAGAATCTTCCTTCTGGATCTCCACCTGTTGGAGTCATTAAACTTACCTATATTTCAAAGGTAAGATCATAATGTAAGACACTTGTTGCTAAATTTTTGCTGATAACCACCAAGGGCTGCTTCTGAAGGCCTCAACTTTACACAATTTTCAATGCCTCTTATGTACCTCATGGGGAGATTTTTGCTTGTCTGCTACACCTGAATTTTGGTGGTTACAAACACTTCAATAGTATCAGGTTAAAATAAGAACAGACTAATTACCATGCTGTCTAGGTTTGTTTTGTGATTTCACATGGCAGCTCTTTGTGCTGCATAGAATTAATATTTCTGAACTGTATGTTTCAGTTCTCTGTGAGTATTTGAATTCCAGTTAGTCTTGGAGAAAAGACAGGCCATTTATGAACTGGAAGATAAGTCTTGGAGTGTGATAGTTTGCAAGTAATAATGATCTTTAATAGATAGAACAGAAAAATTGCTAGACAATACTTAGTTCATGATGCTCTGTATGCACTCACTCCCAAATACATCTGAAAGAAAACTGTCAATTAAAAAAGTCTCCATGGTTAAATTTGTAGCAGATACTGTATTAACAAATAAGTGGAGAAAAATAATTGACTTTCTGCTCATTTCTCAACCTTCCTTTGCTTTTCTTGTTGTCGTACTGCATCTTCCCACCTTGCTTGTTTGTTTTGGTTTTTTTATTCTTGTGAAAGATATCATTGATGCTGGCTATGAATACAGAAATGTCTGTGGAAACCTGCTTATGTCCATCCCAACTTCCTTCTTCTATGCTTACTTTACCCCAAACCTCACAGTTGTCATTTTAAGAAATTTGAAATCTTGTACCTCACTTTTATTGGGAGCAGGGGTGGTCACCTGTGCCTTTGCACCTGCGTGCACCTTTGAAGGCAGCTCAGATGGGCCTCCTGTGCTGATGCTCCATCTAACTTTCCATAATTCTTCTTGTTACATAGTATTTCTTTTTGTTTCTGGCCAAATAAAAGGTTTTGATGTGAGACTCTGCCTTCTCCCCCATCCTTGACAAAAAGTGCTCTCTAATGTAAAAATGTGAATGCCTCTCAGAACAGGACACCTGCTTCTCTCCTCCCCCAACACTGCAACCTTTTAGAGACTCTTGAAGAACTTGGCTATTATTCTTGTTATGTAAATGAACCAAAATGCAACTGATGTCCTTGACAGTGTGAATGTCTTTAAATTTTTCGTTCAGTTGAGACGTAGAACTTCAGAATGCAAGTAGAAGTGTTATGTTTTCAGATTTCAACATTTGTCTGGTAATGAATCCTTAAATTTAAGGAATAGGAACATATGGCTTAAGCTGTCTTCTTACCTTAGGTTGCACATTTTGAACTGAATTTTATATAGTATTTTTTGTTATATCTGTATATCTTTATACCAAACAAGCGTGCTATACTGCTAATCTTCAAATTTAGCCACTTGAAAGAGAAAAAAAATTGTGATATTTGATGTATATTTTGTATGCACAGTGATAGTTATAATCTTAATTTCCCTACTAGGTTAGCGATGCAACTAAGCTAAGGCCAAAGGCAGAGTTCTGTTTTGGTAAGTTCTTGCATGTGACACGTGCATCAGGTGCATTCTTCAGAAATTTGAAACAAAGATAATGTTCTGCAATTCTGTTACTAGGTAGAGCTGGTAGTGTATTTTTTAAAAATAGCTTGTATTCACTGTTTCTTCTTTAGTATGAGGGAAATGTTAGCTTCTAAATAAGGTGTTTTTGTGGCTTTTCGTATTGCAGCTTAATGAGGAGTAGGTGAGAACTGTTTTTCAGATGTTTGAAATTTTTGAGGCATTAATAAGCTAATAAAAAATGATAGGTGTTTTCGGAAACATGGGATGACTGTCAGCTACGAAGGCAAGTAATTTAATTATTTTAATCTGTATTACTGATAAAAGAGTTGATTTAATTGATCTAAAAATACTGCCAGCCTATGGTCTTACGTTATATCTCAGTCTCTGTTGCTGAACCAAAGAAAAATAATTTGCTTGGGGTACTTTCTAGGTTTATTGATACTTAAAAACACTTAAACTTGAGTAAAGCTTCAGATAATCATAAAAGCCCCTTAATGGACCTTTTTTTAGATTTTTCTTACAATTAATTTGTCCAGAATTTACCGTAATTCCAGATTTTTTTTTGACAAGCAATTAGTGTTCATGAAAGTATGTATAGGGACTGGAATCAGCCTCCTCTCAGTTTATGAACAACCATTCTTTATGGCTGCATTCATGTAAGAATTTTAGCTCAGATGATGGTACCAGCTAGTTAAGGTGTCCATCGCCATATGCAGTGTTGTACTGGCCCAGAGAAGGCAGCTCCACCAGACTTGTGCAGTCTCTGTGTCAGAGCTCATGAAACAGTTGGTAAATCGCCCTGTGTGTGAGGCTTTCAGGGATTCCAGGCTAGTACCGAGCATGTCGGTTCAGTGCCATCTACAGATTCCTCTGCACATGCATGTGTAGAGGTGTTTGTCTCCATCAGTTGGAAAGTTGCTCTTGTCAGCGAGCCAGCTCTAAAAAGCCGTGATGATCCAAGATGCTGGCTGAAAGCTTTTAATATTTATAATCTATTGAAGCATTTTGGATACTTTTTAAAGGAAAAACTTAAGTTTGTCTTTTTATTTAAATATTGGGAGTTACTGTTTCAATCAACGCATTATACAGTTCTGCATTTTGAATTTATATTTGCATCTAATCATGTTTGCTTCCAACCATTAGCTTTGGGGAGAAAGATGATAGAAGAGTGAAAAGTGTCTGTTTCTGGCATGTGTTTGCTGTTAGCAATAACCTGAAGAACTGTTAGGTTGTGGGTAGGGCACTGAAATCTGTTCAGACTTTAGTTGAGATGCTTCAAAGTTCTGGGGAGGTTTTAGTTACTCTTCACCTTAAAACTAATTTCAAGATAAGATCTTAGAATTTGTGAGAAAACTAGCCATTGTTTTTTTACTGTTACACAGAAATATGCTTATCCTTTTTGGATAAAGGTATGCTAGGTGTTGCCAGGTAAATATATAAACTTACTAAAAATATGCTTTCTCTACCAAGTCACTGAAGTAAAATCAAATTTGATGCTCTGGTTATTTTAAAGCTGTTTGGTCCTGGTGTCATATACTTAGTAATCAATACTGATTTTTCCACAAATTAAAAAAAAGTAAAAATAATCAGTGATCATAGTCATATTAATGAGTTTGTTGCAAAGGATAACAGATATTGGTTGGGGGATTAAAAGGAGAAATTGTAGAAGTCCTCAAGTATAAAACTTTCTTGCGTAGGGAAATCGAGAAAAGGGAGATGGAGCTGTAGAAAATTCTGATAAAATTCAATGCTTTTTCTACGTAATAAAAATTACTTAACAAATTCTGGATGATGCCATTTAAGTGGAGAGCTTAAAAGAAGCAAAGAAAAATAGGGGTTTTTTTAGAATAAAGCAAACCTGTCAAGTGCATGTATGTGTCTTAAGATGGCTTTCTAAAAAGGAATGCAGCAGAAAGCTTAAATACATCAACTGGATTTTCCATCTGAAATTAAATCTTGCTATTGTCGTGTTAAGTTTGCTCTTAAATTTCAGTGTTGTTAACTTTTCATAATGGTTTTTAACAGTTATGAATGCAGGGATGAGAAAATACTTTCTACAAGCCAATGATCAGCAGGACCTAGTTGAATGGGTAAATGTTCTGAACAAAGCTACCAAAATCACAGTAAGTGGTTTAGTTGATACTTAGCAATGCTTTCAAATGGTGATTGTCTCAAGGTGCTTAAATGTAACCTTTGCCTTCAGTTTTTATGATAGAGTAGTCTTTATCTCTACAAACAACTCTTGGCTTGGTTTTCCAAGACTTGGAGAAACTGTACAGAACTCCCTCTAAATTTTGAGTTTATTTTACTTTTTGCTTTGGATATTGGACAAAAATGTGATTAACCTTTTCATTGCAGCATATGATGGTTTCCAGTAATTTAAAATTAACCATACACATTTAATATTAATCAAAATATCCAGAAGACACTTGCAAGCAGTGAAAAAGATACACGTACATTTGCCTGGTGTCAAAAGTTTGTATTTCTTAGTGTCACTAAAATAAGGAGCAAACACATTGTGCCATGTTCCAAATGTTCTCTCCTGATTTCAAGTGACCATCCATTCAACGAAACATTAATGTATTCTTCTGTTAACTGTTAAATCACTTTTCTGGTTTGTACTAGGACAGCTTGTTATCACATGATAGAAAACCCCACGTATTAATTCAGTCTTTTCAGGAGGCAGAAGTTACAGTTTTGTTCTCTCTCTCAAGTTTTGGGGAAGTGATGATACAAACTGTCTTGAGAGCATACCCCTTACAAAGAAGGGGTTCTGGGCATGGGTGCACACATTCATCTTTGTTGTCAGTAACTTTCTCATTTTTAAGTTATCTAAGGATGTTTCCATGTTTGCATTGTTTTAATGTAGCCCTTCCTTTGGAAATACAAAAATGTTACTACTAATAATAAAAAAACCAGAAACACAAAGCCTTCTCACTTGGGTTTTTCATAAGGAGGACACTACAACAAGGCTTGAATTGTTTCCAGTTCAAGCAACGGAGTGAATAAAGACTTAATTGCATAAAATTAGAATGTAGTCTGAAAGCAGTTTATCATATGTTTAACTTGCATTCTAAATGGCTGGTGAAATCATTAGTGCATTTTGTCTTTGAAGGAACAAGCCTTTGAACTGTTAATCTGTTCAGAGGTTCTTTATTATGGCCAATTATTTAATCAAATAATTACGAACATTCAATTACTAATTTTCATATAAACATTGCTTGCTGTAGATTGTAATCCTCCAAGAGTGGCTATGTTTTTTAGTACTCTGAGTGCTGATCATTTCGAAATAACGATGAACCTTTGCAGTCCAGCACATTGTGTACTATTTATGAGTACCGTTTGAAAATGAATTCACATGAGAAGGTGGCTGTGGGTTTGGTCTGTAACATTTTAAGTAGGAGTTTGTGACAGCTGAAGCACTTACCCATAAAGCTGTAGCTACAAGCCCCTTCTCATGAAAGGCTGAGGCCCGTGATCTGTGTGCACTAGGAGAATGTCTTACCCTCCAGCGCCAGGCTTGGCTGTGAATGGAGTCACCTTTTACTTGTGCTAGCAAAGCTGGGCCTTGTGCAAAGCTAAGGGGATGGTGGCAGTGAGAGAACGAGCCTGACGCCACAGCTGAACAAGCTGCTGAGTGCCACCTTCACTTGGCCAGGAGGAAGCTGTCCTAGGCTGACACTGGTGCTCTCAGCAGTGTTTGTACTTCTTTGCGGGCTGCTTTTTGTAAAATAGGCAGTCCTGGGCCTAGGAACTAGAATCACAGCAGACTATAAAGTAGCTTTGTTTTTGTCTAGATCATTTCAAGTTCTGAATGTGCCACAGTCTTGCATGGTTATTCACTGTGTAAAAATAATTTGTGTGTCCCTTCTTTCTGAAGGAATTTGGATATCCTATATAAATATCCAGTAAGCTGCTGGCTAGGATATATTGGTGTGAGACTCTTGATATCTTCTTGTTGAAGTCACTTCAAATTTACTATATTAATATTAGGGGTAAAAGTAGATTATCAATTAAAATGTCTGGGGTAGCCAGTCAGTGCATTTCTTAGGTTACAGATGTTTACTTCTTGCACAAACTCAGAAATCTGAGTAAACGTTTTAGATCAAAACACTTATTGTGGAAATTAAATTGCTGTGATATTTTGAGTCCTTTAGTTCCACATTTGAGAGAATTATCTACTAGTTAATGATAGTTAGAAATAGGTAGTTATAGTCATTTGGGACAGAATTTAGCAATATATGTAGCATTAATGGAGGCAGTACGCACAGTCTTCGTGCCAGATATTGGAATGTGAGTGCAAATGTCATACTGGTCAGGCATCCTGTTTGACAAAAGTCTCAGTGCTATAGCCCTGTGTTTATGGCCTTACTGTGCTAGCTCTACAGGCACTGGGGTGTCTCCAGGCTAGAACACTTATTACTAAAACTGAAAGCAAGTGAAAAATAAAGAACTAGTTCTTCTACAAATTAGCAGTGCTTCTTGAAGATCAAGTGTGGCACTTACAGCAAAGCTGGGAATTGATTTTTAGATTTCAAGACACCTGGTGAAATATCTTTATTGGCACCAGTTTTCTTCTGAGAACTAAGGCATAGCCAACAAATTTTCATGTAAGCTATTTCTAGCCTTTTACAATTAGAGAACATTTTTTAAATCCTGCTGAAGACAAATTAAAAACACTTGAATAACGATTAGGACTTTTTTTGGCTCTTCCTGAAACTTTTAATGCTAATTATCATATTCCACTTTCAGGTACCAAAGCAGTCTGATCCTCTGTGTCAAATGGATAACGCAAATCGTCAAGCTGAAAGCCCAGGTGGAAAGAAGCAAGTCTCTTACAGGACAGAAATTGTTGGCGGTGTTCCTATCATTACACCTACCCAGGTAATACCCATAAACTAAGTGAGCCGTTATTTGATAGAGGAGCCTTTGTTGTTTGACAGGTAAGAACGGGTTATGTATCACAATATAGCTGTCAGCTTCTCACCCTGACCAGAGGACGTAAACTTTGATGTGCACCTTTTATTGATACTGGGGGTTTTTGAGGATTTTTTTTTTCCCCCTTTATACAAGATTATAGGGAATTACACAAGGCTATAAAGAATTACCTGAGTATTGATTTTTGGTCACAGATAACAGTTAGTATGCTGAAAACAGCTTTTTGTGTGTGAAATGAATTGTTGGTGTTAACAATGCTGAAGTTATGTCTTTTTAACTGCCAGGAAAAGTGGGGAGAAAAAGGAGGTGATTAAGTCAGCTGGTTGTATATACACTATGTGATTAGAGGTAGTAAGGATGACAGAAGATTAAACTATTGCAGAAGGGCCTTATGAAATAGCATGTGTGGACAAATAAGATAGCAAGTGAAATTCAGTGAAAATAAGTGTGATCTAAGGGACTCTGGGAAAAACAATCTTAATTTTTATGGAAAATACTAGATTGTGAAATAACCATTTCCACTTGAGTGAAAGGTAAGACTTAGTCGCACTATAAAAACATCATCTTAGTGTTCAGTAACAGGGGAGGAAAAGCCCCACAAACATTAGGAGTTACTAGAAAAAGAGTAAGGAGCAAACCAGAAAACATCTTTGCTGCTGTATAAATTCTGTCTTTGACCAGACCTTGATTACTTTGTCTAACTTTGTTCTCATCTTAAAAACTGGAAAGGTTCAGAGAAAGATTTCAAGGATGATTGGTCCATGTGGAATGATCTCCTATATAATGATCACCTATACTCCAATTGACTAGGCTAGTACTCTTCATGTGCAAAAGAAATAACTAAAGGAGGGTGTAAGAGCTCTACAAAATCACGATTGGCAGGAGTGGATGATGTAAACTGTCTCTTCCAGTATGAGAAAGATGGGCTTTTAAACAAGGTTAATGGTGTAACCAGGTGAAACATAGGGAAGGAGTTGTTCTTGCAGTGAGTAATAAAATATAAGGTACTCCTTGCTGAAAGATGTCATGGATGTGAGAAACTCTCCTGAGTTTGAGAGATTGGACAAGCTCATGGAAGAAGAATCTGTACAGTGTTAAAGATACAGACCTGCACCTGTTTCTGGAAGTTCCTTGAGCTGAAAATACAGATTAGATTAACACAGTGCAAATTACATATATACATACCTGAACTGCATTAAAGAAGTTGGTGAATTCTGATGTGTCTTAGTTCTAGAAATAGCTTTTTCTTTGCTGTAGCCACCTCTAGTGTTTTGCCCTTAAAGTCATGTTATGAGTTTGCACTAAATATACGCATATATCTTGGTTTTAGGTCTACATCATTCTTCATTGAGTGTCTGTCGATACTCAATACTTTCTTAGTTTAATTTCTAAATGGAGCTTGCAAGTACTAAACCAGAGCCCTTGGAGAGTCTCATTAGTTGTCTCTAGGAATCAGTTGAAATATTTTATCCTTTCAAACAAATTGGAAATGGGATTTGTGAGCATGGGATGATACAATTATTTCCTATTATAACTAGTACAGTTATTCTTTGACCTTTAGAAAAAACTGAGAGTATTCTGAACTTTCCTGCTTTTTTCTAGAAAGAAGAAATCAGTGAGTGCAGTGAAGGGGGCGATAGGAATTATTTGAAGCGGTCGCAAAGTCACCTTCCTTATTTTACTGCTAAGCATCCCCCAGATAATGCTATTATCAAAGCTGGCTACTGTGTAAAGCAAGGAGCAGTGGTAAGTATTTGAGATCAGTGTGTTTCACTAATCAAGAACAAAGGTCCTAAGGTGGTAGTTGTACTTAACAAGTAGATGATTTAAAAAAAAAGACGACCTAAGTGCTGGTAACTTTAGCACTACTGACAGTATTAAGGATGGCTAAAGATAAAACTTATCCTCCAGTAGCCCGTAATTTATGTCTGTATTACTTCTGTTCATTGTTTTCTTCAATCTTATGTTGTTGGAGATGTTCTGGAGAGGAAAAATTGTGTGCTCAGAGGCTTCCACATTCTGGTTAGTGCATGCAACTAGGAATTCTGTTCCACAGTGATGTACAGATCCTTATTTTGCTCAGTAGAAGCACCTAAACTAAGGTAGAAGTTCAATGCCTCTACACCTTTTAAATCACTAAAACGTTTAGAAAAAGCTAATTTATCAGTTCAGAGGAAGAATTGTACAACTTGTCAGACTGTTTAACACAAGTGGACCTATCCACATGATGCCTTGCTAAAAGAAGGAACAGATAGTTTGGATTAAGCAAGATATTCATCCTTTGTGAGTCCTCAGGACTTGTTTTTATCTTGGATTATGAAGCTTCTTTTTGTAACATTCCATTTTAGTTAAAAATAAGCTGGAAACCTTTAATATACAATCTTTTAACATTTCTTACGGGGTATTTGTGCTGCTGAGTTGCTACAGCTTCAGTGGAGATTGTTGAAACATTCTTATCATAGAAAATAGTACCTTCCAGAATTTTTAATTTTTGCAGTTTAAAAAAAAAAAACTGGGAAGAGTCCTGAAGAATTATTTTGGGGGCACTATGTATATACATAACACACATATACTTATAACTTTTGGATGTTACATATATTTTGTAGAAGAATAATTATAAATAAATAGGAATTATACAGTATCATGTATTACAAATATAAATGAGATTATATAGTTAAATATATGAATATATGAACAATGTATAACATGTGTATTTGTATTTCATATATAAAATATTATTATATTTGCTTATTTTCTTTTAACAGATGAAGAACTGGAAGAGAAGATACTTTCAGTTAGATGAAAACACAATAGGGTATTTCAAGTCTGAACTGGTAAGTTTCCAAACGTGTTATTCTCCACATACATAGTTGCAAGTAAATCTAAAGAAATATGCTTGTATTTGAAAAATGTGCTGTGCTGCTCCTGCAACTCTGAACTCTGTACTGTAATAATTTTCATGATCAGGAAGAACAAAAAATTAATAGGGTGGCTGTTAACTCAGACATCAGTCTTCTCTTTGGGAGTCTGTCTGTAGGGCACTGAAGAACAGTAATGGGATACATTCTACAATCACCCTGATTTTTGTATTAGTATCTTATGTCACTTTGTACTCACATAAAATTGTGTCCTTGAAACAGCTGATCATTATGTGGAGAGACAAAACTTAAATTCTTAAAGTTAGAATTATGAAGTGTTTTATCATACAAATGATGGGATCTTTTCCCACACACTTCTTTCACCAGGGCAGCCAAGACAGGCAGAGAATTCTGCTGCTCAGAAGGAATGCTTACAGAGTTTGTTTTGGTTTCATGATATTTCTTCCCCACTCATCACTCTTCAACCTTTTGAACAATTTTGACCAAATGTTACGTGCCTTCAGGCTTCATTTAAAAATGAAGTGTCTCGTATTGGAGACAGTCTGTTTTTCCCAGAAAGGAGTCCCACACTTACTAAACATGAGAAAATCTGTACCTAAGGAGTGAAGTCTGAATTGTAGAGTATTATAAATTAAGGAAAATTGAGTTTACAGGCCAACTGTAAGATGTAAAATGTCAAGAACCTGAATTTCAGGCTGTTTCTGAAGAGAACTTCTGCTTTACTTTTAATGAGGGAGCATACAACAGTAGCAGGAGTTTGATCTTGCATCATTATCCTTGTTACTGTCAGCATAACACAGTTCTGACTCATTGCCTATAATAAACTCTTTGTTTTTATTAAAAAAAAAATCTGAGTGCAGATTGCTCACAAGCAAATTCTCACTCAGTGGAGAATTGTACTGTGTGAGTATACTAGAAAGGTGGTAGAAATGCATACACTTTTAGTGTTTCATCGTGCTCTTTCCAGTTTAACTGTTTTGAACAAAATAAAATCTTGTAGTGTCCTCTGTTCTTCAGGCTAATATCCCCTTGCTGCAGTTTGAGGAAGGTACTGGACTGACCAGCTGTCAGACAAGAGGGAAGTAGGTCCTGCTTCACAATTTTTACTAAAATTAGGGGGTTTTGCATTTTAAGTCATCCCTCTTCAGGGAATTAAATACTGAGTAAATAGAGAATATAGTGTCCTTTTATTGGACTACAGTGATTAATCAAAGAATTCCATGGTTAGGAAACCTAATCATGATAATCATGTTTCATAATAGTTTTTTAAACAATTAGGATCTGCCTTGTAATGTGTGGGATCTCCTGTTCCTAATGAGAGTAATACAAAGATAGGAAAAAAGTTCAGTAGCAGTTGTTTGTCATGCCTTTGTGGTTAAGAAGGGTAAGGCATGGAGGTTGTGTTTGGCTAGTGTAGCATCAGACTTCTAATTCTGGAAAACTTCTTTCTTTTGGACTTCAGTTCCCAGTAGCTGCAGTCTTCAGTCAAGTATGGCTCTTTCTTGAAATCAGTTTGTCTTGACAGCCAACCTGCTCACCAGTACTTCAAATGACTCCTACTGGATATCTTGAGGTGCTGTTGTTTTGCATCTGTAGAAATAGATCTGTGTTCTGCTCTCAAAAATGTAAAAAAAAAATTGCTTTTTTTTTTTAAAAAAAATGAAAAATGTGCATATTCTGGGGATTTTTTTTCTTGTGATTGTTTGGTGGTGTAATGAATCTCACCCCCCACTCCCTCTTAACTATCCCTCCTCTTTTCAGTTTGAGGAAAAGCCCATGTCAGTCTTGAAATACAGCCATATCAGACTCAGAAAATTATCATTTCTGGGCTGAGGTCTTCCCTGCAACAGGTGTCTGTGTTCCAGGGATGATCTTGCAGTTCACATTTGATGTATTTGAAAACTCTCTTGTAATGGATGAGTGAACCTAGGAAGAGTAGGGAGGGGAGAGGGGGAAAGAGGGGCAAAATAACAGAAAACACTGAGTTTTAAACTCAGTACATTTGATCTGCTATAGACCCAAGTGATCTAATGAAAACTGACATTTGAGGATGGTTATATTTGGGTGACATTTGATGTTTGCTGTAACAACATAAATCTCTTAAGTATATGTAGTAGAAATTGTAGAGAAAGTAATCATTTCAGAGCTGATAGCTTTTGTTTTGTCTATAAGCTGAAGCCAACTGCAGTAGTCCATTGTAACATTGCTTAAAGAAAACACAGCAGAGGTAAAATAAGTTGTTGTTTGTTTTACTGCAACAACCACAGGAAAATAATAGTATGTATGACATCATGTTGTCATGGCAAAAGTGAAAGTATTTCTGTTTGAATGTTCTCATCTTTTTTTCTGTTGTGTGAAACTTTGACAGAATTACTTATTTTATGGTAACAGAGTTTTCATATGCTTTAAGAATACTTGCTCTTTTACAGGTTTTGATATGATTGATTTCTTTGTATTATTTTTAATTTTATTGAGTATAGGGTACAATTAATCTTATTTAAAGCCATGTCATGCGGAACAATTAACAAAGCATCTTGTACTGTAGCATTTCATAGCGAATAAATATAATCATGGTTTTACTGAAATAAGCTGCTTGAGGCCAGATTCAATTTTGTGATCTAGTTAGGGGAAGGGAACAGGGGTGGTTGTCCCCATTATGGTAAGGTGAATGACTGTTTTGGGGTGTTTTGTTTCTTGATTTTTGCCTCCTCTTTGTTGCAAGTGCCATGGTTGGTTTAATACTTAGAAAAGCAGATTTTGGTTGACATCACCTTTTGCATAAGTGACTGCCCTGAAAGTCTCATTTACCATAAGTCTGCTGCTGTCAACTGACCTGACCTCTGGCTTCTTGACTGACTCTATTCTAGTTGTTAGATATACTTTACTGAAATATTTTTTGCCTTTTTTTTTTTTTTTTAGGAAAAGGAACCTCTCAGGGTTATACCACTTAAGGAGGTCCATAAAGTTCAGGAATGCAAACAAAGGTGAGGAGAGCAGCACTGATGTGGTTACATGGCATGTAGCACACTGCCTTGTGATGGCTAGACTGCTCATCACTGGATGGAAACAGTGGAGAATTTTTTAATAACTTCAGTGGATGTATGCATGTGTGATACTCTTTACTTACAGGACAGTGAGTAGTTTTGTGCATAAAACTGGTTTTGAGAGTTCTGCATTAGTGTGCGTTTCAAACTTGTAACATTCAGTAGAATGTGAATGCATTGGACAAGGGTGGAACAAAGGAGTATGATGCAGTCATGAGGGAGAGGTGCATGGGTGCTGTCTGATTTGAGGCAGCGATTTCGGGAGTCTCTATTCTGCTTATATAATCCCTAAACCTTTAGAGGACATTACCTTATGCTGAATGGCTGAATTTAGCTGAGAATACTTTCTCCTGCTCTTTCCCTCCCACCAAATGGCAATATACTAAGGAATTAATTGCCTTTGTAGTTTCTTTTTTTAGCAGGCTAGTGCTTAGGACTAATACTTTGCGAAGACACAACAAAATATAAATGTGAAATTTTATAGAAGGTTGACTAGAACAATAAATATTTTTAAACTTAACATGATATGGTTTAGAATGCTCCAATTGAAAATATGTATAGCACACATGCCACTGATAAACTAAAGAGTCTTAGGACTAAAACGAGTAAGAGATGCTGGTTTTCTTTTTCTACTTAGTATTTACCAAAAAAACAACAGTAGCATGATAAAGAAATGCAAAAGGTCTTCAGATGTTCTGATTCCTCTGCACATCCTAGAGTCTTTTTAAAATAAGGTTATACTTGCGGTTGAAGTATTTTTGTGTGTTTTCATTTACAGTGATATAATGATGAGAGACAATCTCTTTGAAATTGTAACAACTTCTCGAACATTTTATGTACAGGTAATTTATTTTTTAAACTTTGGGCAAAACCAGGGGACTGCCATAGTCAAAGCAAAGAAGCACTGCTGTTGTGCTTTTGAAGTTGTATTTAACTATGCCATGATTTACGGAGGGAATGTGATCTTCGTTACGTTTCAGAAAGGTGAATGTAAGAAATACTCCATGTAACAGCAACTGTTACGTTGGTAGTGTATGAAAGCAACAAACAGTAAATCCTAACGTGATTTTGTTGGCATTTGGATCTTCAAATTCTGTAGGATTGACTCAATATTTTAAATCTTACATTTTGAAGTACTGAATTTTTATGTATAGTAATTGAGTTTTCATATTGAAGTTAGTTGCCACATTAAAATGTCTGCTAAAGCACAGCAACATTTAGGTTTCAGTACCTATTTGGTAATATGTATCCATATGCACTTTATTCACCGTATCTATGTTACCTGTTAAATGTTTGGATATAATGCAAGTCACAAAGACTTGCTCTTCCTAGCTCTGTGGGAATGTGATGCTTATAGTACTGGAAATAATTTTCGAGTTTCTCTGGTAGGATCAGGAAGGCCAGTATAGTCTCATACAGGCAGTGGTGCCAGATGCTGAGTTATGAACATAGTTAAGTGACATGTTGCAGATGTTTCTTGCTGGGTGGATGTGTTAGGAGATAGCTTTAGTTTTTTATCTGTTTTTATCCCCGATATGTGCACCCTTGGTATTACTGTTAATCTGTTGCATTTTTGTTGGATTGTTGTTCTAAGTACATGTATAGCTGACCCCCGACAGAGACTGATTTTTATTTTGCTGTAACTCTTCAGTAAATACCTCATAGAAGTAAAGTGCAACAGTGACTGAAAAGTACAGAAGTTATGTCATTGGCCAAAGTCTGCTAAGAGGAGTCAGCTGATCTCCTGTAAGAAATTCTGTGGGTGCTTTAATTTTTTTCTTTGCTGAAAAGTAAAAATTTGAGTCTAGAGTGTGCAAATAGTGTTAAAAAATACTTATTTCTTGCTTATTTTTTTATATAACTATATACATATAATAGTAAATTCAGGGTAAGATTTTAAGAAATGCCTGGGTTAAGAAATTAAGTCCCTATAGCTTTAAATAACAGGCTACTAAAGGAGGGTAAGGCTGTCACTTTAATGCAGATGGTCAGGACGCCGGGAGTGTTGAGAGTTGGTTATGTTAAATATAATACATATTGTTCCAGGCGGACAGTCCAGAAGACATGCACAGTTGGATAAAGGCAATTTCTGGGGCCATTGTAGCACAGCGGGGACCTGGAAGATCAGCAGCTTCCGTATGTTATTCTGAACCTCAGAGAAAATGTGATTAGTTGATGTTCACTTGTGCACATGAAGTTCTAGTTGTTTCTTCCTTTTGCCTGTCCTCTATACTGTCCTGTAGTAACGTGGCATCTTTGCATGAACTTTCATACAGAATGGCATAAAATACTTTGCGTTTTTAATTGAGCACTTATCTTAGTTTTACGTGTATGTAATTTTATGTGCGCTCTCTTGTCTTGAACCCATAGATAATGCAAATGCTAACCTAGAAAAGTTCTGAGTTCAGTATGATCTTTGTGACTATGCTGCTACTAGTTTGTAAGTAAAATTGAAACTTTCTAATTCCTGCGAGGTGTTGCTGTGAATTGCTGAATTTTGCAATCAAATGGCAATATTCTAATTTGTTTTTAACGGCTCTACTAAATTGTTGTTTTCTATTGTTGATGGTTTATCATATATGCAGATACAGGTTCAAATTTAAAGTAACTTCTCTGAGAGATCTCTGCTCGCATGAATTAGTTTTTGCTGTTGGGAACGTAGCGTGAACACCATCTAGCATTGCTGAACTGAGGCACTGGGACAGATGTTAGTATTTGTGAAGCCCTGTGGATGCCAGCATATTTGCATTTAAACTGTATTTAGATGTTCAGTACAAAATACATTAACTTGTGAACAGTGAAGGTTACTGTAGTGTCACAGTGTCTCCCAGTATGTCCAGATTTAACAAATGGAATACTTTACAGTTCAGATGTTGCAAGCTATGGTTTTCACTTTCTGGCTATGGGATGTTTTGTAATAAGCTGAATATATCATTACCCCCACAATCCGAGATCTAATAATTTAAATCTGGCTTTTGACTACACATTTGCATTGGTATTGCGTTTCTGTTAACTCAGTCTAAGCACTCAGTTATTTTATGCAGCTGGGAGCTGCTTCATGCTTTTAAATAAAACTTCCTGTCCTAAATTCTGTTTCTTTTTGGGGGAATGAAAATATGCAGATAACTTCTCTTTGTGTATGCTTTTTTTTTTTGTGGGGCTAACTGAGCAATCTAGCTATTACTGTCTGCATCACTTCTTTCTTTTTCCCTCTCTTCTCCTCTTTTCCCAAGTATAGGTTACTCTAATCTTAGCTTTGCACTGTGTTCCAGATGCGGCAGGCCAGAAGGCTGTCGAATCCTTGTATACAGAGGTATACATCAAGAACTGGTGAATGCAGCACGTATGTGGGCTCTCATGTAAACTTGCCTTCTTAACAGAGGGCTGGGACTAGAGACTAATTTGCACTATAAAAAACTAAAAATAATGCTACCTGTTGTCATTATCATTACTGAAGACTAACTCATAAATTATATCATTCGCTTACAGGTTCGCACTGTTTTTTCTTTTAAAGTAATTGGAAATTAAAAAGGGCAGAAACGTATTTATACTTCAAAGCATACTATATATTTAAACATAAGTTATGTGGTGTCATTTTAATAGGAAAGTATTAAAACTAATTTGCATGAGAGTTCATATTTCCATTTTACTTTACATTTATTTGAAACTGCGCAAAAGCAAAATTAAATTTAAGCTACCCACAAACTAATACAGATGCGTGCACGCAAAGAATGCACGTCATAACTCTGGTAATTGGAAGGATAATATTGTAGCCTGATTTGCATGGCTTATAAGTCTCTGCATGAAATTATTAGTTCAAACATAGAAGCATTATAATGTATAATCGGTACACTGTTCAAAGCAGTACACCTTAGGAGTAACACAGCAGCATAGTCTCTTAACTGTGAAATTACAGTCAGTGTGGGTAGTAAAATCTGAGTATTCTTCAGTTCAATTTAGCAAGTTTATTATAGAGATCTTGTCCTAATATCCCTTACTTTTGTCCTATTTGTTGAACTAAAATTATTAATGACACAAAGAATAGTAGGTAAATTACTGATCATATGTTCTTCTAAACCAAAGGTGTTAAAGTGGAGTATCAAGTCAGGTATGAAATAAGGCAATGTAAGTAATGTGATATACTTCACTGAAATTGAACACAACTGAAGTCCAAAAAAAAAATTGCACAGCTCCTACCAAATAATATTATTTAATTTATAAAAAAAAATACGGTAGTACTTGGCAGAATCCATTATGTTTAAATTTATGAATTCATGTCATAGCATTCTAAAATAAACTTGGAAAACTGCTGTGAAAAAATAAGTATTTCATTTAGGATGTATATTTGCATCTTGGACACACATCTGTGATGGGTTTTTTTTGCTAACAAATGTGCTTGAGAAGTGACTTGGTTTGTGTACACCCATGGGCTCGCAGATTTCTCTAGTTCACGTACTAACACTGGTGATGGCAGAAGTGGCAGCAGCTGCAGCTCCTAAAGCCTGCAGAGGGAAGTACACACTGCATCATCGCGCGGCGTTCTGATCGATCTGATACCTAACGCTGTATCCAGCACTATTTTAGATACCCCAGGTATTTGAGACATCTGTACAGAACTGATAGATACGATGCAGAACCTGAGGAATTTTTGTTCTGGAGATAGAGCTGTAGATCAGGCAGGATATCCTAGGATATCTAAAACATCACTCTGCCTACGCTTTAGACATCTAAATCATTCCTAGGTAGTCTGGGAACGTGTTTCTGTCAGTAAGTAAATGGTGGAAGCTTATTTTCACAGTATCAATCTAGTAGAGTTGTGTAAAGGTCAACAGAATGGCAGTTAACAATAATAAACACAAAAAAATAACTTGACAGAAAGAATAGCTTGAAGATCAGTTTTCTTTCTAGGTCCATTAACTTTGGACATTGTCACACAGTCGTGATAGCGTAAAATAGTTACTGTTTTTGTTTGGTCCCTGGAACAAATTGGGGAGATAAGTACCTCAAGAAGAGGGAACTGTAAAATGTTCATTACTTCAGGATTTAGGATATGAGTGCCTGATGTATACGAATATGTTTGAATAAATTTTTCTCTTGGAAGGATGGCCCTTTCAGCAGCCTTTAAAGTGTGTATCTTCAAAAGGTTACTTAACACCTTAGTAAAATGAGAAGCTTCTTTTTGCTGGACTGTATTATAAAGTCTAAAGAGCTGCTGAGCTTGATTTGAGAAATTTAATTTCCTCAAATGAAGAAACTGATGTTGCTGTCACATACTGCTGTAAGCTCACATTTAATAACACGCTGCCTTGAGGAAAGCACCTGCCTCCTGCTGCTGTGGCTGATGCTTCGCTTTGTGTTTTTTCTGCCTTGATTTTTTTTTTTTTCCTGAGAGTGAAATCTGAAACTGCGTATTTTCAACATGACGACAGTGAATTCATCTGACAGGTGCTCTTCTTTTCCAGGAGCATACCGAGTCTTCTTCCGAACCCAACCATGCTCTCCGTTCTGCCATCCCAGCCCCAGCCACCTCACATTCCACCACCGCTCACGGCAGCCCTCTGGTCCCAAACCCTCACGCCAAATACCCTGCCTTGGAGAAGCGAGGATTTCACGAATCTTTTACCAAGGCCAAGCCAGGGAGCTACAAGATCCAGGTTGTCGCTCCAAGAGAATCAGCTTCCAAAGTGACTGAACGGGGCCTCTCAGAACCCCAAAGTAAAAATGGCACTCAGGAACAGGATCCTGGCCTCGTGGATCTGGATGATGCAAGCCTTCCAGTTAGTGATGTGTAGCCACGGAAGTGTTTGGAGAATGATCCATTTGTTCGGTCCTCTAATTTCCTTGCTCGGACTTTTAACCAAAGAAAATTATAGGAAATGAGAACAAAAAAACCGGAACACTGATTTTTATATATATGTATGTGTGTGTTTCTGTGCACACATGTGTATATATAATGTGTTTGTATATTGCCTTTCAGCTGAGGGTCTGAAATGGACCTTAGGCATTTTCTCAAAGCCTGATAGTAAATTACTTACTAGGAAGGGGCCAAACTGCACAATTTAGAAGAAAAAAACCAAAAGACAAAAACAAAAAAGTACTACTGCAAGTAAGCAAGGTACCAGCAACTTTTCATTCCTAATCTGGCGAATTTACTAAATTTACAACTAATGCTATATTGCGGAGAACTTATTGCCAACAAATGTGACTACTTAATTTCCTTTTGAACTACAGTAATATTTTAGGCATAGATGAGAATTGTTTCCCTCCATGACTTTCAGATACCAGGAAATGCACAAAATGTTTCTTCTGTTCTTTAGGATCAACAGTGTCAACTGATTTGTTATCGGAACAAGAATTCTGAACTCTCTTGGAATTCTAATCATGGTGCTGTAAAATTTCCACTAAAATAATATTTTGAATAGTCAGCCTATTTTTGATGCACTCCTAAAGGTGGGTTATAATTTTTTGCACATTTGGGTTTTAATGGACTGCATGTAATGGTGTTTTGGAGGGGGGAGAAGAGAAATTGGACTTTTGAATTTGGACACTTTAGATCTTTTGAACCAACTAGGGTTTCTATTGTGTTACATTAGGCTTTGCAGCAATTATTTTTCTTAAATGTCTAAATGTATCATTTGGTTACTGTTTTGAGAATGGTTTCCTTATCAGTGCTTCGTGAACAGTTCTTGTTTCTACATGATCAGTGGAAGAGCTCGTCTAGTTTTGTCATTGTTGGTACTGAACTGTTCATAGTCATGCAGTTGTGGCCTATAACTTTTGGTGCACTAATAATCTTAAGTGCCTGTGTTTTATCTCACACGGTTGAAACACTTCTGGATTAGTTATGTACACAAACCATTCTTAATGGTTTTGAACGTTGGCTTGGAGTTGTTCTGAATAGCATAGTTTGAAACAGCTATTTAAAATAGAAAACTTATGCTAGGGATACCAGTGTTCTGGTATTGCACCTACTAGCTGTGCAATATATGTTTTTAAAAAATGAATACTTGTTTGTGTACACTGTGTTATGGGACTTCAGTGATGCAAATGAAAAGAACCTTTACATTTCAAGTATTGGATTAGATTGAGTGTGTACTCGTCACTGTTTTTGAAAAACGTTTGTTTTAATCAAAACCCCCACAAATATCTCACGCTGCTGCTTATTGTGATTCAGATTGTCCAGTTTTGTGAGACATTTTTTTTTTGTCTACTGGAACCTAAGATACATATCATACAAGTCCATCTTCTCTCCAACTTCCAAAATGACTTTCTGCTTGAGAGATATGGATGGCTTTACCACAACAGTTTGTTGATCCAAGGATAGAATAATTGGTGTCATACTAAGAATGAAATATCTAATTTCAAAACCTTAAATTATATCAGCACCTTCATTTTTTTTCTTATCCATAAGCTAACTAACCACTGTCTTAAGGCAGTGGTGTTTGTAAATTACTAGTTTTGTTTGACTCTTTAGATATATGTGAAAACTACCACAGAATTGGAAGTTACTGTAAATGTCTGTACTAGTATTGTAGGTTTTAACTTCTATAAAACAATAGCTCTTTAAAAGCTTATTTTTTCATAAGTACATTCTGTGTGGAAGACACTTTGCATTGAAATATTTTTACTGTAGTCTAACATCCAAAATCACTTGCTCTGGTACAGCTTTCACACTGCATGTTCATTTTATTATATTTTGGTATTGGCAATTTTACACATTGGGTGGAGGTAAAGCAGCTCCATTATGGGACTTATAAAAAGAGGGGAGGAAAAAAAAAAAGAGAAAAAAGAGAACTACTGTTGTAGTTCAGTAGCATAGGGAAATATTTGTGGTTGGTAATTGTCAGGGTCTCCTATTTATCAGTACTTTTATAAATCTATGAAAATTGTTAAATTATTTTAGAAACAGTGCTGTAAATATGTCACATTTAAATTGTCAATAAATCAGTTTGGGTAACTTAACATCTGACTGAGTTTCCTTGCACCATGTGAAATATTTTATCAGAACAATATATTCCTTTTTAGCATACAAGAGGTCAGGTTATCTTTTATCCAGCTATAATGTCTTTAATTCTTCAAGGCTGATCAGGTGGTGTAGCCTAAGAAAGAAACTGAACAACGGAATGAGCTGTTTTTCTTTTACTGCTCTCAGTTTATTCAGTGGAATTTTTACATGTTATCCAAGGGAAATTGATCGGGTTTCTTCTGCATCAGTGGGAGGGAAGAGATGATGCGTAGTAATGTCAACCATTTGGAAACACTAAGAAACTGTCTGAAGGGGGCGGGGTGGGGGGAACCATCCCAGGAGAGCAAAATGTACCATGCATTTTTCTGGCTTTATGCTGTTGCGTAAGAAAGGTCCTCTCAAAAATACTCTCCTGAAATAACGGCACCTGTGTGACCTCGGGAAGCACCTCACTGTCCGGCAGACAGTATGATAGCATCACACTTGAGTGACTGCCTTTCTCAAGTCCATTTTTCCCTTTTGTAAAGCAGCACACCTAGTCACGCTGTCTCAACAGTACGCAAGCTTCAGCTGAATTGAATATTTTATAGAGGCTGCACACAGTTACCCAAATTCCAGTTTGACCGTGACATCTTCTGACTGAATTATTCCAGGTAAGTCCACATCTGCAGTTACACTGCTGTCAGAATGTGCATACAATTGCCCTCAACATTTTACTCTGTAACATGCGACTTCTGGAGGAGTTACTTCCACTGTAACCGGCTGCACCACAGGCCAGAGTTGGTATGAAATGTGTATATAATTGTACCTTTGGTAGCCCACCTCCGTTTAAATGAGACATTTTCAGCTTTCTCATACATCACTAAGTTCCGAAAGCAGCTTGATTGCAGCAGTGTGGAGCTGATGTTTCAGTGGGGCCCTTGGTTACAGAGTTAGATACTAATCCATGTACAGCAGTACCATTTATTCTTCCTAGTAATAAATGTCAGAATAAAGTGCAATTACTGGCTGCATCTCAACTCATTTAAAGGAACTGAAAAATACCACTTCTAGCTCATCTCTCATCACATGCATCTCCATTGGTTTGCTTTCAACTTTTTTATCCTCTAATTATTTTCATAAAAATCCTAGTTACGTTTCATAGCCCATTGAGACCTGAACTGTGGTCCCTGAGATGATGTCTGTCTCTTACTACGTGCTGTCTTGCCTGTTTTCACTTGCTGTGTACTTGCTGCTGCCGCTTGACTTAGGAGGGAGTTGAATTATTCTTTATGGCAATAGATTTAAACCCACTGTGTTACAATACGAAATTTACAGAAGTTGTAACTGCTAAATCTGCAATCCATGTGCCTGAAGGTCACTGCCAAAGGGTAATGGTCCAGAATATGGTTTAGTAAACTGGCATGTGCCTTAACCTCATGGACTAACAGGATGTCAGCACCACCTAGAGGTCATGCTCTAGCTTTAAAAATTATACAAGTCAGGCATTGTACTTTTAAAGTATATTTCTGAATCTTAAAAATCCATCTTGACACTCCAGTTGTTAAATCACTGGACTACTCAAAGTTGTTGGGTTTTTTTAAGCTCTTGCTCCTTGTAAGCTTTGAAAAGCAATGGCAGCAAATTGAGAACAAAACAAAACATCCCTTTCTCCCTGCTGTTTTTGTTTACAATACCAGTTTACTGCTGGAGAAGCTATGATGTTATAGAGGAAAAGGGAATAATCTGTTAACTTGTCCAGTGAATAATGAAAGCGTGAGGCTTGAAAGACATGTGTATGTCCAGCAGTGTAAGGCAGTAACTTTCTGTACTAAAAGGTCTTGAGCTGAGCTAGTTGACTTTCAATTACTGCAGTTTAAAATTTCTGAATTGTGCCCAGGAAACTGGTTATCTGGAGTGATGCAGCTGGTCAGAAGGACCTTTAAGATGTCTAGTCCGAGTACAGTCTCTTTAACTACTGGACTGGAAAGGAAGCGTCTCTGCTGCTTTTGGTAGGCAAAGCAATGCCACACAGACAGGAGTTTGGAGGTAGACCAGAGGAATCGGGGCTATGGACTGAAGGAGGGGACCTAACCTGTTTGAAACTTTATTCTTCACTAACTGAGCTGCCATTTTAATAATTGTACTTTTTGACTTTGGGGTTTTGCAATTGCATATATAGGCTCAGAAATCAAAATTCCATTCAGAAATTAGTTAAAAGTACACATGGCATCACAGAGTATTTCCTGTCATAAAAATGACTGTGTTGGTAGAAAATGTTGACATTCAAAGGCTAATTTTTTTAGGGTTTATAGGAAGTCTATATTATAATGGATGTAAGAATCGGTGAGCACACCAAAAAGGTGCACTCCGAAGGTGTGGGGCAGAAATATTACTGTTCTTCTAAAGATTCAGTATTAACTTGAGGTGGAATAGAGGGAGAAATGAAAGAAGGAAATTTAGACAGGGCATTTTTAGTTTAAAAGTTAAATAAAAAAACTGAAGACCTCTGTTACATATAGTTTTACCTTTTATCAGTTTTATTTAATGTCTTAATATTCATCTATATTTTGGACCATAATCTATATAACTATTGATGCTCCAAGCTAGTAAGCTGCTAAAGTACTTCTGAGATCTTCCATGGAAGTAATGAAGGAAACTCTTTGGAAAATTAAAGTGTGGGGCCTATTCTGAATCATGTCCCAAATGTCTGCCTTGTTTTTTCACTTTAGATTTTCTGTGCAGCCTCTCTGAGAAAGAACCTGGTACTCATTTGTAAAGGCACTATGTAATGGTGTAGTAGTAGTAGTAGTAGAGTATTGCTCTTCAAAGTGGCACCTTTGACACTGTAATTAGAGATTTACATTTAAAACGACTGTCCTTTTGCATATCAATATGAACAGTGAGCACATCTTTTAAGAATTTAAACCACTCTGTTGCACTACATTCCTATTGCCCCATTCTCCTAATGATAACTGAGCCTGTCAGGACACCAAGGGCAAAGGCTGCTCTCAAGAGGTGGGTGTCAACTGCATGTTTTTATAGCAGCGTTTTTGTTTTCTGTAAATTAATCTTAAGCAATTTATGAAGCTTCAACGCTCGTTTTACAGTCTCTGCCTGTAGTGTAGTACTTGTACTCCTAGTTGTAGGATTGCCCTCTGCCATCAAGGAAAAAACCATGTGTACACAAATACATATTTTAATTGTTCAGATTGGCAGTTGTTCCTTGGGGCAGTTGCTTGGTTTCCTTCGAGGCTTTACAAAAGACGCCCTGGTGGTTCATTTATTTTGTAAATTATGCCAACAGCTCTGCCTGTCAAGCACCAGGGCTGAATTCACATCTGGAAAAGAACATGTAGTTTTAAACTCCCCGGTCTGCAGCTGTTCCATTGCAAAGTAATGGCATCTTTTCTGTATATAGCAGTGAACCCATCATATGGTTTTAAAGTGCTGCTTTTTTTAATTAAAAAAGTAAATATTTGTTTAACAAAATGGGGAATTCCTACACCTTGAAGTCCTGGGGAATAGGGGTGTTGTATTCTGGCCAAAAGTATTTAGGACAGCATAAATTTACCCATAGAAAACCTGGGAGAAAGCCATTAATGAATGAAGCAAAATGATCACGCTAACGCAGTCATAATAAACCTTCAAAAGCTTTCTGCAAAGCCCAAGCTCTAAGTTTCCTCAGAATATAGGTGTTCTGGTCACCTCAAACTTTCCCCATCCTCTTTTCTGGCCAGGACCCTTCTAGCCCCAGACTATAAAGTTAACCCCTTCCTCTCCTGCCAAGTGTACTCTTTTTTCATCCTTTACTTGCTCCTCTCTTCCCATTCTCACCCTTTCCACATGTGCCCTTACTCCAGAGCCACCTCCCTGGCCCATTTGCAGCACCAAGGTAAAAAAGGTACCACTGGGAGTAGCAGCTCTTAACACATTTTGCTGCTTTTGGAAACTGATATTTCAAAGGCAGTAAGTAATACATCTTTGGTAACGTGACAGCATCTTCATGGGCATCCAGGGAAACTTGCTATATCCATGAAAACTGCCTTTCATTGGTAACACAAAGCACAGCGTCACACTGCAGGAAAGGCCGACCTCTTCTGTCCTGGCCCCTACGCAGAGCAAGGTGAGGCTGCATGCCGGGGCAAATTCTGGATCCCTGACAGCAGTATCCAAACTTTTTTCATACCTTTTAGAAGAATTTATAGCATGTGATCTCTAGATGGAGCCTCCTGTCATTCATTGAGTTCTGTTTGAAAAGTAGGAGATTAAATATTTTACTAGTAAGTCTCTCAAGTATTTTTCGACCACATATTCAGCCTCTCCGAGTGTTGATAAATGTCTGCTAGCTTGGATAGCTGTTCTGTGGGAAACGTTATGATGGGGGAAAAATAATAATCTCTGGGTTTATAGTGCCTTTCAGTTATAAGGCACTTCTGCACAGGTTAGATGGGCAATTAACAAATATATTTGTCAGTAAACTGACTTGTTAAACCCCTAAAGACTCATCCCAGTTATTCTGGAAAGTGAGATGTTTATTTTCAGCTGTGTGTGCACCCATGTGAAACCTATAAAATTCATATAAAAAATATTTTAATATTCAGATTAGCATTCACATCTTTACCTCGTTTAAGAAACAAAAACCGTAATAGCAGAAGGTCCTCCATATTAGTCCACTTACTTGGAAGTGAACTGCTAATCAATGGTTTTCACATAGGACCTTGGGATGTATTTCCTTTGCAGTGTTTATCAACAAATGTATGTCCCTTTTCTGTGCTATTTATTTTTAAAAAATATTGGCTAGTGTATTACAGGTCTTTATTAGTCTGTAAAAGAGCTTGAAACTGATAGTGCTGGCTGAATTGTGGAAAAAAACCCCATACATCAAGGGAAAGATAAATATACTCAACTGATGTTTCAAACTTTTGTGTGAGAACACTATAAACTTGCAGTAGTTCTTGAAGTAGTTAAATATTTCGCCTAAGATTTGCAAACTTTATAAGTTGAACAGTTAAGTAAATACTTTATACTTTCATTGATTAATTACTTCTTTCCTGAGGCAAGGATGCATTCACTTTACTTTGGTTTTGAACTAGGGGATTGACTTACTGAATTATAACTATTCCAAGGAGGTTTCTGTCAATGGGGCTTTTGTTAATGTATTTTGAGCCTCCGTTCATGCTTTGCCTTTGCTGATATCAAAGGATACCAAGCTAAAAAAGACAAAACATCCACGGAGAGAGGGTGGCTGAACAAGGAGCTTTCCCACTGCATGCAATTTTTCTCCTACCTACAGAGATAAGGCTCCTGTGGCTTCAAGCAGTAAGTTATCTGACGAAGGCAATGCGATAGAAAACCAGATAGCCCTTCTGGGCAGGGCAGGACTAAACCCCACAGTCATTCACTGGTCTTTGAATACTTTGCTCCTGCTTCCAAATAGGAGCTTCAAAGATCTTTTCTAAACCTGTATTTCTTTTTTTTTTCTCACTAAAAAATGTCTTTCCTTAAAGACCTGTGTTTATTTAAAAGTAAAGGGAAAAAACCAAAACAATCCCAAAACAACCCCCAGAGCTTATTAAAAGTAGCCAATAAGTAATGAATAAACAATTAATAATTTGGAAACATTTACTATGATATCTATCCATGTTATATGTTTACATATATACATACACAAAAAAAATATTTAAACTTACAAACACTTTCAAACTTTTTTCTTAAGACTTTTTAGCACTGTAATGATTTTAATACTAAGGAAGTTTTGCTGTGAATTGTTCCAGATTACCACTTTACTATTTTGATCATGCGTGATATCAAGTAATTCTGAAATTCTGTCTCTTTTTGCACAGTGCAGAAGTTACTGGAAAACAGCAGGTGTAAGGGGTTCGTATTGGAGCTTTTATTGGGAACGTTGGTGCCGACGTGGTTTCCCACCTTCAGGTACTAACCAAGCAATTAAGTAAGTTTTGCATATTTGTGGCTTTGTGATCACAGTTTGATAAGATTTTATATTGTTTCCTGGAACAATTAGATTTGAATTCTGACACTTGGGATGCTGCTTCCACCTGCTCAGGCAGCTGGTTGTTTAAGATTATTCCATTTTTCATAGGAGAAAAGACTATATTCTTCTGTATAATGCAGTTGCTGGCGTTCTCCATTTCTTACTCGCAGCTCATCTAACAGCTAATAGCATTTCATCTTGCCTAATGGTTTGTAAAGTTCATTAGGTCCTTGGTTATCAGGTGGCCAATCAAGATACACTTAAATAATTACATATTGGTAGTCTGTTCAAAAGTTTAATCGGCTTATAATTAAAAAAATGGCTGTGCTCCATTTCCAGCTATTAGTTCTTGTTATACCTTTCCCTGCCAGCTTTGGAAATGATGTCTTTTCCCTCGGAAGGTACTTGTGTGTAATTAAGTTGCCTTTCAAACCACCTTGTATGTGCTAAAAGAGCATATGGTGCAGAGGCCTCTACCCGCCGGTTCTGGCGGTTGCACAGCTGCCAGATAAATTGGATCAGCCCGCTTGTGGGATGACGGAAAACTGCTCCTTTTTCTTATTATTTCTTTCGGATTAACCTTCTGCTAATTGCTAGTATCCCGGGAGCTGTTTCTCCCCTGCCCGCTGCTTTTGGGTACCAATTCTCGGGGAGCACCGGCCCTTCCCGGCGGGATGCCCGACAGCCCCCCACGTTTGCCTGCACCCCTTCTCTCTTTCTAGTCGGGGCCCAGCTGGTGGCCCTGCCCTCCGTATCAGATAGAAATGTAAATCCACGTTGCCTTTCCCCTAATTCTTTAAGTGGGGAAGAGCGTCCAACTCCACACACCCCCCCCCCCATCCCCCCTCGCTGGCAGGAGCATGTTATTACCCTTTCAAGGCCAAGTTTAACAGCTCCGTGCGGTAACGGACCATTTAAGTTTGCTCAAAAAAAACAAGTCGGAGGGGAGGCGAGGATGTTACTGCCCGGGGGAAGCGGGAAGGGGGGTTGTTACTGCCCGGGG
Organism: Strix uralensis; assembly: GCF_047716275.1. Lineage (NCBI taxonomy): Eukaryota > Metazoa > Chordata > Aves > Strigiformes > Strigidae > Strix > Strix uralensis. The sequence continues at coordinate 37,729,864 of NC_133978.1, forward strand.
AGAAGGGATGTTGCTGTCCCGGGAAAGGAGGTGTTACTGGCCAGAAAGGGGGGGTGTTACTGCCCGGGGGAGGCGGGGAGGGGGGGTGTGTTACTGCCCTGGGAAGAGGGGTGCTACTGCCCCGGGAGAGGGGATGTTCCTGCCTTGGGAAGGGGGATGTTACTGCCCGAGGGAGGCGGATGGCGGGGGGGTGGTGGTGGTGGTGTTACTGCCCGGGAAGCGGTGTATTACTGTCGAGGGGGGGAGAGGGAAGTGGGGGGGTGTTACTGGCCCGGGAAGAGGGGATGTGGCTGCCCGGGAGGGGGGATGTTACTGCTCGGGAAGGCTGGAAGAGGGGTGTTGCTGCCCGGGGAAGGCGGGAGGGGGGGGCCGTGCCCGCCGCCGCTCCGCCCCGCCGCCCTCCCCGTCCTCTCCGCCGCTTAAAGCCGGCGGGCCGCGCAGCCGGGCGCACGCCTCGCCGCCGGCCCCACACCTCGCCTCGCCTCTCCGCCGCCGCGATGCCGCTGTGGGGCTGGAGCCCGCTGCTGCTGCTACTGCTGCTGGCGGCCTTGCTGCCTCCCCCCGCCTCCTCCTCCTCCTCCTCGCCGCCTCCCTCGTGCCCGGAGCGCTGCGATCGGTCGCGGTGCCCGCCGCTGCCCGCCTCCTGCCCCGGCGGGGCCGTGCTGGACGGCTGCGGCTGCTGCCGCCTTTGCGGGGCGGAGGAGGGCGAGCCCTGCGGTGGGAACGGCGGCCCGCCGTGCGGTGAGGGGCTCCAGTGCGTCGTGCCCCCCGGCAGCGGCGGCGTCCCCGCCTCGGCTACCGTGCGGAAGCGGGCGGCGAGCGGGCGCTGCCTCTGCTCCAGCAGCGAGCCCGTCTGCGGCAGCGACGGCCTCACCTACGCCAGCCCCTGCCAGCTGCGGGCCGCCAGCCGCCGCGCCGAGCGGCTCCGCCAGCCGCCCGTCATCGCCATCCAGCGCGGAGCCTGCGGGCAGGGTAAGGGCAGCCCCCGCGGAGGGGGAGAGGGACGGGGGGGCCGCCCGACGGGCGCTGCAGAGCCGAGACCCCGCGGGACCCACCCGACTTGGGGGGGGTCCCGTCTCTCCGGCTGGGTGGCCGCAGGCAGGCGGAGAGGAGCCCCCCCCCGCCGATCGGCCCGGCCCGCCCCGTCGGGGCTGGTGGTTGGCATCACGGGGACAGGAGCCAAGGAAAGGGCTGGGCTTGGCTCCGCTTTGGTTTTCCCGTTCAGTGAGAAACTAGAGCAAGAATGCAGCGATTCTCTTCGTCGGCCAAGCGGCGGGGGGCGGGGGGGGAAGAGCCCCGCAGCCAGCTTTAAACATCCCCTCCCTTCCCTCCCCCCCACCCCGAGAGTGATGCCGGGCTCCAAACGGGGGGAACTGGCCGTGAACTCCAGAAGCTGGCACGGACGGAGAGTCCGGCTGTGCGGCTTCTCCAAAGTTTGGAGAAATACTTGAGCGCGCTCCCATCCAGGCGCTTTGTCACAAAGAAACGCCTTGGGAAATAAAGCTAAGAATGCAGAAACTCGTAAAATCCGGTGGCAGCAAGTGAATGTGACGTGTCGGCAGGGCAGGCAGCTGGCTGCCGTTGCCCGTTGTAGCAGATGCGCTCTGATTATTAATAATAGATTTGCTACAGAAGGGGGGTGCTGCGTGTTGAGCTGACTTTAGGGGGTTTGGTTTGATGGTGGTGGTGGTTTGGTTTGAGTTTTTTTTGTCTTTGAGGATGGGCGTGGCCGTCGAGAAGTAACAATATAGTATTTTTCCTTAAGCTTTATTATTATTTAGTTGCTGGGTTATGGAACTAAGCAGCCCGGTGAAGTGCTGGAGCAGTGATGGGTGCGGGGTGTGACACAGCAAGGCAAAACCCTGCTGGCGGGGGTAAACAGGGGATGATGACCTTTATGAGATGCAGCCCCCCGTACAGGCTGGCTTAAACCTCATAGGCTAAGGCTGCATATTTCTCTCAAGCCATTCAGCCACATTTAGGGGGTAATATGTAAAAATTAGCATGAATTAAGCCTTTATTCCTGACATGGTAGTCACCTTTCAGTAAGTCACTGCTGTTTCACTGAGGATTGATTCTTTCAGTATAGATTGTACCACTTCTGCACTTCTTTATTTAAAAGCAAATCTTTTTTTTCATTTAGATTTAGCCATCATCTCTCCAGCAGAAGAATATTGTGATGTGTAGTGACTATACGTTCAGCTTGGGCAAAATACCGATCCTGCGTTGCAGATCGAACTTACAACTTTGGTATCAACACAATCAATTTTTTGTACCGCCAGTTTTCCCCTCAAAGCTGCGTTGTGCTCTGTGGAACATTGCTGGCATTTACAGACACGGGAGACAATTAAAGCTTTCACGCTACAGTTTCCTGATGTCCAGTATAATATAATGCCTTGTGATTTTTATTCTCAATTCCTGAAGCCAATATTGTTTTCTCAGTCTTTTCTGCTTTGCAGAATTCGGGCTGTGTTGGAGCTGGACAGTAATCCATGCCTCCGGTAGTCTGTACAGAAAATGCACAGGCTGGGATAGAACTTGTATAGGAGAACTCCACTGTAGGAGCTACATTGTGTGTAGGTCCAGACAATCATTTTGCCCTGTTGCACCTCTGGTTGGAGCGATGCTTATTTTCTGTATCACTAGGGACAAAAGGAAGGTGCTAGAGAAGCTGACCATAGCACATGTTTATCCCTAGACCAGAGCAAACCTTGCTGCAAGCAAAGCTTTTTTTTCATATGTAAAGAACCTAAAATAAAAAGAAGTGGAGAGCAGGCTGTAAAGGCTGTTCCCTGGAGGCAGATTGAACCACTGTTTTGAAAAGCTGTTGCCTAGTATGTGACTCCTTAACGTTGTTAATTTTATTTTGAGTTCATTTTCAGGAGTTCTTTTGCTACCTAGAGTTAACTTTGCTAATACATTTTCATGCTTTCATAGTAACGTAACTATATAAATAATTTGATGAATACAGTGCAGTGACCCAGGGAAACGAGGGAATGGGGATGCAGAGAAACAGTTTGGAAAACACTTTTTACTGTTGTTTTTAAGTTTCACATCACTTTAGTAGCTGGTCATGTACAATAGTGTGTATATTGCATAAAATCAAGCAAAACTTTCTGTCTTTCTCCATTTTCATCATCTACAGTCCACTCCCGGTGCCACTTTTGTCTTTCAGTGATTCTCAGCATCTGTTCGCATACTGGCCGTGTTTGAGAGGACACAGGAGAGGCAGGGGAAGGTTGCTCTGGGTCTGTGTTTTTCTATGGGGAATGTTTTCCTATGCAAAATGGGAATTGTGAGTCTTAAAAAACCTCAAGAAAAATTTCACAAGCCTCAGAGCTTACTCTAGTCTCAGCCCTATAAACACCGCTGTGGGGACGGATGGCACCGAGGTGCCGAGCAGGTCTCCTGCACCGTAGCAATGTGCTCTGGGGTGCAGGATCAGGCACGCAGAAAGGGCAAAACAGGCTCTGTCTGGAGAAGCGCCAGGCGCAGCGAGAGGAGAGGGGAAAGCCCAGCTGGGGCTTTTTAGCCAGCATCGATTAAACTAGTACAGTGGGCACACAGGATGGGAGTGGGGCTGAAGCGTGCCCTGCCTGGGCTCTCCTCTGTTAAAGCCAGGCAAGGCAGGTGATGAGCAGGGTGGCCCACCAACCCATTTTGTTAGCAGTGTGTCCCTTTCCAGCCCTTTCCAGAAGTCCCTTCTTGCAGTGTGGCCTTGGGTAACCAGTGGTACCCCCCCAGCAGCCTCCCCAGGGTGCCCAGGGCAGATCTTCCTTCTGCCTCCCGCAGATGATTTAGCCCTGCTTTTCCTATCAAGACCGCTGGCAGACGAGTGCTTGCAGCACCCGCAAGCCATTTCTGCACCAGCCTGGCCAGGGCTGCTGACCTGCAGCTTTCACGAAAGAAATCTTCACTTTCCGTAAAGGACATGAGAGATGTTGGAAGAGGGCGTTCAGGCCTGCAAAGCACGTGCTGGTGCAGCACAGCATGATGGAAATGTAAAGGCTCAAGAAAGAAGGTGAACACCCTCTGAGGAGAAACCATGACTGTGTAAAGACCATCCCACACGTGGGAGCGAGAGCTGTGCAGTGAGTCCACAATGTTCTGGCTGATGAGGTTCAATGTGCTGGGAGGATGTTTTCATTTTTCTTCTGCAAATATGTTTTTGGTGCTCTTGAATCCCTCCCGCTGGGCTTGGGATGTTTAACACACAACTTAAACCAGTCTTACTTCCCCTCCTCACATCTCGCAGCAAATGCTGGCAGGTGTGTTAGGACAGCGTGCCCATCTCTCCATGTTGTGCTCTTCACACTGTAAAATACAAACCAACCTGGATTTGTCCTTTCACCTTTAAACAGAGTAAGAAAAAGAAAGTTCCTCATCGCTGCTCTCAGTTCCTAACGTTCCTCTGCCCCTTTTTGAACTGGGTTTTATGTGTTCATAGTTTTGTTAGATTGACTGTGTCTAGTGTGGTGCCTCAGTAACCTCGGCAGTCCTCAGCACGCTAACATCTGTCACAGGTGTGCTCATACCATGGTGTCGTATCTGGAGTCTGATGTGAGCTCCTCTGGTTTAGATTAAGCAGGTCATTACTGATTGCTGTGGGGTAAGGCAGAGATGAGTTTAGGGATAACTCAGTTCTAGAAGCACCTTTTTGTATCACTAACAGACCCAGGCTTTGCTATTTCTCTTCACCACATTATCATTTCATAATTCCAGAGATGGGGGGGTGGGGAATCCATCGCTCAATCTCAGTTTCTTTCAAAATGGCTGACTCTGTATTTTGAAATGCACTAGGCGAAACTGCATCCAAGTGCCTCTCTGTAATTATCTGGCAGGAGGAAAGGACCTCCGTGGTCAATAAACCATTTGTCATTAATTGAGTCCTTTAAAACCAGCATAAGGATGAGATCCGTGCGGCAGAGGATGGGAAAGAGCAGTAGAGGGACCTGCCTGAATTCCTTTGCCTATAGTAGGGGTAGGGCTAAGGGGCTGGTGGTGCTGAGCATGGAGGAATGAATAATCAGGGCAGGAAGAGAAACTCAGCTGAGAAATCTGGGAAGGTCAGGAACTGAGCCAGATACTTATCAAGAGGAAAGTTGATATTGTTGTTATGAACTAGGCTTTCAGCTGTTTCCCAAAAGATAATAACAGGCACGTGATGGTTGTTGCGCTGAAGAAATGTTGGGAGACCTTCGCAGGTTACTTGGCATGTGTCGAGTCTATTAAAAACGACCTGGGAGGACCAGGAGTTAAGGAACTGGATGCACAAATGAGCGCTCCAGTGCCGTTAATTTTTTTAGCTGCCTTCATCTCCCTCAGTTGTTGTGTTTGGGTGGTCTGAAAGTCATTATCTTCAGACTTTCCTCAGTCTCTTTTGCAGCAGCAGGAGAAGGGGAGGGAGGGATGGAAGAGGCAGCTGAAGGCAATGGAAATAAATAGCAACATATTTCCAGAAGAGGACCAATTCCCAAGTGTGGGATTAAAAAGCTTTTCCAAAGCCAAGTATTCAGCTCTGCAAGGAGGGAACTGTAAGAAGTGGTTTGTCTGAAGAAGCTCACCTTTTCCCCTTTCCGCATCTAGGTTTCCTTCCCGGGGAGCCGGCAGTAATTCTGTGGTCTCTAGACTTCAAACACTCAAGTCAGTAAATACAGATTTGGAAGCAGGAAAGATTCAATCCTTTCATCTTCTGGGCTTTGAAATTTAAAGGTACCTGTGGACTGGACAGGAATACTTAAAGCCATGAGTAAGCAGCAGGAGTCTTATTAAATAGAGCCTGGATGTGACAGAGGCAGCATATCCTGAGGAGCTAAAGGAAAGACTCTGCCGTCCAAGAAATAGGAGAAGCTGGAAAATATTTTTCAAATGTGAATTTACGTGTGCTTCGAGTGAAAGAAAGCAACTTTAGAAATAGAAACCGGGGTACTGTGGAATTTAACTTTTGTTGTAAATAAAGTCATTCCTCACTCCCATAAACTGCTGGGGCCTCTAGGATCACTGGCTGGACTTGGCAGTAAGTCCCACAGTTTGTAACTGGGCCCAAGTGAATATCTAGTATTATTTTGGAGGCTGTGTTCAGGATGTAGGAAAAAAAAAAAAAAAAGACTTTATTTTGCCTCTGGATACAGGTCATTGTGATTCACAGATTGGTTTGCCTGCCTCAGAGAGGAGAATACAACTAAAAATTCTCAACTCCCTTATATCAAAGGGCTATAAAATAATGCAATTGATCTTATACAAACTGGTGATGTTCACCTTGCATCTGTAGGTAACAAGGAGACTTGAAATATCTTATGCTTGTAAGACAGGACACAGGTAACTAGTTATTTTACAGTTTAGTGAATTGAGAAGATCTTGGCTACCATATTTGAGTGAGTGGAGGTGAATTAGGCGGCCAGACAGAGTGGCTCTTTAATTTCTGGGTTAATACCAGATACTCTGGTGCACTGATAAGACGAAGCACAAGGCTGGAAGCCAGCTGGGTTTTGTAATTTGTTAGGAGTGCTCTGCCAGGAGCCTGTTTCTGGAGACAAAAATGTGTGCGTGTGTATGCACACACACTGCAAAAAAATACCTGCGTGTGTGTAATGTGTGAGTAGATCTGCTAGCCTCTGGTTTTATGGCATGCTAACTCTGCGGGCTGGCACCAGGACGGTGTCTGGTCCTGTTGGTGCACCAGTGCTGGGGCTGTGCTGAGTGTCATGGCATAACTGTGCTATGGGCACCCCGTTACAGTTTTCTGTGTTACTGGTTCACGAAACCTTGTTCTTGTGTCTGTCAATTTTTCCTGTCGAATTCTATGAGGGTTTCTCAGTCTTTCCATTTCCCTGCTGTAGTAAATCTGCCTTTTTGGTGAGATGGGATAGGCGTATATGCAGTGAATAGTTCCTGTATCCAGTTTTACAGGCTTGTTACTAGAAATATTGATGAGGTGGAGCTCAGCAAATTAAAAAAAACACTTCATGTTTCTGATAGCAATCGGATTTGCACATATTTTTCCTGACAAACAACTGACGGATAAAATAATGCATATTAACTCTAGTAACCATGCATAAAAATTATCCAGTGGTCTAAAATTTGGAATAGTTGATATAGCAGAGCATTAGGAGAAACTCGCAACGTTCTTCCAGAGGCCAGTGTTGTTACGCCATTTTACAGATAGCGAATCTAGGGCAGAGCAAGATAAAGAGCTCTGCTCAAGGTCAGCCAGTTAATGCCAGTATCAGAGCTGAGAGCAAACTGAGGTTTTATGAGTCCCTGCTCATTCTTCTGCCCTTTGCCAGCATTGCCGTTCCATTTTCCATTACTTTTCTTTTCCATTACTCTATTCCTTAAACTTGCAGACTGCAGTTTTGGCTTCATTCTGCAAACAGCATCGATGATCTGTCAATCTGCATCTGCAGAAAGTAATTTTGGAGAAGGAAAGAAGTGGGTGGACCAAGCACTGCTAAGGAAGAGAAACCCAAACAACTCTCTCCCCTCCCACCATCCCACCCCCAGAATAAACACAACCCCCCAGGAATCTCATACTTCAACATTTGTGGTGGTAAGGGGATGATTCATTACTTTTTCCAGGACAACATATGCACTGTTTGGTATGTCTGCCCATTCCTATCAGAGATCTGTATGTTGACCTTCATTTATAAAGGTAAAGCTTGGCTAACTCTTGTTTTCTTTTGTTTTCAGACAGTAAAAGTGGGCAAGCAGGAAACCACTTATAAAATATGAAAAATATTCAGATCATCCGTAAAATAAAGCAGAATAGATGTGCAGATAAAAAAGCCACTATGTAAATACTTAATGTTGATAGGGGAGCAGTGAATATAATAATTAGAACTATAAATATCATAAAAATATGCATATTTGAGAGTGTGAAATAGAAACCTGTCTTCTTTTAACCTTTCAGGAGAGCCTACACGTGCAGTGGAGCAGGGCGCTGTGTGACAGTGGCTGTCTCGCCAGTGGCAGTGCCACCTCCTTTCTGTAATGCTTAAAGTAAGATGGCAGAAATACCGGCTGCATTACTCCAAACACTCCTTGATTTCTGATGTCTACATTAAACCAAATCTGGATGGTCTTAGAGTTGATTCTTAAGACACATGTAGAAAATACTGCCAGAGGCTGAGGGATTTGTTCAATATGTAGATATTGTGGCTTTTGCAATACAGTTATGCTGGATTTATGTGTTTTACAATTATGAAGCCCCAGAGTAGGAGGGGGATGTGTTTTATTACTGGTTTGAGGTTTCTTCTATAGATTTGATCTTTCTGTGTATCATCTCTGTGTCACTGTAAGAAGAATCCTGCCACAGCCACGTGGTGAAATCAGTGCCTTCTCCCACTGCAGAGAAGCAGCATCTTAGGAGGCTTTTTTTAGACTTGCTTCTTAAGATGCTTTTTTTAGGCTTGCATCTTAAGATGCTTTTTTTAGGTTTCTTGTTAGAGGAAAAAAAATGTTTAAAAAGCATGAAAACAAGAACTTACTTCTATTCCCTTGTGTCTTCATACCAGGGTTCCTGGAAGTTGAAACTAAGTCTCTCTTAAGCAGGGATTTCTTCTAAAGATGTAGTGGGAAAGTTTCGCACATACTTAAAATGAGACCTTAATGGTTTCATAATGTTAAGAGGAATTTTCAAGATTGGACAGCTGCTGGTTACACATAGGATATAGGAATTACCACATCGTTGTTACTTAATAGGCGTTTTGAGGTTGTTTAGCTGATTCTCTGACTGTGATGAGTGGAGCTGGGAGGTAGAGTAGGGTGATGACCTGAGTTGGAAGGGACGTAAACTGAGTGGAGCTGGAAAAAGGAGAGGAGAAATTATTCCTGACTCATCTGTTATATTTTCAGCCTTCTGCAGAGAAGAGAATACCATGTCTGCTTTAACCTGTTGACTGAAATATTCTTTTCATCTGTCTGCAGGAAATCAGGCAGACTCTTTTCCATAACTACCTGCCTTACACTTCTTAATGTTTCCAGTTCAGACAGGACTGCTGTTAATGATGTTTTCGAGCTCAGCACTCTTTGCCCTTGTCCTGAATTGCTCTTCACCATTTTTTTTTGCATGTCTGAGCATCTGCCTGCACCTTGCCTTCCCTCCTCATCCCCGGACAGGCCAGTGCACCCGTGCAGGGCATTGCAAGCGCGGGGAGCGCTGCTGGCATGGCCACCCGGAGCTGTGAATCTTTGCCAGCGGGCTGCTGAGTTGCAATTAATTTGTCATCTCTGATGAGCCCAGGCTCGGCATTGTATTAATATGGCAATGCTGCGCCGGGAACAGCGTGTTCCTCCTCGCAGGGCTGCGTTCCGCCGGCCCGGGGCTCCAGCCTGGCTGTTTATGCAGAAGTTGGGTTTCCTCCCACCTCACCGCTGGTGTTTACAGAAGGAATTGGAGTTTCCTGTTGTGTTAGATGGAGCTGTTGCTCCGCTCTGGATGCCTGCCCTCCCTGCTCAGCCTCATCAGCTTGAAAGTCTATTGCTTTTGCTCACTACTACTATAATTGTGAGACTGACTTTTTGCAGGGACAGCCAGTGCACTTGGCTTATAGAAGAATTTCTGGCATTTCTGAGAGTTTTTTATATACGTTTTTTCTCCCTGTGAGGTTCTACAAGGGTTGCTAAAGCCCAAGACTATTCATAGAATCATAGAATGGTTTGGGTTGGAAGGGACCTTAAGGCCCATCTAGTCCCATCCCCCTGCCACAGGCAGGGACACCTTCCACTAGCCCAGGTTGCCCAAAGCCCCGTCCAACCTGGCCTTGAACCCTTCCAGGGAGGGGGCAGCCACAGCTTCTCTGGGCAACCTGTGCCAGGGACTCACCACCCTCACTCGGAAGAGTTTATTCTTTAATCTAAATCTGCCCTCTGTTAGTTTAAAACCATGACCCCTCATGCTATCCCTACACCCCTGATCAAGAGTCCCTCCCCCCTTTCCTGTAGCCCCTTTAAGTCCTGGGAGGCCGCTCTAAGGTCTCCCCAGAGCCTTCTCTTCTCCAGGCTGAACACCCCCAACTCTCTCAGAGTTGAGATTCCCGTGAGATGAAATGGGGGTTATGCCCATTTTAAAGATAAATCTAAGACACCGAGGATTCAAATTACTTTTCACAAGTTGTGTAGTGACTGAGTAACATGGCTTAAACCAAGATGCACATCCTGGGTGTTCCTCCTTTTGCACAACATTCCAACCATTTGACATCTATCTAGAAATTCAGTAGTTGAGTTGCAATAGAAGTATCCGGTTCATTTGCTGCTTATTCTGCCTTGTAGACAAGTGGTAGGAACAGTTCCTGTTCGGCTAAAATTTTAAGTTTTGTGTCTGAAGTTATAGAAACCTGCTGCAAGAAAGCTGTAGGCACATTGCCCAAGGACATTGCCCATTGACTGTTTTCAGTGGCAAGAAAGTTCTGAATTACATTGGGACTGGATGCCAAAGAGATCTGTTTCATACAAAGAGAGAAGCTGGACCAGAGAGGTTGGACCAAAGTTCTCGGAAGACTCTGTACTTCACAATTTAATTATCTTCAAATACTTTTATTTTTTTCTGTTTTCTTGTTTTATAAATGCAGAAGAGCTCTCTATGTGGTGTTCTCTTCGTGTAGCCTGGTCATTCATGTGTTACCAATATCTGCTCTTACTTATTCATACATTTACATTTTAATAACTTGCCTTCTTAATCTCTGGTCAGAGTAAACGTTAATTTGTGTCCAGTAGCTGGGAGTAGGGTGCACGCAGAGACTGAGCTATCCAGTGCATCGCAGCAGCCTCTGCACCACCAGCAGGAACATCCTGTTGCTTGGTGGGCTTTGTCTACTCTTTCACACCCTTTTCCATGAAAAGCAATAAAGTCAGCTTTTGTTCTTGGGAATATCAATTAAAACGTGCAATTTACCTTCAATTGTGTACTCAAACGTGCAGTGTTATATGAGTGACCAGACACTGGTCTGAAAACTGGTTTTTGTGTTATTAATTTGAGAGCAGTTTTGTTCTACAAATTTTGTATAGATTCCCTATTTTGTTTAGCTTGGCAGCTTTGTTTTTGGTTTGTTTAAAATCAGTGATTAAAATTAATGGTTTCAGGATTTTGGATTAGCAGGGAAAATACAGCTTTCAGCCTGTTACTTGCAAGATCTCTGGTGCATGTGACAGAGTCCTTGTTAAAGGTTACCAAGAAAGAACTGATCATCTAAATATTATGATGATGAAAATGGACTTTATTTTCCCTTTGCAAGTTTGCATTCATGCCAAAAAGTGATTTTGCTTAAATCCTCACTTTAATCTTGCAGTGGTTCTTGCTGTGGGAAGTATTTTAAGTGAATACCAGATTTGTGCAGTTTACTGTTCGCTAGAGTAAAACACTTGAAATCTCTCCATTATTTAGCGCTGTGAAAATATTTTTGCTTTTAGGGCTGTCACAGTTAATACAGATATAATTCTCAGAAATCTGCGAAGTGTCTTTTAGTTTCTCCTTGGATTATACAGGGGAAAAAATAACTGAGGTAATAGTAGCCTTATTAGCAAGGTGCTGTGGTTTAGACCTCTCAAAATTCCCTCCACTGATCTGAAAGTTGTTCTTAAGCGAATTGTCAACGATACGTACAATGTTGTTTCTTATTTTCTTAGTGTTTTCATTGCGTAATATCCTTTTTTCGGTGTATTACACAATTTATCCTTGAATAGGAAGTGGAATATTTAGGCTTGCAGTTTTATGTAATTTCAAAAAAAAACATGGCAGCAGATTCCCATACATCAATTTTTCCTTGTGTCTCTCCAGCGGAGCTTGCTGATACCACCATTTTCAGTGTGAGCTAAGCACATTTGCTGGAGTTTTTGTTTCCATAGTAGCGTCAGAGGTTTTAACGTTTCCCTATATGACATGAATGGGAGTTTGTACAAACACCAGCGGTTGGAGTTTTATTTGGGAGGGTGGAAGCTCTCCAAGCAAAACTTTACAGTCTTGTGGTTTGTGTTAGCAGTCACCGGTTCTGCCAGCCCAGAGGTTTCGTGAGTGCTTAAGCCCTTCTGGTTTCATCCTTCAGAGAAACACAGTCCTAAGCGGTTCTTTCAGACCCTCAGTGTGTGTATGCACCTGGGATTGTGTATCTGAATATAACATAAAGTAAGCAGTGAGTACAGGAGGAAGTAATCATCTATTTTTCAACAACCTGGGTAGCTTAAGACATTTAGTTAGCCCATGAACTTCAGCAGGTTGCAGTGGCTCAGCTCATACTCTGTGTTACTGGGCAAGGATTTCATAGACACGCTTCTGATCATCATGGAGTTAACAGGAAAAGATAGATCAACCATAGATCCCTGGATCCAAGCCCCATTTTCTTCCACTGGCACCAGCCTGATGTTAGCAGACCGTGAGACCTCACTAGCTGAGGTGGTAACACTGGGTCTGATGAACGGGGCGGGGGTGAAACAGCCCTCCCAGCTGAGCACGCTGCTGCTCAGGTGCAAGTACAAAGCAAACCCAAAGGATATTTTAATTTGGTTCCCCTGGAAGGACAGGGGCGTTGCACTTTTCCGATATGAAGCATCTTCAATGATGAACCTGGAGATGGTGCTCCACCCTCCCTGCAATTTGCATATGAGCAGCCTTTTAAATATGAGCAGTTATAAAATTACAAATACTGATAGTTGCAGTTGTCTTGGATGATTACTGTTTCATGGGAAGTTGGGTTTTTCTGAATCTTAATGGGAATGGAAGTTTCTTACTGTTTTTAAAGAAATTAAAGGCTTGATTTCAGGCTGAATCTTGAGCTTTTTGACATTGGACATGGGCTTGCTCGTGTTTGCTGGGCTGTGCCTTTTTTTTCCCCCCTTCCTGTATCTGAGACAAAAAAGTCCCATAGAATGAAATAATTGTGTTCGGTTCTAACTTCAGATGGTGGAAAGCAGACAGGGAAGTGTTGGGGGTGCATTAGGACAGGTTGGCTGCGCTGGATGCAGTCGGGAAGCAGGGGAGAGCAGGCAGTGAGCTGAGCTGGTGCTGCTGGGTGAGAGCAGAGCCCCCCTTGTTTGAAAGGGGGGGAAACACATGAAAACTGGGTGGAGAAAAGATCCATTTCTGACTGCGATGTGCCTAAAGCTTTGTGTGAAGATCTGTTCTCATGAGAGGTGGACCTATGTTGAGAGAAGATCTTCCAGACCAGCAGTTCTCACAAGATCTTCCAGCACAGCAGTTCTCACAACTGAAGGGGAGAGGTTACTTTTATGAGATTTCTATCTCCAAAGCATCTTTACAGTTTAGCTCAAAATATTACCAAAAGCAGCATGTATGACTTGTAAGCATTAAAGCATCAATGCCACTTTGAGCAAGGACCTAATCAGAACCTAGATCTTAATATGCTTTTTGGCTCATCTTTATGAAACCAAATTATTTCAGTTGTTTACAGCCTGGTGTGCTTTTTTTCCATGGCTTAGTATTCTGTCTTGCCTCCTAGCAGTTTGTTTACTGATATTAACCCTATTAATGTCAGTTGGCAGAGATTTTCCTTTTCATTTGAGGGCGGACAGCCAGCACACCTTTGAAGTCCTTGAAGAATTAGTTGCCTTGGGTATTTTTCAAGCTGTAACCTGTTTATGTTTTTTAAGTCAGTTTTTGATCATTAAATGAATTCACAACAATCATCTTTATAATGTCATTAATAAAGGTTTCTTCACCATGCTCATGGGCATTCAGGGCATTGTGCAGTAGTTCAATAAAAACATTACAAAACACAATAATCACAGCATATAAATAGAAAGAGGAACAGTCTGCAAAGATCTGAACATCAAAGCCTGAAGGTATTTAGGAACTAGAGCTTTATTCAAGCCCACCTCTCAATGATTAAAAAAAACCCCACGACAAAACTAAAAAAAAACCCCCAAAAAGCTCCAACCCCAAAACCAAAAAAATAATGAAATGACTCTACTAAGAACAAAACTCCAGAAGGGTGTGGTTTAAAGAAAAAAGAAAAAGGCCAGAAGATTGGGGAAACAATTCTCGTGAATTCAACACTGGTTACAGCAAAGAAAGTAGTTTTGAACTGAGAAAACTACATTTTGGGGACCAATTTAAGCATGGAATTAAAGAGCTGGCCACCTGCTTGTGGGGTACCTGTTAGTCAGGATGGACTTTGTGGTTAGATGTGGGTAGAATACACAGGCAGTGGGGATTACATAGTCAAAACAATATCATCAATCAAAACAAAGCTACTGCTTTTTTCTTGCTTAATAATCAAGCAAAGTCCATTAAACCACTGCAGAGTCTCCGTCTCTTTAAACCTGAAAACCTGGAGGATGTTGCATGATACCCATTCCATTCTTAAAACTATTTTCTACTAAGACCCTGAACTATCAGTACAGCTGGAAATTGCATGTGAGAGAGAGAAGAGGAAAGTATCTCCTGAGAAGTTCTGAATTTCACCTGCCGTCTTCTGCAGTGGCTGGTGAAGGCTGGAAACTACCCTATGGTGGCTGAGGAATGAGCATCTGCTCATATTAGGTTTGTATTATTGGTGGGTTTGTGACAATTTAGGCTTCTATGTAGTAGCCTGTGCCTACTGGTGATTCAAATCTAAGATAAAATTTTACATGGTAGTGGTTGCTTGTGAGAAAGATCAGTGCTCCTTTCAGCTCTCATGCATTGCTCAGGAATCCCAAAGAGCAATTAGCGATGGTGAGCATTAAGTATTTACATAATGGGCAAATGGTATGCATGCAGACGTGTCTATTTTTGGTCTCGATTTTTTTCCCCCATGATACTTTTCCTCAGTGATAGAAGAAATTTTCAACATGTTAATACTTTTACTATAGCCTTCAGGTTTTATGTTGTCACATAACGGTAAAGATCCGGTGATAGGGGTTTTTTTTGTTAGCATTTATCAATGAATTTATCTGAATGGTACTTTGACTTCTGTTTATTTGCTTAAAAAGGTATGTTTTCCATTTAAATTGGCAGTCGTTCAAGAGCTGTTGCAAAACTGTGTTACACAATGCAAGAATTCCTAATACATAAGCAATAGGCAGGCGTGGCAAGTTGTTGTAAGCTTTTTAGGTCAGTATGCCATGGATCAGTATTTATTATCTAACTTTTTCAGAGTATGAAATTTTGACCTTTTAATTGTGCGGTTTAGTTTGGGACGATGCAAGGAGGCAGATTATATGGAAAACACTGTCAGTTCTGAAATCTGGGCATTTGTAGCCTCCGACTCAAAGTGAAGGCAGCTCTCTGAGATGAAGTGTTAGTAGTCTCACCATGTACAGCTTAGGCATCCTTTCTCTTCTTGAATAGCTAAACGCAAAAAAAAGATTGAAGGCATAAAAAAAGCTGTGTGTTTTCCTGTGCAGTTCCCTCATCTGTGGGAGCTCTCTTTTTCAAGGGCAGGACATGACCTTTGAATGTCTACAGCATTGTAACTGAGATGAAATCATTTTATAAGCAGTGATCAAAAAGCATATTGATGGCTACAGTAGTGCCCTGTGGCGTTATATCCCAACATCACGTTAATCCAATCTGATAATCTGTCAAAGCTCCTATTTAATGCGAATGAATGCTTCCAAATGGCAGTTCTCATTCTCCTACTGGATTTTCAAAACTCTCCTGTTATAGTTGTCAGCTTTATAGCGATGATATGGTTCCTTTGATACCTAATATTTCTAATAGAGAACATAAATCCTTTTAAATTGATGTTTGTCAATCAGCAAGCCTTTATGCCTTTCTGACATAAAAGTCTTAAGGACAACAGTTTATGTGTAAATGAGACACAGAATACTTTTGAAGAAAACAGTAGGTGAGGACACAAGTTTCCTGATCAACATTCCTGCTTCATGAAGCAGATTAACGGCTGAACTGTGGTCTGAAACCGCAGAGTGGATTATGTGGTTACTGCTGTGGCTGCTGTTCATGACTGATTGCGTTTAAAAGCCCTTGAGATGTTTCACAGGGTATAAATGAGAAAAAAGCATGCTCTTGAGTGATCAGATAGTGTTTGGGTGGAGCATCTACTCCTCTCATGAGGGCAGTGTAAGGTAGTTGGCATTGGTAAGTCACCTGAAACCCCTTGTTCACCCTGAATAAAACCAATGTCTGGTTAGTATTAAAAGCAGCAGTGTTTTGTTCCCAAATCATTCCTCTGAATCTCCTGCCCTGGGTTTTTGCCTCCAGTGTGTACTTAAAAATTTGCATGGTTTTTCAGTGTGGTTTTCCGATAGTGAAGGTCATTCAGGTATCCATACTGGGATGATTTTATAGGACAGTCCTGTGTCTCCTACAGATCTGCAAATAAATCGTCCTGTTACACCATCACAGGCACTTACAGCATCCACAAGCTGCTTACTGCTTTAATCTCCGGATGGATTTAGAAGCCAAATGGCAAGGACGGATGGGAGCAGCACAGCACATTAATACTCATCTGAAAGTCAATCATGGATTTGGCTTCTGCCTTTATAACGCAAAATAATATGCATCAGATAAAACGGGAAGACTAATGAAAACAAAGGGTGTTTCTCGCCTCTAGGGAAATACAAAGTAACTCTTTGGGGTTTTCCAACTGCTTAGTTGCTCTCAATTTGAAAAAAAAAGTTTTGCCCCTGAACTACTTGAGAAGGGAAAGCTGTGTCAGAGTTGTGAGTTTTTTCCAGAAATTCTTAGACATCTGATGGTGCAGACAGGTTTTCTGATGTCTACAATAGGAGTTTGGTATCCAGTTGCTTTTGAAAATCCCACTGACCTCTTGAATACTCAGTGACCATGAGCTTTTGTGTTACAGCACTGCCCAGGAATGCAGAGCTTTGGGGTCCCATTGTTTTTCGTGTGCGTATCTATTTTATAGCCTTGAGGGTGGTTCAGTAACTCCGGAGTCCATGGGATCCACTCCTCCGTGGAGCTGATGGACGGCGGGCGAGCGCAGTGGGAAGGATGCCTTGAGTGTGGTTGTGTAGAGCATATGTTACATGCCTCCACGTTTCGGTGCCAGGCAGAGGCTGGTGGTTGGAGCTGTGTGGGGACACTGGTGGGAGAGGCAGCACAAACCTCGTACCCCAGCTGAAGGTTCACAGCAGCTGCTGTAGGCTCGCACCGGGGTTAGGACCTTGTTGTCCTCGGCATTTTACAAATGCAGCAGCATGAGACTTCAAAAATCACCAAGCAGGCGTATTTTGGCAGAGGAACAGAGCCCGTTTGTTTAATCTGAGAAGAACCCTACAAGCTAAATAGACCATCCAGAAAAGAAAAGAGGTGAGAGCAGTAGCGGAGGCAGCTAAATTCAAGACGCCTTTCACGAAGGAAAGAGCGGGGCAGTGCAGACAGGGACTAAACCCCCTGGTCCTCCAGTGCCTCATCCCTGGGGCCACCAGCAGCGGGGTGTGCTGAACTGGGGGCTGCGGCTACAGCCACGCTGGAGCAGCGGGTCTGCTGCCCCATGACCCGATTACGTGTGCTTGAAACAAGAAGGTTTCATGGATCCGTTTGTCCCGATGATAAAGTGTGCTGCCTCTTCTGTGCAAAGAGGCTAAAGGGAAATCTGGGGGCAAGGGTTATGCTGCAGATGACTTTTAAGGAGGGGAAAGTTATCCACATGGAGCTTTTTTTAATTCAGGTGTTTTGCAATGACCCTTCCCCTGTCACTTGAAGGACTCATGACATGTTTTGTGTTTCTATTTCAGGCCAAGAACATCCTAATAGCCTGCGGCACAAATACAACTTTATTGCAGATGTGGTGGAGAAGATCGCTCCTGCTGTGGTTCACATTGAATTATTTCGCAAGTAAACAAGATGCCCAGTTTTGATTTTTGTATTCTTGAAAACAGCTGCCAGTGTGCCAGAAATGTTGATTGATGCTATGTAATGGCAAAGAGGTTGTTGAGATGATAAATATTTGTCATGCTTAAGAATTAAAGGGAATTTAATAGTCTTGGGGAAAAAAAAAGTTGAACTAATGCATGTGTCTTATCTTGTTAATGATAGTAAGTAACAGCAGATATCCTAAAGCATTAAAACCCATCAGACTCTTCTTGGCTGTGTGTTATTTGGAGTGATTTGTGATCTTTCAACTTTTTGCAGTGATAAATGTTTATTTCCCATGTCTTTTAGACTTCCTTATTCGAAGAGGGAGATTCCTGTTGCCAGTGGTTCAGGGTTCATTGTCTCAGAAGACGGACTGATAGTGACAAACGCCCATGTCGTCACCAACAAAAACCGGGTGAAGGTGGAGCTGAAGAACGGTGAAACATACGAAGCTAAAATTAAAGATGTTGATGAAAAAGCTGACATTGCACTAATTAAAATAGATTCTCAGGTGGGTTGTGAAAGCAAGACACATTTTATTCCTCTTAATTTAGTATCCTCCTTTCCAAAAGCTATTGCTAATTCTCATGTTTGAAGGAAAGGCTAGTCGTTTAGTGGTCTGAGTTACAGAGAATATTTGAGCTGGGTGGATACACATTTTTAAAAGCCAAGTTTGTGGTTGGTAGTGGTTAAGTTTATCACCTCTCAGTGTAGTGCCAGCGAGTACGTAGCACTTCTGTATGCATCCTCAAAATGAAAAACAACAACATGGTTTGCTGGCTGGTTTACACACACATTGACTAATATAACTCTCCCTCTGAGAAGAAATGGGGGTGTTCCCATGTTGCTGGTAGAGGGATGTATTAGTCTTTCTTGTGTGCCTGTACTGAAGTCACAAATTGCTTTTAGAGGATGCATTTGTCCCTCTGAAGGGCTGTACCACGCTGATGTGGATACTAAAATGGAATATATTTTAGGAAGCATCTTGAATGTGCAAATTAAAGCCAGCTTGGAAAGGTGCTCTTGCAGTGCAAGTGGTTTTCTGAACAAATGGGAATGCAACTTCCCATCCATAGTCTTCCTCCATATCAAACATACGTCTGTCAGCATTATTCTGCCTCTTGAAACAGGAGGAAAGCTGCCATGCGGTTCTGCACGTCAGCAGCATAGCACAAGTGGAATATTGTGTCGAAATAGTGTGTAACGTAGATGCAATTAGATGCGTGTGATTGCTTGGGGTGCTGCTCATATTGGTTTCCCTGGTTTGGACTGTTAATGACCTCCAAATTTAACGGGCAAGAACGTTTCATTTGAAACACATGACTCAAAAATGTGTAGATCTTGCAGTGTTGTTTTACTTCAGACCTATTCCCCAGTGAGGTCAAAAGTGTTTGTGCCAGAATTCATGACTAAATCAGACGTCTTGGATGACCCAAGTTATGAAGTGCTCCTGCTGCTCCCTTGCGACCTTTGTCATTTAAAAGCTCGCTCTTTTTTTCTTATTTAAAAGCTTCTTAACAGCAACATGGCAGAAAACCATAACAATACCAAGAATTTTTTTTGCCGTTTTGTTTTTTCCTCTGTTTTCCTGAAGTAACCTATTTATACATTTACCAATGACTTATTTTCTCATTTTTGTATTAAAATAAGCAAAAGCAGATCTGCAGTAACAAAGCAAAGGGAAAGATCCCCAGGATGAGAACTGGCTGCATTAGGCTGAGTAGGATATGGCAGGGTGTGAAGGGCAGTGGAAAAGTGATTTAAAATTGGAAGCACAACATGGTGGGGAAAGTAGACCAGAAAACGGTGGCAAGAAGGGGAGGACTTCAAGCAATGGGAAGGTGAGCTTCAGAGAAGAGAGAAGCTGGTGAGTCAAAGAGAGGAAACATTGAACTGATGTGACAGATCGTTTTGAGGACTTAAGAAGCAGGCAGACATAGAGGTTTTTGTTATTTGATACCCTAAAGAAATGGCTCCAAAATTTCCCTGCTTAAGCTGCTTGCGGGAAGGGAGAACCTGGAAGACTGGAAGCAGCTTGGAAAAAAGAGAACCACAGCCAGATGAGTTGCCTGTAGTGGAAACCACTGCTAAACAGGACTGGAACTGGTGATTCTAGTTATGACTTGCAAGATGGCAGAGACTCTTCTTTTTTAAAAATTACTGCTGTATAATTAAAGGATAGTCATCTTCTTCCATCAGTTTAATTTTTGAACATAGTTGTGACCCTGTTTTGCAAATGGCACATCAGCATTGCAACCTAATTCATTTATATATATTTGCAAATTCTTTAAGGCAGGAAGCTTTTTCTGTCTTAGAACTATTTAGAGCCAAACAGCTACATACTTCTTTTTTTGGAGGTGGAGAGGGGAGGGATTGTTCCATTAATATTCAGGTGGCTATGAGAAAAAGGGTTGGTTTTAATAAAATTTTGGGAAGTATCTCAGTGCCTGGAGGCTGAGCTCTTGCAGAAGGAGGTGAGCAGGCTCCCGCTGTCTTCCTCAGGTATTGTTAACTTAGCACATCCATCTGGGTAGCAGGACATCAAATTTCATGTTTCTGCTCTAAATTAGGTAGAATATGGATATAAACTTGGGTCTGACATACCCCTGGTAAGCATTCTATCAGTTGTACAACCCAGTACCTTGTTATGTTATACCCCCTTGGCCCTTGCCTGTTGCATTTTAGGATAATTTTGGGAAGTCTTGGGGAAAACTTCTTTTATCTCTTGTTGTTTTTTCTGGGATGGGAGACTAGTTTTCCAGCTAGCTCTAGTGACAGGGCACTGGAAAATCGCAATGCAAGATGAAGCCTGAAGCACCTCTGTTTGCAGGACAGATGATACTTTGCACTTGGAGAATTAGAAACACAAAATTGCAAGTGTTCACAAAAAGTTAAAATGGAAACACGGTCAGCTGAGAAGTTGATTTTCAGACTGAACTTTCCTGTGACATTTTTACATATCGATTCAAGTTCAGTATTTGAGCTTTCCTTTTTGTACTGAAATGCCTTGCAATCATCCAGATTCATAAAAGGCTTTTTAAAATCACAAAGGTAGTAAGTTGTTGAATTGAAATGTATTTGATGACTAAAGAAGTCAGTGTGATGGAACAAATAACCCTTTAAAAATCTGGATATGGCATGAAAACCATCCCTAAGAATTTTTCTGAAGTAAGAGGTGAAGTTCTTCCTTTTGAATAAATTATTTGAAGGTGACATCAAAGATGCAAAAATTTTTTTTTTCTTCTGTTTTTCTGTGGCATGTTAAGGCAGGATCTGAAGGGTGAAGAATGCCTCTGTGGGAGGAACAGAGCTGACCTTGAAGTATGAGTTTAGGCTGTCAGCTGATATTCCGAAAACTGTCAAGATTTTAGCAGCAGCCTGCATGCTGTTTTTCTTTAAGCTGTGAATATCTGGCCAAAGACCTTGCTAGAACTAATTTGGCTTTGCTGAGTGCAATAGGAAATGAAAGAGAGTGGTAAAATCTGGGCACCAGTAAGGATGAACCATTTCCCTGATTAAATTCTTCTCCATGGAAAATCATACTGCAGTCAATGAAGAACAGAAATCTTGGAGTTGTTCGTCTAATCCTAAAATATGCTTAATTTTATCGGCCTGTAAAGGAGAGCAACTGTTTTTCTTGTGTCCACAGTGACACACAGCAGTTTGCTGAAGTGTTGAAAGTAGGAAGTAAGATTGGAGTCAAGTGTGGTAAACGTGAATGCAATACAACTATCCTTCCAAATGCAGACAGCTCTGAGGAGACAGCAATACTAGAAAGAAACAGCACAGTTGCAAACAATTTGGATATGAACATGCAAAATTTATAAAACTTTCCTAGAAAAATTTGGACTTTGGCAGCACAGGCGGAGGCTGGTGAAATAATCCATCCTGTGTGGCACGTGTGATACTGCAGTGAGCATGAAACCCATCAAAAATATTACACAACACTCCAGATGCTGGCAGAACTTAATAATGAAATTCATCTCAAGACAAATAACTACCTTGTTAAACAAGAATGTATGATACAGCGGCTGAAAACTGTAAACACCAGGAGGAGGAAAGAAAATTTTAGGGTGGTTTAATGGACAATGTCAAGTTTAGTTGCGAGCAGAGTTATAAAAGAGCCCTGTGCCCTGACCCAAATCAAAGCTGGAAGCCAAAAGTAGTGGAAAGTGGAGGTGGCTTTTGCCTGGAGACCCCTTTCACCTCTGGAAATTGGACTCTGCCCACAGAAATGATCTTTGTGGCAGGTGTCTAGGATTTGGCAATGAGTACAAAAGAGGGGAGCACGGTGAATGGCTTTATTTTGAGGTGTATCTTCTTCCTACACACTTAAAAACCAGCTGTGAGACACTTGCCACTGACTCTGAAATAGCACCTATGTCATGAAAAACATGCCAGGGTCTGAAGTTTTCTGTTCCTCAGTGTGACCAGTTACTGGCTTTGGTATCCCAGGCAGGTTTTGGCATCTACATGGTACAGCAGAGTGGGTTTGTGACCAATCTTTAATTTGCGGTGGTATTTCAACCCTGTTGCTTACAGTTTTTCCTGCATCTTACTAATAACCACTTAGTTTGACACTTTTAAATCAACAGGGCCTTCTGCCCTCATTCCTTTGGTGGTTTTGTGAGGCAATGCAGCGTCTGTATCTTTGTGGTTAGAGGGGATTTGCTTTTTTTCCCCTGTGTGTACAAACTGGAGGAAGCAGGAAAGCAAACTTTCCTGTTTATGTATCAATATTTTAATAGCCCACATTTTGAAAAACCAAACTACTTGAATACCAGATGTAAGCGGCTTTTCTAAAATGCTATTTTACTTTGAAATCTGTTGCTGGATATTACGTTGCTTCCTCTTGAGAGCCTGAGGAAGACCACATATTGCTTCCAGAAGTCTTCAGGATCCATAGAAATGAGATAGTTTGGATGTTAACTCCTGTGTACTCATCAGTTTAGGCAGCAGCTGTTTCCTTCCATAGCTGCTAGAAGCCCTCGCTGTGAGGATGATGCACTGGTCCAGCTCCCCACACAGCAAAATGCTCACACACCTCCGGGGTGGGTCTGCCAGCACCAGGGTATTATTTTATTTTATTTTTTTTATTTTATTTTTTAATTTTTAATTTTTAAAATTTATTTTATTGTTTATTTTTTCATTTTTATACTTTTAAAATATATTTTATTTTAGATTTTATATTGATTTTATTTTATCTTAAGGGAGAACAGCCATATCTTGCCAGGTAATTGAAATCCTGGTGACATAGCAAAACAACGCTTCATCCTTTTTTCTTTTTTTTCTGCAAGCTTCCCAGGCTCCATATTTAGATAGGGAGACTCAGTTTTGTTTTTCTAACTATAGATGAAATACTTTTGGAGGCTTGTAATGCATTCAGCTTGGGTTTTTCATTTTCTTTGGCGTTTTGTCAAGCAGTTTCTAGATTATAGATGATACTCTACATTTTTATATGCTTATGGCCTGTGTTTTTATTTTGCCATAACATATTCTGAAAGTTAGTTTCATTAATGAGAACAGAAATGCAGTTCCCAGGGAAGTTATATGTTTTGCCAGAGTTACTTCCAGCTGAATTAGCATACCATACAAGCATCTGTTTCTTTTCCACCTAAAAATAAAATGCATGAAGGAAATCTGTCACTACTTAAGACAAATTGAATTCGGAATATTTGTCTCATCTTCATCAGTTTATTGAACTGCAAACTGCTTCCTGCAAAGTTGTGATCTTCCTTCTGCAAACGAAGGGGATTACAGAGCAGAGAAGGGATTTACTTGCTTTCTGTGCCAACATAGAGACAGATTCATTTATTTCATGGATGAAAAAGTTCCAACCGAAACACCTACTGGTTATGGCCGTCTGCCTCGTGGTTTTTATTTCTCTACAGCACTGGCTGTGCCCAGTGGTGGTTACATGCTGCCCCTTCTCCTAATTTCAGAGCTGATTTGTCAAGGCTCCACTTATTTTACCTGACTCGAGCTACGATGCTAATGTACATCAGTTAAATATCTGGCTCATGGCTGATGGTGCTGTTCTTCTATACTTGTCCTAATCTCTCATGCCACGATAGCTGCGTCTTAGTGTTGGATGGAGCTGTTTCTTTTGGTGGTGTGCAGCTCTTCATTTCGTGGGAGTTATGTTTATCCAGGGTTTGAGTCAAATCCATATATAAAAATGTCTGAAGCCCTTTGGGATGAGAAAGGCTTAAAATATTAACAGTAATTAATGGCTCCTTCTCTGGCTAGCTGTAAACAGTGAGTCATGTGCCACTTAGGGTTTTGCATGTTTAGTCCTATTTCTGTGTACTTGCAGAATGCCTGCTTGCAGATTTGTTTTATTGAGTAAACACGGAACCAGCAGAGCCCTGAGGCTTCCTCAAATGAAAAATGGAGGGAGGAGGGAAAGAAAAGACGTTATGTGTTGCCCAAGGTCGTGCAGTGAGTCACTGGGAAAGCTGGGTTTAGGTGCTGGGTGTTTCTGGCTCCCTGTTCATTGTGCTGCAAGGCATGCTCGTCTGCCTGGGATTTTAATTAACTGTTGTGGCAAATCTATAGTTAATGGAAGAGAATCACGAGTTGTAACAGTAGTTAACGTCATCCTGATCACCATCAGGATCACCACATTATGTAAAAATTGAAGAGTGCACATTTATTAAGTATAGTTATTAAGGGACCTAGACCTAAGCACTTAAATTTGGTTTACAATGTCTGCCTTAGCATCAAGGCAAGAGCTTGCCAGGGGAAGGGTGTGAGGGCACAGGCAGGCTGTTCTGGTATAATTCTGCTTAGAACGTTGCTATCAGTGCTCCTCTCGTGGACTGCAGAAGGACATAGTTCCCACTCAGTCGCTTGATGCCCAGAGATTTTGACTGGCTTTTAAACTGATTTCACTTCAAAGCCACCTTTGCAATTTAAATAAACACTTGGATTTCTTTGGTAATAGGAAGTTTAGTTCTGAATGTGGCAATGTTACTTTTAAGCTTTTTCACAGAGAAAACCCTCAATTTAAAGCCACTACAATGTATATATTCATCATAACCAATTTTTCATGGCATTTATTTGTAGAGGCACTAATGAGAGTATTTACACGCAGTGCTGTTAGTGCGCTCGGTACCACACTGTGAAATCATAAGGAATAGAGAACACATTTTCCAAAGCTATGTTTCATAATATGTGCAGAACAAGGCGATTTTTGCAGTTGATTTTTGTTCCTAGCAAAGGAAAGGTTAGCCTCTTTCCAGAAGGCATGTTGAATCACCCGAATGACCCACAGCCAATCCATACAGCGTTAGACTTTGAACTGAAGCCTAGCTAGTATAGGCACAGGCTTGAAAACTCAGCACAATCAAAAGTAATTGTATT
Organism: Strix uralensis; assembly: GCF_047716275.1. Lineage (NCBI taxonomy): Eukaryota > Metazoa > Chordata > Aves > Strigiformes > Strigidae > Strix > Strix uralensis. The sequence goes on from NC_133978.1 coordinate 37,755,002, forward strand.
AGTCAGAGATTGTTCATGTATTTTCTTTCTGCTGCCAAGTGCGATTTTGGCTTTGTAACTGTTTTTATAACTCAGGAACGTTGTATAAATCTTTAACTTTGTACATGACCAGTCTTTTTTTTTCTATTAATGAAAAAAAAAAAAGATTTCTGCTTTCTTTTGCTTGTCTATGTTTCTTTTGCTGATAAATGTCCTCTTTCTCTATAAAGTATCAGTTTTCAGTGCACTGGGATGCAAACAAAAGCCGCTTTTTGTGTTGCTTTATTTTTTTTTTTTTAAATAAGGAAAAGCAGTGCCAAAAAGAGATGCGCTTCTTGACCAACGACATCTTGAAAACACGTGCTACGTAAGCTTAATAGCATCTGGTGAGAGAAGGAAGGGCCAGGGTGCTCCTTCTAGCCAAACAATACCCATATGGGGCTGTTTGTGTTGCATATGCTGCGTGCTTCCCAGCACAGCTAATCGTAGCTGCCTCTTCCCCGCTGTACTGGAGAGGTCCCTTGGAGTCAGGGCTGTGGTCTGAGATTACGAACTGCTCAGCGGTGTTGCCTTGGGATGTTGCTGCTCGTCTGACGCACTGCAAACACGATGGCGAAACGGGGTATCGCTGTTGAATCCTTCCCAGAATTAAGCCACAGCCTTGGTTGAGTTTATCTATGACTGTGACACTGATACGGGCCACAGGTATTTATTATTTAATAGTCGGGCATTGCTGGTTGTGAAAACTTTCCTCTGAAAGATAATTAGAAAGGGAAATGTTTTTCTCCTTACTGTATTGCCTATTCTGTTGCTCTTCCAACTGATTCTGTTTAATAAGCAGTTGGTTAATTATTTTCTTGCTGTCTGGAGACTGAAAGATAAGTTTCCATAGAGCATCTTACCCTGTCTGGGATTTGGCAGTGAGTTTTATTGAAACAATCTGTTCATCTGAGTAAAATTTTTCTGGTGGAATCTCAACAAAGTTGGATAAAGGATACACAAGACCAGGCTTGTTAAATATTAAAACCATAACTTCTGTATTTGCAGCAGCATATAGCGATGCCTGATGCCTTTATTTTTTGCTTTCTACTTTATAGACATTGTGTATCTCCAGGGATATTTGAAATAAAACTGTAGGTGGAAAATAAGAAGTGATGGACATTGGGGATAGTTTGTATTAGTGGACTTCTGTCCCTGAGGGTAACTTATCGAGACAGGCTTTCAAACTTCTGGTGACAAAAGACCCCTAAAGCTAGCTCTTGATTTCCAATTTAAGCACATAATATTTTCCCTTTTTGCCAAAATTTAGTAATGACTCAGCTTCTATTAACTTCTGAAACGAAGCTATCACTAACTTAAGAATCTGTACAAATAATCAGGGAAAATTAAATATTGCCTTGTTTCTGTGCTACATAGTATATAGCTTTATGAGCCCATCAATTATAGGCACATAAATCTGTGTGCTTTGGAACAGGTATGGGATGAAAAAAGGCACCTTTACAAGTTTTCGAGAAGGAATGAATTACAAGAAGGGATATTAAGCCAATTTGTACCTCCATTTTAGGGACACAGCTCAAGAATACCTTGAAGGTACCGTGTTTTTTAATAAAGTGACTATGTTATCCACTCCCTGGAAACTGGTTTAAGTTAATTTCTAGGTGGGGCTTCCACTGCATCTAGAATCACTGGCCGGTGCTGAAAGTTTATACTAGTGCCTTTTTCCTTTTGGGGCCAGGTTTGTTGAGCAAAGGAAAGAATTTTGAATTGGGCCGAGCTTGGAGGAAAGCTAGGTTAAAGTTAAGTTTGCCAAGATACAACTTTTTCTGTTTTGATTTCCGGTTCAGTAACCTCCTAATCCTCCAAATCCTTAAGTCAAAACCTGAATTTATACGTGTCCAGGTCCATTGATACTAATAGTCATAGTCTAGTCTATGTGATTAAATATGTAGTTAAATACCTGAGGAGGATCAGGATCGTTTGGACAACAGATTAAACATAAACAGATTAAAAAACATGTCACATTACTGAAGGGGTGAAGACTGATTTTTAAAAATGCAAAGAAAAGGAGAAATGGTGCTCAATGTGTATTTTACAGGCAGGTAATAAATAAAGGCAAAGTATTTATTTGAAATATGCTCCGTTTCAGAATACTCAATTACTTGGTGAGTAGAAGCCCTTAAGAACTTCCCAGCTGTTGTGTGGTTGCTGCGGGGGGTTATTGGTCCAGCTTGAATCATCTGTTATCCAGCCAGTTCAGTTCCTGAGAAATCATACTCGGTTCTCTCGATCTATTGCATTGACAAGGGTGTGTGGATCCAACCTTCCCTCTCTTTTTACTAAAGAAGTTACTGTAAATTGCAGTGATCTCAGTTGATGCTGGATTTTAAGAATGTTTTGTGTCTTAGTGGAAATGTCTTCAATAACATGATAGTTAATATGTTTAGAGATAAGATCTTGAAAGGAAAGTATAATGGTATCCTCTACTGTCATAACAGAAAAATCCCATAAAGTCTTTAAATCCTAACATCTCCAGAAGAAGTCATCAGTGTACGTAGGAGGCAATATAATTATTTAGAAGAGATAGTCCATTGAAAAAAAAAAAAAGTAAGACGAAATATTAGCTGGTGTGTTATGAGAATATAAAATGCTTTTAACTGTACATATGTATCTTTGATACACTTCGGCTGTAGATTTCTTGACTTTAGTGTTCACTCTCAAACACTATATTATTTTTACTTCAGCAGCTGTTGGTTAATTATTTCAAGAAGCTGTTGGAAACAACTCATTCCTAGTATCATCAGATGTTCACTTTGTACAGCAGAGCATAAATATTCCTTTGGTCTTCTAACTCTTCCTGATTTAATGGGTACCTGTTGTGGAAGAAGTACTCCTACGGTCTAAAGAGCCCATTCTTTAGAGTAGAAGCTTATTGAGATATTTCTGTACCAAGCCACGTGAAATATTCAAAGAAAACAGAACAAGGAAAATCCCCAAGGGATAAAAGCCTTTCTCTTTTCTTCTGCTCTGTTAATGTATTCATGTTTCTGTAGAATTTGTTTTACCAGTCTAATAGTGTCTTAACGTTCGAATCTGTCTTGTTTCCTTTTTTTTAAAAGAAAAATAAATTGTATTTCTATTTGTAGGGTAAACTGCCGGTTCTTCTGCTTGGTCAGTCTGCGGACTTGAGACCGGGAGAATTTGTGGTCGCGATTGGAAGTCCGTTTTCCCTTCAAAACACAGTGACTACAGGGATCGTTAGTACCACTCAACGTGGAGGGAAGGAGCTGGGCCTCCGCAACTCCGATATGGACTATATTCAGACCGATGCCATCATCAATGTACGTCCCGCTCTGAGCTTGTTCCCTTCAGCTCTTACATTTCTTGAATAGTTGCTTTGAAAATGTCACCAGTGATATAGTTCTTAAGAACAGTGAGCGTAGTTGGCTCTTCCTTCATCCATGTAAATATGGACATCTGCACTACAGCAGCACTTGCTTGTTACTTAAAAATCCCCCAAGGAACCACACCAAGTACAATATCTGCCTTCACTTCAAAATTCTTACAAATTACGAGGGAGGAGGCAATATTCTCTGGCAAATAAGTGTCTTTTTGAAATCCATTATGTTTTCTGAAAAAGAAGCCAAGTTTAGTTTAAGGATTCCAGTTTATTTCTGCATTAAGGCAGAACAATAGTTTTTGTACTTCTACTGTTGCCTTGTAAGAAATCTTCACTAACAGCTCCCACAGCTGTATCTTCTAAGTTGCTAGTGTGGTACTATTAAAACAAAAGAAAAACCTTGGCTCTCTGTTTACTCTGGCAAGAGAAGAAAGACTAAGCATTTGCAAAGCTCAGCTAAAAGGAGTGATGTTAAGTGTAGTTAATGGGTTTGGATGTTAAGACTCTTCTATTGCACATATTTAATAGACAATGAAAAAATGACTACAGAAATATTTCAAAAATTTATTTTATGTTTTCCTTTCCATGAATTAAGAGGTAGATATTAAAACATATTCTTGCCATATGTTTATTTGCAGTATGGAAACTCTGGAGGACCCCTAGTAAATCTGGTAAGAGTTTCTTTAAGTTTGCTTAGTGTCAAGCTTATTACTTTTTATTTTAAAAACAAAACCAAAAAACCCCCACCTAAACCAACCAACAAACAAAACCCCACACCAGAAATGTGATTCAGAGCATCTGATATCTGGCAGACTACACAAAAGTCATATGGTTCTTACTAATCAGTTGTCTGTGTTCATGTTGGCAAATCACAAAATATGCTTGGATTTCAATATTTGAGGTGTTTACGATTTGCATAGTTTTGAGCAAGTGTCATGCCTGATATTTTTTGCCCATGCCTTGCAAAAAAGTAGAAGGTGCATTTTAAAATTGAGGCGTTTGCCCTCACTGTTTACTGTTTTTTTCATACGAGAACTCAGCTTAATGGTCCAAAAACATGCCTACCCCTTTATTTTGGATCACACTGAGGCAGATTGAAAACCCCATGTATTTATTTGGATATTAGGGTTTATTTGCTGATATTGTAGCACATAGCCAGAGCTGACCTTGCAGCAGCTGTGGATAAGCCCAAGAGAGAACAACGTGAAGTAGGTTGCAAACCCCAATTGGTCTGTGAGAGCTCTCAGATGGGGACACCTGGGGTCGAACAGAGGAGAGGCAGCGATCCTCAATGAAGGACGGCACAAACTGGAAGAAAGAGCTAGTCAGAGCTTCTGCCTTGGACATTTGGCATTTTTTTTTCACCCAACTCACAATTTCAGTACCAGTAACCTCCATTTAAAAAATTGTAACTGGATAGTTTTTGTCTGGGATAGATCAGGGAAGGAAGCTGCTGAGATTTCAGAAGTGTTCGAATCATCAGGTGACAGCAGAGATGTTTCATCTGAAACTCTCCCTTGGAGTCACATTGCCAGGAAAAGCTTTTGATTTTGGTGAACTCTTGTTTTTCTTGATATTATTATGCAATACTTGCTCATAACCGGTCGGCACCATGTTTTCATGAGGTTTCTGCTGAAATAAACAGACCAAAATTGGCTGTAGAATATGCTGCTCGTCTGCTGCAGGCAGAAGAGCTGCCCAATTCTGATCTCTCTTCTGCTAGTGGCAAGATGAATATCCACATCAGTTTTCCAAAACTGTAGAATAGCTTTTTATCAATAGACTCAAAAAATTAGACTTAAAGAAACCGTTTAAAAAATTGAAAGCCAGCTACAGAGTGTTGTGTGAATTTGTCTTTGTGATTGCTTGGAAGAAATCATCCATTTCTCTTTGACACGTTTCACATTTGCTCATAACAATTTCTTATTTCTCCAGGATGGTGAAGTCATTGGAATTAACACATTAAAAGTTACAGCAGGCATCTCATTTGCTATCCCATCAGATAAAATAAGAAAGTTCCTAACTGAATCCCGTGACAGACAAGCTAAAGGTACTGTATGTCACTGCTTTGAAAGAGAAAAACATGAAAATAGTAATAAACCAGAAAGTCAACAGCCTTTGAGGCTCTTTTGATAAGAGCAATTGATCAAGGCCTGTTTTCCTTTTTGTAGGAAAAGCTATAACCAAAAAGAAATACATTGGCATACGAATGATGTCCCTAACTCCTAGGTAAGTAACAGTGGTGGTTCCTGCCCTTCCCGGAGTATGGTCACTGCATGTGTTTGGGTCAAGCTCATGATCTGAAGAAACAACCAGAGGGTTTGAATCAGCAGCGTGTGCCTCTGCAGGTGCTGGTGACAACTTGAAGCCAACTTTTGCTGCCTTTTTCTCTGCATCTGCTACATGGTTGAACTCTCCTGTAGACACTTGTATGAGCTAGTTTTTAAACAACTCCCTGGCTTTTTCTTTTTCTTAATGCTTCAGAAGAGAATAGCTAGTGATTATTAAGTTGTCCTGGGGCTCTATTACTCTTGTTACCATCTGTCCCGTGCTGTCATGTGGGTCAAGGAGAAAACAGGACAGTAAGTTTTCAAGAATTACAGCAGACACATGCATATTTCCATTTCTTTAAAATTATTTTCATTAAACAATTCACTTTATGTAAAATGAAGCTTTTGTGTTGACTTGCTTATTCATACTCAAACCAGAAAAGACTCATAAGCAGGTGATACTGCGTCCTGTAGAAATAACCAGAAGTTTTCCTGTGTGCAGCGTCACAGGTATAACAGAGCATTAAAACCTGAAGAGTTTTTAAGGTGTTCAGGATCTGCTAGTTCTAAAGTAATGACCAAGTGCTGAAATGTTTTAACTCCCATTCTCTGTATCTATTGAAATGATTGCCTTTATCAGAAATAGGCATTGAAAAGCTGCATGCATGCAAGAAGTTAAATACTTGTAAGGGTTAAAATGAATTGTGAAGTATCACATCAACATGTAAAATACCCTCAGCTCGTAATGCAAAGGGACTTAACTAAGTAAAAATGCATGATTTTTTTTTTCCCTGTCTTGTCAAAATATTTTTGTTGCTGTTTCTTCATTTTCCAGCAAAGCTAGAGAGCTGAAGGATCGCCATAAAGACTTTCCTGATGTTGTCTCTGGGGCCTATGTTATTGAAGTAATTCCAGAAACACCAGCTGAAGCGTAAGTTGAAGTACTTTTTTCTCAAAACCACTGCCACTGACTTAAGGGGGTAATGCTAGAGAATGTTCCCTGCTTAACTGGCTATCTTGATTATGCTAAATTAACAAAATTACGACCATCTGATAGCTATTAGGTTGTCTGCTGGAAATCAGTTTGTGGTTTTAGTCCGGTCCCCAATGGGCAATATTGCAAACATATCAGGGTATTTCAGCGAAGCCCTGTCAGCGTTCCCAGCCAAAAGGGTAAGGATTCAGTGGGCGTGAAAACTCAGTTTTTGTTTTTCTCAGTGATTGCCTCCAAGATGTGTGTTGCACCAATGCCAGTGCTGAATAAAGACGTTTGCCTGTGCGTGCTCCCCATGGCCCTGCTGGTCACTCCTGTAGGAGGGCAAGGGAGGAGTTTTGTGCTCACCTTGTGAAGACGTGACCATCTCAACCCAAGCACCTCAGTGTTGGGCAAACCCACCAACTCTCCTGGTGTGCCTCCATCGGGGGTGAAAGCCTCTCGGCAGGAGACTCTCTTCCATGTGAGAGCTTTGCCAGGAGTCATGTTACTGGGAAGAGCTTTTGGTTTTGAACAACTGATCTTTTTCTTTGTATTATTTGGTTTTTGCTCAGAAGCTCACCTGCTAGTTGGTACCACGCTTCACGAGATCCTTGGCTGAAGGAGACCCTTTTCTTTCAGAGTTTGCTTGATATGAAACCACTCAGTAGTCCAGAGTAGGAAATAGGAAACTTTATGCATTTTCTGAAACTTGAGATCATTTAAGAGAAGAGTAAATCTTTGAGGCAACAAAGAGGTGTATGTAGCACCAAAGGCACGTGGGCAGAAAGCTGCTTGGAGCAAGCATATGTTATCTCTTAGGAAGACTGCAAGGATGGTTGGATGATGTAATTTTGTTGCCGTTTGGATGCTGCTATAAGATATACAGTGTTAGCTCTCTAGTGTGCTCGCTAAATTATTGCTGCGTTTTGTAGATAACTGTTGGCAGCGGTGTTCATGCAGAATACTGGTGTATGTCTGTAATGTGAAATTAAACTGCAGTTAGCGCAGAAATAATGTGGCTGCTCCAGTGTGGGACTGAATTTACTGCCTTGACATGCAGGTCCAATCTGAAGGTGCAGAGAAATCTTTATAGGAGTATGGATAATAGCAGAGAGTGGGAGAAGGACGTTGGAGAGGTAGAAGAAATGTGAGGCAATGTAGCCTCGTAACTTGAAGGCAAACTCTAATCAGGATGCTTCCTCGAAGGCTGGCCTGGCAATTAAAATGCAGCCCTTGTTTGCTTGTGTCCCTCACTCCTAGTCCCCCTGCCAGTGCGTTTCCCCGTTCTGCTCATTTCCTCTCTAATGCGCGTTGTGTAGACGTGCTGGGTAGGGGATGAGAGCAGTTCTGCAGCGACCTGTCCTGGGTATGAGTTGAGAGGAGAGACTGCATGAGAGACCAAGATAATCTGGAATGGTTTCTCTCATGAAAATGTTTTAAGCCATGCCTTCGGTAGGCAACTGGAATTGTTGCAGACGTTGGCCAAGGCATCCTGCTTGCAGAAGACACTCATGTAAGGCGTTTTCTGCGGGCGGAAGGGGCTGATGACTGCTCTGTGGTTTTGTGAAGAAGGATTATGCTGAAGGGCTGAATCATGTCTGATCTGGTTACTTGGTTAATATTTCCATAACTTGGAGCCAGATCGTTGTGCAAGACCGGGCAAGACGTTGTGGTCGATGGTATCCCTTACCACCCTGTTTCTTGGTCCCAGCAGCAGTCTCAGCCAGCTCAGGGAGAGACCCATGACCCCGGGCAAGGGGGACCTTGTAATGCTGGGTCTTGCTTTGAGTCGGGAAGGTTTTGGGTTCGGTTTGCATGCGGTGCTGAGGTCAGGAGATTCTGTGGGCTATGGGCAGGTGGGTGAAGGGAAGGACACGCATGTGTTTTTGGTGACTGGGCTAGATTGCTGCGTGTGTTACTCTGCTCAGGTTTAAAACACGAAGGTAAGGTGAAGTAAAGCTATGCATGGGCAGTCTGGGACCAAAATTCCTCATGTGTTAACACATAGTGCCACTCAGATTGCTTTGCTATGTATACATGATTAAGGCTTGGAAAATTTCCCCTCTAAAATGAGTGCCTTGTTGCAGTTATTTTAAAAAGAAAAATCTGCCTCTATCTATTCTACTGAATCAGCATCTAGGATCCTTCCTGCAGAATTACTGCACTATTTGCAACAGTGAATTCCTTTGAAGACAGTGGAATATGGGATTCATCAAACTTGTACCTCCATCTGATTTCTGAGGTTTCTGCATTGTGTCGTAATCTCCACTGCTTCATAAATTCAGATTGCTTTTTGCATGCCCGCTGTGTCGCTGTGCAACTGCCGTTGGGTGGGAAATAGGAAAAATACAGCAATCTTTTCTTAAAACAATATTGTAAAGACAATAAAATGGCAACTATAATGATACATTGCTGCTTTGTATTTTCAGTGGTGGCCTGAAGGACAACGATGTGATTATAAGCATCAATGGACAGTCGATAAGTTCAGCCAGTGATGTCAGTGACATTATTAAAAAGGACAGTACGTTGAACATGGTTGTACGCAGGGGCAATGAAGATGTTATGTTAACAGTAGTTCCTGAAGAAATCGATCCCTAACCAGAAACATGAGCTGGATTTCATGTTTTCTTTTAACAGCATTGGACTGCTTATATTCTCTCTGTGCTGGTACAGGAAACGTTAGACTTCTGACCAACATTCTGCTTGTTCAGTGGATTAGTATTGGCCAACAGAATAACTTCTAATAGGTTTAAGGTGCAAAATCAGTGTAATTTCACATACTCCAGATGATAATTTTTTTCCTTCTGTATTATGTATGCAATGTATTCTTTACTGGCTGTTACATTCCCCGCTTAACAAATCGACGTTTGCTTCCCTGTGTTGAATAGATTTACCATTATTTCCGCTCAGATTTAAACAAAACCCATGCACACAATGTGTGTTGTGGTATTCAGGTATTTATAGGTTAGCTGTGTTTTAACTGGAAATACCATTGTAAAGGTGTAGTTGGTTTAAAAGAAAATACAATTGGGAAAAAAAGTTTGGTTTATAAACACAGAGAAATCCCAACCGAAATAACCTTTTGAGGATCCCGTGCAGGATTTTAATACTATGATATTTTCCTAGTGTTATTAAAAGAATTCAACAGTACTTCTTCTTGTGAGTGATTCATTTTACTTCCCCTTGTGGAGTGTTTTTCTTTGAGCAGCACATCTGCCTGAAAGGATGTCCTGGTGGTCTCTTTTTTATCATCATAAACCGAGACACTTATTTTTCAGTGTGTGCTTGTATTTGCACTCCTGTGCATCTGCTTTTCTTAGCATGGCTGGCTCGAATTTGTCATATGGGCTATCGTAGATTGCCTGTCTTCCAGATGTTAATACGTTTCCCTTACTGTTTTAATTACAGCTTCACCAATGCCTGAAGTCTGTTTGCTCCACTATAGGAAAAATTGTCATATTATGGATCACAGATGCTATACCATTCTAGTTCAGATGTTAGGATGTTTGCAGCTGTTGTAGATCTGGCCTTAAGCTCCTTCAAACAGGCTGTTTTATTTGCAGTCTTGAGTGCTGGTGCATACGATAGGATCTGGTTTTGACCAGGATAGTGGGCATTCCTCTAACACGGAGACTAATCTTTATACATATATTTATGGATGCCCTTGAAGTTTGGGTAGTGAATGGGATTGTCTTACTGTGAAGCAGAACAATCAACTAAATTTAATTACAGTGTAATTACTCATTGGGTAAACAATAGGCTAAGCAGCCTTTCCTTTCCTCTGTTGAAATATGTATCTCAGAGAATAAATCCAAGGGCTGTAGACAAGTTTTGGTGACCGTCATTCCTAAACATGCTCTTCTTTGGAAACTGCTTCTTAGTAAAACTTCAGCGGGGTAGCTGGCAGTTTATGATTTTTAAAGAAAGGGCTGTATTCCACACAATTACAGCAAGAAATCCGCTAGACCTGGATCCCTGACAGTGCTCCTTCTCCCTCCAGCTGTATTTCAGTTCTGTTTCAGCCAGCTTATCCCAATTTGGGGAGTCTCTGTATCCCTAAGCACCAATGCCTGCACTTACTTGCCTGCATCACTATAAATTTACACAGTCACACAGTATATGGACACTTGACATGATTGAACACCTCATTACTGATTCACTTGCTCCATCGCTGTGATAAATCACACATGTCTAAAAATCTGCCAAGATGTTATAGTGCCAAGCGCTGAAGGTCTGCAATACTTTCTGGCATGAAAGATGCAACGTAGAATGATCTCGCAGAGTTGCTTTGTCAAATATTCGCACTGCAAGTTTATTTTACTGATGTTGATTAATGTTTCGGCTGCCTGTTGAAGTGGTATTATATTCTGTAGGCCATTCATGCCCTGTGTAGTGCAGAGTGTGATGACAGACAGCTCTCAGCAAAAACAAATTAAAAAAAATCACCTACCTTCTCTGCTACTGCATCTATCCCAGCTAGCAAAAATTAAGCTAAAAGCCCCAAAGCCAGGAAATGGTGCTAAAAACAGAAGTTATTTTTCATCTGCCTTTTTATTTCAAAACAAGTGGTTGCATAATTTACAGAGCTGGTTGATTCTCTTTGTTCCTATTGTTTGTTGTTGTGATCTCCTAATATGCAAAATCATTAATTTTTTTGCTTGATTTCTAGCTAGCTACTTTGGGTTTACCAATGATGTCCTTGCAATGACAGCTAGCACAGCACATCTTTATGCCTGTGCTTTAAATAGATACTACTGTGAGGCATAAATGCCTCAGGACAATGGCTCGGGTTTTGTGTGTGCATTAGGAAAGAGGCAAACGAACTTGATTTCTGTAAATGGTTTTCCTGCGCCACTGGGATTAGTGAAATATTTGACCAGATTTCTAGCCCGTAGCTCCATCTAGTGGGATGCAAGATGGTCTCTTATTGCAGCCAGTCATTTTCCATCGTATATTTGAAAGTGGTTTTCTGACTTATCTTTTTTTAAAATTTATAATTCATTTCTTTGCATCAGATATCCGTAACCATGTACATATCCTGCAAAATATTTAGAAATTACTTTTCTAGTATCCAACCATGTTTGCAGCTACCCAGATGGTTTCTTACCATCAAAGTTATCTCAATGTTTTTTAATAATTATAATAAGATTACTGATAAGCAGAGACACAGAAGCAAAGTTTGCCTTTAATACAATTAATTAGCATGTATTTTCGATGTATTATGGGGTTATAGATTTGGAGTGGTTTTTATTGTTTGCTTCAACGCTCAGTTCTTTCCAAAATGCAATTGAAAATACTTTGTACAGAATAGCTTTGGCACAATTGTATAAATATCAGTTTCCTGGAAATTTTAGCAAGTGTTGGACACTAAATCAGGGAAATTGGACATTCTGGCTTGATTTTCAGTATTTTGGAATGTCTGAAATGGAAACTGGAGTTGCTGCATATGTGATGCTGAGTAGATGGCTACGTGTGGCTACACTCAGAGGTAGTTTTGAAAAGCTAATTCATTTATTCCATGAGGGAAATGTCTCGAGCTGTAAAAGAAATGATCATGAGTAACAATTGTCTGGTTTCTGTGGCTTATATGCCAGGCAGTAAGGTCCTCTGGTTTCAATACCAGAGGACCAGAGGACTTCTTTTTATTTTTTTTTTCTCTTTCCCCCCTCCCCCTAACTACTTTGTATTTATGGTAAAGAAGCTGAGGATGTTTTTAAAACTACATCTTTCCAAATTAGAGTGAGAGAGACATCTAGTAGGGCATTAGATTATACGTATGTTCTTATTGTCTATCAGAAAAATAACTGTAGAGGTGATTAAAACTGCAGTTGCAGATATCCAGGAGAAACAGTGGTGATCAAGAGGTTGGTAGTCACCAGTCCAGAGTAGTGAATGATGAGTGCCACTGAGTATTTATTTGCATGCAGTGGTAGCTCACTGCAGGAGTCCTCTTCATTCTTAGAGTGAGAATAAAGAAATGTTCATTTGAGGTTCCAGGGGTCTCCTTGATTGAATTAGATTTGAAATTATTCCTGCTGTTCCTAAATTCCCATATTATTTTCCACTGTTTCCTCTTCCACCCAGAAAATAAGGATGTGACTAGGCATCCTTTACTCAGTTTCCCACCCACACTTTGCTCTGATTCCGTCCCTGCTGATGACTGGCGGTGAAAGAAAACCCAGATGACATCCTGGGCTGACGTTAAGTGAGACTTTGAAGTTTAATGTCACTGAGCTGTTGTGAGGCTTTCTTCACACTGAGAGGCAGAAACGTCCCTAAGAGACAGGAAGGGGCCAGACAGAGAAGTGATGGCTAAAGGGCTGCCTCATCTTGCTGTACCCTCAACTTTAAGATGCAAACCTCAGCTCTGCAACCTCCCATCTGGACCCCAGAATTTGACCAGCGTCTGATAACTTTATCTGGAGGTGAAGAGCTTGGTAACATCACTCATCACGTGAAGGCCATTGCCATTCTTGATTATATAGAAATGCATAGCAGAAACCTTTGCTGATTTTACATTCTTAGTGCGTGTACACTGTAAATCTGTACATCCTGCACTGTGTGCCCAGCTGTGCTGTACGGATGTCTGACACATACTCCATCTGTTTTGTTCCCTTCAACCCCCAAACTTCTCTTGTGCAAGATCCTGGGAAGTCAGGGCTGGAGCCACTGGGCCCCAGGATTTCAGCCAGTTTAGCCTCTTTGTACTGTTACTTTGTGAATATGCAATAACTTGATTTGCTAAGTGTTGTTTATTGCACAAAATTACTGCTAAAACCAGTGCATATGTAATTTGACCAATTGAACAGAGAAAGTGAGGAAGAAGGCTACCAGAGCGTCTTATCAATTTAATCTATCTGCATTTTCTGGAAAGCTTTCTTCCAATTTTCATGGTTTTGTTTAGTAGTCATGGTACTGCAGTGTCTGTCCCCATAAACTCTCTGAGGAAGTGGATAATAATTAGGAATTGATTAGAGAGAAGATGAGTCAGAGCTAAAGCATGGGAGTCAAATTTACTAAATTTGGTAAAGAATTAACTTTAGTAGCTTGGAAATACTGCATAACATGCTGGAGAAGAAAATTAAATATTTTTTTCTGTTCATTCCTTTTCTGTTCGGTGTTTATGCAGAGAGCACAGTGATTTTCAGAAAGTTTGCAATGTGAATATCTGAGGGAAATGGGCTGTGTTACAGCGGTGTCCTGCTGCTGGAACATGCTCCGTCAGGTTTCTGCGGCTGTTGCTCTAAGCAGTTGCAATTAACTGATCTCCTGAACCTGCTAGAGAACTGCTGCTTATGTGAATTACCATCTTGCCGTGGGTATGGGTACAAAGCTATCGATGCATCAAGAAGGGAACATGTCTGCCTCCATCTGTGGGATCAGAGCCCCATGCAACAGCAACTGCTTGGTTTATTTGGAATCATTGCACAGACGTGGCTCAGATGGTCCAGCTCTTCCACGCAGCAACTTGATTGGTTACTAGAAATGCTAAATACTACAGCTCCACTCTTGCTTCTTGGCATCACACACAATCTCCCATATCAGAAAATCTTTAGACATAACATATACCACACAGTCGTTGGCCATCCGATAAACTGAAGACTGTACTTTCTCATCTTTATCATAGAAGTGCTAGACTTTCTTAAACAGAAATCAAAAGGTAGAAGCTTTATTGCTAAAATGGAAAGGGTTATTTATTTTATCTTCCTTGATGTAGCTGTCATGATATCCAGATGTTACTGTAGGGAAATCTTTTCATATAACCATCAAATAACTCTAACATGCTGTTAACCACTTATTTTATGTAATTGTAAATTCTTTTAATTAGCATCAACCATTAATTATTACATTAAAATAACTGCCTGTGCAAAGTCCTTTGGTCAAAATTACATCTGCACGTTATGCTAACTATGCTGTTACTACTAAAACTTGAAATTTGCACTCAGAGGAAAACAATTCAAGCAACATGAGGTTAGCTTCTGGTTATCAGGATGTCTACATTAAAATTTCTTTTATGGCAATTCATTTTCTTAAGTCTGTTTGCTTGCATTTCTCTCAGGCAATAGGAACCCAGAAGGGTTAATACAGTCTTTCTAAGATGTACTGATGTCCAAGTGTGAATAGGTTCTTCTATGGAAGTGGGTGTTGCTGAGAAAGGCAGCAAGATGTACAGTCTGGGGTGAGCTTCACAGGAGTCAATCAGCATTGTATTTCCAAAAATGCATTGTATTATGCCTTCTTTTTTCCTTTTTATATTGTTTGAGCCATTTTGTGGTAGATCTTGAACAGGAACTTGGTGAAGGTGCCTTGTTGTTGCAGGTGTCATTGAAAGTGAAGTAGATCAGCATGGTGCTGGGCAGATGGCTGGTGCAAGGAGTGGGGTGTCACCACCTTGGAGTTCACCTGGGACTCAAATTCCTGTTCGAAGGGTCCAGCAAGGCTGGGGGTGGATAAGAAACATGGTATTCTGGGAGGATTTTGCCCCTGAGTTTTGCCTGACACCTCATTAGTGTGATATGCTGCCTGTAGGATTTTTATAAAATGGTGTTTGCAATTCCCATAGCTGCTGCCCTGTAGGGAATCGGGTTGGGATCTGGTTTAGGGGATTTTCTGTTTCTGGATCAGACCTTTGCCAACCCTCAGCCACAGCAGGGAAATTGTGCTTCCGGGAGAGTCTGCTTCAGCAGAGAAATATAACCAATTTATTTAAAACAATAGCCACAGAATATTGCTTCCAGACACTGCAATGACTCTGAAAAATAAGAAATGGGAAGTGGCACAGAAACCCAAGGCAGAGAAAGGTGCCTAATCTGGTCCTAAAACTCCTGTAGCAGGGCAATGCAGGTGTAAGGAGGGATGGGGCTGTCTCTACCGAGAGCATCGGGGCCAGGCTGGAGCCATGGCCGGTGGCTGGTCCCTCAGAGCAGGGACCTGCATTCAGGTGTTGCTGGTCATTCATGGCTTTGGTAAGTACTTGGGCCTCTCTGAGTGGGGGACTCCCAGGGTGCAGCCTTAAAAGTTGGAATTTCTGACATTTGGTGTTGGAAGTCAGTTTTTCCTCCAAATACTGCTCTGAGTATTCAGGAGTCTGGAGGACACTTGGCAAGTACTATGTGGTATTTTGGAAAACACGTTACAATAATGAAGGAGGACACAACTGCAGAATTCAGTCATGTTTGTGCTGGTCAAACAGTTGTTCCTCTCATGAAGCATATTTTTGTGGTTTCCTTTTTTTTTCTTTTAAATGTCTGTATGGGTACAGTCTCTCTCCTTTTTAACAGAAACGCTCTTGGCTTTGACTTTTTGTCTGGCTGTGGGCTTATTTATTTTGTCAGGATGGCAGAGGTATTTGATGCAATTATAAGTCATATTAGGAAAAGGAGGCATAACTGCTACATTTAGAACTAGCAGTGACCGGCCCGGCCCAGCCGCATTCATGAAACTGTTGCTCTAAACTCAGAACTAGGTGTGATGGATTGTTTAGGAAATCAGCCAAATTGTATAGGCAAAATATGCGTTAATAATATACAGCAATGTTAATTTATCTCCTCCTGCATAAACAATATGGGAACATTGTCAATATTTGTGTAAAAGCAGTGTTAAACTTGTTAATGACAGAACAAAATGTTTTGTCATTTTTGGAGGTGAAGCAATTCGTGACAGGTTGTGAACTTTAGCACTAACTTTGGTTTTGGAGATCCCGGTTGCAAGAAAACATAAATTTTCAAGCTGTGACATCTGTCAAACGCATCTGGTTATCCTTAAGTTTATGGTAACGTTTTTACTTTTCAGTGAAGTTTTATGAGATTGTGGTTTAATGGATCATTCTACTATTTTTCTTTCTGTGTTCAGCAAACAATATGATTGTTTCAGATCCATCCTCCTCCTGCAACCCACTGCTTGCCTTTTTCAAATTCTGCTGTTTTGTAGGGTATTAGATCAAGTTTGTTCAACAAGATCAAGTTTGTTCAACAAACTTAAGGGATGATTCAAGGGAGATCTTGGATGGATGGAAGCTGAACTGCCGTTCCCCATCTCTTGCTGGCATCAGTTGCCACCAACTTTGGAGGCACTTAAATTTGATTATTGGGACTCAGACATTTAGTACCTGCCTAAAAGGTCTGAAATGGTGGGTGATCTCAGTGACTGCCCTGTGTGCTATGACTGGATGAGGCTACTTACAGATGGAAAAGTAGAAGCCATTTTCTTCCGCACATGGGTGGTTCTCATTTTATAACAGCTTAAGCGTTAGTCTGTTCAGCAAGGAAATGTCCAAGATGAAAAGGGATCAAATCTATCTCATCCCAGAAAACCAATCTAAACACTTGACCATCAGTTAGCCAGGGTAGGAGAGGTCTCCATGCTTCTACCTCTGTGCTGCCAGACACAGAGAATTGCAGGGTAAGGAGCAGCTTTTTAGCAGCAGCTAAAGGCTGCTTAAAGTGTGCAAGCCTCAGTCCTAGTCCCAGCTCTAGGTCTCATTATTGTCTCTGTTCCAATAATTGTTTATGTAAGCCTTAGGTATTGAGACTTCATAGGGACAGCGATATTCTCTGATATTACATTTTTAATTTCTTTTTCCTTTGCCATTGAGCCTTTATCTATCTGTACCAGCTGCAGGTCTGAGTGTGTTGATTTAAGGAGGGAAAAGTGAATCTTCATATAAGGAGTATCTTGTGCTCTAACACGCTGGATAATATATTGGGGTGTTTGTTACCAGAAAGTAAACAGGGATCCAACAGTTCCTGCTCTGCAAGATGTCCTCTTTTTGTAAGATAAAAGCATTTGATTTCTGTTATCTCATACAGACCTTTGGTAAACAGATCTTGTTGCATTCAAATGTGGTAATGAGCTTGTGTACCTCACTTGCATGTGACGAAGAGGTTGGTGTTTGTTAGCTGAGGTAGGTTGGAGACAGTCGAGGTCCGGGAGAGGGAGGGGAGCTGGAAGCAGATGAGGAGCAACCAACAAGAACACAAAATGGACACTAGACACAAGTTTCGTGTCTTTCATGACCACCTGCTTCACACCTTTCCCAGATAATCCCAAATCCTCTCTCTTCCTCAGCAGTTCACCATCTCAGGCATGGGCAAGCAGTTCAATAATAGCAGAGCTGGTGAATAGTAAATTTTTCAGTTGCAGTCTTACACTGCCTCAAAGGAACAGTGTTGTTTTGCTCTTGAGTTCTTCAAGCTTTAAAAAATAGATTGGATCAATTTCCAACAACTTTATTTGAAACATTTTGTTATGACAGGTTAGAACACAAATTTTTTACACTTTAGCATTTTTCTCAAATGAAATCGTTTGCTGAATTCGACCTGAATTTGCAATGAGCCTTTTTTCTCCCCATTTTTCAGCAGTATTCACTCCAGCCAGGGGTACGGTTACTATTCAGGAATGTGTCGTAGATTCTAAGTATCATAAAATCAATGAGGTTATTTCCTTATGCAGCTCTTGACTCTTATGAAAATTGTCCTTACCTGCTTACCTGGATGCTCTCACCTGTAACACCAGGCACAGGTCTTGGCCAAACACCCACTGCTTTCCTGCTAGGTGTCCTCCTGTGAGCTGCTAGTGTGGATCTAAATGCCATTCCTCTTGAGGAAGGAAGAGCCAGCAGTGGAGCAGAGAGGAAGGGGCTGGGAAAGGAACAGTAATCAAAGAGAAAGAGGGTATATGAGAGGAATGAAGAGAGCAGACCCCCATGTAGTCATGTGGTGGGGACTGCAGTGTCTATGTGGTCATCCACAGCTGTGACTTCTCTGTTGCTGGTACACTGCAATCAAGATCAGTCTTTAATCAGTTCTGTTCTAGGTGTGCATGGGCTCTCAGACCTCCACGGTGAACACAGCCAGAGCTGTATAACAAGAAAAACGGGGTGGACTGAAGAAAAGCTTGCGGAAGTGGTGCTGAGGGAATCTGCAGAGTATGAGGTGAAGGGTTGTATGGCTGAACGAAGCAGCCAGAGGACAGGGACCAAGGAGTGCAAGCAAGTCTTCTACAAGAAAAGTCAATTTGACACCGTTTTCTCTTGTTTACATATTGTCAGATGCACCACTGTACTTGTAAATGTTCAGTAAGTTTGCAGATGACACCCAGTTGGGTGGGAGTGTTGATCGGCTCGAGGGTAGGGAGGCTCTGCAGAGAGATCTGGACAGGCTGGAGCGATGGGCTAAGGCCAACTGTAGGGGGTTCAATAAGGCCAAATGCCGGGTGCTGCACTTGGGCCACAACAACCCCCAGCAGCGCTACAGGCTTGGGGAGGAGTGGCTGGAGAGCTGCCAGTCAGAGAGGGACCTGGGGGTGTTGATTGACAGCTGGCTGAACATGAGCCAGCAGTGTGCCCAGGTGGCCAAGACGGCCAATGGCATCCTGGCTTGCATCAGAAATAGCGTGGCCAGCAGGGACAGGGAAGGGATCTTAGCCCTGGACTCAGCACTGGTGAGGCCGCACCTCGATTACTGTGTTCAGTTTTGGGCCCCTCACTACAAAAAGGACATTGAATTACTTGAGCGTGTCCAAAGAAGGGCAACGAAGCTGGTGAAGGGTCTGGAGCACATGTCGTATGAGGAGCGGCTGAGGGAACTGGGGTTGTTTAGTCTGGAGAAGAGGAGGCTGAGGGGGACCTCATCGCCCTCTACAACTCCCTGAAAGGAGGTTGCAGAAAGCTGGGGATGAGCCTCTTTAACCAAGTAATAAGTGATAGGACAGGAGGTAATGGCCTCAAGTTGCACCAGGGAAGGTTTAGACTGGATATTAGGAAGCATTTCTTTACAGAACGGGTAGTCAGGCGTTGGAATGGGCTGCCCAGGGAGGTGGTGGAGTCCCCATCCCTTGAGGTATTTAAGAGTCGGGTTGACCCAGCGCTGAGGGATCTGGTGGAGTTGAGAACTGTCAATGTTAGGCTAATGGTTGGACTAGATGATCTTCAAGGTCTTTTCCAACCTAGACAATTCTGTGATTCTGTGATTCTGTGATTCTGTGAAATGACCATTACTGGAAGCAAGTGCAGCAGAGGGATGGCAGGAGGCCATCTACGTCCTCTACGAGGACAGAAGCCAGTATTCCCATGGCTGTTCCAGCTGCTGACTGAATCATTTAATCTTCACCGTTCCAAGCAAACATAGCTTAATCATGTCTTGATTTCATTATGCAACAAAACCATGCCAACCTTGCAATTTGCTTTGGTAACACTTGTGTGAACAAAGCTTTGGACAGAGGTGCAAGGAAAGTGAACAAATGGGAAGAGAGGACAGAAGGCAGGGGAAGGTGGGTGCCATGGAGGCTATGTCAGCTTGGGCTGAGTGAGTGGTATGTGCTTTCTGCCCCTTGCTGTGTCCCAGGCTATGGAAGCCCCATTTGATGCTGCAATAGAAGTTATGGCATCAGTTGAATTTAAAGGAGTTAGTGGTAACTGATAATAATAATTAATAAAAAAATGTGAACAACTTGCATCCTTTCTGCCACCCAAAAGACAAACATTTCATTGCATAGTTGACTTATAAAGCCAGTATGGATCCAAACTGAAGCTAATATTTGTACACGCCCTCTTCCAGTTCCAGTTCTGGCAAAAGGAGCCACGAGTCAACAACCAATCCCTCATCCCATCAGCCATCCAACCTGGTGGGAAGAAAGGTCATTTTGTGCAAAAAACAGGTCAATACCAGAGTACTATTTTGCTACTGGCTCTTTGGATTTTTTTCTGCAGTATCAGGGACCATGTAGTGACCACTGTATGAAGCAAATGTACTTTTTTGTACATTTGTATGTACAAAACGTATGAAGCAGTACGGTAAACAGAAAGGGTGGTTCTGTCTGGTGCCAGCTGGCATCTTGATCTCTGACCCCGTGTCTCTGGCGCTTTGGTGTGTTCCAGCCAGCCCTGCAACAGCTTCACCTCAGGGCATAGCTGAGCCATGCTGGTGGCACCTCTGTGAAAGTATATTTGAGAAAGAGCAAAACGCCACACGGGGTGGGGGGTGGGGGGTGGAATGTGAGGAATAGCCCTGTGAACACCAAGGTCAGAGAAGGTGTAGGGGGAGGAGGTGCTCTAGATGCTGTAGCTGAGATTGCCTCGCAGCCCATGGAGGGCCCTGTGCTGGAGCAAGGGGACATTTCCTGAAGGAGCTGTGGCCATGGAGAGCCCATGCTGGAGCAGGTTGATCTTGAAGGACCGCAGCCCAGAGAAGAACCCACACTGGAACAGGGGAAAAGAGTGAGGAGCATGGAGCAGGAGAGGCAAACTGCTGTGGAGTGACCACAGCCCCCCATTCCCCTTATCCCCCCCGCTCAGGGAGGGGAGAGGTAGAGGAGTTGGAAATGAAGGAATGAAGCTGAGCCTGGGAAAATGGGGAGTAGGGGAGGTGTTGTTTTAATTTGTTTCTCACTATCCAAATTTATTTTAATTAGCAGTAAACTAAATTATTTTTCCCCAAGTTGAGGCTGTTTTCCCTGTGACAATAATCAGTTACTTCCCTGTCCTTATCTTGACCCATGAGCTTTTTCACCTTATTTTCTCTTCATGCCCTGTTGAGGAGGAGGAATGAGAGAGGACCTGGGTGGGTGCCTTGCAGCCTGCTAAGGCTGATCCACCACACTTGTTTTCTTTTAATCTAGAGATGGAAGAACTGAGATGCTGGGTTCCAAGCAGCAAATGCCAGTCCTCAAGCAGGGTGGCCACGCAGTGATACTTGCCATTACAATCTCTTGGGACCTGTGTGGACCAGCACTCTGACCTTGCCTCAGACAATCTTTGGAGTTGTCTCACATGCTCTCCTTTTCCATTTAAATATTAACAGCTTTTGTTGAGTTTTCAATGTTTTTAATCCTTTTTTTGCTTTTCTGGACTCCCAGGGGAGTCCAGGCCAGTCAGAAGGGTCTCCATCAGCCCCTCGATTGTTTCCCACCATGCTCTTACCCTCCCACATCTGCAGTGATAAAAAGGAAGGCTCTGCAACACATACTTAAAAGGCAAGTTTAGCTCAGATACCACTCAGATGCAAGAAAGGGACATGTTACATCAGTGACATCAACAGAACTTCACAGCTGGAAGAGAGACAGGATGGGAAAATAGCAGCTATTGCAACCACTTTTGTTCTCTACCTCCCCTGATCAAAACAGCAGGTGTTGTCTTCTTGTAGAACCAGGAAGCTATAAAAAGTTGGGTAACAAATCAAACATAGAGTCATGAAAGTTAGGGAAGTAATGCTATAAGGGAATGTGTTTGGTATTGACTTACCAAAGGATCAGATTGGACTGCTGAGCTACACCCTTTAACGTCTCTGCTTATAAATTCTGGTGCCCTCCTGTATCAGGAGCTCCAGGGAGATGGCTGCTGCCATGATCTTGTCTTGGATGGTAATGATAAGTCTTCAAATTCAGGTGGATGCAGGTAAAGAGTCTCACTTCTGATCACCTTCATGACTATATTTCACATCAGGCTAATGTTGAGATTTAAGGGTAGAAGAGGATTCAGCAGCATGGCTTAGCTCTTTCAAAAACCATGAGCAGGTCAAACCTGTGAGCTGAGCAAATAAATTGTTATACTCATTAATTCAAAAGCTTTTACTGAAACTGCTTAGTGAATTTAAATTGTTGTTCTCACCATTTTTGTAAAGAGACTAGTAAAGGAAATTCATTTGAATATACTGTAAAGCCAATGATATAATTTTCTGAATCTTTGTATTGGGATAATGAATTTAAAGACTAATACGTATTTTCTGGATTAAATGCATGTTTATTTTAAAGAGCTTGAGGTGCTCTTTGAACCATATATTTTGTATTTGATTAAGTATATTTTCACAACTAACACATTGGTGTTTAATAACAGAGTGCCCTAGATAAAACAAGTACGGCACTTGTCCCTGTTCCTCTTAATATTGTAATTATTAGAATATAATAAGAATTACTGTCATTTTATATTATTCTAGTTTTCCATAGTCTAATTCCTGTTACGAGTGTAATTTGATTTGGTTGCATCTGCCCAGCTACTTTCGTCCCTTTTGGGACCAGTACAAATATCGGGAGGGTCTGCTGGGAGGGAGGATGCTTCAAACAGGGTAAAATGGTCTTCCTGTGTTCAAAACACACTTTCCCCTTTTTCAGGTGAGGCTTCCCTGGCTGAGCAGAGTGCCAGCATGGTGTTGTGAGAAACAAGGCATTTATTTTCAAGCAGCTGCTGTCGCATTCTTTGTGCAGGAGGGTGGAACGGAAAAAGATCAAAAGTGTTTGCCAAAGCTGCTGTCTTTCCATCCCTTCCTCTTTCAGACTTACAGTTCTGAAATGAACTTGGCTTTAACTAATGAACCAAAAGCAAAAACCTACTTTGCCTTTCTGTTCTCCCACACACATCCACATACACAGTGGAAAGAAATAAGCATTCAGGGCTGTTCCTGGGGTCAGGTTTTTAATGCTCTTATTATTTACTCCCTCCATAAATATTTGAAGTGCAATTAGTGATATCAAAAACTAAGATGGAATGTTGATATTGACCTGGAAAATACTGAGTTACTGTTTAATCCTTTCATTACCATCTAATGTAGATTTAAAGCCTTGCATGCATGAGGAGCTGTGTGGTGGGACGTGTTGAAAAGTTCCCTACTCACTGAATAAATGTCACATCTCCCTGTTAGGATCTTCTACATCCAGAAATCACTTTAAATACAGAATCTGTGTGTTTTAAGGGCCAATGTTACAGGCCTTGTCGTACATGATATTAGTCAGTGAAGGCATGTTCCCACCTCTCAGGCTGCCCATGGAGCAGGATTTCCATGTCCAACAGTAGTTGGACCTGATCCACTCAGCTGTAAATCAGCAGCCATCCCTTTATCAGTGTCACCAGGGGATCCTGTGCATGCAAACTTTCCATCCACTTAATTCATGTAATGTTCTTCCAACTGGTTGGTTTTTTTTTTTTTGGTCGCTCATGGTTGCAACGTCTGCAGTTTGGACATCAGCACCTTCTAGAACAGAAACGCTCCTAAGAACAGGTAGCTTAAAAGTTATATTAAAATGTACATTGTTTATAGAGTTGGCATTGCGAAATATTCTCTCCAAGTTGATGTTTGCATCTGAAAACTTTTCTAGTACAGTTGTAGACAATGAGGCCAACCTACCCTTATAGTCAGGGGTTCAGTGTCCTTCAGACTGGCCTCCTAGATGCTGAAATGTACCCATACACAATCTATATGGTAGCATGTGCATGCACTTAAAATGCAACATGTAACTGAATATATGTCACTCCTCTCCAAGAAAAAAATGCAAGTCATTGGTGCAAGGAAGAGCTTAAATAAATAAGTGCTTGTATTAAAACCTTAAGATAATAATGCTGTGTGAAAAATAAGGACTGTATAAATGCAGCAGTTTCTGAGTATCTGAAAGCCCAGAGGAAAGTTATCCACAGTTTGAACAGACAAATTTTAACTGAATACAAGTTTGTAGACTGTTTTCCATTGACCTATACAGAGACAGAGCAGGACCTCACTGGCCCTGTGAAATGCCCTTATTCAATTATAAGATTGGTGCTGTCACCTGATCCGGTGGCCTAATTTTTCTAGGCTCATCCATGCTCGCTCTCCTCTTACAAGACCCATCAGCTCATCTTTTCCAAAACCGCAGTTCTTACAAAATAATATAGTGACACTGTGATTAAGGCAATATGGAAACCACTTTTGTTTCAGTAACTGCAATTATTAAAATAAGTCAAACACTGGAACAACTTTGTTTATATTTTGAAACTAGTTTTTAAACAGTGAAACACACCTATTTTAAATCCTTTTAAACATTTCTCTGAGAGGACGTTTGGAGAGTTGTCAGGCCTGATGCAGAAGGGTAATGGTGGTCTATACACTGTCCTTCGCCCAGGGTTTGAGTAACCCCATAAAGCCCTATCTCAGAAAACAACTCTAGGTTAGATGAAAGGAAACACTAGGAAGATCACCCTTCTGGGCCTGCAAGAGCCCTGTCCCACAGGACACCTCTGATCTGCTGGTGCCACCTGGAGGGCTCTCCATCGAGTGTCCTGCACAGGAGCCTTAGCAGGGAAAACTCTGACCCAGAGTTTATGCTACCAGCTGGGCTTAGCAGCAAGGTATGATGAAATCTCAAAGGGAGCAAGAGTAGCTTAAATGTGGTGGGAATGTGAGCAAAACTTGTCACAGGTAGATTTTGTCTGCAGCTGTGCAAAATGAAGAACGATAGTTGGATTTGCAGCCTCCCTTCCTTATCAGCCTTTCTCTGACCAGCTCCCCAGATAGTTTTCTGTCATATTCATTGCTGTTAAGAATTTTAGGGTAGATTTGTTGTTCTTGGTATAGAGAAAGGGAGGAGGAGACAGTTCTTCACAGCCTATTCTCATGCAAGAAGCAGAGCCATGAACTTCTGATCAGATCAGGTGAAATCAGCAGTTACCTTGTTCAAAGAAAACAGAGAAAGAATCTTCTCACTTTGAGGGCACATGGCACCGTCCGGGCCAGTTGCAGGTTTTGGTGGGTTCACAGAGATTTGTTGTTTAATGGAGGAAAAAACTGCTGAGGTTTACTGAAATAGAAAGAATTGTTGGATCTAAAGTTTGTCAGCCACGAATTACTAGAGGCTGGAACAGTGTCTGGGGAAGTTTCAAATGATATTTGCCTTGTTGACCTCCCCATATGGTATCATGCATATTTTTTTCTTCTCTAGAAGAAACAACAAGTACAGCTCCCCCAACAACAACTGAGACCACTACTAGTAAGTAAAATCTATCGGATTTTCACTTTATATGGTAGTGATAGCTTTATATATTTAACTCATATTTATTCTTGGGAAGAAAGGTGATGATCAAAAACGTCACGTTTCCTTTATGCTGGGGATGGGGTTGTGTGTGAGAACAAAGTTATTTGGGAGCCAGGATTTCAGAGATTGCTCGGCCCCCAGCAGCCAGCATCCGCGGTAGGAGGAAAAGTGATCTTCTGTTGCTTGTGCCCTTCACTGGGGACTCTGACTTGACTCACTGGGGAAAGGGTAAAGGACACCGATGGCCCCCAAGGGATTTGTCCTAACTCGCTTGCTCTCCGTGTGTTTTTTTCTGCTTGTTCTCCTCCACAGTTGGAATCATAGCTGATGGTGAGTCTGCCTGCCAGGTCCATCGTTGTGGCCCTGGGCACAGGGACGTGCATGCGCACTGCTGCCCCGGCCTCTGCATCCCCCAGCATGGGAGCCCGAGAAGGTGGTGCTGGCCCTGGGCTGTGCTGCGGGTGGATGGCGCTGGGTGTCAGGGGCAGCCATGCCCAGGGAGGACGTGGGAGCCTGCGCTCTCCCGTCCACTGTCGTTGCCTGCAACCAGAGCACCGCTGGCCTGACCGGGGGGTTTGTGTCTCTCCAAGAGCTGTTGCTGCAGCTGACCGGTGGGCCGAACAGATGTGCAGGCAACGTGGAAGTCTTCTACTTTGGAGGCTGGGCAAAAGTGTGTGGGTACCTGTGGGACCTGCAAGACGCCCAGGTTGCGTGCAGGCAGCTTGGCTGCGGCTCGCCTCTTGGTGTGATGCAGCATTTCCCATCGAGCGGCTGGTACCCGTACATGATGACGGAGGTGGATTGCACGGGCTCTGAAGACTATTTGTGGGAGTGCCCTTTCAAGGAAGAGTACTCTGGCTGTTATTCCGGGGACGCTTCTGTCATATGCTCAGGTGGGTTTTTGCATTTTGATGGTGTGTTCCTGAAGACACCCCGTCGGGAGTTTGTGTGAGTCTGGGCGAAGCTGGCCAGCCCTTGCTGCGTGCTCTGCAGGGCAGCAGCGGGTCATGGGTACGTGTCCCTGACGCAGGGTCCTGTGTTTCTGAGGGGGCACCGTGGCTGCTCTTGCAGACTGTGCTCGGGAGACCTGAGGTTTGGGCGATGGCTCGCACGCAGAGCAGGGTGCAAGGAGGGGGTTGGTTTTGAGCCAGACCATCCTCCCCACGGGTCCCTCCATAGCTCTGCGTGAGCTTATAGCATGTGATGCGAGGGGAGCCAAGGGGTCCACGTGCCTCACGCCCTCCGCTTTTCTCCTTTTCTAGACTCAGGACTAACAGTGCCTCCACCAACATGTAAGCAGAGATTTGTGTTTCCTTTTCTGTGGTGTGCTCTGCCCCTGGGATGCTCTGTCTCCATCAGAGCACAAGCCCCAAACATGGGCTGTGCTTGCAGACCCTGGGGAATACTCCTGATGCTCAGGGAGACGAGGGATCACTTGGTTGCAGATGAGTGTCCCTGGGACGTGGTTAATACACACTGTCCCTGGGATCTGTCCACGTGGTGTTTTGGGGCTTCCGTATCGCAGTGCCTTATGGGCATCAGGTGATGCAATGTGGTGGGTTCAGCCATTCTGTTTCGAGTGTTTCTCTTCTCTGCTAGCCTCGTCTTTCTTTTCAGTGTCATCCCTGAAATAGTTTTAGCTTTCTTCCCCTCCTGCAAATCTTTGTGATGGGTAATAGCTATTCTTGCCGAAGCTTGCACATGGGAACCTCTTTTGTTGTGCTTCTGGCAGTCTTTGTTTTCTTAAGATGGGGTTTCACGGTGGGTATTTATTTTCCTCTAGCCACAACAACTACAACAATCCCGACAACAACAGAGAGGACGACTTGTAAGTTGGATTTAGTACTGTCTTTCCCACTATGATAGTCCAGGCCTAATCCAGACATGAAACAGGGCTTTCTAAGTTTACCACCCTCGTGCTGTTGGGATGTCCCTTGTATGATCTTGTTGGGAAGTATTTCCGTGATGGTATTCAGAGCATAAACCACGTGCTTGATCATGGTTAATCCTATGAGTTAATCGAGAAGTCTTCATAGCATAAAAATTTTGCTGGCTGTCCATGATGAGTAACGGAGAGCATAGAGTGTAATGAAGCCAGTGACACTGGTGCAACGTGTCAGGTGGAGCTCGCAGACAAAAAGGCTCCTGTGTTTGCTTGCTGCTGGGGCGAAGGGT
The DNA here is from genome assembly GCF_047716275.1 of Strix uralensis. Classification (NCBI taxonomy): domain Eukaryota; kingdom Metazoa; phylum Chordata; class Aves; order Strigiformes; family Strigidae; genus Strix; species Strix uralensis. Next base: position 37,782,570 of record NC_133978.1, read on the forward strand.
GTGTGTGAGGGAGTAGTTGATTGTGAGCCAGGATTTCAGGGATTGCTCGGCCCCCAGCAGCCAGCATCCGTGGTAGGAGGAAAAGTGATCTTCTGTTGCTTGTGCCCTTCACTGGGGACTCTGACTTGACTCACTGGGGAAAGGGTAAAGGACACCGATGGCCCCCAAGGGATTTGTCCTAACTCGCTTGCTCTCTGTGTGTTTTTTTCTGCTTGTTCTCCTCCACAGTTGGAATCATAGCTGATGGTGAGTCTGCCTGCCAGGTCCGTCGTCGTGGCCCTGGGCACGGGGACGTGTGTGCGCGCTGCTGCCCCGGCCTCTGCATCCCCCAGCATGGGAGCCCGAGAAAGTGGTGCCGGCCCTGGGCCGTGCTGCGGGTGGATGGCGCTGGGTGTCAGGGGCAGCCGTGCCCAGGGAGGACGTGGGAGCCTGCGCTCTCCCGTCCACTGTCGTTGCCTGCAACCAGAGCACCGCTGGCCTGACCGGGGGGTTTGTGTCTCTCCAAGAGCTGTTGCTGCAGCTGACCGGTGGGCCGAACAGATGTGCAGGCAACGTGGAAGTCTTCTACTTTGGAGGCTGGGCAAAAGTGTGTGGGTACCTGTGGGACCTGCAAGACGCCCAGGTTGCGTGCAGGCAGCTTGGCTGCGGCTCGCCTCTTGGTGTGATGCAGCATTTCCCATCGAGCGGCTGGTACCCGTACATGATGACGGAGGTGGATTGCACGGGCTCTGAAGACTATTTGTGGGAGTGCCCTTTCAAGGAAGAGTACTCTGGCTGTTATTCCGGGGACGCTTCTGTCATATGCTCAGGTGGGTTTTTGCATTTTGATGGTGTGTTCCTGAAGACACCCCGTCGGGAGTTTGTGTGAGTCTGGGCGAAGCTGGCCAGCCCTTGCTGCGTGCTCTGCAGGGCAGCAGCGGGTCATGGGTCCATGTCCCTGACACAGGGTCCTGTGTTTCTGAGGGGGCACTGTGGCTGCTGTTGCAGACTGTGCTCGGGAGACCTGAGGTTTGGGCGATGGCTCGCACGCAGAGCAGGGTGCAAGGAGGGGGTTGGTTTTGAGCCAGACCATCCTCCCCACGGGTCCCTCCATAGCTCTCCGTGAGCTTATAGCATGTGATGCGAGGGGAGTCAAGGGGTCCGTGTGCCTCACGCCCTCCGCTTTTCTCCTTTTCTAGACTCAGGACTAACAGTGCCTCCACCAACAGGTAAGCAGAGATTTGTGTTTCCTTTTCTGTGGTGTGCTCTGCCCCTGGGATGCTCTGTCTCCATCAGAGCACAAGCCCCAAACATGGGCTGTGCTTGCAGACCCTGGGGAATGCTCCTGATGCTCACGGAGATGCAGGATCACTTGAAACCCTTTGGGATTGTGTAGTTGCTTCTTCTGTGGGAGAGTTTTGGCGCTGGCCTTCATGGTGCTGCACTGTTGATGCCCTTGAGCAAGTGCTGGGATGGTTGGTACTGCTGCTGTCTTGCTCAGTCCTGCCACGTTGCAGTGCCAACTGTCGGTTTTGTGTTTCATTGACCTGGGATTCCCTTTGGAGAGCGGTGGCTCCCGGCAGGTTGTTCCTCATAGGCAAACCACTGTTTGCTCACCTTCTGCTCTCTCCCTGCAGCACCAGATAGCTTCAGCTCAACTTCCCCCGTGTCATTGGTCACAGGTATGTCAGGAGGGTTTGAGAGGTCTGACTAGCTCCTGCCCCTAGTTATGGATCACAGAATCACAGGATGGCTGAGGTTGGAGGGGACTTCTTAAGGACATCTGGTCCAACGCCCGTGCTAAAGCTAGGTCACCTAGAGCTGGCTGCCCAAGACTATGTCCAGAAGGCTCTTAGCCATCTCCAAGAATGGAGAGTCCAACATCTCTGTGAGCAACCTGTGCCCATGCTCAGTTACCCTCACAGTGAAAAAGCATTTCCTGATATTCAGAGGGAACCTCCTGTGTTTCAGTTTGTGCCCATGGCCACTTGTGCCATCAGTGGCATCAATGGAAAGAGCCTGGCTTTTGGAGAGGGTTGTCTCCCAGCAGGTTATTCCTCTTAGGAAAAATGCTGCTCACTGACATGTTGATTTCTCCCTGCAGGACCAGGTAGCTTCAGCTTGACTCCCCCTGTGTCATTGATCACATTTAGGTCTGGAGGGGTTAAGGGGTCTGGTTGTCTCCTGCCCCAGGTGTTCCTGTGGACGGCCAGGCCCTGCCGAGCGGGTTACTGCCCATGCTGAGAGAACCTGTGCTGTGGGCTGGGGGGAGGCAGGGATAAGGCTTTGGGGTGTAGCCATGTGCCCAGGAGGAAGAGTCTCTGTGGGACTGTGGCACAGCCCTTCTCTGACATCTTCTGGTGACGGGATTTCAAGAACTCTCTGCCCATCCCCAGGCTCTGCTCTTTTCCTCAGGGGCCAGCTCCTGTGGTGGCTTGCTTCAGGGTTTGTCCGGCTCAGTCCAGAGCCCAGGCTACCCCGACTCCTACCCCAACAGCGCCCGCTGCGTGTGGCGCATACAGCTGCGGGAGCTGGATCGCAGAGTCGAGCTCCAGTTTTTGGATGTCGAGTGAGTCCAGCAGGGTGGCAGCTGTGGTGTGGGCAGGGTGCCCAGTGCCAGCTGTGGGCTCAGGGGTGGCTTTGTCCCCATCGTGGGGCCTTGGCCACCTCTGCCCAAGCGCTGGGGCCAGGCCAGGAGTCCGGTTGCTTAAGCCCTGCAGCTCCTGCCGCTACTCGTGCTCGGAGGCCGCACGGCCTACATTGCAGACAGACCCTTCTCTCCTTCCTCAGGCTAGAAGGCAGCAACTGCCGGTATGACGCCATCGAGGTGTATGACGGGGGGTCCCCTGGGAGCCCACTTCTCGGGACTGTTTGCAGGAATGACCATCAAGTCTTCAAGTCATCTGGGCACCAGCTGACCATCCTGTTTCGCAGTGACATCAGCATCACCCGGAGAGGTTTCGAGGCCTACTACTACTCATTTTCCACCTCCAGCAGCACCACAGGTAAGACCAGAGCCATCCTTTACTCTTTGCCAGGGCAGAAGCACAAACTCTTTCTTAAAGGCCTTCTGATGGCTCCTGACGCCTGTGGAAATCCAGACCCTCTGGCACCACTGACAGGCATTTTGGGTCAGGGGCATCTTTTTGGAAAGGACGGCCACCAGACTGCTGCCAAAATGCTGTTTCTTTGCCTAATGGGCAAGGACAGGGACTTCTCCACCTCTGCCAGTGCTGCTGCTGAACCATCATTGATCTTTCCAGCCTTTACTGCAGGCAGACCCTGGGATACTCCCACTGGGCTCTTCGTCTTAGGTAAAATGCTGCTCTCTCACTTGCTGCTCTCTCCTTGCAGTGCCAGGTATCTCCAGCTTGACTCCTCCCGTGACGCCAACTGCAGGTAGGTCTGGAGGGGTTGAGGGGTCTGGTTATCTCATTCCCTTGCTCAGGGTCACAGAATCACAGTATGGCTGAGGTTGGAAGGGACCTCTGGAGGTCATCTAGTCCAACACCCCCTGCTAAACCATTGCTGGGTCATGTTGAACTTGGTGTCCACCAGGACCCCCAGGGTCTTTTCTGGAGAGCTGCTTCCGAGCAAGCAGCCCACAGCACGTACTGGTGCTTGGGGTTGTTCTTACCCAGGAGCAGGACTTGGTGCTTCTCCTGTTAAACTGCATGAAGCTCCTGTTGGCCTGTTTCTCCAGCCTGTTGGGGTCCCTCTGGATGCCAGCAGGACCTTCTGGTGGATCAGCCTCTCAGTTTGGTGTCGTCAACAAACTTGCTGAGGATCCACTCTGTCCCATCATCCCAGTGACTAACAAAGACATTCGAGGCCCTGCTGGTGGGAGCTATTGCACATGCAGAATGCGAGCTGTGCTCAGGACTGGTGGGATGGAGGGGGAAGGCTTTGAGGTGCAGTCACACAGGGACTTGTCACGCATCCAGGTGGTGACTGTGGGTCTTGGGTTGTGGTGTCACAGGAGTTTCAGTGTTCTGGGAGCCCTTCTGGGGAGAGGTGACTTCCAGAGGGTTGTTTCTCTTAGGCAAAATGCTGCGCATTCACCTGCTGCTCTCTCCCTGCAGCACCAGGTGGCTCCAGCTCAACACCCACTGTGTCATCAACCTCAGATAGGTTTGGAGGATTTGAGGAGTCTGACTAGCTCTTTCCCCCAGTTACGGGTCACAGAATCACAGGATGGCTGAGGTTGGAAAGGACTTCTGGAGGTCATCTGGTCCAACCCCCCTGCTAAAGCCAGGTCACCTAGAGCTGGCTGCCCAAGACCATGTCCAGATGGCTCTTGGCTGTCTCCAAGGATGGAGAATCCACCACCTGTGTGCAACCTGTGCCCATGCTCAGTCACCCTCACAGTAAAACAGAGTTTCCTGATGTTCAGGCAGGACATATATGGAGCATCTGAGATGGGGTCCCCAGATGGAAGGGCTCGTGTTTGTGTTGGGGCTGTGTGTGTATGAGTGCAAGCAGAGGAATTGCTTGGTCCTGGTTGTAGCCAATGAGAGGGATATTACTGCTTATAATTTTGGGGCATAACCCTCTTCATTTAATACTAAAAGGACAATACCTCAAAATATCCCAAAATAGCCATGCAGGTTAGTGTAGTCACTTCTTTGCAGTCGAGCAGTAATTTCACAAGTGCTTAGGTAGCATTGTTTTTGACCACTTCTCAAGTATTGTTGTTCTACTAATTCCTATTTCAGCTGTTTTTTCAAGCACATAGTTTGAGGATAGTGCATATTTTGAAAGTTTAATTGTTCACATAGTAAATATTAGGTATTAGAGAGAAAGGTTTTTTCATGTTTGCTAGAAGGTGAAAATAAAAACTGAAATCTCTTAGACTTCAGTAAGTCTCTTGTTCATTCTTTAGGTTAAAAGAAGTAAATGTGTAATTTTTTCTAATTTGGAATATAATTCAAAAGGTGGTATCTATTTGCACATTTCTCTTCTCTTGGAGTAGTTTGAGCATGTACTGAAAAGCATCTGGGAAATCCATGACTTTATTTTACTTCTAAACTTTCTTAGATCTTGATTCTCCTGTTAGTTGATTAGGCTGCATCTGATCTATATATAAATTTCATACAATTTTTTGACTGTCACATAAGGTCTTCATGCTTATGAATTAGATATTTGTCAGCATTCTTGTTCAGAAACAAAATAATTTTGATCTTCCTTCCCTTCCCTTTGGTCATTAGCAATTGTAGTAGAGGTGAACCAGGCTCAGCTGTGACTTTTTCAAAGAACAGCTGACCTCCAGAGGTCCAATGGCAGTAATTGTGCAGTTCTGTAACAAACACTTGTATCCTGCTAGCGCAGACACTGAAGATCAGCATTATAAAAACTATTCGGTGTGCTTAACATCTCCTAATCTGCATTCAGATGATATATGAACCTAATAGAAAGACCATTGAAGCTGGTAGAAGTCACTGCCTCTAAATTTTAGACTTATAATGCTGCATAGACATAATCCAAAAGCAACCTTAAATGGTGTGTATATATATATTTTTCTTCTCATACTTTTCTCTGCAGAAGATTATTCTTGTGGTGGCTTGCTCTCCTCTCCATCTGGTACATTTCAGAGTCCATTTTACCCCAGAAATTATCCGAACAATGCCAACTGTGTCTGGGAAATAGAAGTAAAGAGCAACTTTCATGTCACACTCACATTTAGAGATGTTCAGTAAGTAAAAATTTTTTACTTGAGAAGATGAATGTTTAGGTTCAACATCTTGGACTTACTAAGCAGATAGCTGCTTCATTTCAAGCATCTTTTTCAAAGCTTTTAGTACATCTGAGATTAAAAATGTGTTCATTTTTGTTTATTTAGTCAATAATGTGGCTGGCATCTAGTAATGGAGGTTGTAATTTCCGTTCCAAAGCTTTGATAGTCATACCAGTAAAATGTACTCTTTTGTTCTGAACAGTTCTGAGTTTAAAATTTTAAAAAAAAAAAAAAAAAAAAAAAGGAAACATAACTAATAAAGTAAAAATTAGTCATTTAACTAGCCATGTTTTCTCCCCAGGATGGAAGGTGGCAGATGCCTGTCTGACTACGTGGAAGTCTATGATGGGCCACTCCATACCTCTCCTCTCCTTGGGAAACTGTGTTCTGGTTCTTTTCACACATACACATCCTCCTCAAACCTGCTGACTGTCCGATTTTACAGTAACTCTCGATACACATACAGAGGGTTTCAGGCTGAGTATTATTCCACTCCAGCAGATCAGAGTACTAGTAAGTTCACGTTTAAAGCAGAAACCCATTTCTCAATTATTTGCTACTTATTCACTGGTTGTTAATCTTGTACCACTTCAATGAATCACCTATTTCATGTTATTTTAAATTAGATCTGTAGCATTTCAGAGAGATGCAAGCATGTGGGTTGGATTCTGAACTCATTCTGCAATATCAGCTGCTTCTGCAAAAGATATGGTTTATTTAAGTCACCAATTATAGCTTCTCTCGGTCACTTCAATGAGCCTGTAACATATTTTCTTTGCTGTCTGCTAGCACTGCTGTGTTTGCCAGACTACATGCCTGTAGTTGTGAGCAGATACTACCTTCAGTCACAAGGCTATTCTGCTTGGAATCTCACCTTGAACGACCCCTATGGCAAACCCAACATTACCTCAGAGTATGTTACATTCAACATACCATACACTGGCTGCGGCACAGTGAGAGAGGTATGACTTTAAGTGTTTCAAAAAAACGTGCAAATATTGTGAGTGTGTAAAAATTCAGACTGAAGAATTCATTTTGAAAACCAGCACAAATTGAAAGCTGTACTGGGTTCTGCAGGGACTGGAAGTGTCCTGGTGATTATGAGTTGCCTCTCCTTCTCCCGAGGGATAAGGTGTATTACCACTTGTATTTCCTTCATCTGCTGCCAGAGCGTTCACTTATAGCCTGTTATTGATCTCCTAAGGAATTAAGTGTGGAAGGAAGCAAATGCTTGGCATTTTCAAGGTCCCAAGCTGAGTATTGTGGTTAAAAAGGTCTCACAGCTTTTACTAAATATGACCAATCATGTTTTAAGCCAGATTTCAGCTTGAATACTGTGCTGGACTTGAACCTTTAGACATTTAGTATTGTAGAGGTTGTATTTAATTCAGTTATGTCTGCATTTAATGTGAGTAGTTTCCTGGACCCGCATTGTAGGCACTGAATATTACATGTAGATTACAGAAGCAAACTCTGGCCAAGGAAGTGTGGCTGTTGTTGCTGGCCCAATACAGCTTCAGGAAGCTGGTGCTGAGAATAGGAATGCATGTGATTTTAAATAAAACTGTCTCCTTTGACAGATAGTATCTTTAAATGCCAATTTAATTCTGAAAGAAACTATGCTGCTGCTGGATTACCAGCAGCTCTGCAATAAATATTAGGAATGTGCTTACTGATTCAAGCCTGTTAATCCTACTTTACACCAGTTGTCTTCATCTGCATATAACAAAAATTCTTCTTCAGCAGTTCTGTGGGGATGAGACAGGGCACAGGCAGCTCTGTGGCACTCACCTCTTCCCAAAATGCCTGCTGCTTGTAGCTGTCGCGTCCAAAAAGCCAGTCTGGAAACTTTGTGATCTCTCAGCTTTTTGTTTGTTGTTTGTTTTCTTAATGGTAAAAAAGTGAAATGTTTAAGCTCTATAAAGAAGCTCTACCAATATAAACCTGAACCTGGATGTATCAGAGTGCAAGAAAATGACTAATCTTTAAATCTGATCTAGAATGCCGTTATTTTTCATTTTTCATGTTTTGGAGATAACAAGATGAGGGATCAAATGTAACTAGGTCCTCTCATCTTTCCCTGAGTTGAACTCTTGTCATCCAGGAGAACGTGAATTCAGCTCCTGCCCCAGCTGATGTTTCTCATGCACCATTTATTAGTGCTGTTGGGCCCCTGGCAGTTACTGTTTCCACTCTTGTTGGGTTTCTTTTGAAACATAAAGTGGAGAAACTAATTCCATAACAGATCATGTAAGCCTTGATAAACACCTGCAGCTGATCAGATTGGTTGAGTAATTTGATGGATTGAGTAATTTCCTTGAATTGAGTAACTTCATTGACAATCCAAGATTAAAATCCAAGCATGAAAGGCTTTCTCTGGTGAAGGCTCACCTTGTGAGAAGAGGTGGGCTTGACATAACAATTCAGCACTGAAGGAAGCCAGAAGACCAGGGAAAGTTTGCAGCCCAAAACCAACCTTCAAATTAGTTGCCACCTGCAACATTAGGCTCTCAAATCTTTATACAGTACCTGAATCATCAGCTCCCTCCTCTCAAGATGGACATCTTGACTCTGCTAGTGAAAAATACAGCCTGGGTTTTGGGGAACCCAGATGGCCAGTTCCTGCTCCTCACCAGACATGAGTTTGTTTCCCTCTTTCTCAGATATGAATTAAGATCAAGAGTCTTTCCTTTCCATAGGGCAGCTGTGAGTGCATCACACAATGTGTGCTGTGTGATAGCCAGCATCAGAGCCCATGTGCGTACCCCTGAAAGGTACTTCGATAAATCTCAGTGAGGTGCAATATATATATTTCAATTTACCCTTCAGACAAGGTACACACAGTTGAAACTGCCCTGTAATGTTTCCTGTTTCCACTGCAGTCAGTGCTAGCAGGCAAAATACTTGAATTCAAGTACTACTGTTGTACTCTGCTAAGCCTTCTTTTAAGTCCTGTTTTCTATCAATTCCAACTCCCTAAGATGAAGATTAAATTTTGCATAAAAGTTGCATAGCATAATGAAATGTTTCAGATGGAGAAGGTTTTATGCAGCCAAAAATACACAGACAATCATGCACGACTGAAAAAAAATTATTCTTCCAATTGCGTATGGATCCTCATACGTAATGTCTGAATATTTTGTGACTAGTTAGTTAGGGTGCTCCTTCTTGTTGAGAAAATGAGTTATTTGAACTATTTTCAATTATGGCTGATTTCCAATATAGATTATGTAATACAAGATCAGGAAGACAGTGTTTCTAATACATTACAGTCTTGATCCCTGAAGGTGTCTGCATTTGAACTCAAAGTTTTGCTGTCTTGAAGAGCATCATCTGTAAAAAAGAATTTTTCCAAACAATATGTTGTTCATGTATGGGGTTCTCCTGCAAGAACACAGGAACATCACATACCAGGGTTCTGGAAAAGTCCAGGAAGATCTTATTTGTGGTCCAGATCTGCTGCAAGATCAGCCCTGCACAACAGCTTATGTCTGTGACTTACTGCCTAAGCCAGACACCTCTGTAAAATTCATACAAATCTTTATTATATTATTACTGTGATGGTATAATTACTGCTACAGCCTAACCTAACACTTCACTGTCAGCCAAAAGCAATTCTGGAAAACAGCTTAAAAGTCCCATGTCTAGTTCGGGGGTTTTGGTTGTTTTTTTTTTTTTTCTTTGCCAGCAGATAAGGTCAAATAAAGTCAGTATCACTTTTTTAGGTAATACATAGCTCTGCTTCATATCAAACAAAGGTACCAGTTTATCTGCCTGAATTTCTGCAAGAAAAAAAAAAGACAATTACAGCCACAACAAGTGACTGCCACTACAAGTGAACATCACCAGGACAAATAGTCCCTTCCTGTAGGGCTGTATGGCACAAACATCTTGGCAGTTGTAGGATGGCAAAAGGGCTGTCACTCCAAGAATGCCTGTCTGCCACCCTCCTGCTCCAGGCTGCAACAGCCCCAACTCCTCCTCAGGACATCCACAGCTCTGCTGGGCCAGCGCCATAGGGGTTGCAGAGGTGACCTAGCACGATTTGCCCCTTCAGGTTACTGTTGCACACAACATCTGGTCACCGCTGGGCTCTGAGAGGAACAAACCACTATATAAACCGACACGTCATCAGTCTTGACTATCCAACTGCAGTTTTGAGAAGCCAAACCCCATCACAGCCATCAGCCAACTGCAAGTCTCCTCCTCCTGTTTTTCCAAATAACAATAAATGTTGTGGATGGTACATACTGGACTGAGATACTGGGAGATCTTCATCCGCTGGGCCATCAGCAGGAAGCTTCTAGAAAGATCTTTGAAGAAGTTGTTGCCTTGAAGAACTGCTGTGCTTCCTCATCCCCTGCTGTGTCTGCCTGCATGATCTGGGCTGTTCTCCTGCTGCACCTCTTGTGACCACAGCACAAGATGGGGCACAGCAGAGGCAGAGCATGACACTGTTGGCAATGAAGCACACCTCATCGGAGCCCTCATTACACAGCAGCTTTTCTTTGATGTCTCTGAAAAGTGCATTTTCATCCTTAGCGCTGGATTGTGTGTGATCAAGGTTGGCCCTGGACTGTGGCCAAGGCAGGTGGAGATGGACTTCAATGGCTGCTCTCAGGTCAGTTCCACCTGAGTCAATAGACCTTTGGTACCTTTATTGCAACATACATGACCTTTGGAAGAAGTATATTGTGAGGTTATGGAGGGAGAAAACTAGAAGGATCGAAGCCCTCTAGAACTTAATATGAATATTGCCATGAAAGACAATAAAAAATGTTTCTATAAATACATCAGCAACAGAAGAAGGGCTAAGGAGAATCTCCATCCTTTATTGGCTAACAGGGGAAACCTAGTGACAAAGAACGAGAAAAAAGCTAAGGTATTAATGACTTCTTTGCCTCAGTCTTTAATAATAAGACCAGTTGTTCTCAGGGTACCCAGTCCCCTGAGCTGGAAGACTGGGACAGGGAGCAGAATGAAGCCCCCATAACCCAAGGGGAAATGGTTAGTGACCTGCTACACCACTTAGACACACATGAGTCCATGGGGCCAGATGGGATCCACCCAAGGGTCCTGACAGAGCTGGTGGAGGTGCTCACTGAAACGCTTTCCATCATTTATCAGCAGTCCTGGCTAACCAGGGAGGTCCCAGTTGGCTGGAAGTTTGCAAATGTGATGCCCATCTACAAGAAGGGCTGGAAGGAGGATCCAGGGAACTACAGGCCTGTCAGCATGATCTCAATGCTGGGGAAGGCTGTGGAGCAGATCATCTTGAATGCCATCATACAGCAAGTACAGGACAACCAGGTGGTCAGGCCCAGTCAACATGGGTTTATGAAAGGCAGGTCCTGCCTGACTAACCTGATCTCTTTCTATCCAGCATAGTGGATGAGAGAAGGGCTGTGGATGTTGTTTACCTGGAGTTTAGTAAAGCCTTTGTCACCGTTTCCCACAGCATTCTCGAGAAACTGGCTGCTCATGGCTTGGACGAGTATAGTCTTCACTGGGTAAAAAACTGGCTGGATGGCCAAGCCCAAAGAGTTGTGGTGAATGGAGTGAAATCCAGTTGGCACTGGTCACAAGTGGTGTTCCCCAGGGCTCAGTATTGGGGCCAGTTCTGTTTAATATCTTTATCAGTGATCTGGATGAGGGGATTGACTGCACCCTCAGTAAGTTTGCAGACGACACCAAGTTGGGCGGGAGTGTTGATCTGCTGGAGGGTGGGAAGGCTCTACAGAGGGAGCTGGACAGGCCAGATAAATGGGCTGAGGCCAACTGTACAAGGTTCAACAAGGCTGAGTGCTGGGTCCTGCACTTGGGTCACAACAACCCCACGCAACACTGCAGGCTTGAGGAAGAGTGACTGGAGAGCTGTCAGATGGAAAAGGACCTGGGGGTGTTGATTGACAGCTGGCTGAACATGATCCAGCAGTGTGCCCAGGTGGCCAAGAAGGCCAAGAGCATACTGGTGTGTATCAGCAATAGTGTGGCCAGCAGGACTAGGGAAGTGATTGTCCCCCTGTACTCGGCATGGGTGAGGCCTCACCTCGAATACTAGGTTCAGTTTTGGGTCCCTCATTGCAAGAAAGACACTGAGGTTCTGGAGCGTGTCCAGAGAAGAGCAACGAAGCTGGTGAAGGGTCTGGAGCACAAGTCTTATGAGGAGCGGCTGAGGGAACTGAGGGTGTTTAGTCTGGAGAAAAGGAGGCTCAGGGGAGACCTTATCGCCCTCTACAACTGCCTGAAAGGAGGTTATAGCGAGGTGGGTGTCGGTCTCTTCTCCCAAGTAACAAGCGACGGAACAAGAAGAAGTAACCTCAAGTTGCACGATGGGAGGTTTAGATTGGATATTAGAAAAAATTTCTTCACCAAAAGGGTTGTCAGGCATTCAAACAGGCTGCACCAGAAAGTGGTGGAGTCCCCATCCCTGGAGGTATTTAAAAGGTTTGTGAATGTGGTGCTTATGGACATGGTTTAGTGGTGGCCTTGGCAGTGCTAGGTTATTGGTTGGACTTGATGATCTTAAAGGTCTATTCCAACCTAAACGATTTTATGATTCTATGATTTAAAGGTTTAGGATACTGGAGAAAGCAAGACTAACCTTAGGTGTAATTGGAGCTGTGAACGAGCAAACTGAGCTACTGTTACAGCCTCTTGTTTTGGAACATGTTCAAAATTTCCCAAGGGAAAAAACCTAGATCAGACTTCAATGTCTTTTCACTTATCGCACTGCCACTGTAATAATGTAATTGTGTACAGCTGGAGGAAGATTTTCTGTGTAAGGTTTCTGAAGAAGAAGAGGGCTAAAAGATAACATAGATTGAGGACTGAACTGGATGAAAGTTAAATGACTCACAAGTACTTAATATTTAAGACCAAAGTACGTGGAGTAGCTAAGGAACTGTAATTTCTGTTATCATGAATCTACAACCTACATAACTGCAGCAAAACTCCAAAAGTCTCCATAATTTTCTGCTCTATTAAATACTGGTGAATGAATAGAAAAAATATGAGCATCCCTATAGCAATATTTACACTGTCATCTTTGCACTAAGGTCTGAAGTTTTCCCCACCATTCCTTGTTTATGTACAGTGAGTCTCTTCCATCTATATACCAAATCTCAAAATTTAGGTCAAATGGTGTAGTCATTGCTTTTAGTAAATACAAATATTGATTAATAATAACTAACATCTACTCTTACATCTTTTTAATCATTCTTTCCTTAAGTGTTGTGATAATTCTCATTTGAAAAGGCTTGTGTTAGTATTTATTTCTCTTTCAAGACTTGTCAGTTCAGTAAAAGCCTATATTATTACTATTCTTAGCTCAGGTTCTTGGTTCAAAACTACACCAGTCTTCCTACACTGTAGGATGGCAGCTACCGAAGGCACAATGGAATAAGTCAATGGCTATTGTCTTTTTATTTTTTTAAGACATGAGTCATACATACTTATGACAAGACAGAGTAGATTCATTGTGTTATTGTATTCACATGAACCAGGGAAAGGCAAACCGAAAGGCAGTTGCTGCACAGTGAAATCCTCAGGAAAAAAATATACGTCATACAGGGGATGAAATGTATGAGATTCTTATAACAGATAACTTGCAAATGCAATGCAGAATCTTTTTAGAGTGTTTTAAACATTTCTGTAGATCCGCACTGTTCTTGGACCATATTTGTTGAGTTTACAATCAATCTAATAAAACTGAATGTCAGTGAAAACCGTAAGAAGATATTTGATATCGGCTCACTTGAAGGTGTCTCCACCACCTTTCAGTCTTTTTTTTCTTTCTTTTTTTAGACAAATAAACCAATACAAAATTCCTCTTATCTAACAAAGATATGTTTGCAAGGTCTGAAGTGACTGGGTTGGCAGCTAAGCCTTGCCTAGACTTTTCTGCAGGCGGTGAACACTTGGGCAGTCAATAATGCCTTCCCATGCATTAAGCTACAGCCAGCTTCTAGGCTTTATGCTAATTCTTGGTTATTTATGTAACAGCAAACACAGGCTGGAGCCCACTGGGCAGACCTTATCACTTGTTCAGACTGCTCAAGATCATTGCTGTGTTTTCTCTTCATACTAAAGAACAAAATCTACTGCTTGGCATCAGTGTGGTCATGCCCCAGTTTTGCCAGGCTCTGTAGAAAGGCATAGCACAGTCTGGTTTGGCCTTTGGGAGTTTTCCAATGTGAAGGTTGAGGTATGCTGCCCACAATATGCACCCGCATGAAGTTTGTGAATGGCATGCATCAGTTGAGCAATAAGCATTTCAGCAAATATCTTTGGAATGGATTTTGAGAGGTGTGTTGGAGGCCTGATCTTGCAGAGGTTAAGGCAAACATTTAACTATGTCTATAATTTCCAAAGATTTTGGGAGACTATTCATAACAGAAAAGTTATGCACATAACTTATTTAAACATTTGCAAAGTTTTGTTGCTAATTCAGATATTTAATTTTAATGACCTATCTTGGCTCCCAGTTAAATGTCAATACATTATGCAATATCTAGTACAACAATATATGTGTAAAATTGTGACTTCATCTAGCATGGCAAAATTCACTAACTTCTTCTCCTTGTCTACAAATTGTTATATAATGCCCAGTAACCAGGGTAGGGAGGGAACAGATGAGATGTATTTATATTTGTCATTGCTCATCCATTTAGTAAACACCACGCTCTTGTTGCTTCAGATTATCACATGTAGGGCACCCCTCATATTATGAAAAGCACACTAGCAGAAATGATCTGCTCAGTTAGGTGGGGAAAAAAAGAAAGCAAAAGGAAATGGAACATAGTGCACTTTTCATTCTATCTTGCTATACTTGTGATTTAGAGAAAATAAAACAGACAGCCCAGAAAACTAGCTCATGTTGCACTGGGTATTAGACTGGAGATATGAAGAATTTCTTTTAATTGATAATTTTTTCTTTGGTGCAGATTGTAACTACTAAAACTACGCAAGCCTAAGTTAAACTGCTTGATCCTTTCAGATCTTTGATTAGTGCAAGGAGGAAATGCAACAAAAAGTGTTAAGAAGTGTTAAGAAATATGATAGATACAAACAACAATCTAGTCTACTTTAAATGACAAATCAAGGCACACGTTTTTTGTATGAAAGGTATAAATGCTTGGGTCCTTGAGCAGAGAAAATCTAAAAGCTGTAATCCTAAGACTTTTCCATTATGGCTCTTTGTTTCTTCTATTGTTTAACCGCTGAAAGAAGATAAAATTCCTGAAAGAGTCTGACCAGCACTGAGCAGAACAATGTAGACATCTGCTCTCCAGGCTACCGGTTCAGGAATCTTTGGGAAGACCTTGCATGAGTGGGGCTGAGTGGGGAAATCATCAAAACCAGCACTAGTTAGCACTGTAGACTTATATCCTTGGGACTCAAGACCTTTAGTTCGGTTGGCTTCTTCAGGATTAAAAGCATTAAATAACTTTAATGTGGTTTTTCTCTCCCTTAGAACCACAGGTGTTTCTCTGCACATACATATACTTGAAACACAAATATGATGAGACATGGGACTGGAGTCCAGTACCACAGTTACGTCACAAAAAGGAATTCTTAGTCTATGAGCTTTTGAATTTCCTTAAACACAATGAATATCAAAAATTTAGGGACACTTGTTTTTATTCGGTAACATTCCAAGTAAATAAAATATATTAATTTTTAAGTAGCTTAGTTCAGCTTTTACTTTGCACTTCTATGTTTAACCGGAAGTAAAATTGCTTTAAGAAAATTTTTTGGATGACACCAAGTTCTGGCAGGTACACAGGATAAACAAAAAGTGCTTGACAAAGATATATTGTGGCCAGAGAATTATTTTTAAAGTTCATGGGGTCATTGAAAAGCTTCAGAAATATGCTATTGTTGTCAAGTTGTGAGAACAAAGGAAAAAATATGGAGGCTAGCTAAAACCAGACATGGAAACACATTCTTGAAAGGAGCTAGAATGGTTAAAAGCATTTAGACAAAATGTTATATACAGGGCAATTTTAGCTTTCTGTAGGAGGACTTTATGGTTTATCAGTTTGTATCAGTTGTAAAGTAGAATAAAAGTTGAGCAACACATTATAAGTGGATTGGTGCTGAGAAGCAATCACGACTTCTATGTCTTATGTTGAAATAAACTTTCACACAGAAAGAAATGAGTATTACTTCCTTATATACTTTCCTTGAGTTTATACGTAAATCACATAGCACACACCTGCAGCACAACACCTGTGATGTTTTGAGTGCATGTGGCTTTTCCTGCATCTAGGTATTTTTGCATGAGTCATGAAGCAATGACTTTCCTTGAGCAATTCCCTTTGGCAACTAGCAGCGTCCTTTCCTTCCTGCTGGTCCTTCTCCTGGTTTGAAGGCAAGGTCAGGGCATGAAGGTGAACAGATGGTAACACTGAATAGAGCTGGAAGTCTTGGACCCAAGTTGTCTTCTCAGTTCACACCTTCTCTTTCAGTAGCCAGCTGCCTCAGGCTCCCCCACATCTGGTATATTTTATTTCAATGAAGCTTGGAAAGGAAACTGGCATTACTTGAAGACAAAATCACTCAACTAAAAATACTTCAAAGAACTAAGGATGGTTTAAATAGAGGAGTATAAAAAGAGGTTGGAAGGGTAAAGCCAGGCTTGAGACTCAGATATAAAGCAGTAGGAAAAAATGCAGCTGCAGGGAAGTGTAACACAGGAGCAGATATGGCCAGTAAGAAGCATTCACTGAGATTGTACTCACGGTCTTTTCCAGAAACCCTTCAAGTACAGGCTGTTCTGACTGTTGAGGACCTTCATTCATTATGTGACAAAAATGCACATGTATTGTGTCATAAGAGAAGTGCAGGTCTGAGCATGCAATGAGAGAGTGGCTTGCAGGTCGACTTGCATCCTTGAAGACTATTTGTACGTCCCACATCCCAGACATATCACTGGGAGACAGCTCTGCTACATGTTCCCAAGTCATCTCTGTTGGACCCTGGCTGTCCAAGTCTGTAGGAAGTTCCTTGAAACTGACACATAGTGCAGGGAAGGTCACAGAACATGAGTGTCCAAAAATGTATGAATTATGTATCAGCAATTAGCTATAAGCACTGTGAAATCCTGCTCAGCCATTGGCTAGGTGTTGCCAGCCATCTCTTCCATGCTTTATCCTGCTTTTGCCAGAGGTCTTGCAATCTTACCGGACAGTACCAGGCCCAATGTGGGAGGTGCAAGCTGAGTAGTGCACAGAAATTAGAGAGGAGAGGACTAGAGATCTACAGAAGAATTTAAATCAAATAGGGGAGTGGGCCATGAGAAAGCAAATGCAGTAAAACTGTAAAAGAGGTGAAAATAGCATGAAATGGGTGATTTAAAATAATGAGGTAATTGCTCAGGGCAGTAAAAGAGGCAAGACCAAACTGTTGGTTTAGGCATGACCAAATCAAATGGTGTAGTCTGCCACTGGAGTTGGTAATGCATCATTTTATAGAAAGGTACTTATGAATTTAGCAGAATGTATGTTCATCTTTTGGTATATATTCTATTTATTAAGAAGCATAAACATCTCTACAAAAGGATTAAGGGCCTATACTCAACTCTACATACCAGATAGGGGCAGTCAGGCAGCTAGCTGAGCAGCAGCTGCCATATAGGCGTATGGAGAATAATACAGGTGCCTGAAATGCCCAGCCTTAAGAAAACTATCAAAAGACTGTATACAGTCTCTATATTTCTGCCTGATTAAGTCTGAACAAAGGAAGAAACATGACTCTACCCAGATTTCAAATGCAAATGTGCATTTGTCACCAGAGGTGACAATGAGGTTACATACAAGCTAAAACTTGGCTATTGACTTTTCTGCTACAGGCAGAAAGAGTCAGTTCAAAATGGAGAATATCATTCAAGAAATAGAATGTTGCTGCAAGCTCTCGATTCAAAATCTCTTTAGATTTTCCAGATTGTTTTGTGGATAGGAGAACCTATCCAACCAGGACACTACCCAATTTTTAGACTTAGGTATGGATGGCGTACAGATTTATTTCAGCTGTATATAGCTCTTCGTAAGATTTCTGATATTTATTTTTGTCACTTTCTTAGACTTACAACTGACATTTTCTCCTGTTGTAGAAACAAATCAAAGTAGACTAAAAGTAAAGTCTGAGAAATACTGGGTGCTCTCCTGATGGGGTATTACCCATCTGTATACAACATGAAATGAATGGGAACATATCTAAGAATTTAAGTCCTGCAGAGAATTCATGGGCAGATACAAAGGATCAGTGTGAAGACTGATGTGTATAAGCTCCCTCCTGTGAGCAGCACATGGCAGAAAACCAGTCCATGGATCTAGAACACAGAGTGTTACAGTAAGTAAAAGTTTTTTTCTTTCTCAAAGAAAATGATTGATCAAGGGAGATGACAGACCTTTCTATAGTCTTTAACAGCTCTAAGTGCCACTAAAAATGACAACTGTGTTTGAAAAATTCAATATTTGGTAGTTTGGACCTGCATTTTTTATTGGAATTGCAAAGAAAGATAACGTTTTTTTCTTTAATCCAAGTATAATTTAGTGAACATTAGTTCCAGCGCACAGCTGATCTCTGATAGAAGATATCATGAGTTAACTGAGTCTGATTTTCTTACACAAACTTCTTTAGGCTTCCTGTGCCTGATATTTTTTGTATTATGGTAAGACAAATTTGATCCCTTGTATTTTGTCTCAGTGATACGTGGTCAAGATCTGAGAAAATAATAAGAACAGCAATGGATTGCTGATACGCTATCAGGAATGCAGCCTCACACATCAGGTTATTTACAGTTTTTTATGGCACTTATTTTTGCAGCAAACTTCCTGCTGATTTAATGTCAGTATGTGCAATGGAAAAGCGAGGTAATCTCAGGCGTATTTTGTACAAAGGACTCTGGCGTTTTAGCAGTTTCAAATCAAAGGTTCCTGTTATCAAACCTGAAGACATAGGTTCTAATATAAGTTAAAGAACATTTACTGCAAATGTTAGAAATGCACCAGTAAGCTGGAATTGGTGAGGCCTGGCAAGAACTCTGACAGCCAAGTTTGTGTTAAAGAACCATACTAGCAGATTTAATTGTTATGGATAAACTTAACCACAGCACATTTAGTCGTCCTCTGTTCTTGAATATCCTTGACATCATCCATAGATTTTCTATTCACAGTGTCACAGACCGAAAAAGCTGGATGATCTGGAGGTCCTCTAGTCCATCCCCTTGCCCAAAGCAGGGTCAGAGAAAACAGGTTGCTCAGGACTGTGTGAAGTTGGGTTTGAATATCTTGAAGCATGGAGGAATCTATAACCTTGCTGGTCAACATATTCCACTGCTTGACCACCCTCACAGTGAAATTCCTTTTTATGTATGAGTGGAATTTATTGTACTTCATTTCATGCCCATTGCTTCTCATCCTCCCACCAGGCACCACCGAGAAGAGTCCAGCTGTGTCTTTACTCCATGCCAGCAGGTATTTGTACACACTGATGAGATCCCACTGAGCCTTCTCTTCTCTGGGTCTCTCCTCATATGAGAGACACTCCAGTATCTAAATCATCTTAGTGTCCCTTTGCTAGACTTGCTCTAGTATGTCCATGTCTCTCTTGTACTGGGGAGTCCAGAGCTGGAACCTGCACCCCAGGAGTATCTCACCAGTGCTGAGTAGAAGGGGAGAATCACCTCCTTTGACCTGCTGGCAACGCTTCTCTGAATGTAGCACCAGGATGCCACTGGCCATCTTACTGCAAGGGCACATTGCTGGCTCATGGTCAATTCGTTCACCAGGACCCCCAGGTCCTTTTCTGCAAACTGCTTTCCAGCTGCTTGGGCTCCTTGGTCTGTACAAAGGTCTTATTTTTCAAGAATTTAGAGACAGCATTGTGCCCCCATAGCCCTTTCCCAATGACAGTGTGTGATCACTCCACTGAGCACATGGCATTGTTTTTGCTTTTGTCAGGAAGTCAGGAACAGTAGAGCTGTGAATAGCAATGTTCAGGCTTACATTTCTTTATTAACATATGAATACAATCAGTTGTATTTACCATTGTCCTCCAGTTTGTTTGCTTTTCTCAGCGACTGCTTTGACAGTTTCTGATTCTGTTTCTGGACTCTGGCCTTTTGTCTTTCCTTCTTCTATTCTAGTGCTGTGAACCTTTGCAAAAAGAGGACTCTTTATTCCCTTTTTCTCTGGACCCAAGCTGTGCTTTTCTGCAGGAGGAAGGTTGGAATATACCAGCATGAATCATGAGTTATGTCAGCTATTGTGGTTTGGTTGGCATTTGTATCATAGCCAAAATGAACAGATAGGTACAGTCTGGATGAAGTGTAATGAATAGAATATTACTATTGGCCTGTTTCTGGCTGGCCTGTATTTGCCCTCATCAGATGAGGAGAAACAGCAGAAGTGCAAGAATCAGTGAACAGATTAGCAGGACAGGATGATGGGTTGTTGTGCCGTAAGCAATCAGTAACTCCATTAAGACTTCACGTAGACCAACTGAGGAAATCAGTCAACAAGACTTTTGATTTTACTTCAACCTATACTTCTTTCTCTTTTTATAAACTTTGTGATTCAAAGGATTGAAGGAAGCCTTGTTGGCAAATTCAGCTAAGGAGCATAACAGTAGATTGAGGAAAGACATTGGTAAAGCAGGGCAAGCTCAACAGAGGCCCCCAGATGAGTTCCATTTAGGGTATGTTACAAACAGTGGGTGTTTATTTACTTTCAATACCTGACATAATCCCATTTATGATGTGCTGTTTGTGTACAAGCAACAGAGAAACAAGCCTGTAGTTTCAAGTGGGAAACCATCAGAAATACAAACATTTATGAGACCAGGACTCTTTGCTGAAGAATTTATCAGAAAGCTTGCTACAAATTTGCTGCCTCACCTTGCAATGCATTAAGTCTGCTTAATTAAGTCATTAGCTACAAGCAGTAAATAAATAAAATTGGGATGGTGGGTACAAAGAAACACGTAGATTTACTGGTCTGGTTCCAAAGGTAACACTGGGCCTGCACATACAGTTAAGATAATTTATAATAAGAGCAGTAGCACAAATTATCCAGGAAATGGAAACTTTACCATTCACATATAATCATTATGTAAAGACAAAGTAGTCATAAAAATATTGCCTAAGAAATCAGACATGTCATGGGCCAGACTAACCTTGGGAACCTCCCTCTTTTACAGGTGCAGAGTATAAATTCTCATGCCCTGCTTTACTGGCATCTCTTGACAAGATGGGTACCACCAAGAACTTGCTGTGGTTATTCCTGTTAAATACAGCACTCCTGGATGCCACCTCAGATAAACCACTTACAACCTTTAATGAACATTCTTCCAAAAAAGGTAGGAAAAAGGGGTGTCCTACTCCTCTACACTGGTTCCATACATGTAACTCACATGCTAGTATGATGAACTTTGTGCAAAGATTAGAAGTAAGACAGACTGAAATTAAATAACATCATGTTGTCTTATTAAAAGTATGAACCAGTCAATATCATTATTAACTATTATTCATGTTGAAGTAAAATTAATGCAATGAAATTAGTATTGCTCTGTTTTGCAGTAGTGTCTTGTAGCATAGTTTAAACCACATTTAAAAAACAAACAACTACCATGAAAATACTACTGAAATACTTTATTCTTATAAAACTGTGGTTTTCAGTATGGAATTAAGAGGGAATATAATATCTTTGGCTGAATGAATATCTGTTTTAAAAGACTCCAAATTCAATCTTGCAGATGCACATGGAACCACCCAATATTTATTTAACTTTATATAATTTAATGGAAGCACAATAGTACGACAGAGTTGCTATTCTGTATGGTATCACAAAGTCCCAGAGGTGTGCATTTTGCTGACAGTTGTACCCTTGAGACTTTCATACATGTGGAATAAAAACCTGGAGACTGTAACAATCCAGTCTGCAAATTTACATGTGCAAATCAGAACAGCATGGGGTTTTCTCAGAAACACTATTTAGTACTGCTGAGGACTTTCTGAATACTACCAGTATTTTACAGGGATGAATTCTTGGATTTACTATTCCCAGGCAACTCTTGAGTTGCATCATGCCTGCCAGTCTCTCACTTTGCCTTGGCAAGGTGACTTCCCTGTTTTATTTCAGGCACAAGCATTTGTAATATCAAGGCAAAAAAAAGAAAGGCGTAACTTTCACTCCTCTTTCAGAGAAGAGATCTGAGGTGGTGTGCTCCTGCTAGGAATTTCTTCTGACTGGGACACCTTTCTGTTCACTGTTCTTTGCAGCCTTGAATAAGATCTGGGGATATATGAGGGATGTAGTGTGTGTTGCTTATTTTGCCCACTGCTTTCAAAAAGGCAGCACAAAATGCTTGAATTATATCAATAGAAAACAGAGAAACAGAAACTAAGACAAGGAAATCAGAATTTCTGAGACATTTACAAAAATAAAATAATAGAACAAAGAAGCCCAGAAAATAACACCAAAATCAAGCCAGAGTTTGAAATTTTTGTAGGTAGCCTGACTCACATCCACAATGAATTACAGAGTATTATTCAGATGAGGGATGATTTGAATAAACTATATCTTATATAAACTTAACAGTGTGACTCAAACCCATGGCTTTATACATCACTTCTTAAAGAAAAGCACTTCATTAGGGGAGGATTGAAGGGAACATCAGGGTGTCTTGTTTGTTTTAAATCAAGCTGTACAATTTTAAAGAGTGCACAAACCATTACTTAATGAAAGTTACTCTGGCTTTCCAAAGAGCTTTCCCTACTACAAGAATATATATTTTAATCATGAAGCCCAATGCAGTTTACATGACCCAGACTGGAAGAGAAGGAGGAGTTTGTATGGTGATTGTTGTTTGCTGTTCGTTTTACCTTAAAGTCTGATATCTGTGTCAATGTCTCGAGTCACTTTTTGAATGTGTGGGAATTACCAAGTATTTTCTGTGTGCTACTCAAAATGAAAAAGGCTTGAGAAATCCACAACCGTTCAAAAATGCTGTTTTCAGCCATGAACTATGGCTAAGCATGTTAATACTTCATTTTTATGTGAAAATCATGAATACATTTTTCCTATTAGGTACGAAATAAGTACCTTATGCAAGTTTTCTTTATTACTGTTTTACATGTTTTTCACTACACATTTAAATTTACAGAAAAAACCCCACAACTGCAGATAAATAACATGTGTTCAACAACTAAAATACTGTGGGTATTTCAAACTAGAATCACAGATTTAATGAAATACCACAAATATTCTACATTACTCTCACCTAGTCAAATTTTTCTGTAAACTTTGACTATTTCTTTTTATTATGATGACAAGTCTCTGCAATTCTTGGTTTACTTAACTTCCAGCACCTTCTGTCCATTATTGCCAGCAAATACACTCTAAGAATTACCCCAGATAATTCATATATTAGTCAAAAGTCCAAACTATTCAATTTAGTCTGACAGAACATTGATCCAAACCTGCATATATGAAAAATCAGTTTCCTAGATGACAGATTTGCCCTCAGTTGTCTCTGCTTATAGTATTTTATGTCTACCAAGCCCTGTGGAATATGTCTCCTCAGAAACAGGTTCCTCACCACTGTTTTGTATTTAATTTGTAAAAGAGTTGCCTCCAGTGATTCTCTTTAATGTCTCTGGGCAATCAAGAAATGGGCACCTGTATGCCTGAAGAAAAAATATTTTCAACACAAGTTCTAAGGTAGTGGTTTGCATTGCTCCCACCAAGAAGGCTCACCCAGATGAGACACCCAGGCTCTCCATCACCTCTGTGTCAGGGTGGCAGCAACATCTGCAGTGCTGTGAGAAAACCTGGCCATGCTCCTTCATCCACACAGGCCTCACTCGCTTCTTTCTCTTCCTCCCCTACAGATGCCACAACCACGACCCCAGACACCTTCACAACATCCGCTCCTCCAGGTGGGTTGCAATTTTTCATGGTTTTTCTGAAGTCTATTTCTGGCAATGCCAGTTAGTGGCTCCCTGGGTGGATTTGTTGGTCTTGCTGCAAGAGCAGGGCCAGTGAAACGCCCAGTTTAATTAAGCTGAGGGTGGCAGGCCTGTTGCTCTGAAACTCACAGAGCGTGTCCAAAGCACCAGCGAGAGAAGATGCCTGCGTGCTGCAGGGTTTTCCCACTGTTTCCCTGTCTCCTTCTTTCCCAGGTGCCTACCTGCGCCTGGTGAACGGCATGAACCGTTGCGAGGGGCGCGTAGAGATTTACCACTATGGGGGCCAGGGCACCGTCTGTGATGACAGCTGGGACCTGAAGGATGCCGAGGTCGTGTGCAGGCAGCTGGGATGCGGCTCTGCTGTTTCTGCACCAACAAGTGCCCGCTTTGGGCAAGGCACTGGCAGTATCTACCTGGACGATGTGCAGTGCACAGGGAGTGAGTCCTCCCTCTTCCAGTGCCGCCACCGAGGATGGGGTGTCCACAACTGTGGCCACCAGGAAGATGCTGGTGTTGTATGTTCAGGTACCGTTGTTTTGTCTTCCTAAATGCTTGGAGACATGCTAAAAATTGGACCCTGTTGGCCGCAGCTTGGTAGCCATTGGAGACGTGTTGATAGACTGTGGTTTGCATTGCTGCCATCATGGGGGACCACCCTGCCGAGACGCCCAGGCTCTCCATCACCTCTGTGTCAGGGTGGCAGCAACATCCACAGTGGTGTGAGAAAACCTGGCCATGCTCCTTCATCCACACAGGCCTCACTCGCTCCTTTCTCTTCCTCCCCTACAGATGCCACAAGCACGACCCCAGACACCGTCACAACGTCCGCTCCTCCAGGTGGGTCGCAATTTTTCATGATTCTTTCAGTCATTCCTTTTTCTGGTGCCTGTCTGTGACTACCTGGGTGGGGTTCAGTCTTCTTCCTGGAGAGCAGGGCCAGTGAAACGCCCAGTTTAATTAAGCTGAGGGTGGCAGGCCTGTTGCTCTGAAACTCACAGAGCGTGTCCAAAGCACCAGCGAGAGAAGATGCCTGCGTGCTGCAGGGTTTTCCCACTGTTTCCCTGTCTCCTTCTTTCCCAGGTGCCTACCTGCGCCTGGTGAACGGCATGAACCGTTGCGAGGGGCGCGTAGAGATTTACCACTATGGGGGCCAGGGCACCGTCTGTGATGACAGCTGGGACCTGAAGGATGCCGAGGTTGTGTGCAGGCAGCTGGGATGCGGCTCTGCTGTTTCTGCACCAACAAGTGCCCGCTTTGGGCAAGGCACTGGCAGTATCTACCTGGACGATGTGCAGTGCACAGGGAGTGAGTCCTCCCTCTTCCAGTGCCGCCACCGAGGATGGGGTGTCCACAACTGTGGCCACCAGGAAGATGCTGGTGTTGTATGTTCAGGTACCGTTGTTTTGTCTTCCTAAATGCTTGGAGACATGCCAAAAATTGGACCCTGTTGGCCGCAGCTTGGTAGGCATTGGAGACGTGTTGATAGACTGTGGTTTGCATTGCTGCCATCATGGGGGACCACCCTGCTGAGACACCCAGGCTATCCATTGTGTTTCAGGGTGGCACCAAAATCTGAAGTTGCATTTTAAAAAATCTGGCCATGCTCCTTTATGCACACAGGCCTCACTTGTTCCTTTCTCTTCCTCCTCTACAGATGCCACAACCACGACCCCAGACACCTTCACAACATCCGCTCCTCCAGGTGGGTTGCAATTTTTCATGGTTTTTCTGAAGTCTATTTCTGGCAATGCCAGTTAGTGGCTCCCTGGGTGGATTTGTTGGTCTTGCTGCAAGAGCAGGGCCAGTGAAACGCCCAGTTTAATTAAGCTGAAGGTGGCAGGCCTGTTGCTCTGAACCTCGCAGAGCGTGTCCAATGCACCAGTGAGAGAAGATGTCTGCATGCTGCAGGGTTTTCCCACTGTTTCCCTGTCTCCTTCTTTCCCAGGTGCCTACCTGCGCCTGGTGAACGGCATGAACCGTTGCGAGGGGCGCGTAGAGATTTACCACTATGGGGGCCAGGGCACCGTCTGTGATGACAGCTGGGACCTGAAGGATGCCGAGGTCGTGTGCAGGCAGCTGGGATGCGGCTCTGCTGTTTCTGCACCAACAAGTGCCCGCTTTGGGCAAGGCACTGGCAGTATCTACCTGGACGATGTGCAGTGCACAGGGAGTGAGTCCTCCCTCTTCCAGTGCCGCCACCGAGGATGGGGTGTCCACAACTGTGGCCACCAGGAAGATGCTGGTGTTGTATGTTCAGGTACCGTTGTTTTGTCTTCCTAAATACTTGGAGACATGCTAAAAATTGGACCCTGTTGGCCGCAGCTTGGTAGCCGTTGGAGACGTGTTGATAGACTGTGGTTTGCATTGCTGCCATCATGGGGGACCACCCTGCCGAGACGCCCAGGCTCTCCATCACCTCTGTGTCAGGGTGGCAGCAACATCCACAGTGGTGTGAGAAAACCTGGCCATGCTCCTTCATCCACACAGGCCTCACTCGCTCCTTTCTCTTCCTCCCCTACAGATGCCACAAGCACGACCCCAGACACCGTCACAACGTCCGCTCCTCCAGGTGGGTCGCAATTTTTCATGATTCTTTCAGTCATTCCTTTTTCTGGTGCCTGTCTGTGACTACCTGGGTGGGGTTCAGTCTTCTTCCTGGAGAGCAGGGCCAGTGAAACGCCCAGTTTAATTAAGCTGAAGGTGGCAGGCCTGTTGCTCTGAAACTCACAGAGCGTGTCCAAAGCACCAGCGAGAGAAGATGCCTGCGTGCTGCAGGGTTTTCCCACTGTTTCCCTGTCTCCTTCTTTCCCAGGTGCCTACCTGCGCCTGGTGAACGGCATGAACCGTTGCGAGGGGCGCGTAGAGATTTACCACTATGGGGGCCAGGGCACCGTCTGTGATGACAGCTGGGACCTGAAGGATGCCGAGGTTGTGTGCAGGCAGCTGGGATGCGGCTCTGCTGTTTCTGCACCAACAAGTGCCCGCTTTGGGCAAGGCACTGGCAGTATCTACCTGGACGATGTGCAGTGCACAGGGAGTGAGTCCTCCCTCTTCCAGTGCCGCCACCGAGGATGGGGTGTCCACGACTGTGGCCACCAGGAAGATGCTGGTGTTGTATGTTCAGGTACCGTTGTTTTGTCTTCCTAAATGCTTGGAGACATGCCAAAAATTGGACCCTGTTGGCCGCAGCTTGGTAGGCATTGGAGACGTGTTGATAGACTGTGGTTTGCATTGCTGCCATCATGGGGGACCACCCTGCTGAGACGCCCAGGCTATCCATTGTGTTTCAGGGTGGCACCAAAATCTGAAGTTGCATTTTAAAAAATCTGGCCATGCTCCTTTATGCACACAGGCCTCACTTGTTCCTTTCTCTTCCTCCTCTACAGATGCCACAACCACGACCCCAGACACCTTCACAACATCCGCTCCTCCAGGTGGGTTGCAATTTTTCATGGTTTTTCTGAAGTCTATTTCTGGCAATGCCAGTTAGTGGCTCCCTGGGTGGATTTGTTGGTCTTGCTGCAAGAGCAGGGCCAGTGAAACGCCCAGTTTAATTAAGCTGAAGGTGGCAGGCCTGTTGCTCTGAAGCTCGCAGAGCGTGTCCAATGCACCAGTGAGAGAAGATGTCTGCGTGCTGCAGGGTTTTCCCACTGTTTCCCTGTCTCCTTCTTTCCCAGGTGCCTACCTGCGCCTGGTGAACGGCATGAACCGTTGCGAGGGGCGCGTAGAGATTTACCACTATGGGGGCCAGGGCACCGTCTGTGATGACAGCTGGGACCTGAAGGATGCCGAGGTCGTGTGCAGGCAGCTGGGATGCGGCTCTGCTGTTTCTGCACCAACAAGTGCCCGCTTTGGGCAAGGCACTGGCAGTATCTACCTGGACGATGTGCAGTGCACAGGGAGTGAGTCCTCCCTCTTCCAGTGCCGCCACCGAGGATGGGGTGTCCACAACTGTGGCCACCAGGAAGATGCTGGTGTTGTATGTTCAGGTACCGTTGTTTTGTCTTCCTAAATGCTTGGAGACATGCTAAAAATTGGACCCTGTTGGCCGCAGCTTGGTAGCCGTTGGAGACGTGTTGATAGACTGTGGTTTGCATTGCTGCCATCATGGGGGACCACCCTGCCGAGACGCCCAGGCTCTCCATCACCTCTGTGTCAGGGTGGCAGCAACATCCACAGTGGTGTGAGAAAACCTGGCCATGCTCCTTCATCCACACAGGCCTCACTCGCTCCTTTCTCTTCCTCCCCTACAGATGCCACAAGCACGACCCCAGACACCGTCACAACGTCCGCTCCTCCAGGTGGGTCGCAATTTTTCATGATTCTTTCAGTCATTCCTTTTTCTGGTGCCTGTCTGTGACTACCTGGGTGGGGTTCAGTCTTCTTCCTGGAGAGCAGGGCCAGTGAAACGCCCAGTTTAATTAAGCTGAGGGTGGCAGGCCTGTTGCTCTGAAACTCACAGAGCGTGTCCAAAGCACCAGCGAGAGAAGATGCCTGCGTGCTGCAGGGTTTTCCCACTGTTTCCCTGTCTCCTTCTTTCCCAGGTGCCTACCTGCGCCTGGTGAACGGCATGAACCGTTGCGAGGGGCGCGTAGAGATTTACCACTATGGGGGCCAGGGCACCGTCTGTGATGACAGCTGGGACCTGAAGGATGCCGAGGTCGTGTGCAGGCAGCTGGGATGCGGCTCTGCTGTTTCTGCACCAACAAGTGCCCGCTTTGGGCAAGGCACTGGCAGTATCTACCTGGACGATGTGCAGTGCACAGGGAGTGAGTCCTCCCTCTTCCAGTGCCGCCACCGAGGATGGGGTGTCCACAACTGTGGCCACCAGGAAGATGCTGGTGTTGTATGTTCAGGTACCGTTGTTTTGTCTTCCTAAATGCTTGGAGACATGCCAAAAATTGGACCCTGTTGGCCGCAGCTTGGTAGGCATTGGAGACGTGTTGATAGACTGTGGTTTGCATTGCTGCCATCATGGGGGACCACCCTGCTGAGACGCCCAGGCTATCCATTGTGTTTCAGGGTGGCACCAAAATCTGAAGTTGCATTTTAAAAAATCTGGCCATGCTCCTTTATGCACACAGGCCTCACTTGTTCCTTTCTCTTCCTCCTCTACAGATGCCACAACCACGACCCCAGACACCTTCACAACATCCGCTCCTCCAGGTGGGTTGCAATTTTTCATGGTTTTTCTGAAGTCTATTTCTGGCAATGCCAGTTAGTGGCTCCCTGGGTGGATTTGTTGGTCTTGCTGCAAGAGCAGGGCCAGTGAAACGCCCAGTTTAATTAAGCTGAGGGTGGCAGGCCTGTTGCTCTGAAACTCACAGAGCGTGTCCAAAGCACCAGCGAGAGAAGATGCCTGCGTGCTGCAGGGTTTTCCCACTGTTTCCCTGTCTCCTTCTTTCCCAGGTGCCTACCTGCGCCTGGTGAACGGCATGAACCGTTGCGAGGGGCGCGTAGAGATTTACCACTATGGGGGCCAGGGCACCGTCTGTGATGACAGCTGGGACCTGAAGGATGCCGAGGTCGTGTGCAGGCAGCTGGGATGCGGCTCTGCTGTTTCTGCACCAACAAGTGCCCGCTTTGGGCAAGGCACTGGCAGTATCTACCTGGACGATGTGCAGTGCACAGGGAGTGAGTCCTCCCTCTTCCAGTGCCGCCACCGAGGATGGGGTGTCCACAACTGTGGCCACCAGGAAGATGCTGGTGTTGTATGTTCAGGTACCGTTGTTTTGTCTTCCTAAATGCTTGGAGACATGCTAAAAATTGGACCCTGTTGGCCGCAGCTTGGTAGCCATTGGAGACGTGTTGATAGACTGTGGTTTGCATTGCTGCCATCATGGGGGACCACCCTGCCGAGACGCCCAGGCTCTCCATCACCTCTGTGTCAGGGTGGCAGCAACATCCACAGTGGTGTGAGAAAACCTGGCCATGCTCCTTCATCCACACAGGCCTCACTCGCTCCTTTCTCTTCCTCCCCTACAGATGCCACAAGCACGACCCCAGACACCGTCACAACGTCCGCTCCTCCAGGTGGGTCGCAATTTTTCATGATTCTTTCAGTCATTCCTTTTTCTGGTGCCTGTCTGTGACTACCTGGGTGGGGTTCAGTCTTCTTCCTGGAGAGCAGGGCCAGTGAAACGCCCAGTTTAATTAAGCTGAGGGTGGCAGGCCTGTTGCTCTGAAACTCACAGAGCGTGTCCAAAGCACCAGCGAGAGAAGATGCCTGCGTGCTGCAGGGTTTTCCCACTGTTTCCCTGTCTCCTTCTTTCCCAGG
The DNA here is from genome assembly GCF_047716275.1 of Strix uralensis. Taxonomy (NCBI): domain Eukaryota; kingdom Metazoa; phylum Chordata; class Aves; order Strigiformes; family Strigidae; genus Strix; species Strix uralensis. The sequence goes on from NC_133978.1 coordinate 37,812,534, forward strand.
TGCCTACCTGCGCCTGGTGAACGGCATGAACCGTTGCGAGGGGCGCGTAGAGATTTACCACTATGGGGGCCAGGGCACCGTCTGTGATGACAGCTGGGACCTGAAGGATGCCGAGGTCGTGTGCAGGCAGCTGGGATGCGGCTCTGCTGTTTCTGCACCAACAAGTGCCCGCTTTGGGCAAGGCACTGGCAGTATCTACCTGGACGATGTGCAGTGCACAGGGAGTGAGTCCTCCCTCTTCCAGTGCCGCCACCGAGGATGGGGTGTCCACGACTGTGGCCACCAGGAAGATGCTGGTGTTGTATGTTCAGGTACCGTTGTTTTGTCTTCCTAAATGCTTGGAGACATGCCAAAAATTGGACCCTGTTGGCCGCAGCTTGGTAGGCATTGGAGACGTGTTGATAGACTGTGGTTTGCATTGCTGCCATCATGGGGGACCACCCTGCTGAGACGCCCAGGCTATCCATTGTGTTTCAGGGTGGCACCAAAATCTGAAGTTGCATTTTAAAAAATCTGGCCATGCTCCTTTATGCACACAGGCCTCACTTGTTCCTTTCTCTTCCTCCTCTACAGATGCCACAACCACGACCCCAGACACCTTCACAACATCCGCTCCTCCAGGTGGGTTGCAATTTTTCATGGTTTTTCTGAAGTCTATTTCTGGCAATGCCAGTTAGTGGCTCCCTGGGTGGATTTGTTGGTCTTGCTGCAAGAGCAGGGCCAGTGAAACGCCCAGTTTAATTAAGCTGAAGGTGGCAGGCCTGTTGCTCTGAACCTCGCAGAGCGTGTCCAATGCACCAGTGAGAGAAGATGTCTGCGTGCTGCAGGGTTTTCCCACTGTTTCCCTGTCTCCTTCTTTCCCAGGTGCCTACCTGCGCCTGGTGAACGGCATGAACCGTTGCGAGGGGCGCGTAGAGATTTACCACTATGGGGGCCAGGGCACCGTCTGTGATGACAGCTGGGACCTGAAGGATGCCGAGGTCGTGTGCAGGCAGCTGGGATGCGGCTCTGCTGTTTCTGCACCAACAAGTGCCCGCTTTGGGCAAGGCACTGGCAGTATCTACCTGGACGATGTGCAGTGCACAGGGAGTGAGTCCTCCCTCTTCCAGTGCCGCCACCGAGGATGGGGTGTCCACAACTGTGGCCACCAGGAAGATGCTGGTGTTGTATGTTCAGGTACCGTTGTTTTGTCTTCCTAAATGCTTGGAGACATGCTAAAAATTGGACCCTGTTGGCCGCAGCTTGGTAGCCGTTGGAGACGTGTTGATAGACTGTGGTTTGCATTGCTGCCATCATGGGGGACCACCCTGCCGAGACGCCCAGGCTCTCCATCACCTCTGTGTCAGGGTGGCAGCAACATCCACAGTGGTGTGAGAAAACCTGGCCATGCTCCTTCATCCACACAGGCCTCACTCGCTCCTTTCTCTTCCTCCCCTACAGATGCCACAAGCACGACCCCAGACACCGTCACAACGTCCGCTCCTCCAGGTGGGTCGCAATTTTTCATGATTCTTTCAGTCATTCCTTTTTCTGGTGCCTGTCTGTGACTACCTGGGTGGGGTTCAGTCTTCTTCCTGGAGAGCAGGGCCAGTGAAACGCCCAGTTTAATTAAGCTGAGGGTGGCAGGCCTGTTGCTCTGAAACTCACAGAGCGTGTCCAAAGCACCAGCGAGAGAAGATGCCTGCGTGCTGCAGGGTTTTCCCACTGTTTCCCTGTCTCCTTCTTTCCCAGGTGCCTACCTGCGCCTGGTGAACGGCATGAACCGTTGCGAGGGGCGCGTAGAGATTTACCACTATGGGGGCCAGGGCACCGTCTGTGATGACAGCTGGGACCTGAAGGATGCCGAGGTCGTGTGCAGGCAGCTGGGATGCGGCTCTGCTGTTTCTGCACCAACAAGTGCCCGCTTTGGGCAAGGCACTGGCAGTATCTACCTGGACGATGTGCAGTGCACAGGGAGTGAGTCCTCCCTCTTCCAGTGCCGCCACCGAGGATGGGGTGTCCACAACTGTGGCCACCAGGAAGATGCTGGTGTTGTATGTTCAGGTACCGTTGTTTTGTCTTCCTAAATGCTTGGAGACATGCCAAAAATTGGACCCTGTTGGCCGCAGCTTGGTAGGCATTGGAGACGTGTTGATAGACTGTGGTTTGCATTGCTGCCATCATGGGGGACCACCCTGCTGAGACGCCCAGGCTATCCATTGTGTTTCAGGGTGGCACCAAAATCTGAAGTTGCATTTTAAAAAATCTGGCCATGCTCCTTTATGCACACAGGCCTCACTTGTTCCTTTCTCTTCCTCCTCTACAGATGCCACAACCACGACCCCAGACACCTTCACAACATCCGCTCCTCCAGGTGGGTTGCAATTTTTCATGGTTTTTCTGAAGTCTATTTCTGGCAATGCCAGTTAGTGGCTCCCTGGGTGGATTTGTTGGTCTTGCTGCAAGAGCAGGGCCAGTGAAACGCCCAGTTTAATTAAGCTGAAGGTGGCAGGCCTGTTGCTCTGAACCTCGCAGAGCGTGTCCAATGCACCAGTGAGAGAAGATGTCTGCGTGCTGCAGGGTTTTCCCACTGTTTCCCTGTCTCCTTCTTTCCCAGGTGCCTACCTGCGCCTGGTGAACGGCATGAACCGTTGCGAGGGGCGCGTAGAGATTTACCACTATGGGGGCCAGGGCACCGTCTGTGATGACAGCTGGGACCTGAAGGATGCCGAGGTCGTGTGCAGGCAGCTGGGATGCGGCTCTGCTGTTTCTGCACCAACAAGTGCCCGCTTTGGGCAAGGCACTGGCAGTATCTACCTGGACGATGTGCAGTGCACAGGGAGTGAGTCCTCCCTCTTCCAGTGCCGCCACCGAGGATGGGGTGTCCACAACTGTGGCCACCAGGAAGATGCTGGTGTTGTATGTTCAGGTACCGTTGTTTTGTCTTCCTAAATGCTTGGAGACATGCTAAAAATTGGACCCTGTTGGCCGCAGCTTGGTAGCCATTGGAGACGTGTTGATAGACTGTGGTTTGCATTGCTGCCATCATGGGGGACCACCCTGCCGAGACGCCCAGGCTCTCCATCACCTCTGTGTCAGGGTGGCAGCAACATCCACAGTGGTGTGAGAAAACCTGGCCATGCTCCTTCATCCACACAGGCCTCACTCGCTCCTTTCTCTTCCTCCCCTACAGATGCCACAAGCACGACCCCAGACACCGTCACAACGTCCGCTCCTCCAGGTGGGTCGCAATTTTTCATGATTCTTTCAGTCATTCCTTTTTCTGGTGCCTGTCTGTGACTACCTGGGTGGGGTTCAGTCTTCTTCCTGGAGAGCAGGGCCAGTGAAACGCCCAGTTTAATTAAGCTGAGGGTGGCAGGCCTGTTGCTCTGAAACTCACAGAGCGTGTCCAAAGCACCAGCGAGAGAAGATGCCTGCGTGCTGCAGGGTTTTCCCACTGTTTCCCTGTCTCCTTCTTTCCCAGGTGCCTACCTGCGCCTGGTGAACGGCATGAACCGTTGCGAGGGGCGCGTAGAGATTTACCACTATGGGGGCCAGGGCACCGTCTGTGATGACAGCTGGGACCTGAAGGATGCCGAGGTCGTGTGCAGGCAGCTGGGATGCGGCTCTGCTGTTTCTGCACCAACAAGTGCCCGCTTTGGGCAAGGCACTGGCAGTATCTACCTGGACGATGTGCAGTGCACAGGGAGTGAGTCCTCCCTCTTCCAGTGCCGCCACCGAGGATGGGGTGTCCACAACTGTGGCCACCAGGAAGATGCTGGTGTTGTATGTTCAGGTACCGTTGTTTTGTCTTCCTAAATGCTTGGAGACATGCCAAAAATTGGACCCTGTTGGCCGCAGCTTGGTAGGCATTGGAGACGTGTTGATAGACTGTGGTTTGCATTGCTGCCATCATGGGGGACCACCCTGCTGAGATGCCCAGGCTATCCATTGTGTTTCAGGGTGGCACCAAAATCTGAAGTTGCATTTTAAAAAATCTGGCCATGCTCCTTTATGCACACAGGCCTCACTTGTTCCTTTCTCTTCCTCCTCTACAGATGCCACAACCACGACCCCAGACACCTTCACAACATCCGCTCCTCCAGGTGGGTTGCAATTTTTCATGGTTTTTCTGAAGTCTATTTCTGGCAATGCCAGTTAGTGGCTCCCTGGGTGGATTTGTTGGTCTTGCTGCAAGAGCAGGGCCAGTGAAACGCCCAGTTTAATTAAGCTGAAGGTGGCAGGCCTGTTGCTCTGAACCTCGCAGAGCGTGTCCAATGCACCAGTGAGAGAAGATGTCTGCGTGCTGCAGGGTTTTCCCACTGTTTCCCTGTCTCCTTCTTTCCCAGGTGCCTACCTGCGCCTGGTGAACGGCATGAACCGTTGCGAGGGGCGCGTAGAGATTTACCACTATGGGGGCCAGGGCACCGTCTGTGATGACAGCTGGGACCTGAAGGATGCCGAGGTCGTGTGCAGGCAGCTGGGATGCGGCTCTGCTGTTTCTGCACCAACAAGTGCCCGCTTTGGGCAAGGCACTGGCAGTATCTACCTGGACGATGTGCAGTGCACAGGGAGTGAGTCCTCCCTCTTCCAGTGCCGCCACCGAGGATGGGGTGTCCACAACTGTGGCCACCAGGAAGATGCTGGTGTTGTATGTTCAGGTACCGTTGTTTTGTCTTCCTAAATGCTTGGAGACATGCTAAAAATTGGACCCTGTTGGCCGCAGCTTGGTAGCCGTTGGAGACGTGTTGATAGACTGTGGTTTGCATTGCTGCCATCATGGGGGACCACCCTGCCGAGACGCCCAGGCTCTCCATCACCTCTGTGTCAGGGTGGCAGCAACATCCACAGTGGTGTGAGAAAACCTGGCCATGCTCCTTCATCCACACAGGCCTCACTCGCTCCTTTCTCTTCCTCCCCTACAGATGCCACAAGCACGACCACTGTTCCAACTGCAGCATCTAGCACTCCAGGTGTGTCTGCTTTTTTCATCTGTTCAATGACTTTCTTTTAGTGTGTATTAGTTAGTAATATCTAGTTTATAATTTTTTCATTTACATATTTTAATATTTTTTTTTAATTTATTATTGGTACTAATTTTTTAAATCCTACATACTGGTCCTTTATGTCATTGAGTTCTATTGCTGGTGTTGGACTTTGGACCGTGTTGTTGTGTCGGAAGTCTTCTTTTCTTTCTTGTCTAGCTTTAAGTTATTTGGGCCAGCATCTCTTGCTTTCTCTCAGAAATACCTATGCCTTAAGCCTATGAAATGCAAAATTTTAAGGGAGAGTCAGGATCCTCTGAAGAGATCATCACAGTTGTAGCCTGAGTGAGAAGAACAGAACAGTTCAGGTTCTCTTGAGATTTAACCTCTTATTGCAATGGCTTGGAAATATAAAATGTATTTTCCTTTGAATTAAATGAATTACATCTATATCTTATATTCTTTTTTTTTTCCAGCTATAAAATATATTTGTGGTGGCTTACTTTTTAATTCCTCTGGAACACTTCAGAGTCCTTCTTATCCTTTAAATTATCCAGATAATGCAGATTGTTTGTGGCAAATACAAGTAACGAATAATTTCCGCATTATGCTCACATTTGGAAGTATTCAGTAAGTAAACCACGTCCTGCCTGGGCAATAAATGGGTCTCAAATCTCAGCTACAACCACAGTTTTCAAGCACATTTCCCATGCTTATAAGTGAAATATAAATATTACATGGGAATTGTGTGTGTGCAGTATCTTATTTTATTGTTATTCAGAACTTAAAAACAAAGTTTACCAAAAGCATTTTACAATATATTCATGTTTCTCCCTCAGGTTGCAAGGTGGGTGCAACAATGACTATATTGAGATCTATGATGGGCCACCCAAGACTTCTCCTCTGCTTGGAAGAATTTGTTCTAATTCTCATCTCACATACACATCATCCTCAAACTTTATGACTGTCAGATTTCACAGTGACTCCAGATACTCCAATAGAGGATTTCATGCTGAGTATCAGTCCTTCCCAGCAGACCAGAACACCAGTAAGTTTCCATCCTGTTTGCAATGTTTTCTTTGCTCAGAAGCTTTTATACCAGCCAACATGGCTTCACTAAGGGCAAATTGTGCCTGACAAATTTGGTGACCATCTGCTGTGGGGTTACAGCATTGGTGGATAAGGAAAGAGCAACTGACATCATCTACCTGGACTTGTGTAAAGCATTTGACACTGTCCCATGTGACATCCTTGTCTCTAAATTGGAGAGACATGGATTTGAGGGATGGAGCATACGGTGGGTAAGGAATTGGCTGGATGGTTGCACTCAAAGAGACAACTCAACAGCTTGAAGTCCAAGTGGAGAGCAGTGACAAGTGACATTCCTCAGGGGTGGGTGTTGGGATCGGCGCTTGCTGGTGACATGGACAGTGGGATCGAGGCACCCTCAGCAAGTTCATTGACTACGCCAAGCTAGGTGGTGCGGTGACACACTGGAGGGAAGGGATGTGCCATCCAGAAGGACCTGGACAGGCTGGAGAGGTGGGACCTGCAAACATCATGGAGTTCAACAAGGCCAAGGGCAAGGTCCTGCCCATGGGTCGGGGCAATCCCAAGCACAAATCCAGGCTGGGTGAGGAGTGGATTGAGAGCAGCCCCAAGGAGAAGGACTTGGGGGTGTTGGTTGATGAGAAATTCAGCATGACCCAGCAATGCAGCCGAAGGATACAGTTGGCTTTCTGGGCTGCATCAAGAGAAATGTGGCCATCAGGTCGAGGGAGGGGGATTCTCCCCTCCACTCTGCAGGAATAGACCCTTCCCTGTAGTGCTGTGTCCAGCTCTAGGGCCTCCAACATCAGAAGGACACAGACCTGCTGAAGTGGGTCCAGAGGAGGCCACAAAGATGCTCAGGGCACTGGAGCAGCTCCCCTGTGAGGACAGGCTGAGAGAGTTGGGGGTGTTCAGCTGGAGAAGAGAAGGTTCCAGGGAGACCTTAGAGCAGCCTCCCAGTACTTAAAGGGGCTACAGGAAAGGGGGGAGGGACTCTTGATCAGGGGTGCAGGAATAAGATGAGGGGTAATGGTTTTAAACTGAAAAAGGTTAAATGTAGATTAGATCTAAGGCAGAAATTCTTCCCTGTGAGGGTGGTGAGACACTGGCACAGGTTGCCCAGAGAAGCTGTGGCTGCCCCCTCCCTGGAAGGGTTCAAGGCCAGGTTGGACGGGGCTTTGGGCAACCTGGGCTAGTGGAAGGTGTCCCTGCCCATGGCAGCGGGGTGGGACTGGATGGTCTTTAAGGTCCCTTCCAGCCCAAACCATTCTGTGATTCTATCCTGATTTTATTTGCTAAATAAGTGTTTGTTAATGTTGTTGAAGAAATCCCACATAGATGACATTCCTACTTGAATTTCATAACTGGTTATTGACCAATCACTTTCAGACAATAATATTTTTTTAAATTAAAAAAAAATCTTCAAGTATTAAATTAATTGCCTATAGATGTTTTCTACAATGGGCAGTCTAAATTCATATTTTTTCTTATCATATCATTATTCACATATACTTTTTCTACCTTTGTGGACAGGTTTTCACTGAATCATTGGTTAGAAAGGACCTTTGGAGGCTTCCTAGCCTAACTATACAAAGCAGAGGTATAGCAAACACCAGGTCAGGACCATTATGAATTTGTCTTGCTGAGTCTCTAGAAACATTCAAAGGATGAAATCTTCAAAGCCACTTCTCTGAGTGACTGTTCCAGTACTGTCCTGCAGTCCCAGTGGGAAAGTTTATCTAATATGCACTCACAGCCTCCCCAGGCACAAACAGTGTCCATCACATTTGGCTCTTTTGTTTTTGTAACTGCCTTTCAAGAGGCTGTGTGTTGCCAGTAGGTCTCTGTCATCAGATATCTCTCTTTATCAAAGACCAAACTCTCCCTGGGATCATTGCTTTTCATGTTATGGACTCAGTGAACCATCATGGAGATTGGTTTCAGGATCCCCTCCCACCCAATTAATGTTTCTGCAAGCCAGTGTGCACGCTTAGCTCTACACCTTTCACAATAGCTTTTGGATTCTTATTCAGGCAAAACTCCCACTTAGCATTTTTGTGTGAGGAGTGATACAGGTTCAAGGTCTCAGAAAAAGCCTATTGTAAGATATATATTTTTGTTGGGAGAATAACCAAAGGTCAGCTGAATTTTGTCAGAGATTATTTCTTATTCATATCTAAGTCTAAGGTGCAAAAATAACTGGTTTGGCTTATGAATTCTCTTGCCTAAATGGTAGCAGCTATTGCATTTGTTGAAGTCGTAACATGCAAGTGTTATCAAGCACCTGAAATCACTAATAATTCATATTTTCTTCCGTAGCCCTTGTGTGCTTGCCAACCCACATGCGTGCAGTTTTAGACAGAAGCTATCTCCAGTCACAGGGCTACTCGGTGTGGAAAATCAGCTTGTCTGACTCTTGTAGACCAACAATTACCTCAACCGAGGTTATATTCGACGTTCCATACAATGGCTGTGGTACACGTAGACAGGTTGGTGTCAACATATTTTGAAGAGCCCTCCAGATCTGGGCATGGGAATTTAACAGACATTTAGAAAATTGTCATGAATCGCAAAGGGTGTTGTAGCCCACAGGTATTCAAAACACAGAAAAGAGACATGTATTTCTGGAGGCTAAAGTCTGTTAAACATTCTTACTTATCCTTCCCAGGGTTTAGGTAATCCCTGTAACTCTTTCAGAGTGATGTTCAAGAGAACAAAGTATAGGAGAGAGTTAAGCAAATAATCCCATCCAGGATGCTTGGGGTTTTTGAGTATGACATGTTCTTTCTGACTAATACTAGGACCTGACATAACATGTCTACATGTGATAATTTTGTACTCATCTCATGTGTCAAATAGAGCAACAATGAAACGATCACCTACTCCAACGTGATAAAAGTGCCTGCTTCTGGTTACATCATCAAGAGGCAAAAGGACCTTCATCTACATATCAACTGCAAAATGCTTCAGGACACCTGGGTGCAAGTAATGTACATTGCTGATGACATCACTGATGTCAGCGAAACCCAGTATGGCAGATACGACATGAACTTGACATTCTACAATTCCTCATCTTTCCTGTGGCCAGTGTATGACTTTCCATACTACGTGGACCTGAATCAAAATTTGTTCCTTCAGGCTTCTCTTCACAGCTCTGACCCAAATCTGGTGGTGTTTGTGGACACATGCGTGGCATCACCTGATCCTACCAATTTTAGAACACTGACCTATGAATTGATCAGAAGTGGGTAAGAACTTTCTAAAGAATTACTTTAAAAGTATCTGTATGCATAGTTCTGAAAGCTTAATTTATGAAAGAGGTGATTTAGGGCCAGCATATGTTGGTTGCAATTCTCAATACAAATATATTTCTATGAAAAACCTTCTGGTAAAGCCTGAATAAAAGATAATATGACAGAGAAATGCCATTCAGAAGTTGCAGTCAAGCACTGAGATTTTATTCAAGAAGGCAGTGTAGAATCTAAGGTCTGCATTTCTTTCTGAAATAAATGCATGAAATATAGGGATGTCAATGGCTCTACCTTTCAGTGCATCAGAATTAGAGTTTTGCATCATCACAACTAGAGTACAAAACAGTCTGTTCAAAAAGAAGAGAAAATCCTTAGCCCTTTGTTGCTATTCTAGCAACCTAAAACATTTTGCTTAATTTGATACAAAATGTGCATTTTGGTTTGAAATGGAAAAGTTGTGGACTCTTGTAAAGAATACAAAAACGACAAGGAGCTAGGAGCATAAAAGTGCAACTCTCAGTGTCCCATTTTGTTCCAGGAATGAAAGACATACTAGTTTATTTCCCTTCTGTGCTCTGTGGCATCTGAATTTCTCTGCCTCCTGGGAGGGTGTTCACATCAGTAACCTTAGCAGTGTAGTAATCTACTGCTAAGCTGGAGTTCCAACTCCCTGCCATGGGCAGGGACACCTTCCACTAGCCCAGGTTGCTCCAAGACCCGTCCAACCTGGCCTTGAATATGAACACTTTGGTGTGTACAAAACAGGTCCTCACCTGAAACACAGAAGCCAGCAGAACCACTAGTTATTTTTCAGCTATTCGTGTTTACATGTAATTTATTGAGCTATGAAATTTCTGTGCTGTATACATTATTGTGGTAGAAAACACTGCCACTCTTGCTTATTTTTGTCTCTATTTCTCTTCCTGCTAAAAACACACTTTTAAAAAAATCCTTTTGAGTTCTTTTATAGTTTTACCTTCTGGTTTTATATTTAAACTGGAAACATTGCACAGAGATAGTGTAATAGTGTTTCTATTCACGATAGCTAATCTGTTAATTTTATGTCTTTCCAGGTGTGTTAAGGATCCTACCTACTCTTCTTACTATTCATCAGACAGCAGTGTTGCTCGGTTTGCATTTAATGCTTTTTCGTTTCTTAATCGATACCCGTCAGTTTACCTGCAGTGTGAGCTGGTGGTGTGCAGGTACAATGACTACTCTTCCCGCTGCTATCAAGGCTGTGTGAGTAGGTTCAAGAGGAATGCAGGCTCTTCCCAGCAAAACGTGAATGTTGTTATTGGGCCTGTCCAGCTTTGGGAAGCTTATGCTAAAAACAGGAACACTGGTAAGTTTTAAATAACATAAGACTCGGTATACTACTGTATGTTTGCATGTCAGTTCAGACATGAAATCCAGCTCTGAAATATACTTTTGTTAGTTTAATAACTGCTATAATTCTTATGTGGATTTTTTAAAATTATTTTTTATAAAATTGTTTTATAAGGTTTACAAGCTATGTCCTTTCTATCATAGTTTAGATCCATTATTTGTTCTGCACATGCCAAATGGCAATTGATTCAGTTCTGTGGGAAGAATGATGAGATATAACTCATCTCCCTGCAGGATTTATATTAATTTTTCAAAGCTGTCTGTGCCTGATTGGCATGTCTCTTATATATTAGCAACCAATCTGTAGGTCCCCTTGGAAATGTTGTTACCCAGTGTCCTGTAGCTGCTGTTTCCCCTATCAGAAAACAGCATCTTAGAGTGTAAGCATTACAAACTCTTACTTGCTCTTTAATTTCTTGTCATAATCTTTACTTGTTTGGCATGGCCACAGAATCATTTGTGAAACAATGTGAGATAAAAAAATCTGGTTTCTGATCAGACTGAGATTTTAATTCAAGTTCTCTTTGCTTAATTACCTTTGAGATTATCTAGCTCAGGAAAACATATGTAAGCCTCTCTCTTTCTCATTTATGTACAGAGCTGGAGTCTGACATCCAGGCGAAAGGGGAGTCTCAGAGCTCAGCATCTGCTGCCAGCTCCCACACTCCTCTGGCTGTGACCACCATCGTGCTGGTAGCTGCTGTTCTCACGGTGGGAGGATTTCTTTTGAAGCGTAAACTGCAGGAACCCATCCCGTACCAGATAATGTGAGAGGCAACCCAAGACTTGCAGGTGGAAGGATATTTTCACCAGCCATCTGTTTGGGTTTTTTTCAATATGTGTAGAGGGCAACTCTTACTTGACTATTCCGCCACGCAGATCTTGTTTGAAGAATGTACTGTATCAAGATAGCACCCGGTGTTACCATGAACTGAACTTATAAAGGAGCCTGACTTTAAAATCCTCAAGTCCAAATATATCTAAGGTCTAAAGAAAGGTTAATTCTTCCATCCCAGCATCCAAATAAGCTACTGTCTTCAGTGCTGGACATTTCAGAGCATCTCATTTGAGTTCCTGGTTGAGTGTCTTGTCTGAGAAGACTGATTTAGGTGACTTGAGAAAGAAAAACTGACTTCTTTTGCCACTGCTGATATGCAGATAAAACACCTGTGTAGCACCATGTGATACTCTGGAAAGTAGTCCAAGAAAAACGTTTCTTTGCAGTAAAAATATTTCCATAACAAGTCATAAGGGAAAATGAATGTAAGGAATTCCTCCTGTACAGCATTTGTTATTTTGGGGGGGCATGGTTCTTCACAATTACATGTTTCTCTGAGAAAATGTAGGCCATTTATAAGGTAGAGGGTGAACATAATCAAATTTGTTCTGTAAATGTGTAATTTAAAAAAGCACAAAAGAAAGCATTTTTTGAGCAATACTTTTTTGTGTACTTGCAAGCATGCCACCTATGTGTTTGAACTCCCAGCTAACGCATGATCAGGTTGGAGAACGTGACTTCTGACAAAGTGGCTTTGCCCAGCAATGATTTCTGCTCTTGTTCTTACGCATTTCTAAACCTGTAATGGTGGGGAGGGGGAAGAATATACGTAAGTTGCCGTAAGGGTGACCTGTCTCCTATCCCCATGTGAAAACAAAATAAAAACAATAGTAAAGGAAGAATCCTTTACTATTGTTGTAAAGAGTATGAAGGTACTTCCTACAGGTGGAAAGGTCATTGGTATTTGATTGAGAAATGCTTTTCTTTAGACTTTCTTGTTTGCTAGCCAGCTATGAAAGAGGAAAGTTCATTAGGAGCAGCATAATGTACTATGTGTGAGGTGAGCCAGAGACAAAGTAGTGACGTGTAAGGAAGGTGAGCTGTACTCTAGGGTGACATCCTGACCTGACAAGGAGGATGCAGCCAGCTCTGACAGGAATCATCATTACAGCCTGTACCATTTCCTTCTTCAAGCTGCCTTTTCCTGGTGACTCCAAGCAGGCCTCTCGTCACTGTGCTGTGGAGAAGGTACTATACAAGGAGGGACAGGCATTGCACACAGAAAGCTGAAGTGAATTTTGTTGTCTACACATGAGGAAGAAGGATAGAGGGTTCTTCTCTCCTCTCTGCCTACAGCCAACTTTGAAAGGCAGAGCAATGCAGGAGGCTGACCTGACTTTCATCTAATCCTGTTGTGTGGACCAGAGATTGTCCAGGTTTGGAGGAATCCAGGGACCTGCTCAACACAGTGAAGACTTTCCTGGACCCAGGCTTTCCTACCTCTCTAGAAGAGGACCTTCCCCTCTGCTCTTCCCAGACCTGCTGTTTTTTCTCCTGCCCCTGCTCCTGCTGTGGCCTTGCTGCTGCGGTGTTGCTACCCCACCATTTTTCAGGGCATAGCCTGATGGCACTTTTTCCACTTCTCCTAGTCTCTGAATATTATTGTGATCAGACAAGCAGAAAAATCCTAGACCTAGGACGTGTGTGCCTCCAATCTGTAATGTGCCTATGCCACTCAGAGCTGAGTCTTCTCATACTATGTCTGTGCCAGGGATCCCAGATGGAGATATACCAAGGTTGTATCAGAATGCAAGGTAGAAGTACCAAGATCAGTGGTTTTCATATTAAATGTTGCTGTAGAAAGCACCACTAAACTGTTCAAGTAGTTGGTGTCTCAGATTCATCCTCATTTCCTGCCATCTTCCTTCATCCATAAGTATTATAGAAATGCAGGATTCAAGAAAACTGGGTTTGATGATGAGAAAAGGGTCATGCTCTAAAGTACATGTGCCTGATGAATGATCTCCTACCAAGAACCTTCCTTCCCACCTCCTTCCCCACCACGTTCAGGAAATCTACCAGTAAATCCAGTGGATTTAACTCTCAGCAGTAGACAGTTCTGATCCTCTTGCACCCCAAATGCAAATCAATTTGCAATTATATGCTTCACATGACACAGGCAACAGAGCCCAAAAGACCATCAAGGAACCCAGTAAATTAGACTAAGCTGTCCCATTGCATCATGACATATGAGTTCAGATTATCATGCTTTTACACTGAAGTCTGTGGATACCCTTATTTCAGTGTAGGTACTTTCTTACAGTCACAGGTGAAAGCTGATTAATCTTCTTTGTCCTTTCACTGGTTTTCCTCTGGACCTCACAAAAGCCAGTATGTCTGCAGAAGTCTCCTAACAATAGTCAGCAGAAGAGAAAGTCTTTTCAAAACTCAGTGGAGCTTCTTTCAGAGTAATGTGCTGAGAAACACTTCAGTCTGCCAGAAGTCCTAGAGAACAAAAAGTATTACTGCAGGAGACTTATCTAGTTAATGGGAAGGATGAAAACATGTGCTGTATGGTATTTGCATTAATTAATTAATTCAAATTAGTTGGAACGTACAAGTGATGAGTGGCGTTCAACAGGGGTGGGTGTTGGGACCGGTGCAATTTAACATCTTTGTCAGTGACATGGACAGTGGGATCGAGGCACTCTCAGCAAGTTCACCAATGACACCGAGCTGTGTGGTGCGGTGACACGCTGGAGGGAAGGGATGTGCCATCCAGAGGGACCTGGACAGGCTGGAGAGGTGGGATGTGCAAACATCATGGGGCTCAACAAGGCCAAGGGCAAGGTCCTGCCCATGGGTCGGGGCAATCCCAAGCACAAATCCAGGCTGGGCGAGGAGTGGCTGGAGAGCAGCCCCAGGGAGAAGGACTTGGGGGTATCAGTGGATGGGAAACTGACTGTGAGCCAGCAACGTGCGCTGGCAGCCCAGAAAGCCAACCGTGTGCTGGGCTGCATCCAGAGCAGTGTGAGCAGCAGGGCGAGGGAGGGGATTCTCCACCTCTGCTCCACTCTCATGAGACCCCTCTGCAGTGCTGTGTCCAGCTCTGGGGGCACCAACATCAGAAGGACACAGACCTGCTGGAGTGGGTCCAGAGGAGGCCATGAAGATGCTCAGGGGCTGGAGCAGCTCCCCTGTGAGGACAGGCTGAGAGAGTTGGGGGTGTTCAGCTGGAGAAGAGAAGGCTCCGGGGAGACCTTAGAGTGGCCTCCCAGGACTTAAAGGGAGTAGGGATAGGACGAGGGGTCACGGTTTTAAACTGAAAGAGGGTAGACTTAGATTAGATATGAGGAAGAAATTCCTTCCTGTGAGGGTGGTGAGACACTGGCACAGGTTGCCCAGAGAAGCTGTGGCTGCTCCCTCCCTGGAAGGGTTCAAGGCCAGGTTGGACGGGGCTTTGGGCAACCTGGGCTAGTGGAAGGTGTCCCTGCCCATGGCAGCGGGGTGGGACTGGATGGTCTTTAAGGTCCCTTCCAGCCCAAACCATTCTGTGATTCTATGATTTATCTATTCCTATTGTTCAGAGATTGTCTGATAATCAAGATATCTAGAAATATCTAGATCTTTCAATTTTGTAGTAAAGAATTAGTGAAGAATGTAGTGAATGATTAATTAATAAGTCTTGTTCATTTACCTGGGCAGTTTGACATGTTTTTTTTTCACTTGAACTACCTAGGAATCACTTTCGTGTACCCTTTCCTCCCCACCCTTTCCAGTTATTACAAGAGTTTGGAGAAGAATTGCTATCCATCACTTACTCTTGCTTCACTGATTACAGTGTTTGGTCAGTCAAACATACAGGATTTTTTCTGCTTCTTGCCAGATGTCAAAGCCAGAAGAATATGAATAGTGAATACCAAGTGTTGTGTACATTTCCTCATTCATGAGCGAATCTGGATGTTTGAATAAAGATGAAACATATTTACCCTTCTCAACATCCACTTTCAAGGCTCCCAACATTTTCTTTGGCCTCTTGCGTTTTGCACTTCCTTCTTCCATTCCAATAATGCTGACCTTTGTGGAAAGACCTTCTAAGTAATTATTTTTTTCCCTTGGGCTTCTGGACTTGAGTCTTCATCCTTGATGACTGTCCCTGGAGCAGTAAATACATATATGGCAACAACTGTATCATGAATTTTGACTCCTGATAATGCCATCCAAGACTTGATGGCTGTAGAGGTAGGAATCAGGTGAAGAACAATATTCTGGCTCTTCAGTGTTAGGATGGTCATCAGCTTTTTCTCATTAAATGGTTAGAACACAGAAACAGAGGAAAGCAACCAATCTGGCAAGAGAGTGATGAATGAGAATTAAGCAGTATTTCATGTTGTGGAAAAGATCTGGATTCATTCTTTAAAGAATGACACAGCTGTAATTGTCACTATGCAAAATTAAGGAATATATTAAGAAAAATTCTTAATAGAAATCTGAACCTTTATATCCCCCTTTTGATGGTTCAAAGGATCAAAGGAAATTTTAGAATAATGTGAAGTCGTAACCTGTGCAATTTACTAAATTATGCATAAAATCCACTGATCTTTCTGCACAGTTTTCACAAAATATTACCAGCTGACCCTAATTCTCTTGACACTTTCTTCCAGTCTAACAGTCTCTCAGTGAATAGAGGTTTGACCTCAACTTAAAAGTGCCAAAAAGGAACAGAGCTGGAGGTTTTGATTTCAACAGCAAGGTTCTTCAGAGACTCCCTAGTCATGAACATGACCACTAGGTCTGATTTTATTTAAAGTATGCTGAAGCTTTAAGAATGAATATGGCTCCCCAGGGAGACTTGCCACACTAGTTGGTACCAAGTTACGAAGCTTTTTTATTACTTTGCTGGAGGAAAGTATTTAAGTTTCAAGATTCCACTAGCTTCCTCAGACCTGCCAAAGAATCTCCCCATAAAAGTAAAATACTGAGATTAATCAACCATAATTGAAAGGTATCTTTGGATAGGAGCTCATTTTCTTTGAAGATGAGATGATTGTGAAACCTATGGTAGCATAAATATTTCCTTCCAGGCAGTGGAAAATGTTACTCTTGAGATATTATCTTTCTGCAAAAGCCAAGAAGTTACAAAATCTTAAATAACAAATGAAACTTATTTTTGTTTCGGATCATAGGACTTTTGTTGGTTTATTGTTCTCCTGTAGAAGAGAAACCTATACAGCCACTCCCCTTCAGAAATAGAGACTATATATTCTGACGGTACTTTCTGTCAACACCACTTGATGAGATGGGTACCACTATGATTTTGACATGGCTACTCTTGCTAGGTCCAGCAATTCTGGAAGTCAAATCAGGTAAAGCACTTAGACTTGTTCCAGAGCACGTAAAAAAAATATAAAGACTACTTGGGGTCCTCTCTGTTGATTCTGCGAATAAAAATCACAGTCATGCTGGTATCGGTTTGGGCGAAAGATTAAAGGGGAAATTGGATGAAAGAGATAGGGCAGTCTCATTCTAAAATTATGAACTAATCATCATAGGGAATAATAAGAATGATTTAAACCATTTAGTGGAGCTCATTTTGCTGCCACAGGTTGTACTTGTCTTAGCACCTTGTATCATTGTGAGAATTGTGTCTGTGAGTATGTTATGAACAAGTAATTCTTCCAGTTCCAGAAATCTACTCTAAGAATTATGGAACAATGTATTTATTTTTTAAAAATGTATATTTATTCCAGAGTAAATGCATGCATACATATGGTATATATTTAATATTGCTTGTATTATTTGATTCTTCTTAATCTTATGTACAATTTAAAGAAATATATCAAGAAGTTAGTTTTCATAATTTAGCCCTGGATAAATGAGGGACCTCTAAAAATAATGAAAGACATGAAACACTTTTAGTTCAACTTTTTCTTGGTCATTGGCTTTTTCATTACATGATTGGTTTCTATCTCCTAAGTTATTTGGGTGACTATGTATAGTCCTATGTATAGACGTAGGTGACTATGTATAGTCCTATGTATATCCTCAAATGATTTTTCTAACTAGTTGTTTAAGCATCATTATGATAATTTATATTGTCATCTGCCACCTCATCCAGTTTTCTTCATCTGTCTTCTGCTTGTCTGGTGATAAACCATCTCACCCTGGCAACTCTAGTTTTTCTCTCTGTTTCCTGGGTCAGAGTAAGTGTTGTATTTGTATAACCACAGGCTTTTGTCTTTTTGACACCTTTAAAGTGTGAGGCAGGACGCAACCTATCTAATTACATGCCCAGCTGATGGTTATGCTCTCACAGTGATGACAGACCCTGAATGAAAGCAAATAAAACTGTTTTAGCTCAGCTTTAATTTCCTAATCCCACTCTGACTTTTTGCCAGGTTTGCTGTTTCACTTCTCAAAAATCCTGTAAGTGTCGTTCAAAAATGTGCATGTCCAAGTAGATATTTGAAGAAACAAATTAGATATAAGTCAAGGGGCACTTTCATAGCTTCTCCCTTTGAACTGCCAGTTAAATGCATACAAATAGAGACAAATTTGGTTTGACACTGTTTTTTGTTTGACTGTTCTTCTAGTCCAACAACAAAGAATTAGATTTGGTGAAGAAATCCTAGAGCTGTTAACATCTCAGATATGTTTTGCTTTGGATGACTTATTCAGTGTTTAATAACAAGCGTTTGGCAGAAATGCAAAATATAACAAATGCAGTGTGTATGTTCTGATTTCCAAAGTGTAAATACTGCAAATCTTAAATTACAACATTTATTTGCTCACTTACACTTAGTGGTAAAGTCTTTAATGAACTTCTTCATCACAAATGAACCTCTAAAATCAGAAATTTCCTACTGTTCACGGCAGAATGTCTAAACAAGCTCAATCAAACAGGGAAGCAGATTGCCTTTATCTGAATGAATGCAGTAATCAGATGTATACATGATAGGTTATTAGGTGTTCCTTTATTTAAAACTCTAATAACATTTTACTGGCATATAAGAAATGAAGCCACTGGATTCTTACTGAATTTTTTATAATCCTGTTGAGACCATTGTCCATTCTGTTGAACACTTAGTGGAATTCTTCAGCTAAAATTATTCTTAAAAACTATAGGATTTGTTTGTGATGTGTGGACTCTAGGTTCTTAAAATTCTCCTAAAAATTTTAGAGCAAGAAGAGAAATTCTAGTTAAATTACATAAACCTGAGAGAAAAATAAAGAATGGCTATTGTTTTCTCTAAAATTGTATAGTTTTTATGAAGGATTCATTTGGCCTAATTCTGTCATCATTTTAAGCAAAGTAGTGCTTGTTGTCCTTCAGTAGTGCATAATAGCTCATGAATTGCAACTTACTTTCCTGGTAATTTTTGTATGGCAGCACTGTAGCAGCCCCATGAGCATAAGTTTAGGAAAAAGCCATGGTCTTGGCTGTCCAAGGTGCATCTTGCTGTGTCCCTGAAGCCTCAGTGATCTGCTTGAGCCACTGCTCTGCTTTGCCCCCCTGCACCCAGGTCAGCAGAGGCTTCGTACATCACGTAGAAGTGCTACACATACATGCTTCTGGGAAGACACAAGTGGAGGGCAGGAAAGGCGTGCTGTACATCCTAAATTCCAGTAGGATTCAATGCAAATTGCGACTTCTCCTTGTTCTTTAATAAAATAAAACATTCCGACAACAATTAGTAAAAGAAATAGATAAACATGAAGTGTGTTCTTAAAACATGTCATTTTCTTCCTATTAACAAAGTGAAAAAATTAAGTGCTGTTTTCTTAATACAGTTTTACTTAGATTTCATTCAGAGACTGAAATTAATTTTCTCTCCTTTGCTTTCCTATCATGCTTTTTTTATTATTAAAGAATTTCCTTTCTTGCTCTATTGGTTTGTGCTTAGCCTGCCGACTAAATTTTCTGTAGAAATCTTGCATAAAATCTATGCAGCTGATTTTGAGATCTGGAAGAGAGGAAGGAAAAAGGTATCACCTCTGTCCTCACAGACATTTAATATTGGGTTGGGCAAGCACCTACTAGGAATGATGGGGCAAGAGGACAGAATAGATGACTTTTTAAGGTCACTTCCAGCTTCTTTATCTGACTGTTTGTGCTCAACTCCCTCTCTCCCAAAGCGACCGGTCTCCAGCTGGTGAATGGAAGGCACAGATGTGAAGGCCGCGTTGAGCTCTATTACAGAGGCCAGCCGGGGACGGTTTGTGATGATCTCTGGGACCTTTCCGATGCCCAGGTTGTGTGCAGGCAGCTGGGATGTGGCCAGGCCATCGCAGCTCCAAGAAGTGCTTACTTTGGGCAAGGCTCAGGCGATATCCTGCTGGACAACGTGCAGTGCAGTGGAAATGAGGTCTCCTTGTTGCATTGCAATCACTCTGGATGGAGGATACACAACTGTAACCACTATGAAGATGCTGGTGTTGTCTGTTCAGGTGCTGTCACATTTTTCTTTTCTAAATATTTTTGCTATAAATTGCACTCAATATATATGTGTCAGCATGGGGATATGCAAACGTTCTCCTCCTGAGTTAACATTTTATTCATTCGACATATGGTGGAAAGCTATACCAGATATACCAGACATATGTCTATCTTTCTTTCTACTTTATTATTAAGAATTTTCTATCTGTGGAAGGGCACACTCACTCTGAAAAGGCCTGCTCTCAGGAAGCAGAGTCTGATCTTCCAACAGCCCTGTCTTTTCACTCGGATGACCCTGCAGAGCCAGCATGGACTTCTGTTTTTCTCACTAGGGTAGTATACAAACTGTGCTTGCTCACTCCATGCAAAGCAATTAAAAACCCCAAGGATCAGATATGCATTGCAACACGCAGAATTTTTATTCCATCTAATCACCCAGCAGTGACAAAGAGAATAAGGAAATAAGTTGAAATTAGAGGCAAAGCTATGTCTGATAGGTCATGTTCATCAGGGAGGAATGGGGTTAGGTGAAACTCATCTTATCTCAAGCCCTAATGCATTCATTATGGGCAATACTAATTTCACAGTCACAACCCAAACTGCCATAGCTGACAACTCACTTTGCATTGCTTCTGTATTCTTCAAGTTTCCCTTCAAGTTTAGGTCCATTAATATTCTTTTCTTTTACAAATATCCATCCATTTTTAGTACTCTGTCACTTTGCTGTTTTCTGATTTTACTTTCCCCTTATTTCTTAAGAAAAGGTAGTGCATTTGTACGGTATTTTCTTCTGTATTAACAACAGATCATGATGAACTCAGATATCACTGATGGCAACAGGTTGGTCAGGTGTTTTATATATATCTCAGTTTTCCATACTTCCTCAAAAAGGAAGAGCCTAAAGAGATAACTCATGCTAGAAGAAAATGCTAGCTACATCAGTGCTTTGCACTTAGAAGAAAAGAACAAAACTTGCTGTGATACCTCTACTACCATATGCATGCTGTGTTCAGTAACTTTATAAGTGCCATTTATTTCTTGCTTGCATTTGTAGCTCCCGTGCCTATGACAGACTGGCTGCATTCAACAGGTGAAGCACCACCCCAAGACCACTCCCTGGGCTGCTCCTGGGGATGACTTGAGCCTCTGCAGAAGGGTGTCCGTGATGGTGATAGGTCTAAGCCCTGCTGCTGCCAGCAACCCTACAGCTCCCAGCTCTGTGGCAGGAGCCTGCAGAAGACAGCCTCTGGCTATGCCTGGGCCATGCTGTCCCGTGGCTGGGAGCAGATGCCCATCAGTACCTTTCCCTGCTGTTACCACCTGGTAACCACTTCCAAGAAAAATTTTCAGTTGGCTGTTACCCACCTCCATTCTCTCTATTTACCCCAGTCAAGATGGAGTATGCCAGCAGAGTGATTTGTCTTGGTTTTACTTCATCCTTGAGGAACTGGGCTTGTAGCTAACACACAGATGTACCCGTTGCACAAGCATGGTACTCATGTGGGTGTGTTTTTCTTCTGTATCCACAGGAAACACCACTACAGAACCAATGAACCTCACAGTGCCAATAATCTCAACACTGGAGACAACCTCCATAGCAGAGACAGGCATCACAGAACCAATGACCTCTCTAGCAGAGACAAGCATCACAGCGTCAACGACCCTCATAGCAGAGACGACCTCCTTAGTGGAGATGACCACAACAGCATTAATGACCCCCACAGTGGAGACAACCTCCTTAGCAGAGACAACCACCACAGCACCAACGACCCCCATAACAGAGACAACCTTCCCATCAGAGACTACCACCACAGCGCCAACGACCTACCTAGCAGAGATATTCTCCCCAGCAGAGACATCCTCCCTAGCAGAGATGACCACCACAGCACTAAAGACCTCCCTAGCTGAGATGTCCTTCCCAATGGAGACATCCTCCCTGGCAGAGACGACCACCACAGCGCCAACAACTCCCACAGCAGAGATGACCACCCTAGCAGAGACGACCACCACAGCAACAATGGCTACCACAGCAGAGGGGAGCACACCAGGTAACTCTGTCCACTCTCACTTACTGGTCTCCTTGGTGCCCTTGATCTCCCTTCCCAGAACTGATGGCACTGGAGGGCATCTCCCATCCCTGGACCACTCCAGTTAGGCCATTCCTGGCACCCAAGTCCACACTGAGGATGCAATCAGATCATGGAGAAGAGCTGGTAAACTGGGGGGGCATAGGCTTGAGGGCAGGACGTCTGTAGTCAATGCTAGTGAAGGAAACTGTTTAGAGAGGGATTTCCTCTCACTGCTACTGGGGAATTGCGACAGGGGATCATTTTGCCTTCACCCCTCCAGTTCCTGCATCGGTAGTACTGTAGGTATTTCTTAGACATGCTCTGGAATTTGGATGTGACTGGAAAAGACAAAGCTGCTGCATCAAATGTCTTGCAATGCGAGTTTGATCTCCATGGGCATGTGGTTCTTGACCAGGGAGCAGATGGCTATGTGAAACAGAGAAGTCATGATGGTCATTCCAATTGAATGAAAGACCTCCCTATGCTGTGACGTGCCATAGAACAGGGATTCCTTGAAGATGGGCTACTCTGGGGTGCATGACAGGAACTGACTGTGTTCTGAGCCTTTCTCATTGACACCAAATTCTTATTTGAATCCGTAGCTCAAAGGACCACCAGAGACTGGCCATATTCCACAGGTAATTCATGCCCATCAGACCCATCCCTGGTCTTCCATCAACGATGCAAGCTCCCTGCTGTAGGGACTCATCTGGGGACAGCAGGGTGCCAGGCTGGAGGGCCCTAACCCAGTGTCATGTGTCGTGTCCCAGGCACCCGCCTGCGGCTCTCCGGTGGGAGGAACGGCTGCGAGGGCCGCGTGGAGCTGTACAACGGTGAAGACAACTGGGGGACGGTGTGCGACGACATGTGGGACCTGAGGGATGCCCGGGTGGTGTGCCGCCAGCTGGGCTGCGGCCAGCCCGTGGCCGCCCCGGGCAGCGCGCGCTTCGGCCTCGGCTCCGGGCGCATCTTCCTGGACGACGTGCAGTGCCGCGGGGATGAGCCCTCCCTCCAGATGTGCAGGCACAGGGGCTGGGGCGTGCACAACTGCGAGCATGTGGAGGACGCCAGTGTCATCTGTGCAGGTGCGTGGGCAGCAGAGGCCACCGGCTCCCGCAGACCCCACTGGGCAGGTTTTGGTGCCCTCCCTTGGGAGCAGCTGTGCTCACCTCCCTTGGTACAGCCAGGGGACAGCAGTGACCCTGGGGGCTTTGCTGCCTGGTGCTGGAAGCTCGTGTCATGCAAAAGCCCCTGTTTTTCACACAGGGAGCACAACAGGCTCTCCACACTCACAGCTGTAGGGGCTCAGTGCGGTAGCAAAGAGCAGGATTGTGGCATCAGGATGTGATGAATATGGAACATCACTGGGGATGTGTCAGGCTGGTGTCTGGGGAAGAATGGCAGGACACAGCCCCACAGTCTTTTCCCCCATTAATGCTCCATCTTTGCTTTTCCATTTCCATGTCCATTGTCATGTTCATGTCCCTGTCCCTCCATCACCACGAGCCTGCTGCATTTGCTGCCCTTTCATTCACTCCATCTTCTTCCCTGCAGATGTGCATTCGACCCCTCCTGCTGAATGGCCATACACAACAGGTAAGTTGTGCCCATTTAACCTTTTCCTAGCCTTGCAGCGAGTCCCAGCCCGGCATGAGAGAGGAGAGGGGACATGCCAGCCCGAACCTGCCCAGTGCGGGTCTGCTGTGCCCCTCTCCCCACAGCAAAGAGGCCATGTGGTTTGGGAGCTGTTGCCAGGGAGAAGCTGAGACACTGCAGAAGGGTGGCTGCATTGGTGACAGTTCCAAGCTGTGTTCTGCCAGCCACCCCGCAGCTCCTGGCTGTGGGGCAGCAAGTGCCAAGTGGATGGGGGTAATCCCTTCCTTCAATGCCATACACTTGCTGGGGCAGCCCAGGACACAGGTTGATGCCCTGATGCCAGGGCATGGCGGTGACATTACAACTGTCAAGCCAAGGTGACCAGCACCCTTGAAGGCACCCTGTCAAGCCCCATGGACTCAAACATCTCCAGGGTGCGAGAGTGGTTCCCCTCAGGGGATGGGCCACAGTCAAGGTGTACAAAGGGTTTTTCTGCAAATGCCCATATGACCCAGGTAGCCCCAAGAACCCTGGGCAGGTCCCATGGGCCACCCAGCAGGTCCCTGCTCATTGTGCATCTGCCTTCTGCACGCTCAGGGTCTTTCCTCAGTCAATGCCCTGCATTGATCCCTTGGGATCTGCACCACCCCAGTTCTTGGCCACTGCAGCCAAATTCCCAACACAGCTGGGGAGGTGGGGGCCAGAGACCACAACAGGCTCTCCACGCTCACAGCTGTAGGGGCTCAGTGCAGTGGCAAAGAGCAGGATTGTGGAATCCTGGTGTGGGGAGGAAGTGACAGAACTGGGACAAATCAGGCTGGTGTCTGGATGGGGGACAGAGGGACAGAGCCCCACGGTCTTTTCCCCCAATTAGTGCTCCAGCCTTGCTTTTCCATTTCCATGGCCATTGCCATATCCATGGCCACGAGCCTGCTGCATTCGCTGCCCTTTCATTCCCTGCATGTTCTTTCCCTGCAACTCTGCATTTGAACCCTCCTGCTGAATGACCATACACAACAGGTAATTTGGGCTCACCCAACTTTTTCCCAACCTTGCGGCAAGCCCCAGACTGGCAGGAGAGGAGAGAAGAGGAGGGGGGACATGATGGCCTGTGCCTGCTGTGTGCAGGGCTGCTGCTCCCCTCTGCCTGTGACATCTCCAGGGTGCACAAGTGGTTCCCCTCAGGGCATGGGCCATGGTCAAGGTGTACAAAAGATTACTTGGCAAATGCCCATGTGTCCCGTGCATTCCCCAAGACCCCCAGGCAGGTCCCACAGGCCCCCCCAGGAGGTCCCTGCACATTGTGCATCTGACTTCTGCACCCGGGGTCTTTGCTCGCCCACCACCTTCACCTGGTGCCTTGGGGTCTGCACCACCCCAGTTCACCATCACTGTGGCCAAATCTCCAACACAGCCAGGGAGGTGGGGGCCATGGGTGTCAGGCTGGAGGGCCCTAACCCAGTGCCATGTGTCGTGTCCCAGGCACCCGCCTGCGGCTCTCTGGAGGGAGGAATGGCTGCGAGGGCCGCGTGGAGCTGTACAACGGTGAAGGCAGCTGGGGGACAGTGTGCGACGACATGTGGGACCTGAGGGATGCCCGGGTGGTGTGCCGCCAGCTGGGCTGCGGCCAGCCCGTGGCCGCCCCAGGCAGCGCGCGCTTTGGCCTCGGCTCCGGGCGCATCTTCCTGGACGACGTGCAGTGCCGCGGGGATGAGCCCTCCCTCCAGATGTGCAGGCACAGGGGCTGGGGCGTGCACAACTGCGAGCATGTGGAGGACGCCAGCGTCATCTGTGCAGGTGCGTGGGCAGCAGAGGCTACCAGCTCTCCTGCAGACACCACTGGGCAGGTTTTGGTGCCCTCCCTTGGGAGCAGCCGTGCTCACCTCCCTTGGTACAGCCAGGGGACAGCAGTGACCCTGGGGGCTTTGCTGCCTGGTGCTGGAAGCTCGTGTCGTGCAAAAGCCCCTGTTTTTCACACAGGGAGCACAACAGGCTCTCCACACTCACAGCTGTAGGGGCTCAGTGCAGTGGCAAAGAGCAGGATTGCAGGATCCTGGTGTGGGGAGGAAGGGACAGAACTGGGACACATCAAGCTGGTGTCTGGATGGGGGACGGCAGGACAGAGCCCCACAGTCTTTTCCCCCCCTTGGTGCTCCATCCTTGCTTTTCCATTGCCATGCCCATTGACACGAGGCTGTTGCATCTGCTGCCCTTTCATTCACTCCATCTTCTTCCCTGCAGATGTGCATTCGACCCCTCCTGCTGAATGGCCGTACACAAGAGGTAATTTGTGTCCACCCAGCTTTTTCCCAGCCTTGCAGTGAGTCCCAGCCTGGCACAAAAGGAGAGGAGGGGGGACATGATGGCCTGTGCCTGGGTGCAGGGCTACTGCTCTGCTCTGCCTGTGACATATCCAGGGTGCACAAGTGATTCCCCTCAGGGTGTGGGCCATGGTCAAGGTGTACAAAGGGTTTTTTTGCAAATGCCTCCATGCCCCAGGCAGCTTGTAAGACCCCCAGGCAGGTCCCTGCTCATTGTGCCTCTGCCTTCTGCATGCCCAGGGTCTTTCAAAGCTGCCCTTTCATTCACTCCATCTTCTTCCCTGCAGCTGTGCATTCAACCCCTCCTACTGAATGGCCGTACACAACAGGTAATTTTGGCCCACCCAACTTTTTCCCAGCCTTGCAAGGAGCCCCAGCCTGGCAGGAGAGGAGACAAGGAGGGACATGATGGCCTGTGCCTCGGTGCAGGGCTACTGGTCCCCTCTGCCTGTGACATCTCCAGGGCACATGAGCAGTTCCCTTCAGGGGATAGGTCACGCTCAAAGTGTATAAAGGGTTTTTCGGCAAATGTCCCCTTGCACCAAGCACCCCCCAGGACCCCCAGGGAGCACCCATGGACCCCCCCACGGGTCCCCAGGAGGTCCCTGCTCATTGTGCATCTGCCTTCTGTGCACCCGGGGTCTTTGCTCGTCCACCACCCTCACCTGGTGCCTTGGGGTCTGCACCACCCCAGTTCACCATCACTGTGGCCAAATCCCCAACACAGCCGGGGAGGTGGGGGCCATGGGTGTCAGGCTGGAGGGCCCTAACCCAGTGCCATGTGTCGTGTCCCAGGCACCCGCCTGCGGCTCTCCGGAGGGAGGAATGGCTGCGAGGGCCGCGTGGAGCTGTACAACGGCGAAGGCAACTGGGGGACGGTGTGCGACGACATGTGGGACCTGAGGGATGCCCGGGTGGTGTGCCGCCAGCTGGACTGCGGCCAGCCCGTGGCCGCCCCAGGCAGCGCGCGCTTTGGCCTCGGCTCCGGGCGCATCTTCCTGGATGACGTGCAGTGCCGAGGGGATGAGTCCTCCCTCCAGATGTGCAGGCACAGGGGCTGGGGTGTGCACAACTGCGAGCATGTGGAGGACGCCAGTGTCATCTGTGCAGGTGCGTGGGCAGCAGAGGCCACCAGCTCTCCCATCGAGCTCATGGCCCTCTGTCCCTTATCCCTTATCCCCTGT
The DNA here is from genome assembly GCF_047716275.1 of Strix uralensis. NCBI lineage: Eukaryota > Metazoa > Chordata > Aves > Strigiformes > Strigidae > Strix > Strix uralensis. Next base: position 37,839,573 of record NC_133978.1, read on the forward strand.
GTCCCCATGTCCTCCTCACCACCTTCCCTGCCATGGTACCCTATTCCCCATGGTGGGTTCATATCTGTGCCCCAGCACCTCTCTCCTGACCAACATGTCTCATGGCTCTTCTTCCTCTACACCCCCAGGTCCTCCAGCCACCCCGACACCTCCCTCAGGTAATGTTCTTCTGTGGCTCTTCTCACCTTCTTAATTTGTGGGCCGTCTCCTTGTTTGGCTGGTTTTAATTTGATTTTTGTTTCATGGAATCATAGAATGGTTTGGGTTGGAAGGGACCTTAAAGACCATCCAGTTCCAACCCCCTGTCATGGGCAGGGACACCTTCCACTAGCCCAGGTTGCCCAAAGCGCCGTCCAACCTGGCCTTGAACCCTTCCAGGGAGGGGGCAGCCACAGCTTCTCTAGTCACCCTCTTCCAGTACCTCACCACCCTCACAGGAAAGAATTTCCTTCTTATATCTAATCTAAATCTGCCCTCTTTCAGTTTAAAGCCATTACCCCTCATCCTATCACTACACTCCCTGATGAAGAGTCCCTCCCTACCTTTCCTGTAGACCCTCTTTAAGTACTGGAAGGACTATTCTATGGTAATATCACTTTAAATTTGCATGATATTTCTTAGACAGACTGTGATATCCACTTACTTTTCAGTGATGCTTATTTTGCATTTATGCTGTCTGGCTGTGGGCAAGCCATTTCCTCGTTGGGCTATTCAACTGGGTCAAGGCTTAGGAAATGTCTAAATTTTTAACTTTTAACCACATACTTCAGTATTGGGAGGGTGGTGTTCAAGTATTGCCATGTGTAATTTTTGTCTTTTCTGCTTACTAGAGCAGTTATGGTCTTCAGTCTTCTCTTTCTGACTTAGAAAGATTTTAGATTTAGAGCTTCACAGTAGAAAAAAGTACAAAAGTGAAGGTGCTTGACAGCCTGTCCCGTCTGATCAGAGGAAGGGGCAGTGTCTGGGTACAACTGATGCTCCCAAGGTTGAAATCGCCCGAGAATCCCAAAACTCTGAGGCAGGGAGGAGTGTGTTGCACTGGGGGATGTTCTTGTGCAGGAATATAAAATGGGGGGTTGTTGCGTTTATGTGTCACATCTTGTAGGAAATAAGTTCAGAGCTTGTGCTCACCTTCCTATAAGGAAAATTTTAGCATTATCTGGTTGTGTTTAACATAAGAATTATACGTCATTCATGCTGGCAGGGACATGAAAGCTTTTTGCTTCTACACATACAGGAGAAATGAAATATGTTTAAGACTTGGCCCAGCAGCCTAGAGTGATTATTTCAGTCTGAGACCAAAAATTACAGAGTTTCCTAGAAGACTTGCAACTTATTTATCCTCCAAAGTCCTTAGGGGAATAAAGAGAAGCAGCAGAGTAACTGAGGGGATGTTGTCTGTTCAGGAAGGTACTTCCATTTTGACTGTCATGACACCTCCCAGAATCAGACCTCGGTTGCAGAATGGAGAGACCAGAGCAGAAAGCGTCAGAGTGTTACCAGCCCAGCCTGAAGAGGGTGGCCTGACACCATGGATGTGACAGGGAATCCCGAATCCGATATCAAAGTAAACCTAAAGATTAAACAAATATTTGTTTTGATTTGGGTCATACAGAATATCACCTACAGTCAGTGGGAGACCTGCTTAGCAGCTGTGGATGAGACACGTGCAGCTCAAGTACAGTTTTGTAGACATTACCATAAGTAAATTCTCTTCCATTTCTTTCTGCAGCACCTTATTTTTGTGGTGGCTCAATCTCAAATTCCTCTGGGTTGCTGCAGAGTCCCTTCTACCCTGGAAATTATCCAAACAATGCTGACTGCGTGTGGGAAATACAAGTAGAGAACAATTTCCGTGTTATGCTCACATTTAGAGATATTGTGTAAGTAAAACATTGATTCCCTGGGCAAATAACAAAGTAAAAACTTGCTTGAGAAGTTTGAAAACTTATTTGACACAGACAGCCTTCCCAATTTTAAAGATATTTTCAATAACATCCAGCAGTTGGAAGACCAGAACAAAATCTGGTTTACTGTGGTATTTTCTACTCAAAATTTTCTGCTACAGCTACATACAAAATGACTAATATCTCTTCCCTGAAAACTTTAAGTTCTGAAAGATTTTATCATGTGTTAAGCAGTTAAATGAGAGTTTCTGAAATGCATTTGACAAGGTGCTGACGTTTGTTCGCCAGGATGCAAAGCAGCAGATGCCAGTATGACTACATTGAAGTCTATGATGGGCCTCCACACTCTTCCCCACTTCTTGGAAGACTTTGTTCTGGTTCCTTTCCCACGTACATATCGTCTTCAAACATGATGACTGTTCGCTTTCACAGTGATTCTAGATACACTTTCAGAGGGTTTCAGGCTCACTACTCCTCCATTCCAGAAGATCACAACACTAGTAAGTTCCTGGTCGGTGTTTCTCAACGGACAAGCCTGTTTATTGCTTTTGTTTGAAAAATAAATATTTCTGTATATTTAAAGATGTTAGGGAAATGAAATGATGTGTGTGAAATAAGATGGGTTGGTGTGTGAACTACCTACTTTCTAAATTAAGAAAAAAAATCAATATTTGGTTCAATTAGAAACTTTAATCATTAACAAATTCCTGAAGTCACTAATATATTATTTCTTCTTCTTCTACCAGCCCTTCTGTGCTTGCCAGACTACATGCATGCAGTGGTTAGCAGAGACTATCTCCAGTCTCAAGGCTACTCGGCGCAGATGGTCACCCTGAACGACAGTCACTGTAAACCAACAGTCACGTCACACGAAGTTATATTCAACATTCCCTACAATGGCTGTGGGACCATACGAGAGGTATGTTCACCACTGTGCACACCGAATTGCAGGACCCACTTTGGAAAGAGCCATGAAAGGGCCATTGTGGTGCTAAGAAGTCAACCAACAAGACCAGGAGGTTTTTGGTGCTTTAGATTTCCATGCCTTAGGGAATCCCCATGCTTAACAGAAAATAGCTTCTAGAGAGGAAAACACGGGAGGAATTTATATGAACTTTCCGTGGTTTAAAGCAGACAAAGTCTTGTAAATGCCATGCAGGTTTGGGATGACTGTGTACTCACAATTGCGGTTTTGTACAGATGTTCAATGAGTTGGCTCTGACTTGGATTTAACAAAGAGTTTTTCTCCACTGATTTCTGTTTAATTACACACTTCAGCAAGTTTATTTACAATGTGTGAGCGGAAAAGACCAACATCAAGCTTCTTGGTTTAAAGAGTTTAAGATGGATCTACATTTTAAAATTGCATTTTACTCTATCAAAGCTTAGAACATGGTACGTGACAAAAATGTAATTCCTCGTTTTAAATTGTGTGTTAAACAGGAGAACAATGATACAATCAACTATTCCAACATGATCAAAGTTACATCTTCTGGGTACTTAATCAAGAGGAAAAAGAATATTCACTTACATATCAGTTGCAAAATGCTACAGAACACATGGATGCAAATAATGTATGTTGCTGAGGATACTGTAGACGTGAACAAAAATCAGTTTGGAAGATATGATGTGAACATCACTTTTTATGATTCCTCATCATTCTTGCGGCCAGTGCACGACTCTCCATACTACATTGACTTGAACCAAAATTTGTACCTTCAGGCTTATCTTCACAGCTCTGACCCAAATTTGGTGGTGTTTGTGGACACATGTGTGGCATCACCTGATCCTCATGATTTTAATACTCTGGCCTATGATATAATCAAGAATGGGTAAGAGCTTTCTTAAGTCATTAGAAGCATAGCTGTAATACCCTTTCTGCATTTATTTAAAAGAATAGAGCCAATTTGAATTGGTTTAGATCTCATTATCAACAGACTGTTAAAAGGGGTGTTTGATTTTTTATTTTTACAGTATGACTGAGAAATAAGAAACATTTAGACCTTACTATCATTTCATTTCACTTACGTCATTCTTGTCTGATATGCAAAATTCAAAGTAGTGGGAGTGAGGTAGATGAGATGAGATGAGATGAGATAGTGAAAACTGGCAGCAGGAATATACTGTCCTATTCTATTTTAGTAAAACCAGATCAAGGATTAGACTCATTTTTTTATGCCTTGTATAGCACAGATATTAGTAAGAGTCTGTTCTCTCCTCTTCACCACTTAGAGTCTCCTCTTGATAAAAAAGAGTTGCCAATGCTCTAGATGCTTCGGAGGACTTAAATAAGTCTATATTTTAAAAGTCTATACTGTGCTATAAAAGTAGTATTTTTATCCCATTGTGTTTAGTACCTGTCTATAATATAATTTTGTTTTAATCTATTGTGTTTTTGCAGGATTGTACATGTGTGTATCCATGAAGACTAACTCTCTTTTTCGTTTCTTTCTAGATGTGTTAAAGATTCTTCCTATGTCACGTACTACTCTCCCTACAGCCACTTTGCTCGGTTCAGATTTAATGCCTTCGAGTTCATTAGCCGCCATACGTTAGTCTACCTGCAGTGTGAGCTGGTGGTGTGCCAGCTCAGGGACTACTCCTCCCGCTGCTACCAGGGCTGCATTAGCAGGTCCAAGAGAGATGCAAGTTCTGCCGAGGAAAAAGTGAATGTTGTTGTCGGACCACTTCAGCTTCGAGGAGGGGGTGCTCAGAGTAGGAATACTGGTAAAGTCGAGTAAATTTCTCTCATATTTACCCTAAGAATACTTCAGGCTTCAAGAAAAGCCATAGCTCTGTGTTTCTGACATCTGCCACTGAAATCTGCTTTTGCTAACTTCACTATAAAAATGTAGGGATTGTTTGGCTGACCCAAATTTATACAGATCTTTTCTTCTTTCAACACCTTGAAAGCCCCTTGTTTTCACCTGCAAGAAATGTAACTGCTTTGGCTGTCCCAAGGGACAGGTAGCGTGTAACCCATTTTAGTGCTGCAACTCCATTGAACTAATTAGACCCAATCTGCTTGTGTAAGGTGATGGCCAACGGGGAGCAAACTCCCAGCCTTCTTGAGAAACATTTGATTCCCTCAGTTGTCTTCTGCTTATGAAGACTGCTTAGTTAGGTTGTCATCCCTGCTGCTATAAAGCCTGTTCAAATAGTTTAAAGTAATGACTCTCTAAGAAGTTAGCTTACTTCTGACTCTGATCTGGGAACCACCCCTTTTAATGTAGCAGCTCGTTGTGTCGTTATCTTTAATATACTGAGATCAATGCCCCTTGCCTTCACTCGCAGGGCTGGACCCTTCTGTGCCTCCTCCCCAGGCGGTTTCCACTGCTGCTGACAAACCCCTCGTGTCATTCGTTGTTGCTGTTGCCATCCTGGCAGTTGTCGTTTTTGTTCTTGCTGGTTTTCTTGCAAGACTTGCACCGAAGAAAATGCTTTCGCATGGGATAATGTGAGATCAAAGGTCAGCATCATCCATTAAATGACTACAGAGCAAATGCCACATATGATGAGCTGCCAAAATGCCTCACTGACGACAGTCACATAGGTGCCATTTGTAAGAAACTGTGATATCTTTATCTACAATTAATTCGAGCCTGTTACAATGATTTAGAATAACTTTGTAATCCTATCATCTCTTAAATGATTAAAAACTACTTTCTACATTCATGTCACAAGTTGTTTGATACAACCATTTTATCATTTTTCTCCTCTTTAATTCTCTTCTCACATCCTCCTAAGACCATTTATCTAATGCCTTGAAATGTTGTGAGCTGGAGAGAAAATATGAATGAGGTATTGATAAATATTTCAAGGTTTATTATAAGGGAGGAAGATTTAATCTGGGGAGAAGTAATAGGTCATGTCTGGAAAGGAAATGTAAAAATTGATCTTACCATTGCATCTGGAATTGTGGCTATACAATATTCTAATTATTTTGAGCATGGCTTTTAATGCTAAATTTCTCTTTGAAACTGTGCTTATTTATAAAATGCAGAGATCTCCAAGCTAAAGTAATCTGTTATATGAGCAGTGTAATTTAAAATCAAAGGAAGGAATGTTTACAAAGCAATAATTCTATTTTGACTTTCAAATTAAAGTCTCTGATTAAAATACAAACAAATATTTTACTGTGTTGAAGAGTGTGGTCTGTTGGATTAAAAATTTGCCAAGCGACGGACTGGGCCCCTGCTTCTGAAATACTAGGTAGGGAATTTCTGAATTTCTAAATATCTTAATGTAGACTTCAAAAGGAATGAGCTAATTCTTTTTCTTTCTGCACATACAAATTTACGGAAAATACCTGGCCCCAGGAAGCCAGATTGCTGACTCTTGATTCAGAAATGCCTTTTCTTTTGTTTTCCATTACTTTCTCCTGTGTGTCACACACAAAAGCAAAATGACCCACATAGTTCAGGGGACTTGTAAGGACCTGTCTATCCACATTTCCCCAGCCCCTGTGTTCCCTCCAGAGCAGATGGCTGACCGAGTCCAGAGCATCCTCTCCCACCCAAGCACGTCCAACTGCTGTTCCCACAGCATTGCCAAAGGTGAGGAGCTTCCCCTACATGCCAGTGAGGAATAACTGTCCTCTACCGCCAGTGTGTTTCTCCATGTTATTGGAGAGAAAGCTTTTCCTCCAGTATTTGACTTTCTGCCCATCAGTTGTATTTTGAAACACTCCTACATACTGCTGTGAAGAGTTGTGAAGTACCTCTGTTTTGTATGAGTGTTGGGCACACCTCTGTGCATTCTGTGTATGTGGCTACAGCAAGGCGTTTTAATAGACTTAAGCTGTAAAGGGTGGGTATAAAATAAAATCTACCAGCAAAGGTAAAACAAATGTCCAACCCTCACAGGGAAGGCTCGGAAAGACTCCTTGGTTCCTCACTGATGATAGACATATTTGCAAAGCTGAGAATCAATAGAGCACAGAAATCATTGTGCCCTGAGAGATCTAGAAGTTCCCCAACTATTTCACTGTAACTACCGTTGCTCTTTGCTCTCCTGCCATTTCTGTTATCTCCTCATGACACACACCTCCTGCTCCTGACATCTCTGCTGTAGCCCTGGTCTCTTCTCTCCACATTGCGGCACTTGTCCACATGAACACCACAGCCTGTTTTCCACAGAGCTGCTAGGTCACTGCTGCTGTCTCCATCTTAACTGCCAGCCACCCCTGTGCCACCTCCTCCTTGGCCATGGGCACTACTGCTCACCCAGAGCATCAAAATCACATCAGCTGGAGCTTCCCCCTGCACCCTCAGCACCACCACCTCAGCCCAACAGCTTCCCAACAGACTCTTCCCTAATTTGCCTAAGCAATCTCTTCTCATGCTTAATGAGACTCACTATTGAAATTAGCATCACTGCTGAAAAGGCTTTTCACAATGTCTGTCCTCAATTTTCACTGTTGCTGGTCAAGCCCATTAGTTCTTGCCCTGTCCCTCCTGGCCATGGGAGTAATTTTCTCCCCTTTCTCTTTAGGTCTATTTATCTAGTTGAAGATTGATGTTTTTTCCATTAAGTTTTCACTTCTCTAGACTAAATAAATCCTAATTCAAAAGATACTGAGCTGTTAAAGGTGTTTTGCTTGTAATATTTAAGGCTGAATCACACATCTGATCTAAAGGTTTGTCAAACTAATTGGAAGCCTTCCCATTGACATACATACTAAGCCAGGCAAAACTGTAAATCTCATCCAAGAGATCGAATCTCAGCCAGGAGACATTTCAGGTCTCAGCAAAATGTCATTTAAACGTTGAAAGACATTTCATATCTGCTTTCCAGAAGGAAGAGCTTTGTTCAATTTTTAATACTTTTGGTTGCTTATCACAATAAAATGATTTAATTTCTTTTTTTTTCCCATGGTTGTATGCATTGTGGTTGTGAGGAGTTTGGCTTCTCAGGACTTACCCAGCCTCTCAGAGTGTGTTGTGTGCATTCATAAATCAGGCTGAAATATGCTGGAAATGCAAACAGTCAAATCCCACATAAACATTAACCATTGGTGCATGCAAACATGAAAAGCAAGATCTGGGATTTTTGCCTTTCATGTCCTAGTTGAAAATACAGAGAATTAAAGCCAAAATGTTAACTAAACTGTTTATTCATTTTGTGTGGGATCAGTGTTATGCCAACCACATAGTGAAGCCTGGTGCCTGCAAGCACAAGGATGTCAAGAACCAGGAGCATGTGGAGGCCACTGCCTTTGCTATTTTTAAATGTGCTTTCTGGAAGCTGCAGTTAAGCTCCTTGTTGTCACCTCCTCCACCTTCAGAGAAGACACACCAACCATCACTTGGCAGATGTTCGCTTTGAATAACTGTCTGACTTTGGTGTTAGATCATTTAGTTTCTTCCTAGTGTGCCTGTCACTACTTGTTCTCTCAGTAGTATGTACTCAACCAACAAGCTCAGCACCAACTAAGCATGTTGTTTGCAACATCATGCTAAAATCCCTTACAAGTGTCAACCTATGTAGTGTGAGCTGTGCTGGGAGAGGATATTTCCTAAATTACACCACGTATACACAGACCATGTAGCTCCAAGTGTTCATAACTCTGACAAAACTGCACATCCCTGAACAACTTCCCTGAAGTGGCGCTTGAGGGAGGGTTTTTTTCATGGAAAGAGGATGGATCCATAGCACTTTGGTTTCAAATACATATACCTTTTTTGGTAAAAAAGATTATATGGACTCTATGGGTTCTTGCCATTATGCTATTCCCAGTGTTGTCATATAACATATTTGGCCAGCATCTGGGTTAAAACAAAGCTCAGAAACAAAGTTCTTTTTGCTTGTCTGTATGCTAAATTTCCTGTGTTTTGGTGTCCTGTTTATCTTTCTATTCTAATTTTGGAGTATGAAGCAGATAACTCAACTCTGTAGTCCTCCTTCCCAGGAACATAATATAAAAATATTTATAACTGGGTATAAATAAACATTGTTTTGTTTCTGTATCTCATAGCTAGCAAGTAGATTCATTTTCCAGTTGTTAATAACAAATCCTCATGTAGATTGAGACAAAAAAAAGCACTAATTTGGGTTTGCAGGGTATGGGTAAGAAACACAATTTTTCTCGTTTCCATTACTTTCTCCCCATGACTTGCCATAGAAGCCCACAGGTATTCATTGACATCAAGCTGAATTAAGCAGCTAAGCATAACCTTCTGCTCACAGTTCTGACTTAGGTGCCCTTTAATGCCCAAGACTGAATGCTTGCACCAAATTCCAATTAAATAGCTAAATGAATATGCTCTGAAGATCACTTTCACTTGACCGATATTTTTTTTTTTTAATAATTACTCCATCAGACTCACCAGCCATGGGCAAGCTTTTTTAGCAGGATTGCACTACAATCTACCTTGAATGGGAAATCAGGCAGCTGGGTTGCTGAATTGTCCACCACGCTTAATAAACCCAGAGGAAACAACAAATGCATTTCTTGAGACTGACCCACCACTGCCATTCATTTGTGACAAGCTGAGGATAAAAAGAATTGCAGTCCTTTGCTGTCCAGCATCCCTGAACCCAAGAGCAATTTTTTGCACAACTTATGTTAAATGCCTTATGTTACAAGGAGAAGAGATTTTCCTTATTTACTTGTTTTTCTTTATTTTGGTAGTTTTATTTTCATGGGGTTTTTAATTTATTTTTTATTTATTTGGCAGTTTATATCTAGCTGGGAAAAACTGAGGAGATATTAAAATTCTCACAGCAGCTTGTATATTTTAGGAGATTTTCTATCTCAGGCTCAAGAACTATGACACAAAAAGCATATTTTAACGAAATCAAGCTTAGCTGAGGAAACTCATCAGTGACCCAGCTGGGTCACTGGGAGTGAGATTTTTTTAAATTTCCTAGAATAACACTTAGATCGCCTCTTTTGCCCTGAATCACCTGGTACCCATCCAAGCAGATTTTTCCTTCGTTCTGAAATAAGTGAATTAGTCACAGGCTGTAATGTAGAAATTAATTGGACTGTTGATGTTCTAAAGAGTCTGACAAGTTTGAATGACTGTCGTCTTCTTTATTTGCTTTTTTTTTTTTCAGTATGCAGAAACTATAGTTTCAGAGAGATGGCTTCTCTCTTTTCTGCTCTTTCTGTATGAAGACTCTGAGGGCTGTATTTCGTCCTCAGACATGTTGAGTCTATGAAAGTTTCCTGTGGGTGTGCGCGTGACTACACAGAATAGAGATAATGTGGTTTTTGCACAGTTGCAGTCAGATGAGTGCTGCCTGCTAGCCTCAGAGGCTGCAAAGAAACCCATCTACTGGGATGGAGATGAAGTGTCTTCTGGTTTTAGTAGAGGTTTCATATGACTTCTTGCTTTCTTTCTTCTTTTCCCTCCCTCTCATCCCTGCTCTTGAAAACCATGCAGGTAAATTCCTGGTACATGTCAAGATCTTTTTACTCCTTGCCTTATCTCCCTCATCACTTCTGCTTATTGATCTTTAATTTAGGCACTGAGTAAAATTAGGCACTCTGTACAAAGACTGACTTTTCTTCCATGACTGGCAAGTTGCTAGCACAAAAGGACTCCAACTTGAGGGCTCCTTGTTTGCTGAAGTTATCTGTTTACAAAGGTTTATACACAGGTTCATCTAGTGATGTTGAGGTGTTTCTGAAGCATTTGGCATTAGTTACCACCATTAGTTACCACCATAGAGTAAACACTTGATCTGAGCCTTGTCAGTGTGAGACAAGCCTTCTTTGTTCCATAAAAGTTCACTGGATTTCTCTGAGGAATATATTGTTGAGGAAGACAAGTGGACTACTCTCTGCCAACACTGCAAGGATTAATCCAGGCGCCACGTGAGATGCCTCCCAAAGGCTGTGAAGTATGACAGCTGGGATGACACTTACAGATCAAGCTGAAAATTAACTGCTTGAAATACAGACTAGAATTTGAGGGGTTTCTGGTATTGCATTCTGAAAAAATACCATTTTGTTTCCTAGCAGATAAGGCAGTCCATTGCCCCGGTAACACGTACAGCTGCCAGTGCTCTGGTGCCCAGGGCCTGTCTGTGTGAGCCATGGGAGCATGGGGCTAAGACCTCAGCCAGCTCGTGATACCCCTGCCCAGAGGGGTGCCCCAGAATGGGTTTTCCTTGCTGGGGCTCGATCTGTCCAGGCTCCTGGACAGCACAAGCAGCCCAGAGCAGGAGGTGCTGCAAATCCCCGCAACCCTCAGCCCACAGAGCCACCCCAATGGACCCCAGACAGAGCCACCACCATGGACGTGGGCTGGAGGGTCTGGTCTGCGAGAGGATGGGGGAACAAAACCACCCCTAGCTCAACTTCAGGGCAGTGGAGAAACTGAGAGGTGAAAAAAGCCTGCCATCATTTTTCGCTTGGCATCACTAATTTTCTCCCTGGCTGCATGCAGCTGGCTCCTCTTGGGCCACTGGCTGCCATTGGATGTGCCAGGGGGAGGGTTTAATCTCTGGTCCCATAGAAGAGAAAGGTTTCAAACAATAATTAAGGTAACCAAAAAATCAAGGTATTCTAAACAAACTCTTGCCAAAAAAATTAAGAGAATGTTTTTGGAAGTTAAAAGTATCTCCATTGTATGAAATCGCTAACCTAAAAAAAAAAAATAAGGTTGGTCAAACTGCAGAGCACACCCCTTTAAATCCACATGCTTATAAATTCTGAAACATGTTTTATCAGCATTATAGGGAACCTGATTAACATGAGTCCCATGCTGACTGCTGTTCGGATGCTACTGCTGCACGGAGGATGTCTGCAGGGCTCAGGTACTGTGCCTTATGCTATTCAGCACTACCTTTCTCTCTTGTGTTTTCTTCTAAAATCAAATATTCGCAAATTTTGTAACCTCTATCAAAGCTCACTCAAACCAATACACATCATGGGTGTTTAGTGGGCTCAAGGACTCAAGATGCAACCAAAGATTTTAATTATTTCTTTAAATGTAATGTAGAAAGCATATATATAGTATTGTATTCTAATTAATTGTAGGAAAACATACATAATGATAAGTAATTAATTTTCTTTAGTGCACTGGAGGGGCTTAGACAAAAATATAATGACACACTGAAAGGGGATCCTACCAAGCAGGTAAGAGCATTTGGTAAAAGCATGGTGTAGCAGGTTAGTCACAGCCTAGAGGTTAGACACAGCCTAGGTCTGAATTACTGCTTTGGATACACCAGTGTCAGCAGATCTCTTCCTTATAGCGAGGTGTTTGTCTGTGACACGGTTTCTGTGAGCTTTGGGAATAATTAGTCAGTGTTGGTAATAAACTGGAAGTAGTTCAGAGCCAAGGGGTACCACAGTGGTCTTCACTGTGCAGATCTTCAGCTAGGAGCCATGCAGTATGCATGCACCCAATGCAAAAGTAACCCCTAAGGGGTCACATGCATTCAATTTTAATTCAGTAAATGAAACACTGATGGCAGTGACCTTCTCCTACATTATCCTCAGCACTGGTTTCCTTGTTAAGTCCATTGCTAGCCAGATAAAACACAATATAATATGCTGAAGTCCCCGCTAGATGATGACAGCATTGTATCAGTGTAACACTGACTTTATGCAACTGCCATAAGGACACTCACATGCCTCACCCTTGGAAGGTGCTTTAAAATCAGGCCCAAAACCACAGGAACTGAAGTCTGGTGCACAGCACAGCTTAGAGCACACTTCCTTGCTGATGGACTCCTTAAAATTCTGTTGTAAAGCATTACCTCCAATAGCCTGACACTGCAGGGGCCACTAAAAACACATCAGTTACCCTAAATAGTTGACCTAATTTCCTTTTGTCTTCCAGAGACTTGTCCCTGAGATAGTGAATGGGTAGAACAGGTGTTCTGCACCTCTGGAAGAAGCTCATTTTGGTGATGGCACAGGAGAAATCCTCCTGGAGGAGGTGCAGTGCCAAGGGGGTGAAGCTGTCCTCTGGCAGTGCTCCCATAACAGAAGGCTCATCAATAACTCTATCCATCAGGAAAATGCTGGTGTCATCTGTGCAGATAACGTCTGGTTTATTGACGTCAGTGATCAATAGCATGCTATACACACCTGCTGCGTTGATATTCTGGTGCTCAGCAATAGGGAACAAAACCACCAAAATCATTATCAAGCTCTTCAGGACATTCCAAACTATTCCCCTGTATTTCAGCAGATACTTCTTGAGAGAGTAGTATAACCCACACACTAGCCTCTGCATTCAAAATCTTCAAATAATAAACTGTAAGGAGCAGGACAGTTACATTGCCTTTTTTTTTTTTTTTTTTTGTAGAGCATAATGCTCCTCAGAGGTTTATCCATCTTACCATTCCCATTGCTTCCTAACTAAAAAATGAATTCAACTTATTGGTCATAAGAATCACAAACCAACTAGAAATTTCCTTATGTGATGTAGAAAAGCATCTTTCATGAGACATATTACTGTATATTTGCAAAATATACGTTACTATGTATTTTAAAAATATAAATAACCTTATAAGCACAAAATTACTGAGAGTTGGTTTATGGGGGTTTTTTTCTAGCAGTGTGGGTAAATAGATAATTTCTGTTCATTTTGGTTTAGTGGAAGTTATCTCTTTTCTTTCTTTTTTTTTTTTCCCAGCTTCTTTACTGTCTGAAGTTCCCGGTAATTTTAATCTCATATATATCTTTATTGATTTTACTGATGAAGTAATTTTTTGCCTAATATAGTCATTTAGTACCAGTATACAGTTTATGAAGAGGAGTAATTGTAAATCCTTTTGTCACAATGAGATTTTAATTTATGGATCCCAAATATTTCAGAATATGCATCCCTGTGAAATTTTGACCATATCATATATTAATCCCAATCTTTTGTGTTAGGAATATGCCATATCTTCCAGTTTTTAATGAATTAATTTCATTTTTGGCCAATCTCTTGTCTTTGATTACAAGTTCTTATTCTTGTCTTCAATTTGCAACAGCCAACTAAAGACCTGGCAATATGGAAGTATCACTCACAAATACCACTGTCTTTTTTGGCCTTCCAAAGACTTGTCCCTCATGCTCGTGAACAGGAGGAACAGATGTGGGGGCCATGTCGAAGTCCATTACCAGGGCAGCTGGGGCACTGTCTACGGTGACTCTTGGGACCTGAAGGAAGCTCAGGTCACCTGCAGCCAGCTAGGGTGTGGCAGGGCAGTTTCTGCCCCTGGAAATGCCAATTTTAGTCAAGGCTCAGGAGAGATCCTTGTTCACGATGTGCACTGCAACGGGAACAGGGCTTACATCTTGGAGTGCCCCAGAGGAGGTCTGTACACAACTGTGTACATGTGGAAGACATCAGTGCCGTTTGCTCAGGTGCATTTTATGTAAGTCTGACTTTGCAGAGCTAAATGTCAGCATAAAAACCGCTGTTGCAAAAGCCTACTGCTTTATTTCCTCCTGTACTGACCTTTTGTTCACCCCATACTCAGTGCTCCATTGCACACCTGGCTCACAGCTTGGCAGTGGAGTGGTGCAAAGTCATGGGTAGTCAAAGCGCAGGGGAGAGCCCTGCTACATAGATATTTTGGTCTAGGGTAAAATTGAAATGGCCAAAGGTCTTTCCATGAAAACTGGATAAAACAGTCCAAGAGAATTACCAGGTGAAGTAAAACTGTTCAGTCATTAATCTCCTAATATTTCCCACTCCTCCCATCATGTGGTAGTTCCTTTGGTGTTTGTTTATCTTGCAACTGGCATGTCAGCAAATGGAGCCATCCCAGGGAGAAATGCCTGTGTAGATGCAGAGCGTGGGTCCAGATTGATTTTTGAGTCACCTGGCAAGGCATATCTTCAAGAATTTTAACACAGAGGTGTCATTGTGCTAGAGGTGAAATAAACAGTGGCCCCATGCAGTCACTGGGAGCAACAGCCTGTCTGGACATTGATAAACTGAACTCTCTGTACAGCAAATTGTCCTCATCCTTTACTAGTTAATAGTAATAGTATCACCTATACTGCACTGAACTGTACATGTTAAGAACAGGCCTACAAGAAAATTAGTACCCTGAATTTATACACTGTGAGACACCCTTGGACTTCACATGGGAGTCACTGATGTCCTTCAGAGAACAGCCTAGACCTAGCTTTTCACTTTCCACTGAAGCCTACCTGAGTTTCCTCATTAACCTGAGTCTTCTGAAAGCCAGCAAGCAATCATTAAATGAGACACTTTGGCCACCACTGCTCTTTCAGTTTCTCACAATATTTCTACCTTCCAGTAATATTTCCTCTGTAGTACTCAAACTTTACCAAATCAAATCCCTTGTTTTTGTTTTGATTACCTTGGGTTTTTTCTCTAGTGACTACATTGTCTAGTT
Source organism: Strix uralensis (assembly GCF_047716275.1). NCBI lineage: Eukaryota > Metazoa > Chordata > Aves > Strigiformes > Strigidae > Strix > Strix uralensis. Next base: position 37,854,803 of record NC_133978.1, read on the forward strand.
TATACAATTTTTTATCACTAACACTTTAAAAATCCATATTTTCCCCTACAGTCATCACACGATGCAGTTCAGAACTGGTCTGACTTCTGTCGTAGACCTGTGTAACAGTTCTGATACAAGGTGCATTAATCTGCTTCTTACTGTTTCAGTAATATTTTCAGCATAATGTGCACTATAACATTTCATCGATAGATGTAGTTGTTAGAGCAGTAACTGAAAACTCCACCTAGGGGTGACCTACAGTTTTTTCATTCACAGCTTACACAGGATCTGAAGTGACAGGTAAACTTCTGAAATTTGTGCCGTTGCCTTTAATATCAGCATGTTTTAATGTTTTAGAACTGAATTTGTTTTTCCTCTTGCGTCCAAGCAACTGAGGACTCATGCAGGGAAAAAAGTTTTCCTAATCAATTGATGCAGTTAACCTGATTGTTTCCTGTTGTTTATTTTCTCTACTAATTAATCTTCCTTATTTTGTTAATTACTCTTTTCATCATCTTTCATTAGTAACTAATAAAACAAAGCTAGGACAGCATCAGTTCTATTTATCATTATTATTTCCAGTAAATATGTATCAAGATTTGAAGCAGCTTTGCACCTACAACTGGTATATTCAGCTACCTTATGAATCAAGACCCAGAGCATTGCTACATTAATTTCCTGAGGAAAATCAAAGTGCCAGACCCATTCCCTTTGCTCTCTCGGAGGTGCCGCTGAGGCTGATGGATGGCAGGAACCATGCAAGGGTCCTGCTGAAGTCTTCTACTAGGGCTCTAATATTGTATAAAAAATCCTTGAGTTTTATGCAGGCACAACTCCCAGTGTTTTCTCCAGAGAAGCATTTGTGAGTTTCCCTAATCAATTTTTTTCATTCATTGAACACTACTCATGAGGAGTATCAGGAGCCAATTAATCAAAATCAGTGGAAACATTGGCTCAGGGTACTCCTCTCTCCTCTTCTGTGATTTGAGCTTTGATTACTTTAATAAGGGATTGAATTGGGTTGGGGTTTAGCCATTTATGTGCTGGGCTTTGTGTTGTGTCTGTGCACTTTTTAATAAGTAATGTATTGATTATTCTTATGTAGAGATGTCTCTGAATCAAAATCCTGAGAAATTGTTACAGTCTCCCCAAACTCTCAGGAGCTAAAGCTCTAAATAGAAATGTAGCTTTCATAAAGGGATCTTATTTCTTGAAAGAATTAGACTTTGGGATAGAGTTAGCATTTGGTCAGACTGTGCATGTCAATCGACATTTCTTATTGCAGTGATTTTACTATCAAAATCTACTTAAAAGAAATTTAAAGGCGGTATTAGTCACACCTCACTCCCTGACACCCCCAAGGCACTAGAAGGCCACTTCCATTTTTGTAATAACAAATGCTAAAAGGGTGCTGGAGACAGTCACCAGCACTGGTGGTACTCTGTGTGACCCCTACCCATGGTACCTGCTGAGATCAAAGGGATTTGCTAGAAGCTGAGAAAACCTCTTTATTAAGACTGTACCATTGGCCACGTGAACATGAAAAGCCGGAAAAACTGCAAGAATGCAGCATATGCCAAGATAAGCACCCTGTGTTGACACAAAGCCTTAGCTGGGTAACAGGATGAAATGACCTGTCCTGCTATGTGCAGAGATCACTGATACCCATTTACATTGGCATAGCCCTCATCTCTGACGAAGATTTTCCCTTGCAGGATTCACAGGGATGGACTGGGGTTTCCAGAGGATGCATGGTGACATCCTTACCCCAAGGCAATTCTCCTCTGGGTCAAGAAATCCAGACCCAGCACTCAAAACTCAGTTTTGTCCACAGAAGATGGCTTCACATGTAAAGTTTTCACTTTGCTTTACCAATAAATGCAGGGAATCTGTTTGAAGGTTATATTATCAGGGACATGATTTATTTCACCCGGGCTTTCCCTTTTCTCTATACATTCTTCAGTGTGCAAAAATACCTTTCATTTCAGAACAAGGGCCCCAACATCAGAAGGACACAGACCTGCTCGAGCGGGGCCAGAGGAGGCCATGAAGATGCTCAGGGGGCTGGAGCAGCTCCCCTGTGAGGACAGGCTGAGAGAGTTGGGGGTGTTCAGCTGGAGAAGAGAAGGCTCCGGGGAGACCTTAGAGCGGCCTCCCAGGACTTAAAGGGAGTAGGGATAGGACGAGGGGTCACGGTTTTAAACTGAAAGAGGGTAGACTTAGATTAGATATGAGGAAGAAATTCCTTCCTGTGAGGGTGGCGAGACACTGGCACAGGTTGCCCAGAGAAGCTGTGGCTGCCCCCTCCCTGGAAGGGTTCAAGGCCAGGTTGGACGGGGCTTTGGGCAACCTGGGCTAGTGGAAGGTGTCCCTGCCTGTGGCAGGGGGGTGGGACTGGATGGTCTTTAAGGTCCCTTCCAACCAAAACCATTCTATGATTCTACAACTCCATGAACTTATTGGGGTTGAATTTAGTGGAATGTCTGGCAGAGGGAAAACCTGAAAAAAGAACGCATTGAAAGAATACACAATTATAATTGAGAATACGTCTGGACAGCTAAGCAACAAATATTAAGGCACTACACAGCTTCATAGAGATGGCATGGGTAACAGCAACACTGAATATTTATCACGGGCCGTAACTGGAGCAAGTAACCAGGCACACACCCAGGGTCTCCAAACCTCAACAGAATATTGCATTTCCAAATGCACATCATACCACCGAGCTGCACAATAGCTATTCATCATTCTTTGTTGCACACACATTGCACCCAGCCCACTGCTCACCTCAGGCATGCAGAAATATGTGTGTATACAGAACAAGGACTGCTGTTATCAGGTAAATCTGCTGCCCCTGAGGGGGCAGGGGTTGGGGCTGGGAAATGTAGAAAAAAGGCAGTCTTTGGCTCTTCTGCTTGCTCACTTTTTCTTGTGCATCTTTTTCACCTTGCTGCTCTTTGGCAACATATTATTTCATTCCTATGTTTATTTCCAGATGTTTTTCAAAGTAGAAAAAATAAGAAGCCTTCATTTACATGTACATCTTGAGGCCTCAAAAGTTCCTTTGAAGTTAGTCCTTCTCTGGTTTTAGAAACAGAAGGTAAAACTAATGAAACAAAGCATGACATTTCTTCTGAAACCAATGTTTTGACTGGTCCTTATTATATTTAACTGAATCATTTTTCATCATGCTTCAAAAGACACTATTTTTCAAACAGCTAAGCAGGTCCTTAGCAAAGGTGTTTCATGACCTGAGAGAAGTATTTCCCTTACCTCCCCAGGTCAGGCCTGAAGGAGCAGATGAGTTACTTGTGTAGGGATCCAGGTTTTGTCACGCTGGTCCCTCAGCCCCACTAGCTGAGAGCTGCCTGGGCTGTTTCTGTATGGCACTGCAAACATTTCCACTATGGCAGCAAACTAGACATGGCCATTATCAGACCCTTGGGAAGGCAACGGGTTCAGCAAAAAACAGGATTTGTTGCATAAGAAATCTGAAAAGTCCAGTAAGTATATTTAAAGAAGTAACAAATACATTACTATAGCAAAGAAAAACGTGCACCATTTTGTGAGTTCACACACACCAGTAATTTCTTTTTTTCAGGGAAGAAGAAATACAAATAAGTATTTGTACAAGAAATACATGTATAGGAGAAAGGCAGTCAGCCCTTGTTTACTCCTTCAAAGATACTCCAGTGAAATCCTTTATAAATATTAGATATGAGAGCTATCAGGTGTCATGGTTTATGTGATAACGAGGGAAGATGAAATAGATGGACGCCTGAGGTGGGCCCAAGTTTCTCCCAATCTCCATTTGGGCACAGACATATCCTCTGACCTTGGCAGGAGGTAGGTGAGGAATGGAAACAACTGTCCTGCTGTTTGTAGCTGTCTCTTTTGCAGATGTTTATTTTCACGTCTGCTTGCTTTTAAAGGTATTTGCTAGAGTGGAGGCCTCTTTATGGACCCTACAAAGGCACTGTGTTGTTAGACCATCTTTACGGACCCTGTGTTGTTAGACCATCTTACCCAGAAAGATGCTCGCTCCCCAAGGACAGTGCCTGGCTGCCCTCCAGTGGCAGGAGCCTCCAGAACAGCTCTGCGTTTTCCCATTGCTTTTAGCCCCTTAAACTATGTTAGACCCAGACCCTTATGGAAATTACAACACCTTATGGAAATTACAACACTAATTTTCCATGAAAATTAGATGTTTAAATGCCTTTGGTGAGCTTACTTTTGTTTGCAAATGGTGGAGAAATTGCCCACCCAGAGCTGCAGAGCAGAATGACTTCACGGAGAGCCTGCCCCTTAGCAGAAGGTGTTCTATGAGAATATGTCACATATACAAACATCCATACCTCCGTCTGTGTATGCACACATATAGCCCATACTTTATGAATGCTATTTCCCCACTATTCAGATCCTAGATTGCACCACACAAAATACACACTGAAATTCATATGTAGTTAGAAAAAGCTGGAAAAATCTATTTCCAGGGAGGGGTAGTTTTGCCAGTGCGTAAAACCCAACCTCCAGCATAAAACTGTTTCACTACAGACAAATGCTGTTTGTTTTCTATGAGTGATTTTTGACAGATTTCTTTAAGAAGATGTTCTGGGAAACAGCTTTGCTATTCCAAGACCACAAAGGTCATCCCTAACTGTCATCACTGCTGGTTCCTGCCTCACAGGATTAGTCTGCTTGCTTAGCTTTGGGCTGAAAGCTTACCACCTCCCTTCTAATGGCACCTTCAATGCCTGTGACAGGAGCTGCAGTGTTTAACGTGGAGGCTGGCCATTCTTTGTCACCTATCACTACAGATTAGCTGTACAAACCTTCTGTCCCTGCTAGCATTCCCACCTACCACCATTACTTCTTAGGTATGGTGTAAAATAGCCTAAGGTGAGATCCAGCCTCACCAGGCAAGAGTTGGATAGAAAAGTTCTCAGCTCTCCGCATGTTTGCTGAGACTAATGTCTTCTTTGGGACCTGTTTTATAGAAGAGACTGAGGAATGCTGAAAAAAGCAAATTTTGACACTTCTTCATACTCAGGATATTTGCATTCAGCCATGTTCTCCATATTTTCCTACCCCTATATCAAGGGTCCAAATAGAGGTGCATTGAAATACCACTGATGAAGAGCTTAGTTTCTAAATAGATTACATGCCTACAACCAGATAATGTGAATTATGTCCCCACTTTCCATTATCACTCATGCTCCTGCTGCATGGGGTTTCTTGAACAAGTAGCTTTACTGCTGAGCACAACTTGGCTGAGTCACCAGACTGACACATCAGCTATTTCTACAGGACTCTACACTTCCTAGAGAGAATATTATTGAAAGTCCAGCAGCAGCCAAATAAATACTTTCATTATGAGGTGGATATGAAGTGCATTGAAATGGCACAAACATATCAGACTTCTGTGTCTTCTATGTGACATTGTTTAGATCCAAATCTTTAAATGCAGAGCACTTAGATCTGGGTCAAATCACAAGATATAACAAATTTGTTAGTCATTGTTTTGAGAATAAAATCTTAATGAGATTTCAGTTGGAGTTTTGGGCTGTTTCTAAAATTTCTTTTTCAGTCAAAAGTGAAAAATGTTTGTATAAAATAGCTTAACTGCTGTCAGGAAAGAAAACTGGTACATATTGTACTGTTCAGGCCCATCTTAAAGCTACATGATAGAAGTATATTGATAACGATCTACTATAAACCCACTCAGTCACTTCAGAAAATGACACTGAATTTAAGTAATACAGACACAGGGAACTAGGAGTTTAGATACTTGACATGACTGGTTTTGCTCAGGAAGATACTGTGATGGGAGAAACATGAATATCTAGATAGATATCATACATTGTACTGTGTTAAGAAAATAAGAAAAGCATTTGCAGAAAGAAAGAATTTATGTTCATTTTTAAATCAGCTAAGAAAATTTAGCTTTGCTTTTTTTCTCTCTCTAGCCGAGACCCATCTTCTCCCTGACAGTACAGAGTGAGGCAGAGCTGGAAGCATTCTTTGGGGTATCAGAGGCCACAGGGGTGTTGACACCACCACCTCATGCCAGGGATAAGACTGCATAGCCAGAGGGATCCTGTTGGATCCATGGCTTTGCTAGGGGCAAATATTTTCCAGCTGGTCTTTCTAGATGGAATTCCCTTTTTTCATGCAAGTCACCTAATCTGAAAAGATACCATGAAAACAGGTGGCAAAGGATAATCTCCAGCAATGCCTGTTGTATATTTCCTTGTCATGATGACTTTTTTTCATGTTTTTTCCCAGTCCTTATTAATTTGTATTTATACTGGCACTACAATATCTTCTGGCTCTCCTCCTACAATCGCATATCTCCTGCCACTAGAATAAAAACCTGTTTCTAGTTTCTTCCTTTCACCTGAAAAATATATTGTACCTTGATTCTTTTGTGTAATATCTCACAGATCCAAAAGCATGTCTCACAGGTCCTAACAGACAAAGGCTCCACTTCCTTAGGCTCTGTGCCGTCTATGTTTGTGAGGGATGTAACACACAGGACTGTCAGATAGCATGTGTACTTGTCCTTTGAAGACAAGGGGAAAATCTCAGTCTAGTTTGATCAGAAACATACCAGCTGTGAAACTGGTGATGGAGAGCAGGGCATAAATTAGTGGAGTCTTCATCTTGTCCAGCATTTATGGTTACTGTAAAGCAGGGAAGGTGACTAATTCCCTTCGCAGCCTCCTGGCTCATAAAGATCATTTGCATTTTCCCTATTGTGCTCCATCGGTGCTCACCATTCTCTCAGGGATTTCATCAAATCAGTGCAGATCACTCCATAGTGCCTCATGACTTCAGCCTATACTGGTCTTCCCCAGAACAGGGTATGGCAACTGGTCATGCTTCTCTGTTTTTACATACAGATTCCTTGACTTGCTTACCTTAATTAGGCACCTTCTGGCCCTATCTTGCTCCATTTCCTTGGTTGTAGTTTAGCCCTACTTATTTACCCCCCAAAAGAGTTCTTCTCACCCAACCATGCCTTGGCCAATATTTCTTACAGACATTTTATTGCTCTGTAGGCTGCAAGTGAGAGAAAGATAACTGCAGATCTGAAACATGCTGGAGGGATCTAGTCCCACGTTAAAGAGGAGTCAGAGAAATACGAAAAAGCATAGAAACTGCTTCTTACAGGAATAATTTGTAGCAGACAGAGAGAATTTTGTTGAGCCTTTGCTGACATTTTTAGGATGCTAATCTTCTCTTGGCACAATTCTCACACCAATTTAATCTGGTTTAGTATGGTTGCAAATTGAAAACCAACTTAGCTGGTGGTATGAGAATCCTTACCAAACAGCCTAATCTCCAAAAGTAAATCACTGCTTCCTGGAACAACCACATCATCAACACATGGCCACAAAGGTGCTTGGGGAGTGTTTGGGAAGACCTCAGTAGCTGGTCCGGAACAGCACTGTGATCTGGATCTACTTATCCGGATGTCTGGATGTACCCTGTGAAATGAAAATACTCAGTAAATCACTTCCTTGGCATTGATCTGGAAGTTCAGGAAGAAAGATCAAATTGCACAGCACACACCTTTGATGTAGACCAGAACTCACTTAGTATAAATTCTGAAATTGCATTGGGTTAGAACAGACAACCGCAATGAAAATGGGCCTTCAAGTGAGTCTCACTTGGTTGCTGCTGTTAAGTGCTACTCTTCTATCTGAACCAGGTACTGTATCTAAATTTTTTTCAAGCTTGTAGGGAAACGTTACAGACAGAATCAGTTACTAATAGACTGCCTTGCTGGGAAGTGTGGCAAAGAGTCTCCTAGAATATTGCTGACAAGATTTGTACCATAAAATTGTTGGTTTAATTTCTCTTCTAATTCAGTGATTTGGATCAAATCCATAGGTTATATTCCAAAACTGGAGGTGCTGAAGAATATTTTCTTTGTTTCTCTTCTGTGAGGGAATAGTTTGGGGAAGTTGTTCTCTAAACATCCTTCTTCCAATATTCTAGTTTTTAATGTAAATTCTTCTATAATGCACATTTAAAAACATAGAGAAAGAGAGAAAAAGAAACACAGAACAGCCTGCCAGACCCAGGTGGAAATATACTTTACTGCAGTGCTATGTTCCTTCAAACTTCAAGCAACGATAACCCCAAACCTTCCTTATAATCTTGGTAGTTTGAACGAGATACTTTGATCTTTAATTATCAGTGTGGACACCACAAATAAAGTCTTGTCAATCCCTTACAAAAAGAGATAATTACAAGGAGTCTAGATTAAGGGATTTGTTATATTAAATTATTTATAAAACAAGAGCAAAGGCCATCCAGAGGGAGGTGCCATATCAAAGAGGACTAAGCTTCATTTCAAGAACATGGTCAAATCCCAGCACTTCAGCAACCCTATAATCTCTGTCCTTATTTCAGAGGCTCACTCTTGTCTTTGATTTGACCTAATGTAGACTGGATTAACTTTGACTGGAAAAATCACTTGGGATCCTGTCTTGCAAATCCAAGACTTTAGCATCACTAAAGTAAAAGTCTGTGAAAGTGACTGTCTGAAAGTCAAATGCCAATTTGAAAAAAAAGAAAAATATCCCCACATGAAATTTCTCCTGATTTTAGTGATTGAATCAGGCACAGATCTCCAGAGCATGCTGATTCTGAAAGAGCAAGGATACTATTTCAAAAAAGCTGCCATTTGAAAACATTGCTTCGACCCCTAGCAGCCTAAATCCTTTTTCCTTTCAGTGAATATAAGTAGATTTTCAGAGGTATTTATGTGACTAAAACTACAGATTATAAAATCACACTGTCAGACCACAGGTTTGTATCCCGGTTTGGAAGATCATTTCATCCCCTGGTACCAGAACCATGATGCCATGATCTGCTTTAATCAAACATAATTTTTAAATACCTTAAGCAGTATATAGTATATTTGTCACTGCAGAGTTAGACAAAGTTAGGCTTCCCATACAGACCTGAACAGGCATTTGCAAAGATTTAAGCTAACAGGTTGGGCTGTCAGCCAAAACAACTGTCATGTTCTGCACAGACAAATGGTCCACAGCCTCCCCTGCTATTGTGGTAATCACATATGGCAAAGGTAAGTAACCCTTTCTACTGCCTCGGTGAAATTTGGCAAAGCTCAGCTCCCAGAAGCCCATGTCTTCACTAGAGGTGAAGGACGTACACAAGGATTTCTGGGGTCATATCCCTATGCTCTTTGTGCTGCCATGAAATAAGATCCTCTACAGTCATCTTCCACTGAACTATGAGGAAATGAGCTTGTCCTTCCAGTCACAGGGGGGAACTGCAGGATTGCTTTGAAAAAACCCACATACCAACACTTACTGTATCTAACTCTGTATCAACACATACCGGGTACCATCTCACAACAAAACATAAAATACACCTAGAATTGTAATATGTTACATCAATGCTAATATGTTTTCTTATCTGCCACAGCAAGTGGTACGTGGTGGAACTCACCAGGAAGCTCAGCAACTGGAGGTGAAAACTTACTGTGGCAATTTTCAAAATGGATAAAAGACAAATTTAAACCCAAAGGTAAGAGGGTGAGACATGCTCCTGAGTGTGAACACACCGAGCACACCTGTAGAGTTACAAGAGCCAGCTCTGGGTGGTATTCTAGAAAGGTACATGCTCTGAATAACTAGTTATTGCTCCAAATTACTATTTATTCATCCACTGTAACTTTATTTCTGTTGTTTGGATTGCTCACAGGAACTGTATTTGCTACTCATCTACTAATAATTAGGGAAAACATAAAGCAAGTCTTAACACTCCAGGTCTAAGTTTCTGAATCCTGGTTTTTTTCCTGTTCCTGAAATAATCATAGCACCCTGGAAACCTTACAGACTTTACTCACGTTTCCTGGGGTTTTTAAGTGTTGAGTTAATTATGCTCTTCATAATACAGACACAGGGGAGTGGGTGCTAAAATGTAGTTTTCTATTATATGTAGCACAGAAATGAAAGGTTGGCTCCCAAAATCATTTCTCAAAACCTGAACCTGCAAAAACACGTTGTAGTAGCCCTGAACTGTTGCAGCATGTTCTGCACATTATTTCTGCCCTTGATGGCACCAGTGGCAAATATTTCTGAAGTTCATTTAGAACTGCTATTATTCAACAGAAATCTCACTCACACTACCAGAAGTTAAGGTCTAGTGCATTAACCCAGTGGTGCATAAAACCTGATGATTAAATTACTTTACAAGTGTTTCAGTTCTCATGACCATTCTTACAGTTCTCTAATAATTTACTTCCTCTAACTTCCAGCATCTTCAAAGAAGCCCCAAACTTCCACTTCTGCACCAACATTTTCCACAGACAGCACTGTTGTGACATCTACCACAGAACCCCTGACATTTGCTGGCAAAGGCAAGGGAAAAAACTGCAAATGTCATGTGTGGAAATTTTGAGCCAGATATGCAGTTTGTTTAGAGCAGACAGGAGGAACACTGGAAATTCAGTAAAAATATTTAATAACTCTGCATGTAATTAGCCTTGGAAGAGCCAATGACCAACACTATCTTCATTTTCATAGGAAAATGTGGTTGAAGGGAAAATGGGTACATGATTAAGCTCACCTGCATACACAATTATCAAGACTGCATGTATGTATGGTGAGATCTTTACAATCAGTTCATCTGGGGCACTCTTACCTGGATATTTTCTTCACCTTCAATTCTTTTAATAATCTTGCTTAATTATTCCTGGTTCTTAAGTTAGTGCAAAGATAGAATGGAAATGAGGTGTGTTTATAATCTGCTGAGAGGTGCACCAGTTGCATCAGTCTCCCAAGTTCACTTATAATCACTACTTGGAAGATGTTCTTCCGAGCCACATTAGCACAAGTTAAAGTCCAGGGAACTGACTTTCTTTTCCATGCCTGAAGTACTAATGATTTTACAGATCCTTGAAATGTCATTTCTTTTACATGGTGGTGATTCTGTTTAGTAACATATTTCCCCACCCCCTGGCCACCTCTGCAGATTCCTCCTCTGCACCCAGCTCAAGCACAACTGAGGCCGAGACAACATCTGCTCCAGGGACCTTGACAACCCTCGAGGAAGGTGAGGCACATTGCATGCTGGAAGTCACTTCCAAAGCACAAGAAAAATCTCATTCTTTATTTCCCCTAACAATGGCCACTTTGCATCTTTCCAAATAACTATTGCATCTCTAGTAGTAAAAGAATGCAGTCAGAAATATCCACTATTTTATTATTAAATATTAAATGAAGAGGAAATTCTTTTTTTCAGCAAAAGTAAAAGGCTATGCATTGACTCACTGTCCTGCAAAGCCGAAATCTACTTACTTTCATCAAGATTTCAGTTCACATGTTCACTCTTAATTACTGCCAATCTCTCCTCTTCTTTGTATTTCCTCAACTTTCTCTTAGCCTCAGTTACGTCTCCTGTGCCCACTGTTGTCACAGAGGAAACTGTCACAACTCTCAAAATCCCAACCACAGTTTATAAAGGTAAGAACAGCCATTTTGCAAGTGCTTTTTAAAACAAATATTTTGTTAATTTGGGTTTTTCAGCTGAATTAAGATGTGACCATGTAAATCTGTAAAATATTCATAGCAGACAACTACAAATTAAACATCTCTGTGAAGGAATAACCCCCTTACGACATCTTCACTTCAAAAATATCAGACTGTCAGGACATATCAGGAATATATGCATTTAATGATTAATACCTCAGAGCTTGTAAATACTACACTTTTTTTGTAAAGCAAAAGTGTCCAGATCATTGTGATTTTGTGCATCCAAGATTCATAAAAACTCCAGAAAAATTAAGGAGCACAGCCAGGTATTTGCATTCATTTTCCTCAGTTGGATGTCTGCCTCTCCAGTTATTTAGCAGACTGATAACAGTTTTCTGTCAAGCCTGAGACCTAAAGCAAGTCACAAGCTCCTCAAAGCACACTTGTGCTTTTACTTGCTATTTGCAACCACTTAATTTCTCATCATTACAGCTTGCTCTGGTAGCACAGGTGCCTCCCTGGCTTCCACCACCACCACAGGGGAAAGCAGGACATCAGAAATCCTGACTGTGCTGCAGACAGGTAAAGGGCATTTGCACAACCTGCAGCATATTAGAAAAAGGTGGTTATAAGTTTTGCTTAAGAGGGAACATCAGTGGAGATGCTGAGAAATGTTGTAAAATCATCATCTCTCAGTGCAGCTGATGTTTGTCTGTGAACTTCATCTGCTTGGTACCAACCTGCTGGCTTTCTGGCCAGCTTTTCTCACTTTCAGTGAAAGAAGTCTGAAACTTTTCAGATGCTTGTAATACAAAGCATTGACATGAAGACCCATTTCTGAGCCATGTCAGTGGATGTAGAAGACAACTAATACACGGACTCCTTTTTCCAGAAAGCCTGAAGGCAATTAAATTCATCTATAACTGATTTCAGTCATTCAGCCTTACCTCTTTCCCTCTTGTTTCTATGTTTCCTCCTTCTTCTCACAGCCGCAGCTGCAGAATTATCCAGTTCACCCATCCCACTTACAGGAGACAGTGGCACCTCAGCTCCAGAAATCCCTTCCACAGCTGTTGAAGGTAAGAACAGACACTATGCCATAAAATGTAAAATTAATAGTGTTTAAGTTTGTTTAAAATAGATTACATTGTTAGGATTACAATAACTGTATAAAGTTTAAGATCAGTTAACTGTTAATTAATCATCTCAATGAAGAAAGCATCCAGCTTCTAAACCCTTCATTTCTAAAATATTGGGCTGTCAAAGTTTGGGAGGTACGCAGTTATGAACAATTTAGAGCTTTAAGATGCTTGTGCTATTTTTATAATTTAGGCATCAGCAAAAGTGACCAAATATCAGTGTTTTTGTCTGGGAAGTGGAGAGCATCAATGATTAAATCAGACTGGGAAATCTTCACCTTAAAGATTCAATAATCTTTGATAATTCTTTCCCAGTCTTAAAGATGGAGATGCCACCACCTGACACAGTAAAGAAGCTGGTTCTCTATACTTTCCCACTCATCCCTGTTGGACTCTCTCACTGAGGAATTAATGATGGCAGAGTATAAAGCACACCATGCTGTAGTTGTTTTGTGGAGCTGCCTATGGAGAATATCAGCAGAAAGTTCACTTGAATGCCTGCTACCCCTAAGACCCCAGATCTGCTGCCCACATCCTTATTGTCAACATTAACCAAATATCACCTTACCTGAGTAATTATTTACTTGAAGTTTTGACTGAAATTACCAGATTTTAGTGGCTACAATCCAATTCACTTCTCCTTCAAGGACATAATCAAAATCATATCAGCAATCATCAGCTCCAGTTTCTATCACTGATAATGTTTTTCTCCAATAATGTATTTCCTCAACCTTTCACAGTCCCTTCAATATCCCTGTATTCCTCTTTTGCATCCATTTCAGTAAATGAAGAGACTGAGGCAATATCTACACCAGAAAATCTAAGCACAGCTTATAAAGACAAAATTATAGTTGCAAAATCAATTTTGAGTCTAAGTGACCTAAGGGAAAGTCATACTGTATGGAAAATGTATGTAATGAAGTTTTAATGAAGAGAGATAAGAACACATTACTTCATTCTCCAGTAGCTATGAAGCTTAAAAATCCAAATTTTAAATATTTATTTATCATTGTATTATGTGGTGATAGAGACTTGGGTAGAAATACAAGGGATAAGTCCATGTGCCTGTATTTTCACACTTTTGTAGCAAATCCAAATCGTTTTAACCAAAAATTTAATTCTGGTTCATATTCATATTTGGTCATTATTGTTCATTGTTCCTATTGTTTTTTTCCTCAAAGCTTCAACAGATTATTCTGTCACAGAAACAGATGACCTGATCCCATCTCCTGCAGTCACAGACAGTACTGAGCCATTAACAACTCCAGCATCACCATCTACGCTGGGCGAAGGTAAGGAACCGCCAGATACAACCTGTGTGCCTTGCGTGCTTTAGGAGCAGAAATGTCTCTGTCCTGCATCACCACACAAGGCACCATTTGGGGCTCAGAAAGTCCCCGAGCTGCAAACAGGTGGCTAGGGGACAACTCTGGGCATACCTTGTATGCTTGTCCCATCCCTATACTCCTTCTCAGCACTTCTCAGTGGTCCTCGTTGCGGAGGAGAAATTAAATTATACAGAGCTCAGGTCCAGCCCTTTTTCAGGGCTGATCACGCTGCAATGTGTGTGTGTGTCCCACCTTTTCCCCATTCTCTTTGTTGGGGCAATTTTTAGTCCGGCATCCATTTTGTAATATGTTTTATATTATTAAATACAATACATATAAATATTATAAATAATACAATAAATTAAATACAATAAATATAAATATAATATATATTAAATACAAGTTTTAAATGAAGGAGCTGTTTTAATGAATCTACGAAATAATTTCTTGGGTATTAAAAAAATCTTAAAACCAGAATTTCACCAGACAGGGCCGTTTTGCATCAGACATCAGCTGAGCTGGGACCTTCCTATCCACCACATGCTGTCCTATGTCCTCTTCTAATGAAACAGAAATTGGTAGCACCAGTAGGCTTTAAACTGCTATGCAAATCTCCACCAGGGAAAGATGACTAAGTGTACTTTGCCTCTGAACTTGACAGATATTTTCAAGACACACCAAAAAATATGTTGGACGGTATATTCAAAGTTCTTTTATTGATGGGCATTTTCTGTAGTGCCTACAGCTGCTCTTTTAGCTCTCTGTGGGCTCCCGGGAGCAGAGGAGCTGGTGGGCATCCTCTTTAGACCCCTCTTCAGAATAGTGAAAGACACTTCCCACATAAACTAAATTCAGCTCTTTAAAGCTCTCCTCAGAGGTCATGATTTTCAAGCGTATTATATTCTTGATGCATTCATCCAAGCTCTCCCCATTACCTCTCTCTTTCCTAAATGTGCAATCACCGACTAAGCAGCTGAGGTCTCTTTAGCACCAAGGAGAACAAGTAGCTCCCATGGATCAGTGAGAGCAAGGCTGAGACTGGACTGGCTCACCATAGCGTTAACATTACCAACTTTCAGTTTTTCCATGGTGCCAGCTGTGCCATCTGAAAGGATGATTTTGCCTTTGTGCATTAGTTTTTCTCTTTCCAATGAGCAGCCCATTCCACCCGTCTTTATTGAATTTCAGCTTGCTGACTTTTGACATTTATTCAGTTTGTGAAGATCGTTTTGAATTCTCATCGTGTCCTCCAGAGAGCGCACAGATCTTGCCTTTCCTTCTGCCACTCTGTTCTGTTTCAGTTTCAGTGGCAAGGGCTGAGGACCTCATTATGGTTTGGTAGCTGTGACTGGCTGTTTAACACCCATACCATCTGTTAGTCCAAGATGCTGCATAACATGATAAACAATTAGCAAAGCAACTGATAACTCCTCTCTTCGAAAACTTTTTTTAACACTGCTCATCTTCTACAGCCTTATCTATGCTGTCAGAAGTTCAGAGCTGTGACTCAATACCCCTGGTAGCAGCACTGGAAATTGTAATACAGATTTGCTTACTGCTCCACCCATTAACCTTATTTTGAAAAATATTTTCATGTTCAAGATCTAGGATCTATCCACCCTAATTTCTACAAATGTCTTAGAAATTAACAGACAAATCTTCAGCACAGTGAAGAAGAAATTTCAGCCAGTGTTCTACCTTTTTTCTGCCAGTCAGTTCACTTTCAAAAGAATAGAAATTAAAACCGTCCTACTTTGAAAAATATTTTACAGAGCTTTGGTCAGATTTTGCTACTTGCCTTACTTATTCAGCCTGGGCTCTCTTCCAGCTGAATGAAAGAAGTTTGCACTTCTTTGCACACAGCAGTGAAACTGAGAAATGAATCTTGTTCCTCAAGATTTACTTTGATTTGCTTGGCTTTCAGAAGCTGAACGTGAATTTCTTAAACGAGTAATCTGTTGACTATTATGCAGGCATAAGGAACTTAATACATGGGGTATATATGGTTTCCTAATAATACCCTCATTACTATGCAACTCCGTGCTTGTAACTATTAAGTGCTTTGCCTGTGTCTACTCAACCAAGTATCTGAGAAAAAAAATTTCATCTTATTTATGCATATTCTGTGTAACAGGGATGCTATTCGATGGTTAAAGGAAAAAAAAGGCTCATCTATAGCCCTAAATAATAATCTCATTATTTTCATTTGTACATATGGCAGGTAAACTGTTGTTTGTGTTAAAGACTCAGGAAAACTAAATGCTTACTGATTCCTTTGATTATATTCTACACTTAACTAAGCACAAAGCATTGAATTTGAAGAGATACAAATATTAATTATTTTCTCTTATTAATTTGCTGAAAGTAAAAAGTTGCCTTTCAGCTGTCTGTAGACTCCCCCACAAGAACTCATTAAAGATTCTTGGGACTGTTACTTAATCAGTCCTTTTTTTTCTGAAAAAGCGCCCCCAAAAATTTCAGATTGATGTTCATATTTCAGAATAATGAAATACATCATTTACTTAGAAATTTTAATAGGAAAGATGCCTCCCTCCCAGTAAAGCCATTTTTAATATCAGCTGAATCACAACAAATTTATTTCTGCCTGTAACTTAAGTCAAGATCTGGATCTGGATATAGAATTTTTAATCTGCCTCTTTCTCTCTATTCCCACCTGGATTTAGATAGCTAATGTAATGTAGTTCTTAAATTTTTATTTAACACCTTTCACCATCACTGGTGAATATTCAATGTCTGGACCAACAGGTTAATTATCTTTTGCCTCAATTTTTTTTTCTCCCTGAAATTTTATTTGAAAGTCTTGTAGAAGATTAGACCTAGATCTTGGGAAGTGAGCCAAGCACACTGCTGCTGGCATTTCTTTACAGCCAACATTTGCAGAAGTAAATGATAAGCATGGTACTCGGATGGAAGGAGCTTTGATCATGGTCAGCAAAGAGGAATTAAGGAGAAAGAGTCCTAGGAAACATGGCCCTCATTCTGAATGGATGTGCATTAGTCGGTTACAAATGGCTGCCAGGTGACAGCAAAATGTCCCAAAATTAAAACCTCGTAATCGCTGACCCACCAAGGAGTAAGACAGGTGTGTATACTTGGTACAGTTTATGATGGCCACAAACTAGGAGGAACTCAATTATGTTGTCAGCGGTGTCTCTGATTTCTTTCTCTGAAAGAAAAATACACCCCGGGCCCATAAAACTCATTTGGAACTTCAGATCTCTAAAAGCCTTTCCCTCTGAAAGTGAGATAAATGTGTGGACTATTCCATAAGTACCCAGCTCTCAGAAATGAGCTTGGTCTGTAGAAATAGCTCTGCTACTATTCTGGGGAAATGATGCTGTGCCAACCATCTGTTATGCCAGAGGGTTAGCAAGGATGGGAAAAGAAGCTGAACCAGGCATTACTTAAAGGAAGAAAAAAAACAAACCACACCACAAAAAATCAAACCATATCCCTTAGATTGCAAAGTATTCCAGGAAAAGGTTGGCTCTGGGTATTTGTGTTCATCCTTTAGACAGCACTACTGTATAGATGAGAATGATGATAAAGGAGAGGTAGAAACCCTTCCCTTTGATGCGCAGAGTGGGGAGAGGTGGCAGCTAGCTAAAGGGGTGAGGAGCATTTTCCCTGGAGATCAGCACATTGTGGAAGAGGACTATGTCCACACCTGTTGGATATTGCACATAGAAAGATAGGTTTGAGCATTTATATATTATAATATTATACCCTGCAACAGCACTGAAATTCAGGCGAGGGCCCTTTGTCAGCACAGGCTACATTATGGGCTACCTGCTCCTGTCTTCAGTGGGGTGGCACTTGGCCTCAAGCCCCGGATGAACCCCACCGATGTGCTCTGTGGGCTCTTTCTCCACAGCAGACCCCTCCGCTCCATCCCTGCGGCTGGCAGATGGGGACGGCCGGTGCTCGGGCCGCGTTGAGCTCTATCACAACGGCAGCTGGGGAACGGTCTGCGACGACGCCTGGGAGCTGGCAGACGCCAAGGTGGTGTGCAGGAGCCTGGGGTGTGGGGAAGCTCTGCTAGCTGTGTTGGAAGCCCACTTTGGTCCAGGCTCCGGGAGCATCCTCCTCGATGACGTGCAGTGCAGAGGGGATGAAGACAACCTGTGGGAGTGCTCCCACAGAGGGATCGCCGTCCATAACTGCCAGCACAAAGAGGATGCCAGCGTCATTTGCGCAGGTACGTTAGCACATCTCTTGTAAACTATTGCTTCGTGAGCAAAGCAAGCTTGCCTGCAGCTAAAATTTTGATGCACAACTTGTTTCCATCAGTGGAATTAAACTGGGGTTGTTTAGTCTGGAGAAGAGGAGGCTGAGGGGAGACCTCATCGCCCTCTACAACTCCCTGAAAGGAGGGTGCAGAGAGGGGGGATGAGTCTCTTGAACCAAGGAACAAGTGATAGGACAAGAGGGAATGGCCTCAAGCTGCACCAGGGCAGGGTCAGACTGGCTCTTAGGAAGTATTTCTTTGCAGAAGGGGTTGTTGGGCGTTGGAATGGGCTGGCCAGGGCAGTGGTGGAGTCCCCATCCCTGGAGGGGTTGAAGAGTCGGGTTGACCCAGCACTGAGGGATCTGGTGGAGTTGAGAACGGTCAGTGTGAGGTTCATGGTTGGACTGGAGGATCTTCAAGGGCTTTTCCAACCGAGATGATTCTGTGATTGTGTAATTGTTTCAGGCATGAAACCAAGAGCTATGAGAATTGTGTTTTACCACATTTTTTCTTTTTGTTAACTTACGCAGTTTATTCACACAGGTTTATGTTCAACTTTTAATTTTAACTCTCAACTCCTTTAGCTACCTGGAATATCATTGTCAGTCTTATATCTGATGCATTTCCTCCTCTATTACCTGACTGCTTTTTGTATTACTATCTGAATTACAGTTTTGCGTCATCACTATTATATTTCAGTCCTCCTAGTCCTGATTTCCCATAAATTGTGAACTATGACTAGTAAATCAGATTTCCTTTTCTTGTATTTAGTAGGAAATTATTTTTAGTAACTTCCCCTAGGATTTTTCCAAATCAGTTTCAATTTCTTATTCTGACTGGAATCATGTGTGCAGTTGGAGAGCCCAAGTCACTGCAGCCTCTGTGTGGCTGGTGACACAGCAAGTGGTGGTCCACAGATAAAGCTCATCCATGAGCCTGAAATGACTGAGGTGAAGCATAACTGGCTGAAAGAGGTTGTGGGTGAGACCTGGCACAAAGAATGATGGTTTACAGCTTATCCTGGGGATACCTTTCCCTGAGGAAAAACCAAAGCAAATTTTAATAGAGTTAGGTTTTTTCATAAAGACCTTAAGTGAAGTTAAACACATGACGCAAGCAGACATGACTCTTTGGTGAGTATGTCCCACACCTAAAACACTTGAAGATTACACCTACAAGGTAACAGTAACCATTAACACCTGACATTTAAAAATGGGTTTGCACCTTCTCCTTTTTGGTGATGTGCTTCCAAAGTTGAATGGGTTGCTCTTTATCACTACTGCTTTCTTTTTTTTCTCATATAGTACCTGAAGAACATTATTAAGCATCCTCTGTAGTAAAACTAGAAATTCACTTTTCCGTTTCCTTTCCTAGAGCCAGTTACTCCCCCGTTCACAACAGAGCCAGTTCCAGCTGGTGAGTTCTCCCTAGATGGGTCTTGCAAAGCTTTCACAACTGATATATGTTATATAGGAGCTTAAGCACTGGTAGGAAGGCAAAAATTTTACAGGTAAAAATTTCAAAACAAGTAAATGTGTGTAAAATGAGTTCCTGAGATACTTGAGGTTTATCTAAGAGTTTTGCTGTTAAAGACTACTGGTATCAATAGGAATGGTTATGTTAGCTACAGACACATACATCAGAGCCTGAAAGAGAAAAAGCATCTTTATGTTTACTCCCAGGTGTATATGGCACACTATGAGAGTAAGGCTTTATGATAGCTGATGAACGGACACAATGTGGCTTGTTACACTACAAAAAGGACATTGAATTACTCGAGTGTGTCCAGAGAAGGGCAACGGAGCTGGTGCAGGGTCTGGAGCACAGGTCTGATGGGGAGCAGCTGAGGGAACTGGGGGGGGTTTAGTCTGGAGGAGGCTGAGGGGAGATCTCATCGCCCTCTACAACTCCCTGAAAGGAGGGTGCAGAGAGGGGGGATGAGTCTCTTGAACCAAGGAACAAGCACCAGGACAAGAGGCAATGGCCTCAAGCTGTGCCAGGGCAGGGTTAGACTGGCTCTTAGGAAGTATTTCTTTGCAGAAGGGGTTGTTGGGCGTTGGAATGGGCTGGCCAGGGCAGGGGGGGAGTCCCCATCCCTGGAGGGGTTGAAGAGTCGGGTTGACCCAGCACTGAGGGATCTGGTGGAGTTGGGAATGGTCAGTGTGAGGTTCATGGTTGGACTAGGTGATCTTCAAGGTCTTTTCCAACCTTGATGATTCTGGGATTCTGTAATACGATTATTTTCATGGTTTTGCCATTTTCAGTGCAACACAACAAAGTTGGCTTTTGCTCTTTGATAAATGCACCTGGCAAGCCCATTTCTGAGGCTGACAAGTGCCCATGCATTTCCCTCTGCTTTTCCAAGACATGTCCCTGAGACTGGTGAACGGAGGGGACATGTGCTCGGGACGCCTGGAAGTCTTTCACAATGGGAGCTGGGCAACCATCTGCGATGATGGCTGGAACATGCAGGTCGCCACGGTTGTGTGCAGGCAGCTGGGCTGCGGACCTGCTGTCTCAGCCAATATCGAGGCATTTTTTGGGGAAGGCACAGGAGATATTCTCCTGGACAACGTGGCGTGCACAGGGGATGAGTCCTCCCTGGAGCAGTGCTCTCACGGGGGGCTGGGCACACACGACTGCTACCACAAGGAAGATGCTGGTGTTATCTGTGAAGGTACTCACCTTTTCCATTTTCTTTAACATGAATTAAATTTCCTAAGCCATGCATGCAAGCCGGTATGGGTGAAAGGAGGAGCTTGGCACAAGGCGGGAGCCGCTATGGGAACAGGGACCCTTGGCAGTGGCCATGCAGGGAGAGGAGAGGCCGATGAGAGCCAAGAAGGATAGCCAAGGGCACCCTGGTCACGGGTGGGACCAGCCCCCACAGGCTCCACACATCCTGAGGCCATTCCATCCTTCCAACAAGGGGATTCCTCTACCTGGGTCTGAGGGAAGCAGAGAGGGAAAAGCGGGGCTATAGGCATTTTCCTCCAAAGAGGACCATCAGTAGGTTTTGGCAGACCAACCTGGAATCTGCTTTTGGGACAAAGACTATTTGCCTAAAAGCCTCAAAGTACTTGTGTCAGACTTGCAGTTTTATAAACGTATTTTCTTCTTTTTATGAATTTGTACTCATTTTCAAAGATCTGCATCATATTTGTGTGAAGTTTATTGAGGAAAATTAAGAAAATTCCTGCCAGTTGAGGATGCATAAGGAAATTGTTTTGATGGAGGTTCTGGCACTAGGTGAATGTGGTGTGTCTGATCCTAGACATCAGTGTAGGCTGGCAGGCCACTGCATCTTTGTGGACTCAGCTGTTTCTGCCCAAGAGAAACTGAGATCCTATAGGGAAGTGATACTCATGGTGTGCTGTCATATTGTATTATAATGATATAATGAATAACAATAGCCGTGGCACTTATATATTCCTGAAAAGCGATAAGGCTTCTACTACCCCTCTGAAGAGGCCCATATTTTCACTTTGATTTTATTTTTATTTCTTTTCCTCTCCCCTTTTTCTGGTACCACGCCCTGTTCTTAGTTGATGGTTACTGACAGATAATTACAATGAATATTTGAGAAACAACTGCAACGAATCATTGACATGCTGTACACAAGCTGCAAGCCCCAGGAGAAGCATTTAAAGAGAAATCACATTCAGACTATCAGCCTGCATTCCTAATTCACTCAGTCCTGCTCAATCCACCATAGTCTGCACACTGCAAACCATTTCTCCTCTGATCCATCAAGAGGCTGTATTGCAGAACAAGACATACTTGCTTAAACAATTTAGTAATTTACAGAACAATATGTTTGTTTCTCAACTAACCTTCCCAAGCTGCAGGTAATTTATTTAATTTAAAAAGGACTTCCGGGTGGGTCATCTTCCAGGCTTTGGCAGATCTTGCAGTGGTGGAGCTACTTCACTGAAAACAGCAATTCACACTAGATTTCAGCCTGGGTGAGGAGGCAGGACAGAAATTATACCTGTCCCCACCAGGTTTGCTTCTCTGCCCCACTGTCGACAGATGTACTCATTGCACAGGGTGGCAGCGAAAACAGCGAGGCAGAAACACCAACAGCGAGGCAGAAACACCTGCAGCCTTCTCCAAGGCTTTGGAAAGCATCACCTCAGTCACGGTTCTGGGGAGAGCCCTGACTGTGCAGCTGCTTGTCTCGCCTTATAACTGAATGCATTGATCTGGCTTTCCTTCTTTTGATGTTTTTTATTTTGTCTCCCAACAGCCCCTCCAGAGCCTACCACACCTGAAGCAACAGGTATAGAGTACTTCAGTGTTCACTTATTTATCTCAGGTTTAGTCTAATACAACTTGTCCTGCAGCAGAGCGCCAATTCCCCTGGACTTCAGCAGCGTTGAGCTGAAATTTGTGTTCCCTCAGAGGTGAGAGAGCCCTTAGCTCATCATCAGCCCCAAAGGTGCTCCGGTGAACACAAACTGCTGGTGGGATCTGTGGACAGAGGGGTCCTGCTGCACTGAGCCCTTTTGCCTCTGTGGAGATACACACAATCAGACACATGGTTTCCATCCATCCTCAAGGGCGGTGGAAATACCACAAGCTGGTTTACACATATGTTAAATTATGGGGTAAACTGCTGTAATCTAGCTGGATTGGGGATATCATTATACCACGCCTAATTACACCTAAATTATAACATTGCTTTGCTTTGTCAACCTATGCTTTGCTCACTTTGTATTGGAAAAATTACTGAATTGTGGCTTTTATTTTCTCTTTGACAGTCCCGACCGAGACCACAATGGCTGAAACACCAGGTATTTACTTCTGGTCACTTACTGAACCGAGGTGAGCAGAGGTACTGTCAGACCATGAGGAACAGCAGGAGCCCTGGCTCATGCAGTGCTCCCAGAATGAGTTGAGGAATTAACTGCCAGGCACTCACATTTTCAGTCTCAATTCAGGATTTAGCAGACTACCTGTCTTCCTGGCAAGGCAACACTGGATGCCAGAGCTGTGCCCTGTCCAGCTGCATTATTTGTTTCCCTGCCCAAGCTCAGGGTCTCGCTGTAGGGTTTTCCAGGGGTGATGCACACCATCGTGCTGGCTGTGTCACCGCAGAGGGTATGTTCACAGCTGTATGCAGCGATACTCGGGCTACGTTCAGCCATGTAGCCAAGTATTTCCTGCTTACTCACATGGCTTCATGTGATATTGCAAGCAGCCAAGGCTGCTTCTATGGGTCTCAGGGCAAAAACATACCTTTAAAATGCAGACAATATTTGATGTCATCGTTTCTTTCTCACAGTAACAGTCTCTACTACTCCTGAACCAGCAGACGTTACCACTCGTAAGTAACACAGCGTTACTCTGGCTTACATGCTTAGTTGTCTGCCCCAGTTCTGATCATGTATTGACTTGCTCCCTGTCTCCACTGTGTGTATAATCTCATGGATTTAACCATTAGCTCCAAGGGTAACCCCAATCACCTCTCCCTTGGCTTCCATACACAACAAAGGAGGGAAAGGGGCTTGGTATTGGTACAGCGGAAACACCTGCACTGATGAAAGCACTAGGGAAGGGGAAACGACTGGGGCAGACACACTACACCGATACAAATTCAGATTTGCACTTGATCATCCCACTCCAAGAAGCCAGCCTTCTGCGCCTCCCACAGCTGCATCCCCATCACTGCACAAACCGCGCTGTGCTTCTCACCGGAACGGCCAAGTTCAACACCTGAGGAGGCGGCAGCACGGGCCTCGCCACCGTCGGTGCAGCGCACAGCACTGCTATGGGCACTGCATATTAGAAACAAAACTTTATGTCATTGTCCCCCAGCACCCAAACTGTTATTTAGCAAACACCCCACAGGTTTCCAGAGCCTTTCCCGCGGCAGGTCAGCAGCCTGTCGGAGGCCATGGCAGAGGCAGCCTTCATGGGGACGTGTTTTCCTCCCACCAAGGCTGCTCATGCTCCGGGCAGACTTTGCTAATTAACCCCTGCCCTGGGCAGCAGCAGCATCTTCTGATCGCCACTTGAATGAGACCTGCATGTCTCCTGGGGTTTGGGTACCTCGCGCCTTTCCAGTGCTGGCACAAGGGCTAACCTGCAGTTTTGTTTTCTCTCATGTCTCGGATCAGCCCCTGCAGAAAACACGACACCTGAAGCAGCAGGTATGTATGACTTTAGCTTTAGTAGATTTGGTCTAATGCTTGATCCTGGAAGTAAACTGATTCGCTCCCCATTAACAGTCCTTGCCTTGCTCACACAGTAATGTAACAGTTACTGAAGTGTGGCTTTTTCTTTCTCTTTGACAGTCCCGACTGAGTCCACAACGGCTGAAAAACCAGGTATTTATTTTGGTCATTTATTGAACCATGGTGAGCAGTTTACTATTTTTCATGTAAGTCATCAATCTATTTAAAACATGAACACTTTAATTTCATATTTTCTTTTCTCACAGTAACAAACTCATCCACTCTATTAGTCTCTCCAACTCCTGAAGCAGGAGCCATTACCACTCGTAAGTAATGCAGCATTACTCTGGTTTATGTCCTTAGTTCTCTATCAAAGTTGTGATCTGATGATGTGTTGGCATGGCTCCCTGACTCCACTGTGTGCATAATCTCATGGATCTGGTATTTATCTTCAGGGATAATTCCTTTGGTTTGCATATAAACCAAGGGATGGAAAATGCTCTTGGTATTGATATGGAAGAAATACCTGCACTGATTAAAGTACCAGGGGGAAAGCACTGGGCCAGACACACCACACCAGTATAAATTCAGATTTTCATTCGATCATCTCATCCCAAGAAAGTCAGCCTCCTTGTGCTTTCAAAGCCCATTGGAAGCTGAGTCAGTGGGACTCCTGACACTTTCAGTGGTATTTGGTTTGAACCTTAGTTTTCTACAATGGGATTTATCTTTTGAAAAATCTAAAACTGCAGGTTCTGCTCATTAACTGAAAATATTCTGCCTCAGATGCTTAGGTAGCAGACTAAGGTTTTCTTTTAAAGTCTGGCTCTATCAGCTACACATCAGTAAAGGCACTCGCTTGCCTCAGTAAAACATACATACCTGTGTTGACAACATACCGGAAACTGAACTTCGGATGTAAAGCATGCATTGGAGCATGGGCCTATATGCCTCCACAAAGGAATAAACAGAATTAAATCTTGTTCCCGTTAGTGCTAGTAATATGTCATCTTTAGTACTGAAGCCCCTACACTTTTCTTAGCATGAGCCCTTTTTCCATGACACCTCTATTACTCAGAACAGTTGCTACTAACATTTCCTAGTCTTAATGCATTCAGCTGGTTACAATGCATATTAATTGATTAATTTCCTTCATTCAGTCTCACTTATTTTCTTTTTTTTGCATTAAAAGCCCATCCAAAACCAGACCCAGCAGCTATAAGCCCAGGTAAGGTATTCTCATTCTTTCTCTTTAATGACTTCTCCTCACCAGGGCAGTATGTGCTGGGTAAGAGACGTGAGCTGGGAGAGCCTGGCAGCTGAATGTCAGAGGGTATCCGAGTGCAGAAGAAAGGGGGGAGCGGGAGAGGCCAGTAGCAGGCAGAGAGCTTGAGGATGCCACAGCTTACCCAGGGACCGCACACTGCTGATAGAGGGGCTGGCAGCCCAACCATCCTTGGCAATAAGCATCAGGGGGATGAGCTGGCCTATGTCTGCACCATTTATGAAAAAAACACATTTAAAATACCCGCCCATAGCCTGCCCGGCTGCCAGCCAGTCAGTGACCATGTGCTCTGGAGGGCTCACAGGCAAAGAAACAGCTCATTATCATGGTGAGCTCACCCTCTTCCCTCCAGAGAATGGACGGATGGACAGCAGTAACTTGTGTAACCTCGGGTTAGTCATAGGAAGGAGTAATGAGCTTTCGATGGTACACACCATCAAAGGAAGAGAAATTAATTTCCTCTCCACTCAGTCACTATTTCCAGGTCCAGCAGCAAGGCCCACATTTGCAAAGCATACTAGGATTTAATGCATGTTGCATTTTACTCTATGCTTACGTATGGTTTATTAACATTACATTTCTTCATCTCCAGAAAACCTTCATTATCTGCCTCAATACATGCGGTTGACGATACTAAGATTCTTAACTGGCCTGTGCCAACCAAGGACACCCGGGATGCAAAGTGTAAAATTACAAGGGTAAATATTTCATGCACATGAGGTGTCCCAGGCAAACTGGGGCACCCCGAATGTGGTTTCACACCGGGTTCTTACACCCTTCAAATGTTCAGGTACAACACAATTTGACTAATCACTCACACTACCAATTACCAATCATAGTAAAACTTTGCCAAACAACTCTACTTCTGCAGCATTCTTGCTGCCTGTCTATTGATCCAGATGTCCCTGGAGTCAGTCTTGCTGGAGTTACTGATCTATGACACCAGGTGATGCTGGGAGGGTCTCAAAGACATGTCAGAGGGGCTGGGGTGCTGGCATTATCTCAGCTGTCTGGGGGAATCCTTCCTGGAGAGCTCTAAGCTGCCACAAGGAAAAGTCCTTCTTTCCAGGGCTGGGTTGTCCTTTAGTTTGTTTTAACTAAGCCTGGACAATACCAGATTCTCCAGTAAAATTCTACTACCTCATTATGTTACAGTTTATAATGTGAACTAATATGTATTAACGAAACTAATACACTTTCATCCTCTAAAGACTGATTGATTTAAGAGTTAGGGAAGGGAATTTTCATAACAGTGTCCACCAGAAAACCCTACACCAATGCCAGAGGCTACCATGCAGGGAACAGACATGAGCAACTCCTGATGTAGGCCTGGAGTCAACTCCTGTTTCACATGCCATACAAGATGCTGTAGCACAAGAAGGCTGGTAGGGACATATGAGTTTGAAATTATCACATGCTAAAACGTTATCAAAATTATTTATGAAAATAATATTCAAAAATATTTTTAAAGATTGCTACTGGATGATGCCACCCTGCGGGTTTGTGAATGCCAAGAGTCAGGAAGTTGACATGGAACATCCACAGCATAGATGAACGTTATATTAACACAACAACAAAATTACGTTTCTGAAAGTTCATTATTCTAAATTATATGATATAATCAACCTTCCCTGTTTCACACACTTTCCTGCCCCACTTCCCTTTGATAACCTTCCCCTGTCAGGTCATTTTGCACGTGGCTAAATGTGACCAGAACAAAGAAACTCTGCAAGAGGGTTAAGTACAGCTGTGACATATATGGCGATGGTGTATTCACTCTAACATACAACGGAGAGTAGAATTTAACGAGCTGGGCAGTAGCATGCTCACCACAGCGAGGAAACTCCCAATAAGCCTTTGCTGGCCAGGAAACAGTCAGGCAGGGAAGGGTTGGCCTTCCTCCATACTCCTTGAAACAGACCCTCCATTCTGCTCAGCTGCCATTCCCCATGGGTTTTTTCCCCTTTAAGACTTTCTACCTCTCCACATTGTTGTTTTCCCTCTTGAGTCCTTGAGCTACTAACTGAACCCAAATGAACTACTGTTGATTCGTCAGTAATTTCACCTCTCTTATCTTGCATGGCTCTGCAGACTTCGTCACAACTTGGCAATGTCCTCAGCTGGGACCTGCAGCTGGGCCATCCTGGGGGGGCCAGGATTCTCCCAGCATGGACAGCTGAGTCGTCACCCCTTAGTTTGTCTGACTTTCTAGAGACATCCAGAAAAAGCTCTTAGCCATACTTTGCAGGTCTAAACTCATAGTCCATCAAACCACGACCTATTCCAACACAGCAGAAGGATCCATTTCTAGCACCTTCAAAAGCAGAAATACAAATTCTCTGGCCAACCTCCACTGCAAAACACACAGAAATGCTGGTGCCCAAACAATACTCAGTGTTACAGAGTCTCCATACCAGCAAACTCCATCTAGATGATTTATTGTCAAGTTTGCCTTTTATGATTCACCATCTTTTTCAAATTTGCTGAGGGCTTCATCATACTATGTTCAGCCAAACCAGGATTTGTTTGTTCATGCTAGCCTCTACTGCACAGAGCCAAATCTGTGCTATTTACAGACACGTGTGTGGTCTCTCCAAATCCTCATGACTTTATGACTGTGGCATCTGATTTAGTCAGAAGAGAATAAGGAAAATCTCTCAAAAACTATTTCCAAACAATTACTCACATGTGATTGACTTCATACAGACAACAACAAATACATACACCAAAGATACATAGTCCTGAAACACATTTAAGTTACCTGCTTGCAAGAAGCAGTAGGATTTTAAGTGAACTAGCTATTAGGACAAAAACACAGTTTTCTTAGTTGGCTTTTTATGTTTAATTCACCATAATATTCTGCTAGGGAAGAAGAATTGGTATACATTCCCAGAAGGTATTTCACAAATCATATAAAAAATTTAGAGAAGGATGAAGCATTTGACTAAAGGGGTTTTGGCTGATCTGGTATATGGAAATGTTTCTTCATATCTCTTCAGAAATTTTAACATTGAAATAAAAAATAACTTTGGAGAGGTAACAGGCCTACACAGTAACTCTTTTTCATATACTCAGAATTCCATCAGGTGCTTTACATTTATACATTTACATACATGTGTGACATTTATATATGTTGTGTTACATATTACACCACCATAGAAATTTTAATTCCATATAGTTGCATCTGCGTTTAGGAGTTCTGTGCTGTGAATTGTAATTAACTTCACAGTTAGAAATTTCTGAAGGAAACATTTCTGAATGAAACAAATGGGCTTAGTGACCATGTCACAATTTTTGTACAACAATTATATGTGGGCTTTTTCCTTTTTCTTTTCTCAGGTGTGTAAGGGTCCCAACCTGTAGGAACTACTATTCACCAGGCCAGAGGATTGTCCAGTTCAGGGGTCCCACCTCCTCAGGAGTTTGCCTACGGTGCCAAATACTAGGGTGCAACAGATACCACAGTTATCCTTCCCAGCGCTACCAGGGCTATATCATAAGAGGCAAAAGAAGCACAAGTGACCGTGTTATTACTATTATCATCCCCAAACAGCCCCAATAATGCTTCTTCTGACTGTAACATTATGTTGATCACTTACATCCATGATCAGTGTGTTGCATATTTGCTACTGATTTCTAAAAATACATTATACTAGAGGGTGTAAATCTAAAGGTATTTTAATCTCAACTGTACTTGTGTTCCTTAATTTCAGATATTTTGAATCTATATTCCAGATTTGTAAAACCCTAAACTTCAGTAAATACTCTCAGTGACAAAAAGTGGATCAGTTGGCTGATTTTTCTCATCAAGACTTTGTTTCACTCTCACAGTTCTTCCAGTTCTCCCCATTGTACCAAATAGCTCAAATACTGAGCATTTAAAGATTAACCTGCCTCACAGACACACACATCACATGCTGCTTTCTGAGCTCACAGAGACGTAAACCAAAGGATAAGCATCCCTTGTAACCAGCACTGTCTGAGCAATTACCTTAAATATGAACTCAAATATTTGCAAAAAATACTGTACACGTACTGAGGTATAATCTCTGCAATACCTATAAACTATTATAATCTTTCCATATATCAGGTTTTATTACTGGAGATTAGAACTATAAAAGATTGTACATCTAAACTTACTTCATTATAAGCATTTGCTTCATCCTTTTTCTTTCAGTATCTTTTCAAATGATATCACTTTAAGTCAAGAAAGCATTTCTGCACTTTAATGTTAAATTGTCCTGCTTGGAATGCCTTAGTGGGAAAAAAAATGGAAATTAATAATTTTCACTTCATAATAGAGAAAAATATCTTGCCGATTGCAGAACTGTACAGGACTACAGCAGTCATCTCAGGGAAAGAGATGGATTAAATTTTGATAATCTGGTGAATTTGACCTGAGTGTGAAAAGCATCTTTAAGGCCAATGCTCAATTTCCATATGGCGAGTATGTGCAGATTACTCGGTCTCACAATGAGATGTCCTGTACTGAGTGAGGATGCCTAGTGTCTAATGGCTGTGCCACACAAGACAACAAAAATCCACTTTTTTCAGCAACCTTTCCTTTTATGCTTCATCCCTTCAAAAAAGGGACTAGAGTAATTCTGAAACTCAGCTTCTCCATGAAAAACTTAGCCAGCTCTCAAATGCCAAAATCACGCAGCTCTCCCACGAAGGCTCCAGATCTAGTCTCTTACCTGGTGGTTAAGCCTTGGCATTGGCTGAGCAGGCTCACTGCCAAAGTCCTCATCCTGCAGAACTGTAACGCCCGTCCTGAGCCAGACTATTTCCTGATCATACTTAGTTCTTACAAACCTCCATCACGCTCTAACCCTGCTGCTCTGCTTCTCACAAGTAATGATTTAAAGTGCTTGAAATCACATTTTCCCTGCTGTTGGCACTCCTGGCTGCAGTGAGAGAAAATGCCTGTAAATAAGTGTCACAACAGCTGAATCCTTGCTCCTTTGCACTAAAATGCACGCTAATCTGTTCTGAGGATCTGCTATTGTAAAACACCTTCCCTACAGTCATCCTCTTCTCATCTTAAAGAACTTTCATGAAGACTTGTTGGCCATTTTCTTTTGAGGTGGGAGAGGAGTTTCAGAGCGGGCCATTAACATTTCAGCATCACCTGATATCTGAACACATCACACCATCACATCACATGGGCTTAACACACAAGATTTAAAAACAGTTTGAACACTGGGATTTGTAGCATGAGTATGGAGCAGCAGGAGCAGCCACAGTTGCTTAGAGACTTCTCTGTGCAAACAGAGCTGCCAGCCAGCCTCAAGTGGGAGCAGCCACTCAGCCCTTCAGAATCACCAGGCCACTGCTTAGGGGTCCAGTCCCTTAGTATCAATTCCAGTGCAACAAAATTTCCTAATCATTCATATACAAGTAATTCCAAACAGTTTAACTACCAACCTGTAACCACCAGAGTAAATTACCAGGGTATCATAGCCACAATCATTTTTTTTCTTGGTTCTGATAGACACAGCATTGATTGGCAAGGCTCCACACACCAGTTCACACATGAAACTCATACAAAATAGATGTCAGTATTTGAAAATTGCTTACAAGTATGCGTGTGGGTTTACAAAATGAAAGACTATACAGAGTAAATGCAAATTTAGCATTTCCAGAAGCTAAATGGAATTCAGATGTGATGCAACATCGTTACACATGTATTCAATGCCTGTGTTTAAAGGCAGTATAAGTACATTGCATGATGAAGAGAGTTGCATTCAAAATCCTTAAAGTGAGTTAAAAATCAGAGAGAATTGTTTTTAAAAAGTCATGGGTCTGAGATTAGAAATACAGGATCATTACAGATGCATCATATTTCAGTTTGATTATAAAAGAAAAAAAAGGGTTTCATACAAAAAAATTGTTTATCATAGAAGCATAGATTAGCAAGTTGGAAGAGACCTCACGGATCATCTAGTCCAACCTTTCTTGGCAAAAGCACGGTCTAGACAAGCTGGCCCAGCACCCCGTCCAGCTGAATCTTGAAAGCATCCAATGTTGGGGAACCTGCCACTTCCCTAGGGAGATTATTCCAGTGGCTGATTGCTCTCATTGTGAAAAATTTTCCTCTTGTGTCCAACTGGAATGTCCCCAGCAGTAACTTGTACCCATAATGAAATCACCTGGATATGTTTCAAGAAGGTCTGCGTTGCAATTTGACTTTTCTAGGAAACTGGAAGGAACACCTGTTTGCACAGCTGTGGGATACCCACTCTCTGCACTGGAAAGAATCACACAGCCAGGCTCCTGCGTGAACCCTGGCTGTTCACACCCCACGCAGGTACTGCACCCAACCAAGGTCAGGGTAACAGCACATCTGTGGCGCTGGCACCATCATAGCCTCTGGAAGCTTTAAAGATTGGGCATCTGTCGCTGCAGTAGGAAATACTCTGGATTTCAAGACAAAGACAGACAAAGTAACGTAATTACATTGGCACAGATACTCATTAGACTCATGCCAGAAGGAATTGAGGCTCTTGGGACTGTGCTTGTCTCCTTACCTCAGGAAGGAAAGGCTGATTCCTTTTTTTTTTTTCTGTAGCTTCTGCTGTGAGACTAAAAGTTTTATCTGCAAAGTGGTTGCAGTGCAACCATCTTCTTTTAAATCTGTCACTAACATGAATCTGACCTTGTTCATCCATGAATATTTCAGCAATAGGAAATCATTACTCACAACAGCTCTATTATGATAGTTGCACATTACAACCTGAGGAATCCTCAGAAAAGATGGAATAATTTGCCCAGTGCAAGCTAAAAGGATGGGTGTCAAAATGAAGATGGGAAGAACCAAGCTTCTGTGGACCAGTGCTGGCAATCCCTTCCAGAACATTCCTGCTCACATCAACACACCTGAGACACTCAATGAAATCAACTGAGAAATATCCTTTGAACCCACGAGCGCTGACAAAAGCACAGTTGAACTTACTCCACACAGTGCATATTTAAAAAAAAAATGGGCACACCTGTTACTTTCTCATTTATATCTGTTAAAAAGAAACAGTAACTGAGAGATTAAGCCCTCCCTCCATGATACCATGTAATACAAGATGATTGTGAAATAGCAGGGGGTATAAAAGGTAGAAAATTCTAACCTCCCCAGCTGCCATCAAAATGCAGGCGCTCACACAGTTCCTCCTCCTGCCTCTCTTTGCTGCTCTAGCTCTTGCAGAAGACAACTCAGTACAATCCACAGGTATGGAAATTTAGTCTTTTTTTCATCTGTGAAATTTTATTAATTTTTGCACAATAGGAATTTTATAGGCAACTGAATGGAAAAATGTTAAACGTATCTCTAAAAGTGCATCTTATTTTAATGTACTGCTGCACAATGGTAACACCTCAATATGCCAGCAAGTGTTAAAAATGGTAAATAAAAAAAAAATATATTTCAATATATGATTCCCTATGGCAAATTTTTAACCTAAGAACTTGATTTTGAAGAGATTTTACTCTGGATTGGAAATTTGCATTTATAAATTAATAGTGTATTGGAGTAACAGGAATAAAGTGACTTAATTGGGAAAGGGTTGCTTTCAGAAAGAGATTTCATTTTTCCTTTGTTCAATCAGAAGCAAAAGAGAGGTGTTTGTGGCTCGGTTTGGGATCACCATTCTGTGCTCAAATCAGCAATTTACCTGACTAATGGTGGGTAGCTACTGTAGGATAATGAAGTATTGCTGCAGAGCTGCTCTAGTGGTGCCTGGCTACAGAACAGTCCAGAGGGATGCGGAGGGAGGGCAGGGCTGGCCTTGTAATGCTCTTGCAATTGGGAGGTTTCCTATGTGATGAAAAAGGTCTCTCCTAAAACTTTCTTTTCCCTCTGGAGTTCATCAGAAACCCTGACCTTTTTATCTGGGATTGCATACACTGTATAGGAAATCCTTCCTGCTCTTTTAGACCATTAATTTTAGATTAATACTAAAGTAGAAAGGAGATTTTATGCTCAAACAGGATTATAAACTTTCTCTAAAGTTCCCTATACAATGGCCATTACTGCAACTACTTCATAACTTATTAAGTGATGTCAGTAATGTCAATCATGGTTGGTTTGTGGGTTTTTTTCAGAAGAGAACTGGGTTGAAGTCCAGGTAGCCCCACATCCTGAACTCAGAAACAGTCACGAGCTCAGGCAAGAATACAGATACGAGCCTGGATAATACATCCCCACAATACTCTCCCAGTCACCAGAAAACATGGTTCAGGACTTCTGAAACAGATGAAATGCTATCTTTGTATTAAATAGTTACCAAAGGCTTTGTCTTGCATGGATCTGACCTGTTTTATGCTTCACTTTTACCATCCACATCACCCTGTAGCAAAGATCCACAAGCAAAGAGCCAGTTCCTTTTGTTTCAAAACCACAACTTACTGGTTTCACTGCAGGCTACTGAATTACTATATTGGAAGAGAATATCCCATATTAACCCTCTTTACAGACCTCTAGTAACTTCTTTACCCCCTAGTTCTCCCCTTTCCAACCTGAAATGCTTCAGTCCATTTACTTATTCCTTGTCTGGAAGCTATTCTAAACTTTTGAACAACTTCACTGCCATTTTCTGAAGCTTTTCCTGTGTAGCAGTACCCTTTTAGAGATGGAGAATCAGAATTGTATGCAGCTGTAAATATACAGTAATCCCTCACATAGTCCTTTAGAAGCTCAGATCTGAAAAGTCTGTGATTTCCTGGGTGTAGGTTCCCAAATGCTTTTAAGTCAAGCACTGAACCTCAGAACTGGATTCAATGATCTTTAGGAACTCAGTGCAGGGGAAAGACCAGAGGCTTGAAGTGCTTGTGTTGACAAACCTTGCTGAAGAGAGCTGCTAAGCTATCCTGTATCACTTGGCATTTCCAGTTTTGCCATTAGCTTCATCTGTGATATGTATTCCCCTAAATCCCCTTTTCTCTGCTACTAGGAAAATGAGGATAAAATGTATTTTCTAATATTCTTTTACTATTTGATTCTTCAGGTTTCATAAACTGCAGTAATATAAATGAAAATAATAGTACATTTTGCACGTCTGTTCCATAATGGACTGTCCCAGAGTCTTTGCATGGTGGAGAATGAAACATTACTGCAAGAGAAAACTTGAGAAATATCCTTGCAAGCTGGTTTTTGTTGTTGCTGTTCTTCAACAGGTGTACCTCGCTGTGGTGCTTCACTTCATGAGCTGAACAAAGTATTAAGGATTGAACTAAATGCAAATGCAAACTGTGTCTGGCAAATTCAGAGGAATGCAAATCAAACAATTAGGCTCATTTTCTCCCATTTTAAGTAAGTATTTCCTCTAGATGCTCTTGTACAGTTTCATTCCATTACAATACAGCACAGAAGAATATTGCCTCCAAATACTTCTCTGTATTCAATCTGTGTTGTGGACTCCAGTGAATCACAGAACGGTTTGGGTTGGAAAGGACCTTAAAGACCATCTAGTCCCACCCCCCTGCCATGGGCAGGGACACCTTCCACTAGCCCAGGTTGCCCAAAGCCCCATCCAACCTGGCCTTGAACCCTTCCAGGGAGGGGGCAGCCACAGCTTCTCTGGGCAACCTGTGCCAGTGTCTCACCACCCTCACAGGGAAGAATTTCTGCCTTAGATCTAATCTAAATCTGCCCTCTGTCAGTTTAAAACCATTACCCCTCACCCTATCCCTACACCCCTGATCAAGAGTCCCTCCCCCCTTTCCTGTAGCCCCTTTAAGTCCTGGGAGGCCACTCTAAGGTCTCCCCGGAGCCTTCTCCAGCTGAACACCCCCAACTCTCTCAGCCTGTCCTCACAGGGGAGCTGCTCCAGCCCCATGAGTATCTTCATGGCCTCCTCTGGGCCCGCGCGAGCAGGTCTGTGTCCTTCTGATGTTGGTGCCCCCAGAGCTGGACACAGCACTGCAGGGGGGTCTCACGAGAGCAGAGCAGAGGGGGAGAATCCCCTCCCTCGCCCTGCTGCCCACACTGCTCTGGATGCAGCCCAGCACACGGTTGGCTTTCTGGGCTGCCAGCGCACGTTGCCGGCTCAGTCAGTTTTCCATCCACTGATACCCCCAAGTCCTTCTCCTTGGGGCTGCTCTCCAGCCACTCCTCGCCCAGCCTGGATTTGTGCTTGGGATTGCCCCGACCCATGGGCAGGACCTTGCCCTTGGCCTTGTTGAACTCCATGAGGTTTGCATGTCCCACCTCTCCAGCCTGTCCAGGTCCCTCTGGATGGCACATCCCTTCCCTCCAGCGTGTCACCGCACCACACAGCTCCGTGTTGTTGGTGAACTTGCTGAGGGTGCCTCGATCCCACTGTCCATCTCGCTGACAAAGATGTTAAACAGCGCCGGTCCCAAGACCCACCCCTGAGGAACAGCACTCCTCTGTGTATCTATCAGTGAGCTTCGGTAGTTCTCACTCTGTTTTTTCAATAGATTTGCTCCTTCTTCAAGCTGTGAAACAGAAAGTATTAAAGTATACGATGGTCCCTCAACTAATTCACCTCTTCTTGGACAAGTATGTAACGACACTGATGCAGTCCCAGTACTTCAATCATCTACAAACAGTTTAACTTTTCTTGTAACAACAAACTCCGTGGCTTTTACACGAAACTTCTTTGTCTTCTATTACTTCTTTTCTCCAGAAGCAAGTAAGTCATTAAATACAATTTGAATTGCACCATTAAAAGAAATTTTTCCATTAAGGGGAAGTTTTGGACTGCAATTAGAGACTATTAACAGAATCTTTAACTAGTCTCACTCAGTTCTTCAGGCCTTAGAGAATGGTGTGGGGGAAAATCAGTGAAAGGAAAGAGGCAGCAGGATGACAGTGCACTTGCACAGAGCTTAAAAAGTTAAATTTTACTCAGAGAAATGATTGCAAAGAGAGCATTATGGGACTCTACTTTTACTTACAGGCTTCTACTAAATTTACTCAGTTTGTAAATATTACAGCATTTACCCAGAAAGAGAAACTGGTCAAACCTTCTGCTGAGTACAGGTCATAGAAGTCAGGGTTTTCATTGAACAAGCTCCTTACATTTTTTCCTTAAAAGAATAGCTTGGACTTAGTTTGTGACCAGTTCCTTTGCTTCTGCTGATGAGTGGCATGGTATTAAACTCTTAAAAGCTTCAATTTTACAGAGTAATTACCACATCCTAGTTTATGCTGCTCCAGTGTTTAACTTTGCTACTGAAAAATTATGCCTTATTTCTAGTCTACATTTGTCTTTCTGAGGTTTCCATTCACTTGATTTTATTTTGCCCTTATCTATCAAGTAAAATCTCTCTCAAACTTGAAGATTTTGCACTTCCATACAGGTCATGACCAAGGCCTCAGATTTCTCTAACATAAAGTCTCTTTTCTTTTGGTTGGTGTAGTATCTTCATTAGCAGTTTTTCAAGATGGCACCGAATTTACCTGAAATGTAGATATAACTATATTGCTCACAGTATCAAAGCTAACTCATCTACAGCCATCTCAGATGTCATTACACTGTGCCTCACAGATATACCATAGTGACAACAGGCTTCATTTTGTAACATCCACCTGACCTGAAATCCTCTATAGAAGTTCTATCTTTAGTACCTTTAATCATTTCCAAAGGAACAAATATATATAAAGAAATATAAAGAAATAATCCTGCTGCTGACATAACTTTAGATCTTTAATTTATGTTTTATGGCTCATTATATATACTATTATGTTACCGATATATTTACTCTTCTTTTCAGAAGCTGAAAATTGTGGGGGACAATTAACTGGTTCTAACGGGACACTTACCAGCCCCAACTACCCAGCACCTTACCCTGAATTTATGTACTGTGTCTGGCACATACAAACAGCAAAAAACTCGAAGATAAACTTACAGTTCCAGGATTTTTTGTGAGTAAATGCCCTAACGCTCTATTACACATTTTTTCATTCTGTTTAAAGGTATTACTTTAAACACAGGAAGCAGAAGTGCTTTCAAACTTTTAGCTATACACTTTTAAAACAAATGTGCTTTGCTGACTCTTACGATAAAGTAATTGCAATGTGTTTCACATCACTATAGCTACTGCAGTGCCAGTCAGTGAAGCACAGAAAACATTTCAGGTGACTACCCACAAGGTGTAGGTCCATTTTGAGCTAGCCTGAATGATCAGAATTTAAAACCATCAGTATAAGTAAAGCTTTTGCTACATAAGGAACAGGTTTAAAGCCATCGTGTGCACTGTAATTGCAATTTAGAACTGAGGGTTGAAAGAATAAAGCAAACATTGCCCAAAGCACATCTTCCTCAGTATTGCTGGTCATTAGGCAAAAATTGCACAGCACTGGCTTAAGTACTTCCAAGTGTAAATGCTAATGGATGCATTTTCATAAGGAAACCATGCTGGCATGGACTTCCCTGACTCACAGTGCTCTTTATCAAGGCTGGTTGCCCATATGTAGTGGGCTGGTAGCCCTTTTTTGGCTTTCCCTGCATCAGCTGACACCGTGCATGAAGGAAAGTCCCAAGAACAAGGGAATTTGAAGGGCAGTATCTTTAAGAATATCACTTGAGCTATTCAGACTACAGAATGCTGTATAAGAATTCAGTATGAAATGCACAGGATTCTATAGGAAATCGTTACCTTAACCACCGCCCTCTGAGAAGATGAACTCTGCAGTGTGGTCTATGTTCTCACCAGTCCTGAGAGAAGCTCACATGCAGATTGACAAAAAGGGCAAGAGCCTTCCTCTGGTGACATACATAACAGGTTTCAGAGACCCACAGAACTCAACTCTACACTTTAAAAGGTCTTTAAGATACAAGAT
Source organism: Strix uralensis (assembly GCF_047716275.1). NCBI lineage: Eukaryota > Metazoa > Chordata > Aves > Strigiformes > Strigidae > Strix > Strix uralensis. The sequence goes on from NC_133978.1 coordinate 37,893,277, forward strand.
TATTTATATATGTATTTGAAGGTGTGGTTATTTTTAGTAAATAAGTAGCAATCAATACATACAGTATCGGAGCTATAAAAGCATAGCTGATTCACCTTCCGTCGAGCTATAGCAAAATGTTTGGTATTTCAATAGGAGCAGAATCCTGCTCCTAAGTATTTCTTGGCTTTAAGAGTTTTTCATATTTTATTTGGTTTTAATAATGTCTATTTATGTATTCATTTATTCTCCATTCATTTATTTCAGCTGATGGGAATTCATCACTATCTGCACTGGATCCTCTATCCAGTATGAGCAACGTTCTCTTTACTCAGATTACCGTGCAATTATTTTTTCTCTGTCTACAGCCTGGAACTAGACCAAAACTGTCGATTTGACTTCACAGCAGTCTATGATGGCCTCACCACTAACACCGGCTTAATAGGAAAAGTATGTGGTCGTGCTCAGCCCAAATTTGAATCTTCTTCAAATGTTATGACAGTTGTGTTGTCCACAGACTATGCCAACTCCTACAGAGGATTTTCTGCTCAGTATACCAGCGTTCCGCTGCCAGGTCCTGTGGAGCCTGACAGTAAGTACACTTGCTGTTTCTTGTTCTCACACATGTTTCTTGCCTTCCCTTATAAATATCAATAAGAACTGATGGTTGATATTGAGGATTTAAGCCTTTTTATTGGTCATTGGTAACCCTCTTTACATACAAAAATCCCACAGTAGTCTCACTTATGTTATCACCTGACCCATCTGCAAAAGCAAGCCTATTCTTTCACTTTTCGGTCCTTTCTCTGGCTGGCACCACTAAAAATCTGAGTTTTTCCTTCTTTTGGACAAAGCAGGCACTGTCACCATCCCAGAGATGTAAACTTTTTTTGACTGGTTAATTTAAATGTTTTTGTTCCCTGAGATACTCAGGAAAATGGTCTGCACTAGTTAGTCCAACAGGGTTTAGGTGTGTTGTAATTTCTCCTCCCCCAGAGCTGGACCATTCCCCTTGTTGTTTCCATGTTTGCATGCCCAACTTCTCATTAACTGAGGTGGAAAAGGAGCTTCTAAAGCCTTGATGTCTGCCATAAATCAATTTCTCCACCCACCATTCTGCACTAGCACTTTGATTCCTTTTCCCTTTTATTAAGGCTGCATTTCACTCTTTGTTACTGTGATTAAGCTTTCAGCATGAGTTTTCCATGGTATTGCTTATCTAACATTTTTGAAGTTGAGCATGAAATTTTCTTCCAAATTCTGCATGACCTCAAACGTGCAGGAGCTGTTTCAGACTGACAGATCAAGAGCTACACAACAGCTTCAAGGATCTAGACCAAGTGAGAAATGACCACAGTAGTTTGTGGTAACGTGTTTGTTTTGTGTTTTTTTTTTTTTTCCTCTCTCAACGGCAGCACTCCTTACATGCTCTTCAGATAGCATGAAAATTGTTCTGAGCAAGTCTTACCTGGCTTCCCTTGGTTATAATGAAACTCACCTGCAGCTGAACGATCCATCTTGCAGTCCTGTTATAACAGAGTCAGTGATCTTTTCCTTCCCATTAGCCAGCTGTGGAACAACTAAAAAGGTAAAGAGGGGAAAAAATGTTACATGAGGAAGCTAACAACAGCTTATGAATGACAAGAGCTTCTAAAAGCAGTTTATGAGTAGCACATAAATAAGCTAACAGATTTGCTTTAACTTCCCTCATCCCGTTGTCTGTTTCCAGTCTTAAGTAGAACATTTTTCCTCTTTAAGGACCTGATGAGCAATGAGCCTTTCCAAGGAAGTCCAGGAGAATCCACACAAATTAACCCCCAGTTTCATTCCCTCTCCAATCCAGGTTATCAGAAGTAGCACGATGTTAGGCAACTTAAACATTCTCTGCAAGTGGTACAGCTGCGACTTATCCTGGAGTCACAAGGAAAGGGGAAAAACCCCCAAGATGTGAAGATTGCCAAGAGCTAGTTCATAGCATTGTTCTGATAAGGGTGACTGAAGCGTAGTTTTGGTAGTTTCCATACTCCATGCAGTATTTCTTAACCTTTTTGCTGCATGGGTTGGTTCACTGTTTTGAAAAAAAAAAAAAAACAGGAGGAGTGTTGACAATGGTTTTTTGATTGAAACTTGCTTCACATTTCAAAGGTATCTTGAGCCTCTGATAAGCATAGCTGGGCAGCTTTGTAACTTCAGTAAATTGCTTTCAACTGCACTGCTCATATAATCGCACCTGAGCACTTCCTACAATTCCATTTACAGGATGAAGGTCACAGCATCACTTACACCAACATCGTATCCCTCTCTGCAACTGGCAACATTATCACCCGTCAAAAGAGCATACAGATTATTGCAAAATGCAAAATGGAAAACAATTCAACCTTAGAAGTCATTTACATAACGAAAAATAATATAATCCAAAACACAACTGCTGTGGGACGATACAAAGTTAGCATGTCATTCTACGATTCAGATTCATTCTCCAAGCCTGTACATCAGTCCCCATATTATGTTGACTTGAACCAAACTCTTTTTGCTCAAGTCAGTCTTCATTCCACTGACCCAAATCTTCTGGTGTTTGTTGATAGCTGTATAGCATCTCCACAACCTGATTTTGGATCGCTAACGTATGACTTAATCAGAAGTGGGTAAGACTCTAAAATTATTTTATGACTATTCCCTAATATGTGAGGAAATACAATCTAAATGTCAGCCATAATTCTTTTATTTTTGTCTCTCTTACACTTATCTTTAGTAGACTCTGGTTGGAAGTTAAATTTCTATGAAATTTAAAGGCATTACATAAACATAGCTAGGAAAAACGAGCACCACATGGCACTGGGGAGAGGAAAAAAAGCACATCATTTTATGCCCACACGTAAAAATAATTCCCTACTTAAATGCTGTGGTTACAGTTAATAGTTAGCAAGAATGATTATTGTACATGGACTGTAACAGCTCTGTAAATTCTGTTGCAGCTGCAATAAAGATGACACCGTGGTAACCTACCCACCACTTGAACACTATGGAAGATTCAAATTTAACGCCTTCAGGTTCCTTCGGAGCTTTGCATCAGTTTATCTCCAGTGTGATATTTTAATTTGTGACAGCAAAACCACAAACTCTCGCTGTACCGAAGGCTGTATCTCCAGGCAAAAAAGAGCTATTTCTTCATACATGTGGAAAACTAATACGGTAGTAGGTCCCATCCGCCTGAAAAGAGATCTCAGGTCTGCTGATCACTCAGGTAAGAGGAATACATAAGTTAAGAACCTGATTAAGCTCTTCCTTGCTGTAAAGCAGTTACCTTTGTTCTGCTAATAAGTGAGTTACACTAGTTCAAAACTAGCGTAGCATCAGAGCAATGGGTTCAGTAGTTTGTGTTTTGAGATCACAGAAGTACTTTTCGAAGTGACAGACTGATAAGTCTTTTGGATTAAGGGGTATTTGAAGGAGAAAAAGCAGTGCTTACTCCTAGTTATAACAGTAGTGTATGCAGAATCTGACTATTCAGAAAAAATTATGAACAGCAAGAGAATAATTCAGATTTTCAAATGTGGTATTTTTTGATGAGGCATACACAGGGACCAGGGCTCACATCTCAAAGCCACAGACTACATAAAGAGCACATTCCAAATCAGTCAGGCTTTGTTACAACCTTTGTATCTTCTAAGAGTCCACCCAGTTTCACTCAGTTTTACTCAGTTTTGATTTGTTGGTACTACAGAAAAGCTATGCCAGATGATAAGTGTAATTGACTTATTCCAGGCTAGGCTGAATCTTCACACTGTATGTATTGTCTCTTAGAATAAAAATATGAAGAGGACAGCCACTGGAGCAGAAATCAAAAGCACCACGCTTTCAAAATAGAGCTGCAAAGCTGGTTCTAAGTGCCCCAATCTCCCATACTCTTTAGCACAATTTGCAGTCAGCTCTACAGTGGTCCAGAGGAGAAGTGAGAGCTAATGTAGAACAGACTGAAAAATACGGAAAAAGCTATTTTAAAGGGCTTGTCTTGCAACTCCCACTGCACCCATCATTCTGACTTTGCTGAGCAGTGCTTCACCTGAGAAAAGCACAGTGTGTCATACACTTTCAGGAGTCAGATCCAAGAACTGGTTAGCATTAATCATGCTCTTAATAGTAATAACCATTTTCTTCCTTTTAAAAATAATTATTAACCTCTTTAAAATCTAGCACAATTTTAAACATGCTCCCATTTATTTCAATAGTAAAAGATTTTGCATCTATATGCTAAGAAACTGGACACATGTATAATGTGAAAAGGATTCAAGGGCAAATGGATCACACTCAAAGTATCATAAAACACAGACTAATGCTCATAGCATCTTTCATGATTTACAGAAAATAATGAGTTTTACCAAGGACCAGCCAGTAAACCATTAGAAGTGACAGGGTTAGAACCATGAGTTTCTTCTTTGCCCAGCTTTGCTTCAGCAATGTCTCCCATCTATCCAGTTACAAAGATAACGACAGCGCTGCTTGGCAGAAAACTGGCCGCAGCGATACCAGAGAATTTGTTAACATTGCAAAGCTCTTCTGCATGACTGTTTTATTCCAAATTTTTACAACTCTTCAGTACTACAGATTCAGAATTTGCAGTTAGTGTGGGTCAACTCCTCAGAACCAAAATATCTGAAGAAAGGCTTATTTTTCATTAAAATGACATGGTATTCAAAACTTTAAACATCCCACTTAATTTTTTCCTCCACACAGAATCCTTCACTAAAGCAGATGCTGAAGAAACCCTGAACCTGCAACAATACAGCTTCTATACTCTTTCATTTGTGGCTTTAATTTCAAATATTATCATTGTGGGAACTGTGATACTAAAATATCACAAACATCAAGCAGGATACAGCTACCAAAAAATCCAGAGCTCCTATTAACTACTTCAGGATATTCTGAATTTGTGTCAACTTCTACTCAGATCTGTCACCCAAAGAGAAGAGAGAAAAAACCCCAAACCAACCAAAAATCAATAAACTAAAAGCCTTGGAATACACAACAATGCTTGGAAACATATTCCAACTTTTTTTGTAATTAAAAAAATCCTCTCAACGTAGTACTACATCTTAAATCACTGAGTTGAAAAAGCCTGTAAGTGTCTACCTCAGGGTGTTGCTTAGAAAGCATCTAAAAACTGACTTTACAGTTGTAAAGTGACTTGCAAAGTACAAGATAATTTAGCTCCTTTTTTCTTCCAAAAAAGAAAAAGTATCTTTTTGAATCACTTTGAAACTGCACCTGGCAGGAGTTAAGCTGAGGGACAACTGCAAGATGTCTGTTCAAAGCAAATTACCCTTTCTTCAAAAACCTGCTTCTGGGGGTTGCTACCATCATGATCTGACAGTCTTCAAAAGACATTAGTTTTTCTGGAGAAGGAGAAAATAATATTATTAGATAGATTAGGTAAAGATACCAGATTGTACATGCTTATGCTGCTTGTTGAGTCACACTTGTTTCCCCATCGATAGCTTTTGCTCAATGCATTTTAAGACACCAAATACAACCAACGTCTGTGCACCCAGCTTAGGAGTTTGCCATTCAGTCCTTACACGGTCCAAGTTAAACAGCACACCCCAGAATTCAAAGAGCAATAACCAGAATGAAGTATGAAGCTCGACCTTCCAGAAAAGAAGGACTTTGACTCCCGTTTCTACCTCCCCAAATGACAGCAGAACTGATCCCAACAGGTTAAATTAAATATGAGGCACTAAGGCTACTTCTCTGGCCTCAGCTTGGTGAAGTGCAGCAGATCCTACCTACCCCAGCACGTTCTATCGGGCAACAGCGTCCCCTTGAGAGGAACCACGAATGAAGTGCTTATATTTCTTCAGGTAATGAAACATGGACACATACAAGTCTGCTAAGTACCCCTTCATTTCAGTTGTTCCTGCATGGCTCCATTGATTTAGGAGGGAAAAGTTTAATGAGTCTTGTTTTAGATATCACTTTAGGATCCTAGATTCCTAACTTAGGCGCCTGTACAGCCAGCAAGGCTTTCAAGGAACCCAGGCTGGGCTTCAAGTTAGCCTGTCTCTCCAAACCTGGCTCCTTAAACAGTCCAAGTTAGGCAATGCCAGTACTACCCTTCCTCTTATAGATGGGAGTATTAAACATCTTTAACAGGAGTGCCATTAAGATAAACCAAAAGCACAAAGAAACTACATTCTGTTCTACTGGTAACACGTTACACATCAAAAATCAAGACAACAAAAAAGTGAAATGATTACATGTAGTAAAAAGATAAGCTGTAATTCAGTTTATTTAGAGTACTTCATTGTTCAAATTGAAATTTGGGAACTGTTTCATACGGCTTCTTAGCAATGCCCTTTAAATAAATAAGCCACAAAGGACATACAAAATTCTTGTATTTAGGAAAACATACACATTCTTAAGATCTTTCATAAAACAACTGTGTACAATGCAGATAGAATTACAGTAACAAAATGCAAGTCAACAACACTGAGGTTTTTTACAGTTATAACTCCATAAATACTAAGCTTTGTAAAGTATAATTGCCCTTAAAAGTACTTACGTTGAAGTCCTATATCTATATACATCTATCTCTCTCCATTAGAGAACCCTTCGTTAGAATCATAGCGTGCTTGTGAAATTTTGGTTGGCTTTGAGTTCTGAACCAAGTCCATTAAGAGAACCATTTTATTATCTATATGTGTCTGAAGAGCCTGAATTTGGCAATCAATATAGTCCATTAGTTTTCTCTCCATCAGATCCATATTTTTTGAGATGATCTTTTCCAAATAGGAGCAAATTGGCTGTTGTTCTACTCTGTGAAAAGAGCAAATAAAAGAATAAGTACAACCTATTTCTTAATGACAAGGGGCAATAGAGATGATCTGGGCAGCTGAACTTCTTTTAAATGTAAAAATCTCATTATTAGACAATAAACCTTGGAAGGTATTAGGTTTTTAAGCATAAGTGAAATACCTTGCCTGTCTACCACATTTTAAATCTCAAAAATTTTTTAAGAACATGTTACAGCATATAGTCATTATCTTTCAGCCTGATTTTTCCAAAGGCTCAGTTTTGCATTAGACAGCTTTAGCTACATGTAACAAAACCCACACAACTCAACTGTATGCACAGAGTTCAAATTCTGTCAGTACAGCAGACTTCATTCTTCTCAGCTAAAGCATTTCAAGAGTTATACAAACTATGTTATTCTTTATTTTCACATCTGGAGGCTCTGTTAGAACCCAGATTCCTACGCAACATTCCCACATCTCACCATTTCCACTACTGTTACTTAGGTATCAAACTACTACTACTACCATGAAGTCTGCATTGTAAATGCCAAATGAGGAGGGACAGGAAAGATTGGTGGGATGAAATACACTAAGTACAGTAGAAAGATTGTGGCACGTAGTGTGAAAAGAAGAGATAAAAATTTAGGAGGTAGAAGTAGTCAAAATGAAAATGTAGTAACAGATGAGAAACACAAACAATGTGTATGAGTTGTAGAAAGAACAAACTTTTTTTTGAAATCATAAAAGGTGAAACAGAGGCAAAAGACACAGTTTAGTAACAACAAATGATGTGATTTCTTCTAAAAAAAAAACTCCTATACTCAAGCATTTCATCTGAAAAATTAATTCTAATCGTGTTCATTGCCACACAGTCTTCGACACCACATATTTTAAGATTCACTATTGCTGTTAAGAGAATAAAATGCTTACATTACGTATCTTATTTTTTAAATTTGTCAATAAATGCAGTCAAACTACTAGTTTAATAAGTGTACCAAACTGAACTTACCCAACACACTGAATGCCTTCCTCCTTAGTCACTGCATTTTTACCATAACGCCTACTGCCATCTTTTAGCCGAAGATGATTTACCTGACTACATAAGTTTCGAAGAAAAGGAAGAAGCACCTGTGGATTATCTATGTTTGGGGTTTCGCTCACTTGTTCCTGTATATGCAAAGATCCCACGACTTTAAAATCATTTCTGAGGTCAACTGTATTTTGCTGGGTAGTAAGTCTTTCAGACTCAGAAGTATTGCCTCTTTCAGGTACCTGTGCGTTCAGATCATGACTTATTTTTAAGTCTTCATATACTGTTTCACTTGTTAAATGATTTTTAACAGGCAAAGGTTCACTGGCTGATTGATCTAGTGATGTCTGAACAGCTGCACTGCACAATCCATCTACTGCATGGTCACCCCCAAAGTCTGAATTTTTCCCAAAGATCCAATTAAGTTTGTCTCCAAGAGGTAAACTGTTCTGATGGAAAGAAAAACAATACAATTAATATTTAAGTATTAAAATATACTGGAAATTATACAATAATAATAGATACTTTATAACTCAGAATTCTACAAGTGTGGTGTAAAGATTTTAAAAGTAGTTCTGAATTATATTCTTATGGAAAAGCACAGGAAAATATTTTCCCTGTACATATTATGTGTTAATTATCTTGTCAGTCTCCAAGTAACAAAACAGTTTTATTGACTTCATTTTTACCATGCTACGTCCCCAAGACTGAACGTTATTAACATCAGATGGACTCAGGATTCTGTTGGAATAGCCTACTTTGAAGGATTAGGATCTAAATAAATGCTCTGTAAGAGCATGTTCCCTTTAGTTGAAGAATGGTCAGTGTTAGGTTAATGGTTGGACTAGATGATCTTCAAGGGCTTTTCCAACCTAGATGATTCTGTGATTCTGTGAAGTTGACATGCTTTTAATAACCACAAAGGAAACAAACCAGCCCATCTACCTACACACCAAACATTACAGGGAACACGCCCACCATCCTTGACAAGCAGTGACAGCGGAAACGAACAGAAGGAGTAGGGTAGCAGTGAAGTTTAAAATGATGACAATACAGAGTTCTTAACTCTGGATTTGGCATATGCACAGTGATTCCTCGAGTACACCATCTTTATTCATTGTGCTCATTTAAGGGTGCAAGTAGCTAAACCAGCATTAAAATGGCAGAAAGTGTGGCTTAAAAAAAGCTCATCAAAAATCTTTTTCACTAAATCAGTTTAGAACATGCCTGACTTACAGAAAATGAGGTCACAGATCAGTACTATTTATGTTTACGGAAAAGCACAGTGACTTACTTTCTGCTGACATCGGACCATGTCCATGAGTTGCTGAGCACCTGGAGACAACTTAGATCCCATAGATTCCATTATAGTTTGCACTCTGTCTAGATCTATGCTTGAGCCTAGTAGAGGAAAATCAGTTGCTAGCTTTGCAGACACTGTTTTCACTTGTACAATTATTTTACTGATGAGTACTCTTTGTTTCTCACCAATGGAGAGCAGCTATTGCAAGAACGAAAAAAAAAAAACTTTGATTAGGAAGAAAATAGTTTCATGTTTTCTTTGTATGTATGGGACAATGCGTTATTCTAGTCTTGGGAAAAACAATGCTGAACTCTTTTCCAGAGAAATTAAGCAGATTTCTCCTTTCTATTACTCTTTGGAAAATTCTGACTGGAACAGAGGTGCTTACATGAGCCAAAAATAAATAAGGCTTTGATCGTCTAAGCACTTAAGAGCAGTGGCCATACCGATTTTCATGAGGTTATTTAACCACATCAGAGTTGACAGTTCTAACTACACAGCAACCATTGATTATCTGCAGTTTATCTGGTTTACGAAATTTTTTCCCCCCTCTAAGACTATATTATCTCTCTTATATAAAGTCTTCATAAAAAGAAAACGGATACAAATTTAGAAGAACTCTGCCATCAAGACAAAGTACCATCTAACAGATTTTTAAGTGATTACATGAAGTGATGAAGTGTATAAAAACAATAATTTGACTAAGAGCAACGCAATTTAGTCAATTAAGTGATTAAAAAGGCAGGGAAAAATAAAACAATTCTGTTCAACTCCCTACCTTAATTCTACAGGAGGCTGCAGGGCATTCGAACTTAAGGTACTTTTTGTATAAAGTCACCTGTTCAGTTTCGCTAGAAAAATAAAATAAAAGACTTGTGACATCACTATATGAAGTACTTTAGTAGAAATACTCTATATCAGTAAATATTGCAATAAGAAACAAGGCTGACTGGAACATATTTCTAATGTGGTATAGCAGTTTTAATGCTTGTATTGAATCTTATCAGATACGTATGTAAAAAAGGATTTGTATGTGTACACACAGTATCTACTAGAGAAGCTTTTGATGTTCGGTACATTATTCACACAGTAAATATTTAGGTAAGAAACAAGACTGACTGGAAGATATTTCCAATGTGGTATGCAGCTTTAAGGCTTATATTGAATCTCATCGGATACATATGTAAGAAAGGATTTGTACACATACATACATTATCTACTAGAGAAGCTTTTGAGGTTCTGAACGTTATTCACACATCTTGCCTGAGGCTCTGAGTCAGCTGTTTTAATTCAGCTAATTAAGCAGCAGATGTGCCACGTAATGACTTAAAAACAAAAGAGAAGACCTTGCTTTAATTCCCCTAGCAAAGTACAGAAGGAAGTATTGGAAGGGGAAAACAAATCCTTATTTTCTCTCTTGTTCTTAAAAGTGTGAGATGACTAAGTACCAAAGAGACAACAGATCTTTCGGTAAAGATCAGCTAAAAGAGATCTGTTGAAGAAGAACAGCAGTTCTGCTGCCCAGAAAGATCAAACAATACAGAAAAGTTACAGCTGCCTTAACTTCTCTGTAGTCTTACACAACAGAACTTCAGAGTAGCACTTTGTAACTTACTGAATTAAACGCTTCACTAATTACAAAAGAACAAGTAACTAGCATAACTGCAGCCTTATTATCTTCATCGGAGAGGCAGGTTTTGTGCACGCCAGCAGTAACTGTGAGGGTACACCAGGGCTATCCCAGGAGACTGCAGGGCCTATGACCATTCCCCCAGTTTTGCACAGACCTTCAAGAAAGGCCAAACCGGGTGGCTTCCGTGGGGCAGGCGTCAGGTCTCTACTAGTAGCAGCACCTCACAGATACACAGAGAACGACGCTGCCAGCAAGAGAAGGGCCTGACGGTGTTGGGGACCCAGTCGCACCCCCCCGCCCCCCACCCCGACACCCGCCGCGGGGCGACGTCCGCCTCCCGCTCCAGGCACCCCCCGCGGCCACTCACCCCGGGGAGCGGGCGGCGCCCAGGCTCTCGCCCCGGCCGGTGCCGCAGTACTCCTCGCCCACGTACACCTCCATGTTCCGGGCCTCGCTCAGGATCCCGACGGAGACCATCTCCCCGGCGGCGGGCGGCCGGCACTCCAGCTGCAGCACGCAGGGCTCCTCGCTCCCGTCGCCCGTCCGCCTCTCCACAACGACGGCCTCGGTGCTACGGGAGGGACCGGGGGAAGCGCCACGGCCGCGATGCCCCGCCAGGCCCGCTCCCGCCCCGCCGCCACCCGCCCAGGCCCAGCCCAGCGTCCCTTCACGCCGCCCGCCTGGCCGCAGCCGCTGAGGGGCGGACGGTCCCCAAGGGCGGCGGACAGTCCGTCCCCCCCTCCCCTCCTCCGCCGCCCTCACCTGGTCTCCCCACCGCCCGCGTCCCGCCGCAGGCAGAGCGCCCGGGCCAGGCCGTCCGGCGGCGCGCAGGACCAGGAGCACCCCACCGCCACACAGCACGGCTCCCGACGGCCGCCCGACGGCTCCGCCGCCGCCGCCGCCACCTCCTCCTCCTCCTCCTCCTCCTCCTCCGCGGCCGCACAGCCGCTTGCCATCGCAACACCGCGGGCGGAACCGAGCGGCGGCGGCAGCACTGGCCCCCCCCGGCGACGGACGGGCGGGCGGGCCGCGCCTGCGCAAAGAGGCCTCCGCGCATGCGCGGTTGGGGCGGCGCGGCGGGAACCCTCCCTGAGGTACCGGCAGCGCCGCGGCCCTGAGGCGGGAACGGGTCAGGGCGTCTCAGGGCTGTTAAACGGGTGTTCTGCCCCCAGCCCGCCTGCTCGGCCCCAGCCCGGCCCCCGGGGCTCCCCTCGCTGGCCCTGCGTCCCGCCTCCCTCCGGGGAGCAAGGGCTGACACGGAGGGGAGAGGCGGGTTGTGGGCGGGCTCGTCTCTGCGCGCCAGCTGTTTGAAATAACACCCACCATAGGGTAAATGCCAGTTATTAGTCCTTTTTCTAATAAAATAAAGCTTTCTCGCCGAGATGGAAAACCCTTAAAAGCACGTCAGTGCCACGGGACTTGACAGGATAGCAAAATTCGGAGCAACGGAATTCTCTCTTCCAAGTTGCATGCTAATAGTGTACCACATAGGAGAGAGGCCATAAATAAAAGATTGGGTTCATTTAATTTTCAGTAGGATCCTGGCTTCTGGAGTCGGGGAAAGCTGCTCCTGACGCTGCGGAACAGACACAAACCCAGGCAACGCGGATATCGGGTTCTTCGGCTCGGTGCTCACCTGGGGAACCGTAACTAGGTCTGTCAAAATGGGAAGATGGACTTGAACAGGCTTTGTACGAGCTAATATTACAAATGTAGTTGGCATCTCTGCTTTTTTTTTCACTTAAGCCATTGTTTTATGTGACTTACTAGCAATAGGAAAACAGATTTGCTCTGGTTTAATGAACTGATTAATTAAAATTCATTAATGTAAATGTTTTAGCGTGAAAACTGTGTTGTCTCAGGCTCCTTTTTGAGTTTCTTACCGTGCTTGATACTTCTGAAATGCATTGCAAATTCAGCCAGTTTTAGAAGCATTTATCGTCTGGTGTTGGTGACACTGTGGTTGCATGATGCCTTGGAAGATTATTCTGATCCTGGAAGAGTGATGAGCTGCACAAAATTACAGAGTTTTGGTGAGAATTATCTTTAAAGTAGCAGGGAGTGGGTAAAATCCCTGGTTTGGGGATTTCCATGTGTTTGTGGCATTTCCGTGTGTTCATATGCATTTTATTTTTGATATCTTTAAAGATGAAAAAATGGAAAACAACAAGCTGAAATTTCAGGGAGTGCTTTATACTAGAGCTTTTTACAGAGCTGACGATAGCCAATATAAACATCCTAAGCGTCGTATCCATTGGTAGCAATGTTTTGTTTCTAATCTTATATGATCTCACTGTGGTTTCAAAGTCCTTTAGAATAAACCAGTTTGATCCTGGCCTGGGTTTGTGCTCTTTCTCCAATCAGCATTTAATAATGTGCTGCTGTTTATTGGCGTTAAGCTGTCTAACCAGATTTTTTGCAAGCCTAATGGATTCAGTTTTACTTCCCGTTTCCTTAGCAGAGATGCAGTATCAGAGTGCTTTTTCAGTGGTTTGCCTTCAGAGCAGAGGGCTCCCGTTCTGGTCCTCCTGCGTAGAGCAGCTAAGCGCCAGGTACACGGTGTCTGCTCGGATACTGTAGTGGTTTATCCAGGAAATCTAGTCATGTTAAAACACAGCCTATTTTTGTTCACTTTTGGACTAACTTTAACGGGAAAACCTTTTTGGATAAAAGGTAAGCTTTCAGTTTTTTTAAGTATTCAGAAAGTTTCTCCAAATTGTCTTGTACTCTCCGGTCCTGATCATAATGATGCACACATTTCAAATCGAGTCGCAGCTCTCCCCACGTATTAGGCTGTTAGCTGACCTGCTAATTGAGAAAATCTTATTCAAGAAAAAGGTGTCTAGAAAAGATTACAAGCTTTTTATAATTGAGCTCTTTGTGGTTTTTTTCTCCAGGATGTAGTGATGTAGTAGGTATATAAATACATCATCTTCTCTACCAGACGCTGGTTGTGAGCAGTGCAGTTACTGTCGCTCTGATCAATAGTAGAGACTGTAGAAAAAGATTTCTTCTTCAGTAATGTGAGGGAAATTCCTACAGTTTTGGTTTAGTTCCTCATTAACTTATTTCTATTTATGATCTGGTTTCAGATTGAGATGTAACATCTGAAATATTTCTTAGAAAGTGATATTTTTATGACGTGCACTAAAGATGGTTTCCTGCTTTCGGGTGTCAAAATTTAAATTGTTAGAACTGCATTTCCACCGTTAGTTCAACATACACTTAACTCACAAAACAGAATGGATTTTGTGATTTAGATAATATAATTGTTGGAAGACTAAGAGCAAAGTCAGAAGTAAATATTGAGTGCCAATATTCTTTTCAGAACTGTTTGCTAATAGCAATTTCCACATTTTGATTGCAATGGCAGTCTTTAATGTTAAACATATGCTACCTGCAACTAGCTTTAAAAATCCTGATGTTATCTAACAGGTAGAGATCATCATTACACTGAAGAATCCTCCTCCTCACTTTGAATGGGTGATTCTGTGGCTTCTTTGCAATTATGAATGCCTTTCACAGAAATGTGGGAGGCTGAGGGTGACTTTGTGCTACTATAGATGAGAAGAAATCTCTTTGTTTCCTTGTGAAAGAACAATTTCAGAAGGAAGAAACCACTTTCATTGTTAAAAGCCATGTTACTGTTGGTTCTGTAACCTGTTTAAAAGCAATGGTTGTGTCTCTGTTGATCAAAGTCAACACTCAGACCAGACTGATGAGCAGACAAGAAAAAGGAAGATGAATTCAAGTTCACACAATTTAAAAAAAAAGTCGCTGGAGATTGTTTTTGTTTTTATAAAACCATTTACCTGAAACCAGATACTCAGTGGGCTTCTTATCTTTAGCTTCCTGCATTAGCATGATGTTCTGGAGATAACTCTGATATAATGTAAAAGGCTACAAACCTTTTGCAAAGGTTTGACTGTCACTGGAACGAACAAAATGCCGTGTTAAGGAGTGGCAGGAGGCAGCGTGGTGAGCCAAGTTTATATATGCAGCAGGTGGCAGAATTCTATCCGGAGGACAACTGCAAGTATTCCTCGTTCAGGGCAGTGGGGAAAGGAATACGAGTAAAGGGATTTAAATGTAAGAAGAGAGTTGATTTAATCAAGGAGAGGACAGAAGGAAGTGGAGGCATGAACAAGAGGGAGAAGATGAACAAGCGCAGGACTTAACAGTAACCAGAAGGCGAAACCACAGCAAATGGCTCTGTAACCAGTAAAAAACATTCCCCCAGAGTATTTAGGGACTGAATTTATTCTTCTAGAGATATAATATTCTCCAATTCTTTGTTTAGCAAGTTCTGAAACATCCTGGAAAAGCTGGATCCACCATTCAAAATAACTGTACTATAGGTCCATCAGCCACTCCGAGAGAGCCCTGCTGTAGAGTTACAGATCAGCTCAGTCTTCCTGGCACCGACAAGGGGATTTCCCGACGCTTGAAGGAACTTAATTCTATCTGAGATGTTAGCTCTCTTGCACAGTTGATTTTAACTGGCCAGCTACTTCAAAAATTACTGTGAGGGGACAGATATGTGGACAGAGAAGGTAGCTGCATAAGTTTTCTGTGGCACATCAGGTTAAAAGTATAGGTCATGGAGGAAAAAACATTTCAAAAATTATCCACAAAGGTACAAAGTTAATAATCCAGAATCTGTGAGAATTAAGATCGTGTTTAAATCATTTGATAGTTTCAATTTGTGTGCTCCAGAAGACCCCAGGTTTAATCTGAAGTTAACTTTTTTAAAATCAGTTTGCCCATTCCTAAATTATTTCTTCATCACTATCAAAGTATGCACTGAATACAGGAAGGGATTTTTTTTTTTTTTCATTTTTCTTGTTCTTGGGATTCTCTATTATGTTACTGTCATATTGGTTGAGGGATTTTTTTTCAAACAATAATTAACTTGGTTTGATATTGTCTGTATGAAGGAATTAGAAACATTCGAGCTATTATCCCAGTTTATAATGTAAATAACTAAGATCAAGAGTTAAATCCAAGATTGCCATCCAGTTTTGGACACTGTTTAAGAAAACTTTTTCTCGATTTTGCAGGTTTTAGCACTTTACATCAGCTGTGTTTGGGGTCATGTAGTCATTAACCCTGAATACAGTCAAAACAGCATTTCTGCAGAGAGTGAGGCCACATATATTTAGTCTAAACACTCAGAAATGAAGAGTAACTTGGCCATGAATGAAAATGCTGATTTCTGCGACTTTTCCCAGCATAATCCAAGAGCTCTGGCAGAGACAGAACAGACCAAGCTGAGCATGGGCAGTCAGGTCCTGTACTGGTGAAATCACTCTTTCTCCATTTATAGGCAGATCAGAATGGTCTTTTGGAAATCACCCCTGTGCAGGTGCCAGCATAATGTCTTACTTATCCTTTCTGATTCTTCAGAAATTTCAAACTTTATTTTTAGGTGTGTCTTCTGAACAGACGTCCAGACTTTCTACATTAGAAATAATTATTCCTCGAAATCTGACAGACAGAGAGAAACATCACCAATTTTTTCATGAGGTTTGTTATTCTACCTGATTTTTTCTTCTGATGTTGCTCTTTTTCAGAATACTGTCCTATATTAAGTACACACAATGTATAGTATACATATTTTTTTGTGAAGAAACATGCCCCACACTACCTCTTCAGATTCTTAGTGTTTTCAACTAGTTTTGAGTAAATTTGTTCCCACAAGATCTGTGATTACACTCTTAAGTTGACACCTTTCAAACTTCTAGTCCTGTTAACAGCCTCATCAGACAGGAGTGAGAAGGAACATGAAGAATATTTCCATTTCCTCCAAGTCAGAGTAGATGTTGAACTCGAACTTGAACTCACATCCATGCTGTATAAGTTATTTTGCTCATTGTACCTGGTCTTTGGATAACCAGAGGATGTCAACCATGTATAGCACCTACAGGGCTGATGTCCACTTTGTAGAAAAGGTCCCACAGAGTCACACAGGTTAAATGAATGAGTTAAAAGAGAAAGATCTGAGCCTTAATTCTTCAGTTCTGAGGTAACTTACCTTTGTGCTAGATATCGAGTTCAATTACTGAAGTAACTGCGAATGAAATAACATTAGTCATCTTTGTGCAAACCAATTAAGGAAGGAAGAATCTGCGAGTCGTTCATCCGGCTGATGATCTAGATAAGGAGTGTCAGGAAACAAGATGTGGTAGTTGGGCAAAGAGTGCATACATGGGCTGTACCCTTCTACCTTCTACGTGAAAGTTTATAGATTAATAGAATTTAAACTTTCCCTAGGAAAGAATGTAGAGTGTGCTGCTGAGACTTTGAAATATAGAAGGCACGAGGGTTAGGAATTTGTATTTTGGTAGATACTTAAAACATATATAGTAGTTGGACCTCTCTCCTCAGACAAAACATGGAACTGACACAACCAAGTAGAAAATCACCTAATTAAGTGATATCTTTTGTTCTGCTTTCAGGAGCATTCAGATGACAGTCCTTCTTACTCAGTTAAAACCAGAAATGGAACATATCTCCTAAAACTGAAGAAAAATAAGTATGTGATAGATTCAGCCCATCTTGGGACCTAGCTGCATATAGACAAATATTTTTATACTGAAAAAATTCAGAAGAAACCATTTAAATGGCAGATTGTAGTAATTACAAAATGACTCTGTTAAATAGTGTCTTTGTTACGTTGCTAGCTTGCAAATAGAAGGGAATAATACTTTTTCTAGTTGTGAAGAAATTTATTTTGATTAATTTTTTATTAGCAGCACAAGATAGTGGACTAGATGATCTTCAAGGTCTTTTCCAACCTTGATGATTCTGTGATGATTCTGTGATAGTACATTTCAGAAAATCCTTATGGAAAATTAGAATTCAGTTCAACATTTATTATCAGGGGGGAGGGTTGTTGACCTTGTTGTATTTGAAGAAATTTTTCTGGTACTGTTCCTCATTTCTGAGCCTGCAATAGTCCAGGCCCTGATGCAACATAGTCTGCTCAGATTTTCTATGGTTATTTTAGTTACAATATTTCAAAATAACTCATTTTGCAAATTATGCATCTCATTTTAAGGTATTTTGTTTCATGTCTGTGAATTTTAATAATTTAGCATGAGTGTGCTGCTAAGAGAATATAGTACTTACAAGGATTCTTGACTTATTTCTTGCTTTATAGACTGTTAAAAGAGCAGTAGTTTATTTTTGTTTCCAGACAGCTTGTTAGCGAAGACTTTATGCTATATACATATGGGGAAAATGGGAAACTGGAGGCAACACAATCAAAAACTGAGGTACTGTATATAATAAAATTCCCCTTTTGTGTCAGTTTTCTCAAACCAGGGAAGCCAAGCTTTATGAATTGAAGGTCGTATTAACAATTTGATAGAACTGATGATGACAACAAGGATGTGTGTGCACCTAAATGAATTTTCAAAGCAAAAGCGAATGCACAATCATTAATTCTGAGTGTCTTCACATCTCTATAATAGGACAGTGAAAATTGGTTACATTTTTGGCAGTGGAAGGGAAAATGCAAGTGATGCCCATAAAGTATCTACAGAAGAAAAGTATATTTGCTGGGAAGGAGGCTTTTGTGAGTTTTCACATTTGTAGCATTTCTGTTTCACGGTTACCACGGATACAAAACATAAGGTTCTATGTCTCTTGAGGGAGTGGGCTGTTTATGGTGATCACGCACCACTGTTTTCCAGACTGTGAAAGGAGATGCCAGGAGATTATGCCAAGACTGAATTTGAGCTACCTGATTAGGTCACCTTTGCATAGTATGCGATTAAAGGTACAATGGTGGCACCAAAGCTCTATAGTTTTTAGATCCTGTATCAAACAAGCCTTATAAATACTTTCAAATTTAATTTCAGCTTTAAACTGAATGTGATCTCAGTGAGACCTAATTGGGTGCTTTGTGCATGGGAGATCTCAGATCAGCCTTTTAGAGGAGTCTGTTTAAGAACAAGATGAGCATTATGTAGATGAAAACATTTTGCTAAAAGATGGTGATGGATTAACTAAAAAGCTGGTTGTTTACTAGAACCAAGGAACCAAAAGCTATTGTAGGTACTCATGTCAAGTAATATTTTACTCTAAGAAGGTTGGGATTATTTTTAGAATAGGGAACTCCGTAAATTTGTAACAGCCAGCCTTAATGTCATGCAAATAAAAAGGTTACTTAGAAAATGTATGCATTTGAAGGCAACAACCTTATTTTGTCATTGATTATGTGGTTTTGTTGCATTTCAGACACACTGTTATTATCATGGCACTGTTGAAGGAATTGCTGACTCAATGCTTGCTCTTAGCACCTGCGATGGCCTTAGGTATTACCTCTTGCTTTTTAATTCATGATAATTGTACAGTACCATAGTAAAACAGTAAAAAACCAGTTGCTATTCATCATACAGCCGGAGAGAAAACACCACCCTATCTTATAAATATTTTTTGTAATATTTCACCTTTTGATGAAGCCGAAACTCTTTACAGGTTTTATAGATTCCCTCAACTACCACTTTTTTCCCCCTTTTCCAAAATTCCTTCACAGAAAAAAGATAACATGAGACAGAGCATAATCTAAATATAGGCAGAACATGGGCACCAGCTGAGGCCTCTATTACTTGAATCGAATGTCTTGACCAGAGGTACCTTTGCAGAAGTGCTATCTGATGAAGATTTTGCTGAACATACAACTCTCCTGTGAACAATTCGATCTTATAAATGGGCACATTTCAAACACAAACCATTTCCGTGAAAAATTTTTGACCAAATTTAAAACAATTTTTTGTGTTTCAAATACAATAAAATTACATTTATTTGAGAAACATAAAGGGGCCAGATTAATGCATAAAAGATGGTGATGTTCTCCCTGCAGAATCAGTCCATGTGAATTGGCAAAGTGTGATGGCATGTACAGCAAATTGTGCAGATATTCAGAATGTGCTTAGAGTGTGTCCATGCTCCTTGGTGTTCGCTGAGCTTGGCTCTTCAGCTGGACTTTGGATATACTTGTCGGTTGTAGTAGCCTTGTTCAGTTTGATGTCTCTTTGACAAGCAGGAAGAGGCAAATGGGATAAATGGGATAAAGTTCAACAACATATCTTTCATGTATTCATGTCAGTGAGATGCCACTTGCAATAAATAATGACATTTCCTGGCATTCCTCTAAATGAAGAATAAAATAGTCAACATATTGGTATTTCACTAAGCAGAACAGATATTTCATTTTGGCTGTTCTGCAGACTTACACAGACTCAATTCCTTTGGTTACCTTATACTCACATTTTTGAGGATCTTCTTTCACAAGATATTAACTAGAGAATTCTTGTTTTAAATACAGTTTTGAGATTCTGAAGAACAAGATAATAGCTTCTGAAAGATTCTGGTACAGCAAATGGGCATGTGCCAGGTGTTTCTGAGCCATGGAGAAATGCAAAATCTTTACACTTAGCTGCACTCAACAGTGCAATACTGCTGGTGCCCTCATAAACACCCTGGTGATTGCTTTTAACCTCTCTTTCTGTCTTGGAAGATACCTTTTTCTAAAATGCTAGATTACTTCAGCTGCATGCGGCTAGGAGCGAGACTAGAGATAAGGAGTAAAAGAGACCCTTTGCATCAGCTCTGTACCCACAATCCAGATTCATTCAGTAACAATTTGGCTTTCCTGCTAACTGATGCAAGGAGCCCACACTTGTGTACGATCGAGTATTTTAAATAAGTTGGTTTGTCTTCTGAGATCCTGCTGGGCATTTGAACTTACACCCTATATTAAGATAATTTAAGATAATAATTTATTTCAGCATAGTGGTATGAAGAATTCTAGTTTTTAAGTATCCAGCTGTCATTTACTCACCTAGTCATAACCACGAGGGAAAAATTGTGGAATAATTTTTCATTCTTTTATGATTATTAGAGGAATTCTCTACATTGGTGGCAAATGGTATGGAATGGAGCCGCTCAACACATCCAGCACATTTGAACACGTGTTTTACCAGTTAGAAGATATGCAGGATATCCCCTTCCAATGTGGTGTGCTGAATCACGAGAAGATATTTGTGAAGCCATCTATGAAATACGTGTTTTTATCAAACAGTACCTCTAGCAGGGAAAAGGTTTTGAGGGTAAATACCTTTCCGTTTCTCTCCTGAGCCCAAGCCTTCTCCTCAGTCTGTTCCAGCAGCCAAGGGTCTCTGAGCTCTTGCTTTGGCTTGGTATCACTGCAGGTGGGTTTGGCCTTGCCTTCATTTTCATGGACCCCAAAGTGGTGGGAGTGCTGCTAAGGACATCCCAAACCAGAAGAACAGCACAGTGTGAATTTAACATAGCTTGAAGCAATCCTTTAGCAGAAGAGCAGAGCTCTGCCCAAGACAGTTGTGGGTATAATGTGAAAGGCAGGAAGCTGCTGTTCAGCTCGTGCATTCCAGTGCCTGAGCAGAAGTGAATTGCTAGCATATATTTATGTGGAAATCTATGGCAAATTGATAAGCCACATTAAAAAAAAAAGCAGAATTGCTTTATAAATCCTTGAAATTAAAATCATGAGAAAGATAAGTGAAAAAAACCTTGAACTCATTAGTCATTATGTTAACTTATTGTGCTTTCTAATTTGCAGAAGAAGCGAGCTGTCCTGCCACAGAAAAGCTATGTGGAATTATTTGTGGTTGTGGATAACAACAGGGTAATGATTTCATCCAATGCTACATGCATTTTATGAAACCATTAAATTTTTTCTCTGATATTCTCATATGATATTTTACAGTTTTTGCTGAAGAAATCTGATCCTGCTGCGGTGCAAAAGGAAACAGTTGAGCTGATTAATTACGTGGATGGGGTAGGTCAGATAAGTTGCTGAGATTCAGTAGTTTCTACTTTATCATCGTTTTCAAAAGAACAGCTAATGCAGTAAATCTGAACAATTATGTCCTGAAACTGTATTTGGAAGTTATACAGCGATTTCTAACATATTTAAGGCACCTCATGAATCTATGCACAAGTCTTACAGAGGTGTAGAGAGAGGGAGAGATGCAAGATGTTTTTAAACCACTTCTCTGCGCTCCCAGACTTTGGCTCCTTCAGGAACGTGAGGTCTCCAGTAGGTTTTACATTTCCAGGAAGCCTGTTTCTCATGTATGCAGTTCTTTTTTATTAAGCAAACTGTCAGCGCTGTGAACAATTCCATACTCTGATCATCTGTTCCCAATTTCTCCTCAAGACAATTAGCTAAGGAAATGAATAAACATGGTCTCTCCAACTTCTCCAACTGAATGATATGTTTAGGTACCTTCATAAAGTAGATTGCCTTCAGTCATATATTCTTTCCTCACATCGAACTGTTAATTATTCAAAGAAACTAAAGTTATGTCTCGGCCATTATGTTCAGCTTAATATTTACTGTACTAGTGATATAATCTTTCATAATTCAGTTGAAACAGACTGATGGACAGTAATTTTTTTTTTTTTTCTCAGATGTATAGAGCATTAAACATCCAGATCGTTTTGGTTGGATTAGAGATCTGGACAGATACAAACCACATATCTGTAATGGATGGTTCAGCTGTAGATGTACTGCGTAGATTCGTTTCTTGGAGACAGAAAGATCTTCTTAAACGATCACAAAATGATGTCAGCCATCTCATAGTGTAAGTGTTTGTTCAGTGGAAAAACTAGCTGTGCTGCCAGAGTTGTCAATGTGTATGAGTTTGGGTTTGTGTATGAATGAACTAGAGTAAAATTCACTCAACTTCCGAACTGTTTTAACCTGGAAAAATGTCAAGAAAGTGTAATGAATTCTTTATAGATCAACTCCAGGTGGCTCTGCTTGAGCAGAGGGGTAGGACCAGATGACCTCCAGAGGTCCCTTCCAACCTCAACCATTCTGTGATTCTGTGAACTCAGAAGCACTGACACAGCAGTTTTAGGTGATCAGTCATTATTTTCAAGTTCTGTTATTCAGATGTTTGTAATTTATTGCAGTGAAACCCCGATATGATGATAAATTATCTTGACTTCAAGACCAACTTTTGACTTGCAGTATTTGTTTCAGACTCATCAGTGTCTTTTAGTATAAATCATGAACTTTCAGCCCCTCTTTCAACACCACCTTCAAACTGCTTTCATTGCAGAGGGAGAAGCTCTTACAATGCAACCATTGGAATGGCTTTTGTAGGTAGCATCTGCTCACAAGTCCTGGGAGGGTCAATCAGCGCTGTAAGTACATAATGTTGTGGTTATTGCCAGAAACTAGCACAGGAACTGCTAAAATGTTATAGATATGCTGCTAGTGAGACCAAGAGGTACCTGACCAATCGAAGGCTTTCCCCTGTGCATTTACACAATCCAGTTGTAGCTACTGTTATTGCCAGACATTGCTTCCACAGAGGTACCTCCCAGAACTTCCTAAATAAGTAATGTGCGATTTGTTGACCTATTTGCTCAAGTCACTCAGGTCTTGGAGTGGCATGGTTTCTTTCACGGGGTTTCTGATGTAAAGACTTGTGCGTATTTTTATACTTACATTAAAAAAAAAAAGTTTTTTACAATTTCTGTCTTCATCACGTTCCAGTCCATTTGGCTGATTTAGCCCTGAAATAATTTTTTACCACCTTTTTGTAATTGAGCTAGCTCAAGGTTGTATAAGAAAAGCCCATTCTTGTACTGTTAAGGTTGATAACCACAGTGTTTTGGGGACAGGAATGCTGCTACAAAATAATGTGTATTTTTGGACTCTACATGGACAGACAGTGAACATAATGCGCTCTATTCTAAAGTGTCTGGAATTCTCCACAATGAAGGTGTAAACAGGCAAGAATTTTAAAACTGGTAAAATTAGCCAGAAACTATTTTTTTCTCCTTCCCCCCGGGGCAGCACCAGTATCTCCATAGGTTTCTGTCCTTATAATACGGATGCCACAACATCATGGACAGTCTTAGAGGCAGATTCTGTTCTTTTAGAGTCTGTCTTTTTGTCTTTGAAGATTCCATTGAAATCAGTGTCATGACTGATTAACTCTGTCATTATTCAGAATATGATCCTAATGAAAGAAATAGAAAGAGTGGCAGAATCTGGCCCTACTGCAAAAACAGTGACCAACTGTCTGTTCTTGCTGCTTTCGCTTTGCAATACAATTTAGTATTCTGTCTTCATAGCCCCCAAGAGACTTCTGGCTTTATTAAATCAGTAGGTAGAAACTTAGTAATGTCTTTAGGTTTATATTTTTTTTTAACACTGATTCTTTTTATTAGTTGGATCATAACAATGTGTTGCATCATGCTACAGTAGTTGCACATGAATTGGGGCATAATCTCGGAATGAAACATGATGATGAAAGGTGTCCTGCATCCTATATTATGTACAGCATAGATAAGTAAGATTTCCAGCTATTTTATTTTTATAATTGTTATTGACCTGCAGTGACTATGCCTTATAAGCTCTGAAACTCTCATGAATCTTGAAGAATTTTTGTGAATGGGGAGTTGTTTGAAAAGTTTAACCACAGAGGTGAATTCACTGACCTAGTTCCTGACATCATTTTAATTTATTTGAAGTGTTACCTGTTTTGTGATCCAGTCATTCTTTATTTGTAGCATTCCTAAAAACTTATTTGGATTTTCTTAATTGTGGGGTTTTTTTAAATTATAATATGCTGCTTTTTTTTTTTAACGCTGCTGAGAATGCTTTACATATATTCACTGGGCTTGTGCAAACATGCATTCTTTGCACAGATTCTCTTAACAGTTAATTTAAACAAAAACTACCAGCCTAGATTTCTCTCAGTTCATTTGTTCCTTGGCTTCCCCTTAAGAGAAAAAGATCATATTATTTTATCTATCCACATTTGTATTAATAAATCAGGGTAGTTGAATACTGGACAAAACTACTATGAGAAGATGCATTCCTGAGTTCTTAGGGACTCCAAGTTAAGCTGAATGTCTTTCTGGAAATTATTTTTTAATCAAGCAGTTTTAGATTCAGTATGGACAAGGAATTTCTAAGGCCTGTTTTATATAGGACACCGGAATGAATAATCTGATGATCTCTATTTCTGCTGAAAGTACTTGCATTTATGTTATATATAGTATTTTTAACTTCTAGTACTGTACTCTAATGCAAAATAGAGTAAAAGTTAAGTATTTCATGATCTCCTAATGCTGTGAAACACAGTATTTATTATAGATTGACAGCATTTTAAGAGCTTGAGTTGTATTTTTTCCTTTAATATTTATAATAAAAAATAATATTATGGTTTTCAGGGGATCCAGGAATTTCAGCACCTGCAGTGCTGATGATTTTGAGAACCTTATTCTAAATGGAGGTGGAAACTGCCTTAGAAATCCTCCCAAAACAAGTAACGTTTACAAGGAACCTGTCTGTGGTAATAATGTGGTTGATAACAATGAAGAATGTGACTGTGGCAAACCGCAGGTAATGAATGAAATTCAACTGGATGCTTCTTGATTATTATACTAGTCTGTATTATGTAATCATATAATCATTTAGGTTGTAAAAGACCTTTAAGATCATCGAGTCCAACCATTAACCTAACACTGCCAAGGCCACCGCTAAACCATGTCCCTAAACGCCACATCTACAAACCTTTTAAACACCTCCAGGGATGGGGACTCCACCACTTCCCTGGGCAGCCTGTTCCAATGCTTGACTGTGTAACACTGGTGGTTTGGTATGCCTGATTTGCATTAATGTCTGAGGAGTCTTCCTTGTAAATTTACATTTTTGCCAGCAATATGAAGATAAATTTTAGAAAAAGCCTAAAATCATACTTTGATTTTGATATGAACTCAGTTAAGGGCCACAGGACTTCACAGAACTTTGAGCCAATGCCTAAGCAAGAAGAGCATTTCAGTGCAGAGTATGTGGAAACACCATTTTTTTTTTTTGCTGGGTTTTAGCAACATGGATATTTCTGTTACATAAAAGAGACTACTCGTCTGTAGAGCACTTACAGATTTCCTAACTGCAACCCTTAAACTTTGCCCACAACAAAATTACTTTTGTATTTGCATTATCAAAATGTCTCTCAAATAATGACTCATTCTTTAGAAGATAAAGGTGTCTCAAAAAAGACACCAGTAAATCAAAAGGCTGCCAGCAAACTCAGGTTCCTTCATATAGGCCTTCTGCTAAGTCATTAAAAGATACAACATTTCTCTACCTCAAACTGCTAGTGTAGTGGAAAAATGAGGGGAGGGATGATAAGAAGTGTTATTTGAAAACCCGTGTGTTCTGCTTCTTTTAGTGTAAACCTATCCTTTACCTCTGTGCCACAACAGATCAAAACAGATGTCTTTCTGATGGCTTCTGGTAAAAAAATACAGCCAAACTCTATGCTGGTTTCTGTTAGAGCAGAAGGCTGTCAACCTCAGAACATGCAAGAGAGGAGGTGTATTTAAAGTTCGGTTTGTCCATGCACTTGGTTTGATGATGTACTTTCCTAGCTACATAGCCAGGTAGAAAAGTTGTGTCCCCTTGTCCCTGGCTGTTCTTCAGGAATGTACTAACCCTTGCTGTGATGCTGCAACCTGCAAACTCACGCCTGGATCGCAGTGCGCTCAAGGGCTGTGCTGCAAAAATTGCAAGGTAGGCTGTGTTTTATAAAGCTAAATTGATGTTATTTACTAGTATTTTTTAATGTCTGAAAAGAGCTATCATAGTACTCTTGACATATTTTCACATTATCAAACTACATTCACCAGCAGAGAGCATGCAGGCAGAGAATTTGTGTCTAACAGCTCTTGGCCAGCAGCTTAGGAACGGAATGTCATCTCTGTGTCATCCCTCGGAGTAGGCAGGAGCGGTCAGGGGTCTCGGTAGAGTGATCTCCTTTAGGCAACACCAAGCTGCTCCAGCTATAATGGTTTTAATTTGTACGGGTGTACGCATTTGTACGATCTACCCAAGTCCTCTGTAGGCTCAGCTCATAAACTTTCTAGCTACACCATATGAAACTGAGGGAAGTTTTGGATATTTGTTAGATATCGATCCGAAAAACTATTTTTTCTTCCTTAAAATCACATTGTTTCATTGTTTCATGTTAGAACTTCCGCTGTTGCAAAGTAAAAGTAGGGTGGCTCTCTGGTTCTAGTTTAAAGTGGCAGGAGCAGAGTGCAGATCCAAAATGGATTTCTGTGATCTCCCCGAATACTGCAACGGAAGCAGTGCCTACTGTCCGGATGATGTTTATATCATGAATGGTTACCCGTGCGACAACATGAAGGCGTATTGCTACTATGGAGTATGCCAGAGTTTTGATTCACAATGTGAATCTATATATGGAAAAGGTATGTTTATAATTTAACATAAAAAGACTTGTAGTCTCCTAATAGACATTTCCGATTTTTCTTTTTCTTTCTCATATTTTTAAGACAACGTAGTGGCTTACTAAGATTCACTATTTTTTGTACAGGGGCACAAAAAGCACCTGATGTATGCTTTGAAAAAGCAAATATTAAAGGAGATAGGTTTGGAAACTGTGGAATGAGAGGTGGAGCGTACAAGAAATGTCCTGTTCAGTAAGTCACCAGCAAATAAAAGCTAACCCTAAAATCTTCAATGTCAAAAATATATTCTGTTACAAACTCTTAGAGCATGAGATTTAAAAGAATACTTCCTTGAAATGCAAGCTATAAAGTTCAACTGGATGGTGTATTTGCACTGATACTGGTGGGTTTTTTTCTGTTCACCTTCTCTCTGCGTGTCGTTCATTCAATACAGGCACAGTCTGTGCGGCAAGCTCCAGTGCACGTCTGTTAGTCTTCAAAATCTTCCTGCTTGGAGTGTTGTCAATAACGCATCTGGAGTTTTATGCTGGTCTTCTGACTTTGACTTAGGATCAGATGTCCCTGATCCTGCCCAAGTTCATGATGGAACAGCCTGTGGAGAAAAGAAGGTAAAATGAATCGCAGCAGCATTACAGAATATATTCCTCCAACTGGAAAGTTCTTAACTTTCAAAAGCATTACATAGCTCTTATTTGTATGCCATAACACAATTAAAAATCTGCTTTTTTTAGATATATACATACAAACAATTAATTAACTCTTCAAAAATTGGGATGCTACAAATCCATGAACTACATTATCAGTTATTCAATTTACTCCATCAAAATGCATCCACAGACTTAAGGAAATCTGAGACAAATACAGCTATAAAATTGTGAAGTACTGAATGGTCTATCAGCCCTTTCTTTTGACATTTAAGTAAAAGCTGTAGACTTGTAAACATGTACATTTATACAGTATATTTACAAAAGGATGGGATTTTTTGAAGTTTTGTGTTTGAAAGACACTAATTACTTTTTCCAGGCTTGTGTAGACTTTAAATGTGTTGATGCAAGTCATCTGGGCTACAGCTGTGATGTAAAGGAGAAGTGTAATGATAATGGGGTGAGTAGATGGTGTTTTCATGCCCTGTTTCTGGAAGACAGAGATAGGTGCAAAATCCCTGCATAAATGCAATAACCAGCCAGATTGGCTTTGGGTTTTTTTCTGATCAGTATTAAAAGTGAAGTCCACTTTTTTATCTGTAATTCATGTTGCCAGTATACTGTAAACCTCTTAGCGCTGACATTGAAAGACATTTCTTCTGAATTTCCCAAGGGAATTTTCTAATATTACTGAGCTGTTGAATTGTAAAAGGCAAATATTCCTTTGAGGAGGACAGTCTAGTGATTCCTGATTTATGTATGTCTCAGTGAAAATTCAAAATGGAGTCCAAAGGTTGTAAAACTGTGAAGTTCTTTGGACTGTAATCTACTGCAGGCAAATATCAAAACAAAGATTAACTTCTATAGAGGTACCAGGATCACTCAGCATTTTGGGATGTTATGGAGGGGAGAGCTTATTACCAGTTAACACTTCTTGTATTCCTATGTAATACTTCTTGTTTCCACGTGCAATTCTTAGTGTGCAACTCCAAATATACACTGGAGGTTGAAAGTGGCCGCTTCCAGAAAGGCTAATTTGACTAATCCCTGTCTTTGACTTTGACTAATCCCTGTCGTATGGACCGTAGGTGTGTAACAACAAGGGGAACTGCCACTGCAATTCTGGATGGGCGCCTCCGTTCTGTAGCCAGTCAGGCTACGGTGGCAGCGTTGACAGTGGTCCGGCTCACATAGGTAGGATAGTGCAACTGGCCTTCACTCTGCCCCCAGTGTCTGATAAAATAGTCTACTAATAACAGGGGGTTTTTTCAGTCTCTTTTCAACTGTTTTTTCCTACTGCACGGGACACTTAATCATGGACCGACTTGAAGAACAAACACCTGATGTGTACATTTGCAGACATCTAGGAAGTTGGTCCAAGGGAAAATCTGATCTCTATTTTGTCTGAGCTAAAAAGCAATACATTAAATTACTGAAATTAAAAGCAATACATAAATTACTCTTACATTTTTAAATAGTTAGATGTTTATTTAGGTATTTAAAACAGAGTTCTGATAAAATGGATGCAATAGAGGAAGCCTATAGCTTGAGAATGAAACCAGCAGCCTTTATATATGGAAAGGGTCTCTCAGAAATGAGAGGGCTTAAGGAGATGCATGCAGCAAGCAGCAGTTGGCTCGTGTAAGAGCCATGAAATTCTGCAAAGGGAAAATGGAGGAGATTTTGCTGGCCTGCACACTGAGACCACGCAAAATGTTTCCGTCTCTTTGTTTACAAGGAAAGTTCATCATCTGTAGCTTTGTGAGGCAAAAAACAATTCATATTTTATCAAATTATTAAAGGCTTAGGAAGGCAAGACGTACAGATCATTTGTGGGCAAGCAAATACAAAACGCATTTTTCTGCTTTAGAATTCTTGCAAAAATATATGGAAAAGGAGAAAGTTTGTATCTAATACAGTGTGGGGTGGGTAAGGCAGAAAGAACTTGTGATACCATAAGGCCAAATCCTACTTTTCTGATCATAGCGTTCCATAAATTTCAGTGGAGTTACTGATTTTAATCTATAATAATTTGAAGATTGTAGTTTTTACCTCAGAAAGGTGTTTTTAGCAGAAAAAATGCTTTAATATGAGATTAAACAAGATTACTATCTTACATGATTTCAATTCTTTTTCTCTAGATACATCACTTCGGGATGGTCTGCTTATTTTTTTCCTCCTTGTATTGCCAGTAGTAATCATTACTGTATTAGCAGTAATTAAGCGTGATGCAATAAAAAGGAAGTTTTGCAGGAAAAGTAGAAGACAACACAGGTATTTCACTTACTACAAATGCATATTTCAACACTTGAGAGCATTCTCCAGATTAAAGTAGCAAGCCAGGTAGATGCCTTATCTATAAAAGAATTCTTAAAAGATTTCCCTGCTAATAGTAGTAGTAGGTAGTTTAACAGCCAGTATCCTGCTATTAGGTAGTTTAATCCAGATACTCCAGTTGTCAGTTTTTAAGCATTTTTTCTCAAAACACATTGCACTTTTCTAACTGTTATTGATAATTGTATCACATGGACATAGGGGCATAGCTATTGAAACTACTTGCCAAGGCCAGAAAGGGGTGGAGTCAGAAACAGAAGCCAGATCTCCGAGCTGTAGCCTCATCCCTTGAAAAACGCTCCACCCCTGAAGGTAGTGAAACCAAATGCAGGTTTTCCTGATGACGTGGTTCTTATTTCAGGGATAACAACGTGCAGCAACCAAAGCAAAATAACAGACCAAGTCATAACACGCGAAATAATCAGGTAAGATAATACATCCTTGCATTATTTTGAGTAACCCAAATCATACAGTGCCTTTTCTCTCATACAGTTACTGATGACTTTGTGGCTTTTTGATACATCGAAACCATCAATAATTCATATGTGTTAAACAGGATTTCTGTCTGGGTAAGTACGAGCTTTATTGTCTGCCCTGTTAACACAGGCTATGAGCAGACTGCATTGGAACAGGCTGCAACTGAACGGAGCAGCCGAAGATTGAACTCTGAATTCTGCAGCCAAATGCCAGAGAAGCTGCTTAGCCATCTAGTTTTGATAAAACAAAATAAAAATTATCAAAACAAAATGTTGCAAGAGAATATGAAGAATGTCACGGGAAATGAAAATTAGTTCTAAAACACCATTAGCTTAATACTGATTAGCTACACTTTGAAATTGGTGTTTTCTGTTAACCTAATTTTCTGCAACATCTTTTCCAGCCTGCCACATCAAGTCCTGACATTTTTACCGTATCAGGTTTCCCTTGTCCCAGGTTTGTAGTCTTTAAAACCTTCTTTACTTCATGTTTGCTATGTTTACATTATTACTGTATCATTGTAAGTGAAGTTCCTAATGTCTCATGTCCTGCTTAGGAGCATTTTTTGTGCAGCATCATATGAGATACTAGGTTAAATGCTTAAAGGAGAAACGCTGTTTTATTGCTTGTATAGAAAACAGCATAATGGGACATGTCAATGCTACTAGGGAGAGGGAGAGGGAGGGGCAGAGAGAGTCAAATATATGTATAAATGCTAGCAACTGTTTAAAAATGGTAAAGAACCAGTTTAGAAATACCAGCTGTCTCAAGTCATGAAATACTTCACCAAATGTGTTTTCCACACTTCAGGCAGCCAGTACAAAACCAGTTTCCTGCAGTTCCTTCAGGACCTCAACAACCTGCTGTCCCACCTAGACCAGCTCTCTGAAGCATTTCTTGGGAGCCCTCAACCAGTTCTGACAGGTAACTGGTCTGACAAAGATCAAAGACTGCAACCTTCCAGTCCCCTGCTTGTGCAGCCAAAATGCCTTCTGAAAGCACGTACCTCTGGAAAGGACCTGATGCTAAGAGGCACTGAACACAGATTTTGTAACATCCCATTATTTTGCTGATCACTGCTGACTGTATTTGTGCCTCTTCTACCTTACCTCTTGGTTTTTTTTAAATCAGAAACCTGAAGTTCAACTCTTGTTAGATTAAACCTGTAACAGCATCAGAGAACAGGACTCTTCTGAAGCTCAGCCTTACTCGCAGGCCAAAGAGAAGTGAATTCAGTTATTCACAGACATAATTTGTTCACCTCTAGGCATACGCTGCTGTGAAAATGAGAATGTAGATTGACCTCTTGGGCCGTTTGCTGTCAGTCTACCTCCTGGCTCATCCCCTCAGCAGGCTGGGGACCTCTGTGGCACCCGCTGAAGGCTTGCAGACAGCTCCCACGCATCGCTCGGAGCCTCGGCTTCACTGCAACCCCATCAAACCTGGGATCCGGACCCGACCTCGCATCACCCACTAGCTGTGTTACTTTCCAGTTTGGGTAGTTTATGAAAATAACCTCATCTAGAGAGAGTAGCAATAGGAAGAATCTCTTGGATACTCTTTTGTTTCAGCAATAGCGTGGCCAGCAGGGACAGGGAAGGGATCTTACCCCTGGACTCGGCACTGGTGAGGCCGCCCCTCGATGACTGGGTTCAGTTTTGGGCCCCTCACTCCAAAAAGGCCATTGAATGACTCGAGCGTGTCCAGGGAAGGGCAACGGAGCTGGTGCAGGGTCTGGAGCACAGGTCTGATGGGGAGCGGCTGAGGGAACTGGGGGGGTTTAGTCTGGAGAAGAGGAGACTGAGGGGAGACCTCATGGCCCTCTACAACTCCCTGAAAGGAGGGTGCAGAGAGGGGGGATGAGTCTCTTGACCCAAGGGACAAGCGCCAGGACAAGAGGGAATGGCCTCAAGCTGCACCAGGGCAGGGTCAGACTGGCTCTTAGGAAGTATTTCTTTCCAGAAGGGGTTGTTGGGCGTTGGAATGGGCTGCCCAGGGCAGGGGGGGAGTCCCCATCCCTGGAGGGGTTGAAGAGTCGGGTTGACCCAGCACTGAGGGATCTGGTGGAGTTGAGAACGGTCAGTGTGAGGTTCATGGTTGGACTGGAGGATCTTCAAGGGCTTTTCCAACCGAGATGATTCTGTGATTCTGTGAAGTGTTGGGAGCACAAAGCTGAAAGGCCAGAAACCCCACACTTGCTGAGCACCTGGTGCCCAGGGCAGACCTAATCTGGTGGTTTGTGTTGCCGTGGCACCGAGGAGGAACGTGAAGCGAGGTAGAGGGGGCACAGTCCCATTCTTCTGCTTTTCACAAGAAATGTTTTGCACAACTGCTTGGAAGTTACACCAAGAAATGTTTTGTGCTACAACTCAAGGAACAGCAGCTTGACCACAGCCCCACCCACACCCACATCCACACTTGGCACAACAGTGGGTAAACACTACCCCGAGCTCATACCTAACTGGGAGGGACTAGAATCCCACACCAAATCACAAGGACAAATCGACAGGTTTGTTCTCCTCACCCCTCCCCAGAAAGGAAGCCTTTTGGTAAGATTTGTGACCTCTGCTACACGGGTGACGACCCAGGAAATTAAGCTTACAATTGCAATCAGTTTTGCTTTCCGTTTAGAGAGTTATGCAGCCATTCTGCAGTACAGGGCATTTATCACTGGCAATCTCAAAGAATCTGTAGATGTTGCATAAGAATAAATCATAATACTCATGAATCTGACTGCTGCTTTTGAATGTGGCCAGACCTACAGCTCATGAGCTGTTCTGGTGTCAGACCTAGTCACAGCAATAATTGCCCTACTTATTAAGAGATAAATCCAACCACCCCCTGGCCCCTCCTCTAATCTTTGAGAACCGGCTAGAACGCGAGGTTTTACCAAATTTATTCGTCACCTTAAATGCAGCAGAAGCTCTGTAGAAGCTGAGTCTAAAAAACCCAAGCCATCTGTTACAGAAAATGTGGTATATCAGGAAATACATTATACAATTTAACAGCTTTTTAATGTTTATTGGTCATAACAGTTTTGCTCAAAACTAATTCCACTACAAAAGCAATAGAAAACTTTCATCATTCTAAATGGGACAATTAGAAAATAGTAACGGTTGCAAAGAAAATGTGTGAAGTTACATAGTTTGTCGAAATGGCAACTAAAAAAAGAAGCTGCTATGCAGAAAAAAACTCACTGGCAAGAACAAAGCTGTGGCTACTGCCCAATCTGTACATGGGGGAGTAAATCACACACTGACCGTGTCCCCGTGCAAACAGTGGGAATACAAATTAGCAAAAAGAGTGAATAAATTATGGAATCGCCTCACCAAGAAAATATTTCTAATCCCCTAGATGACCTTTCACCAAGGAGCTGGACAAAATACCCAGAATATATTGCAGGCGAGATCTGCACTGGTGAGAAGTGTCTTCCAAAGAAGTG
This sequence comes from Strix uralensis, assembly GCF_047716275.1. Classification (NCBI taxonomy): domain Eukaryota; kingdom Metazoa; phylum Chordata; class Aves; order Strigiformes; family Strigidae; genus Strix; species Strix uralensis. The sequence goes on from NC_133978.1 coordinate 37,927,203, forward strand.
TCATCTTTCTTAATTCCTCAGAATCTGAAATTGTTATTATTAATTATTCCTATCATTTAGACTTTATTAACAAGCCTAGCGTTACGTTAATAGAATTTAAAATAAATCAGGGTCAGCACACTTAGAAATATCTTCATTGTACGATCACAACACAAACCACCGCTGGGCACACTCGGGATCGCTCAGCCGCCTGGCGCTTCTGGGCTCACTGACATGTATTCCTGAATTTATTACCACGCTAAAATCAAGTAAAACCGGCAATTTCGCGCGCGCGGCCGAACCGCTCCTCCGGAGCTCCCTGCACCGGCGGGACGAGGCCCGCGCGCCCCGCCCGCCAGGGGGCCTCCCGCCACCACGGCCCCGCGCATGCGCAAGCAGCGGGCGGGCCGCGGCCCTGGCGGCCAAGCGGGCTTCTGGCGGCGCTGGCGGCGGCGGAACAGCCGGTGGGCGCCCGGCGCGCCCGGGTGGGGCTGTGCGTGCTGTGCGGGCTGCCGGCGGCCGGCAAGTCCACCCTGGGCCGCGCTCTGCGCCTCCGCCTGCCGCGGCGGCCGGGCTGGGCCTGCGCGCTCCTCAGCTACGACGAGCTCATCCCGGAAGAGGCCTTCCTGCCGCGCGAGGCGGGGGCGGAGCCGCCGGGACCGTCCCCATTGGTCAGTGCGGCTTTTCCCCGCCCCGCTGCGTGCTCTCTGCTCTCATTGGCCAGCCGAGACGCATCGCTCAGCGGCGTCACTGCTCGCGCGGCGGCCGTTGCTAGGCGGCGCGGCGCGGCCCTCAGGGGCGGCCTCCCGGTGCCGGTGCCGCGGCGGCGGGGCCTGGGGAGGGCGGCGGGGGGGCGGCGGCGGCGGTGGGGGGGAGCTGGGGCAGCGCGGGCCTTCACCGCCTCCGCTGCTTTCCCTCCGCAGCTGCCCCCCTGGAAGCGGAGCCGGCGAGAGGTGCTGCAGGGCCTGGAGCGGCTCCTGCGGGCGCTGCTCAGCGCGGGGCCGCTGCCAGCCCCCCCCCCCGCCGCCGTCTCCCCGCAGGCCTGGGGGCGCCTCCTGGCCTGCTGCCGGCAGCAGGGGCTGCTCGCCGCGGCGGAGAGCCACGCCGGAGCTGGCCGGGACCGGACAGAAGCAGCCGCGCCTGGGCCACTCTACCTGATCTTGGATGACAATTTTTATTACCAGAGCATGAGATACGAGGTGTACCAGCTGGCCCGCAAATGTAATTCCTCTTTGTTCCTACGCTTAAGAACGTTTTCCCCTTGTAGGAAGTTCAGTGCACTTCAGCTGCCTTTCTTTAAGTGCACTTGTGGAACGTTTGTTATTCTTAATTGCTAGATGCCTGCAGTATACTAAGCATCAATTTTATTACTCTATTGGTCACTTAAAGCGTTTAAGTATGTTGATCTCAGAAATTACTACTTGAGCAGCCCTGAAGGTGAAATTGTTTGTATACTTTTTAGGTTTGTATTCTTTTCAGGCTCAGAACTAGCATAGAAGTTCCTCATTCACGTAAAGCCTTTCTTGTTGCATGTTGCTCTCAGAAATTTTTATTTGAGCAGTTTAAAGGTAAAATGGTCTCTTTATGTTCTTTTAGATTCCTTGAGCTTCTGCCAGCTATTTTTAGACTGTCCAGTTGAATGCTGCTTGCAGAGAAATCGTCTGAGAAGTCACCCATTACCTGACCAGACGATATATTTAATGGCAAGAAAAATAGAAATGCCAGATCTCAAGAAAAATGCGTGGGAACAGAACAGCCTCATTCTGAAAAGTTTTGATTGCACTTTGGAGGATGAGTATGCTACTGGGTTGATGCTGGGGTTTTCACTAAGTACTGTTTTTATGAATGGGGTGTAGAAGCTTTTTACTGTATCTAAACAGTATGTAAAAAGTATTCTGTAGGGTAATTTTTGGAAGCCAGTCAATGACACACCATACATGCCAGTTGTTGGGATCTCACAGCCACCATTCTTTGCAGAGTTAACCTCAAAACTAACTGCATTTCTAAACTATTTTGGAGTAATTTACATAAATTGTTAATACATTAAGACTGGAAATAATTTTCTGTGGTTTTAGTTGTAATTGTTTTTCATCTAACTTGCTGTACAAAGATTATTTCGTTACCTCAAACTTAACTGAAAACTTGCTTTTTTTTCTTGTATGAAGTGTCATTACAAAACGAAAGAAAAATCTTCAGTGAAACTGTTTGATTAATGTGGGTTTTGTTTGTTTTCTTAGTGAGCAGATCATTAGTTTGCTGGCCACTGCTTTGGAAAATCCGGTGAAGCAAATCGAGGAGAACGCTGAGCGAAAGGTAGCAGTGCTTGTCTGCGCAGGCACGGCTCTGTCAGATGATGATGAATGAGTGATTCCTGTGTTGTATTCGGAACACAGTGATGACAAACTGAGGAACAGCTATTGCATTTCTTGATTACAAAAGCATACACCGAAGAGTCAGTCCTATCTGAAGTGGGTACTTTTGTCACCTTAGTAAGTTAAACCACTGAAGTAACTTTAAGAATACTGTTATATGTCCTAGAGTAGTAAAAAGATTTTGGAGCAGTCTCATCACACTGAGGAAAATAGTTCTGTCTCTGGCAGTCACCTGCCTCCGACTTGAGAGGAGCAGGCGTGCGCTGCGCCCGTCACTGACTTGCTGCTAACAGGCTCCTTGTTTTCAAAGAGCGCTTCAAAAGCTGACAGTCTAAATCAAATTTAATGTGTTTACATGTATTCTTCCCTTCTGTTGGTCACCCTGGCTAGGAAGCAGATCGAGCAATCTGTGCGGCTAGTGCTGTCCATCAGGCGGACCAGACGTGCAGACGCATCGTCTCGCAGACAATGAAGGATGCAAAAGGTACGTGTAGCACATTCTCTGTAGCACATTCTCAGTGCTGGCTGGCAACCCAAGACTAAACCCGTGAAACTCCCCCAGGGTAAATTGTTAAGGAATCCCAACCCTGCAGGTGAGACTGAGGCAATCGCCTTCAGAAGTTTGGTCAAAGTTAGTTGTAGAATGCGAGTCAAAGCCTGTAAATTTTGTCTTTTAAGCATGAAGTTAAAAGTTTGGCTTTAATTTTCTTTCAGATAAAAACATACTTCCAAGTGAGATGAAGAGCCTGGCAGAAGAACTCAACAAACTCAGAATAGAATTTTTGGAAGACTTGCGGCAAGGAAGGAATTTGAAAAGCCATATTTGCCTACAAAATCAATATTCTGACCCTGCTACAAGTGTCATTTCTTCATTCCAACATGAGGCAACAAACATAGTTAATAAATACATTTTAAAGTAATGGGAGTGTGTTGGTGTTTTTTAGAAGGCCAGAGTGTTTAAAATTTAGTACTTTTTCAGCAGTACAGTTGAAGACATTTGAGATCTCCAGGTTCCTGCTCTGGAGGCTTGTGCCTTCTCAAACTCCTCTCCCCATATTACAGAAGAGAAACACCATCTCACATCCTCTCTTTGACTTGGAAGATCAAGCCAATAGCAAACCATCCTTAGATTTTATTTAAATTTAACAGAATCATAGAAAAACTTAGCCTGGGAGGAACACTTAAGTCATCTAGTCCTGTTTCCTGCTTACAGGGGGACTAACTTCAGGCTGGATCAGCTTCTGGCTGCCGCTTTGGAGCGCACCGTGGGTGGTGACCTGCTCTGCTCCAGCGAAGGGGCAGAGAGCACCTGCCTGGGAAGGTACAAAAACAAGAAGCAGAGGGATCTCGCTTGATTCAATGACAGAAACTGCAAAGAACCGGAAACTGGAGGGTTGCACGCTGCACGTACGCACGCAGGGAGAATTAACCCCGGTGTCCAGAGGAACTTGGTGCTACCTTCAACATTGCTAATAGCAACGTACGGAGAAGTTCCATATGCAGCGACAACCACCTCACCATGATAACAACTCTGATTTCAGACAAAGAACCACTCTTGTTAAGAAGGAAATATGAGTATGAGGCAACAAAGAATTCAGAAGATGACCAAATGGGCAAGATTAACAGCAGAAAGGAGTAAAAGCGTGTCCTGGGTCAGCACTAACATTAAGCATTTTCAAATTAAGACGACAAACATGTTCCTCACACTGTTCCTTGCTTACCCAAAAGGTAAGCTGACCTCCCTTACCATATCTAAGCCACAGCTAGTCATGAGCAGTTCATCAGTTCCACCTGTTGAAGCATATGCAATTAAGAATTAACATAAGACTTAATTAGAAAGTGTTATTTTATTCTTATCTTACAAAAGCAAAGCTTCACAACATGAACTACAATAGATATAGTTATTTCAGAATTAACCTTGTCATCTGAAAACATTCACTACACAATAAAATTTATTTTACAACTCTAACAGGTTTCATTTTTGCATACAAAATATGCTCTTTACACTGAAATACATATTATTAACAAAGCAGGTACTTAGAAGCACATACACAAAGATTGCTCAATGAAAAATGCTTCAGCAGGGGATAGATTTCCTGCAGCAGAACATCCATTTGCTGTAGATTTTCAAAGAAGCTTAAGATGAATAGAAAACTTGCCAGTGAAGACTTCTAAATTACATTCCCTTCGTCAAAAAGAAACAAAAAGCAAACACCCCCCAAACATTCTGGAACAAAACAAATAGCAACAGATCATTTTGCTAGGAAACACCGTTGGAACGTGTCTTCTAACACTGAGTTTTATGTTAAAATGCCAATCAATGTTTTATGTCAAAATCCTCTTCATCTAAACATGTAACTGCGAAAAAAACAACTATTTTTCCCTATTAGCTGCTTCACAGTTGGTTTAAGTATTAACTGAGATACTAAGATATTCAGTCTAATATTTGCATGTTCAACGGAATATTCAGTCTCAAAATAAGATGTCTATGTTAAGAGTACTATAAATAGTGCATGTTAAAAACGTCAACGAATCCGTAAAACAATCCATTACAATAAAAACAAAAACCCACAGTTAATTTTTTTTTTCAACTACAGAATTTAACAGTCAAGCAGAATTTAACAGCTCATTCCCAAACTTCCCTGTTAAGACAAGTTAAAATGCTAATCACTACCTTATAATAAGGATTTGGGTTTTTTTAAAAAAAAAAAATAACAGAAAACAAAAAAGTTAGTGCAGTGCAGCACACTGAGAACTCAATATGAAAAGTCCTACTACCTGAGGACTCGAGCCCACAATTCCTGCCAAGTATCCCTCCTTGACTCTGAGTAAGGCCTTACTTGTGCAAGGGAATCATCAGGATCATACTCTAAAACAGTTTTCCAGTACTAATTCTGCTCTTTAAATTAAATAGTATATACAAAATTATGAAAAACTAATATGAAAATTCACCTTCCACACCTACTCGGTAGACAGAAGGAAACAGATATAGTCATGGTAATGTTTGGCACAACTGAACACACAGTATTACACGGAAAAATTAGTCAGCAGGGATCCGCCCCACAGATCTGGTTGCAGATTGAGGGATGAACACCAAGGCCTGCTGCCGCTGAAGAACCTCCCTGCAACCAGGAACTTGCAAGAGGAAAGAAGGAAAAATATTTTTTTCATTGCTCAACAGTTCATAGATGTTCAAGCTAATTTTCTTTTCCTTAGGTACTTCGAAGCAGAAACGATGGTATTAAGTCAGCATTATTAAAATACTTCTAAACAGCTATTTGCAAGGTTTGGGGTTAGATTTTTTTTTTTTCCATACCGAGTTCTATTATTATTAACATACATTCCCCTGCAACAGAGGATCCCCTCCTAAATGAGGGCCCCTTTTCAGTAAGATCACGCAGGCTTCCTCTTGCTACCAGCTACCTATTTGTGATCTAACTCTTCTGCTAGCTAAAATTTTGTTCAGGAGCAGCATGGTTCAGAAGTCCTTTTTCTAAATTGCCAAATCATTAGCTGACACAAAAAGGAAAGTCTATAGTTTACAGGCACTGCCAGTGAAAGTCCTAATGGATCGGAAATGGCATAAATGGAATGGATGAAATCTCAAAAACACACGTGTGTATTTTTGGGTTAATCTCCCTACTGACACCAGGAGAGGGAAAGGCCGGAGCCGCAAACCAAGGAGAACTCGGGGGTTGCGATGGGCATCATTCAGTGCTGGAAGGTGCTCCTGGAGCCCCACCATTTCAGAACACTCCTTGGAGCTGCTACAGCTGAGGAATAGAAGTGTGCATCAGATATCAAATGGCAAGGAAAATGATCTCTGTAAATTGCTACTGGTCTTCAACAGTAACATCTGTTGTTCTAATACTGTATTTTAGCCAAATTTAGATTTTCAAATGTGCCGATACACAGTCAAAAGAGGGCTGTCAGTCCTACAGTATTCTTTGACTAAAAAGAGTCATGTGGCAAAACCTGTACAGGAGCAGTAGCTTCCAACTGAATTCCCGTTCAGTCAACTTTTAGTCCTTAAAATGAAGGACTCTGTACGTTTACACACACAGAGTTGCAGTTTTGCTTATAAAATAGATTTTAAAAGTGTAAAGCAACAAAGAGACATTTTGGAACTATAAAAAGTGTCATTATGAAAAGTGGAAATTACATTCTGCTTTACAAATCAACTGAAATGGGGTTTGAACAAGGCCTGAAACCAAAAACAGTTTCTGGAGTGATAGTGTGTTATCATTCATCTTCACTACACTGGAAATACTTCAGTGGTGTATTTTTGACCTCATTACTACAAGACTATATGCAGTCAAGAATCCATTTCCTTCAACTGGTTACTTCAGCACAGAAAATTCAACAGTCAGTAAATCAGGTAGAGAGAAACACATTTGGTTCCCAAATTTCTAATTCACTAAAGTCAAAATTACTTCTAAAGCTAAAATTCTCAGAAGGGTGGTTTTTCCTGCGTTGATCTTACACTGAAGTCATTGTAAGTTTTTCCATCAGCTTCAGGAAGCTTTAGCTCCCAGAACAATATAGATTTGAGTAAGCCAAACATTTGCTATTCAGATTCCAACCTCTGACTTGCACAACATGAATAAAATCTTCCTGCTTTTAACAAAACATATCTGTTGCCATATTTTGCTGATAGTAAAAGGGGAATATATAAGGGAAGCTTTAATTTGCCTCGAGTAAGACAAACTAAGGTAAAAGTGCATGTCTAAATATAGGAAAAGTAACAGTTCTTCACTTTTTTGAAACATTACAAATTCCTGTGTAGCACATTAAGAGCTTTTATTAATTTTGCTAAGATGTTTTATTTAGGTTTAAATTAAAGTGCCTGTTCATTAGCCTAGGTGCTTCTAAAGTAAGATGTACAGCATAAAATAAAACCCCAGCATGTGCAATGGACTTCATGTACATCTTTAGTTACCATTTGCCACCTACAATTATTAATCACGATGACTTCAAATGTAGTCAGCTGGTATTTCTTCACCTACCACATGAACAGTTCAGAAAACCCAGAAGCCTTTCCCCTTATTTCTAGCACACCAAAACGACAACAGATGTGGGGGAAGGGACAGACAGACTGACTTCCAAGTTAGCTGAAGTTTACAGTAAACTAGATTATACAACTTTCAAACATACAGGCAACCTATCAGTTGTAGCTTGGCCCGAGATAAAACTGAGCAAATGTTTTTTTAATTTGTAAACCTCTTGTTTGTTTCTAGTAGAACTTCTATCGGCAAGACAGAAGTCCAATTGTGCAAATTTTAAATAGCTGTACAAATTAGTTTAAGGCAGTTAAAAATCTCACAGAATATATATTAGTTCTACAAGCTCTTTATTATGACTGTTAAAAATTACCTTTTAAAAAGAATGACACGTAAAATTTTGGTAAGTGTAGTTTAAGGTGTCATATTTAATTCTTCTCTTGTGTAATTAGTGAACGACAAGCTTTTAACTCTCTTTTCCTACCAGAGTTTCATTCACAATAACCTGTTATCTTCTAGTTTTGTGACAAGTTTTAAAACTAACAGTTAAATTAGTGTTTGAGCCCTGGCATGAAGAGTTTAGACTATACTACGCAAAAACTTATTAGTAACCTTCAGATTACAGGAAGTTTTACATCAAACTTAATTTGTATGCGAAAGTTGCTTCTGTTTGTTTTTCCAGTTTGGAGCAGCTAAGTTTTTAAGCATAAATATGCCTCAAAAGTAACCATGTGTCACTGAATTAACCTTTTGTATTTTAGGATTAATATATTTGGTCTTGCCTAGTAAATAGTCTGATAATTGCATCCTATATTTCAGGACACATGCTCTGCTTCTGTATTTGTAGAATGTTTATTGGGATTACGTGCAAGCAACATAAATTTAGCAACCAAAGCATGTAAATGCATTCCAATTCTTATAGCACTCTCAGCTTTTTTGAAAGGCTACATATAAAATAATAATCACATCTTATACAAAATTTCCCTGGCAAGTTTTACAACAACATAGAAATAAATTTGCCTCCTTTGTCAAATTGATTAATGTGAAGATTCCTTATGGGAATGTGCAAGCTTTCCTTCAGCAAGTATGAAAAATATATTGTAATATGTTAAAAAACTAAATGAAAGCATGTTCTCAGTCAATGTTGACTATGTTGGCCTCTTGCAAAATGGCAAGCAAAGTCATACTTATTTTTACACTTACACCCACATATGTTGCACTGGAAAGGATTTTCAAATCCATGACATCCCATGTGAATAGTATAAAGGATATTGTCCGCAAAGTACATGTCACAGTGTTGGCAGTGATGCAGAAGCTGAGGGTCCTGAACTGGAAGGGTTGGAGCTGGAGTACTCGGTTGACTGTTACTTATGCTGGGAGTACTGGTGTGGGCACTGCGCTCACTGCTGGGACCTGCCACGGGACTATAGTTCCTTTGATTGTGTGTAGGCCGAGGATCCGGGCTGGTCGGAGATGAATTTTGAGGAATATTTGCTGACACAGCTGAAACTACAGCAGGAGCAGCAGGCTGCTGTATCATGAAAGGCTTTTCGTCTTGACAGGAAACAACATCAGGAGAGGCTGGATTTTGGTTTTCAGGTGGCAAGCTAGATAACTGTCCGGCTAACGTAGAGAGCTGGTTTAAAGGATTATCTACCATGAGGTCTTGTGGATCTCTCGGCAACCCACTGCTCTGGGCTGATTTTGTCATACTCTCATAGGCTTCAGTCTGGATATTTGGGATTTCATGAGTGAAATCATTAAGGTAGTCTGGTTTCTGCACCACCATGGAAGGCGGACTCAAATTAATTAATGCTCTTCTGCTGTACCCCAAATTGCTGGTCTTTTTCTGCAAAACCCCCCACATTTTCTTGCTGCTTAGGGAAGACCTTGTACCCTTGACAGGCACCATTTTATGTTTGCGCCTGCGGTGATGAGATAAATTGCTTCTGTCACTGCAGCGAAAGGAACACAATTCACATTTGTATGGTTTTTCACCAGTATGCGATCGCATGTGAGCTTCCAGGTGACGTTCATAAGCTGATGCAAAGGGACACAGATGGCATCTGTGTGGCTTCTCACCTGGAAAATTAAAAGAGATTATACTATAGCATCTCCAAGTGCTTGAAAAAGGCTTTTCAAGAAACAGAAAGTAGCTGACTGGGAGCTGCTCATCAAACAGTTCAGCTTCAGAGTCACTGCTAGTCTCGAGTTTAGAGGGATACGTGGTGGAAGAGTGGAGTAGATTAAGACATCTCTGCCTCACCCAAGTGACAGCAAACATAAGTAAAAGATGTGACCAGAATTAGCCTAACAAATAACCTGACTAGGAATTGCAGCAGTGATGCCAAGGACTGAATGCCATGATGTCTGTGTGGTGCTCTTAACTGGATCCAAACTCTCCCTTGCCTACAAAGCACATAAGTAGTTGGCTATAGGAATGTCTGTACCACCAAAGTGTTGTCATTCTTAGGAACTGTGTTTAAACATTGATGGAGGGTATCCTTTTGATATCTTCCAAACATTCCTATTCTCTAAATAACCCGTGCATCCACTCAAGAACTGAATTTTGAAAAAGGATCCTGTGGCTAAAGAGTTATGAAAGAACACAAAAGGCAGCTAATCCCTGCACAGCCATGTGCTCTCTCAGACATGAGAGTCAAGTATTCTCCTTTCTGACAGGTAGGACTTTGCTCTTCTATTAAATGATACTCACATTAACACTTTTAAAAGTACTTAGAAAACTTGCAAACATAATTACAGGCCAACGCATTTGTAACACAGTACTTTGGGACTTTTGATTTTCCTTTCATAGGCTGATCTTCTAGGAGTTTTTAGATCCAGGTCTGCAACGTTAGAAAAGTCCTAAAGGATTTGATGCACATTCAGGCGCTGAAATGAAACATCATCTTATCTTCCTATCTAGAATGTCAGATCAATTTCTAAATCACTGGTGTGCAACTGATTCTCTTGCCACACAGCCGACAAACTCCAAACAAACAAACAAACAAAAAAAGCGAGTGGACTACTCCTCTTCAGCCTTTATGGGGTTTTTTGGAAGCATTTTCTACCATTTTAAATACAAGGCAATACATCTGGTTTGTGGCTTTCAAAATCCATCTAGAACAACTGTAGAAGCCAGAGATCTGCAGGCAGCGAGGGCCACTATGACACAGCGAGCACTCTACAGGCCCCGTAAGATGGGACTGATACAGAAAACCCTTCCCATGCTGAGCATCCCACAGTTTGGAATCACAACCTAAGCACACTGAAGATTTTTTTTTTTCCCTACATCACTGACTCTTCAAGAAGAGAGCAAGCAATTTTTGTGCTACCTTTAAGCACCTTATTTGCACCAACCGAAAATACGATTTCTCCATAAGCTTATAAATATATTCAGATAGGTGGATGTATATACATATACAGACACACACATGCGTAAAGAGCTGGAGATCTGGTACAAACAACGATGTAAGACTGACAAACTCTGTGGGTTCACAAAGAGCTTGTCAATCTGAATGGTCTTCATTCTAAACTGGTTACACAGAGATAAATATTCACATACCATGTTGCACGCCCTTAATACAACACAGCTGGTGAGCTACTAATTATACTGCTGTCAGACTCAGCATGAAATTAATTCTGCAGTTAAGTTGCACTTAATAATGGTTGCGTGATCCTGCCTGGGCCACAATTACTTTGGCAGACACCTTGCTGCACTCATGTTATCCCAGATGCATTATCTGTTTCCTTGCAGTGCTCTGAGGCTACTAGCCAGCTATCACTTCCTGATTTTAATGCTGATTCAGTCACTCTGAGCCTTCATAGTCCATGCAATCCATCTCTTGGCCCTTTGCCACGCCTCCCCACTATGCTTCTAAGCAAAACTACACTCAGGGCTTGGATTTCCTTGCCCTTAAGTGAGGGGGGTGGGAAAAAAAAAGCAACCAAGAAAACCAAACCAAAAACACCCTTTCTTGTTCTGGAGTGCCCTGTCTCTGTACAAAGACACAAAGTGGGGCTTTCTGAAGAGCCATTAAGGTAATGGCCAAATGGGGTTGCCATCAGCACACCATGCAGTGCTGTATTAAAATTAAGGATATGAAACGTATTGCAAGAAGGCAGAGGGGAAACTATACAGAGAAACAAGGCGGCCTCTGGCAGCCCGAGACTGTTGTCCATATTATAGGGTATAGGGAAATGGATTGGTATAGGGAAATGAACTGTTATCATTGTACAGTTACTGGCATTTCATTGGGCATCAGAGATGTTTGAACCAGTAATTTGGCTATAAAGTGTTGACTGGGTGAAGGTGTGTTCAAACTGCTGAAGCTCTTTGACAGACAGTAGGCAGACACCCCCTGTATCCCCCTCTCACGGCTAGTTTGCTTTCTGGAACAGAAATAATTCAGACTGCATGATTCTGAAGTAGAGTGATGCGTGCCTTCAATTTGGCTACCTTATTCTAGCACCTTTGTGCAAGTTTCTTTGATGAAATGAGTCATGCATATACCCTCTGATAACAGGAACACCTGCAGCAGCACCAAGACAATTGTCAACCCACGTGAAAAGCTCCGTTCTTCTGGTATAATGCCAACAATATCATATACTACGACCACGAGAAACAACTCAAAATGTTAGTCAAGGCATAAACCCAAAGTATTATGCTTTGCCCTAAAAAACAAGTTTGTGTAGCTCATGGAATGTTTGTTTCTGGATAATGACCACTGGGTCAGCGATTTCTGAGGACATTTTTCAGTATCCAATTCTTTATTGGAATCTTATCTTATTTTTGTATATATTATGCTGCAACTGTGCTGAAATGGTCATAGTCTGCAGCAGGAATTGTTCTGCTACCTCTAGCCACTTAGTGACCTCTACTCCCTAAAGGAGGCATTCTGAAAACTCCAAAGAACTGTAAACCTAACATCTGAGAGTATAAAAAAGATAGGCAGCTTCCTGGAGTAAGAGAAGGAATGCTGACACACAATACCCACATTTTGATAGTTAAAGAAGGAAGATTTCATTTTTTTTGCTCTCTAGTATGGCTAAAATTTATGATATTTAAGTAACAACACATTATTTCAGTTGTTCTGTTTGAGAAACCCCATGCATGCCAAAACCATCTCAAGAATCAGCAAATATACCAAGAACAGCAAATATACCAGCAAATATACCAACACCAACATCTTCTAGTAGCAATTTATGTCTCCCACCACAGCTTTAGCAGCCCATCTGCTCATGTTGACAACTGGCTAGTAGTAACTGTGGGCTCAGGGATGCAAGTTTTTAGATGGCAATAGCAATATGCTACTGAAAAGACATGAACGTTGATGTTACTTCTGCATCTTTAAGTACCATTTAAAAATGAGCTGCCTCAGTCTGCAGTACAGCTTCTCCCACTACATGACACTCATTTCACAAGCTCAGAAATAGCACTGCACAGAGGAAAGCTGTTAAAAGAAAAATATCTCGTCCACATGCCACGAGGCAAATGGTAGGTGAAGCTGTAACTGCTTTCTGAAAAACTAGACCAAAAAAATGCTCCAAAACACACTACTGCTTTGCAGATCTGCAGCAAGCCGTGGCATTAACGCTGTGTCAGATGCAGGTACACAAGCAACAGTATTTTATCCACTACTGGAACTACACAAAATTTCTACTGGGAATCTGAAAACAGCAACAGCTACACACAGAGGTAGCTCACGGTAGCACAAGAGAGGAATTTATAAGATCACAGAACCATTCTATGATTCTATCTTCAGAGTCTAAACCTCACAACTCTTATATCTAGTTGGTTGCTGTTTTCTATCCCATTACACCTTGTCGAAACAAGCCAACACTGCAGGGCCAGTGCAACTGCTGCAGTTTAAATCCAGCCGGCAGCCTAACACCATGCGGCCGCTCGCTGACCCTCCCCTGCCCTGGGGGAGAGGGAGAGAATTGTAGGGTAAAGGTAAGGAGACTCGTAGGTTGATAAAAATAACTTAATAATTGAAATAAAATTAAAATAATAATTATAGTAATAATAGAATATACAAACGAGTAATGCACAATGAGACTCTCACCACCTGCCAAGTGATGCCCAGCCCGTTCCTGGCTAGCAATCCCAGAAGAGGCAAAAAATCCCAAAACCACAATCCCAGAAAAAAACAGACCTTCAACCTTCACCTCTATACTGAGCAGGACGTTGTACAAATGTGGAATATTCCACTGGCCAGTTGCTCTGGCCGTGGTCCCTCCCAGCTTCATGTGCACCCACACACTAGCAGGACACAAGAAGTCAAAAAGACCTTGATTTCTTAGCAACAACTGAAAACATCAGTGTATTATCAACATTCTTCCCATACCAAATCCTATACTGAATCCAAAACACAGCACTATTCCAGCTGCTAAGAAGAAAAATTAGCTCTATCCCAGCCAAAACCAGGACAGCAAGGAGCACCGACTTCCCCAAAATACATCCTGGGAGTCACTGTGGAGAAGCAATGGTTCACAGCAAAGTGAGAGTCTGCCTAACAATAACCGTACCTAAAGAGAGCTACAACTACACCCACGTTACAACAGTGTGTTTTCCTTCAAGGTGAGTCCCAGAATCCACCTACCCAGGATCACTGAAATGATACACTTAGAAGTTTTGGGACAGTCCATACCGAACTGAAAACCTGTAAAAACTTCTATTCTTTGTAGAACACAATTTTTTTTCTCCTTACTCTAGTTAGTTAACAGCCATAGAGTCGTCTGCATCAGTGTAATATACTCAGCAGACACTGAAGTCAGACTTCACCAGGACCTTTTGTTTGTTTTCTCTCATTTCCAAGAAGTCGAACTGACTTCACGAACAGTTTAGGATATTCTAACCTTTACCAAGAGTTTTGCTTTTCAGCATTATAAACCAAGCAGTGGCAAACACTCTTTAACAAGCACAGTAATTGCTCTTACAAGCCACAGTAAATATTTTTTCTTTCCATTACTGTTATTAATCCCTTATTTGATGATATGCCCTCACATTTTTATATTCTACCAAGAAAACTTTATTCTTACTCCTGTTTTGCACAACATTCTAGATGTGGAAGTATAAAACAGGAATATTTTCATAGCTAAACAACACAGGAGGAAAAGCCCCTATATATCTGCCTGTGGCAGCATATACATTTTTCACTTTTCTGATTAGCAAGGAAAAACTAAAAGTTACTTTTAGGGCCCTTCAATTTATACTGATGCTTTCATGTTAAACTTTACTCCCATATATAGTTACTTCAAATTCAGTAGTCTGCAATAATGAATGTAAGTTGGAATTTACGTAATATAAATAGGTACACGGCACACCTTAAAAAAAAAGTATATTAAAAAACCCACAAAAAAAACCCCTTGAGTTGTTGAGTAATTGTAAGAACTATCACACTGCTTAAAGATGCTAACTCCTCCTCAGGTACAAACTGTAACGTCGAGTTAATACCACAATGTCTCACAGCGAAGTACTGCAGGGTATTTCATACCTGTATGGATTCTGATATGCTCTATGAGCCGTGCTGTTCCTTTGCTGGCGTAGTTGCAGTATCGACACTTCAACTTTCCATCAAATGTCCTTTCAAACCCATCCACTAACATTCCTGAGTTTTCATCCAGTGAAACTTCAACAGAAGGATGATCCAGACCATTCTGATCACCCTCTGTCCCAGCTGTGAATAATGCAACAGAGATGTCAATCAAGAATCCGTGGGACACTATCTATCATGCCACGAGAATATGCCAAATATCTTTTGCTTCTCTATGCCCTTGGTCTTTAAATAGACAGAACTATAAAAACATACCCTGATCAAAACAAAGGTACTTACACATCTTTTGTGATGCAAAATGCTTCCATACAATTGTAGTCATCTGCATAATTATCTGGAATGTAAACAGTGCATTCTCAGAAAAATAAAAGCTGATAGCTCTGAAATTAGCTTACCTCCCTGAAGAGTCTCTGCTTCCTTGTCTCCACTAACTGATCCAGAAATCATATTTACATGGTGAGTCTGCTGTGTAAGATATTCCTGAAAATCTTTTACAAAGTCCAAAGGTTCTGGCTTCTTTTCACCCATATTCACTCTTTTATGTTTACAACCTCTTGTGCCTAGAAGGAAAAATATTTTCAAAATGCAAGTGTCATTGAATTTGAATGCATTCGTAAAAACAAGTTATTTTGTTGGGGTTTTTTTAAGTGAAGGAGTACGTTTATCATACAGCACAACTCAACACACAAACTGACAACCATAATAATATTATTTCTAGAATTTTTAAGTCATTGAAGATCACCAAATACATATCACTGTGGAAACCATTTTCAGCAACAGTAATAAAAGGACAATATCAAATTGGATAAAATAACATAATAACCAAAATCAACTTGTCTTTTTTTTTTTTTTAATGGGTTGTACCTGAATTTCAGTCCCCTGCTAAGTAGCAAACATGCTCCAAACTGTACTCCCAACAGGTCAGACAGAAAGCACAGAGCACAGCTTCTCCACTTTCCCTGGAAAGAAAAAAAGGAAACGTAGGTCCATTATTCTTCCCAACCCCCATGAGCTGTAAGAAAGAAACTTGAAAAAATATGTATGTTTTGAAAGACAGATTCTAACACTCTACTACTGTTTTATTAAAACAATTACACTTCCAGCAAAGACTTTTCAAAGACTGCATCCACTCCTTCATGCATCTCACTGATCATTTTAATAGCTTCTCTGATGAACACATGGCTCCAAAAAGTCCCAGAGTTGGGCAAGTCAGTTACAGCAACTGAAATATTGGGAAACCAACTGAATGTTGCTGATTAGCAAAGATGAAAAGAAGCCTTATAGAAAGCAGTATTGCACAATTCTCGCAAAATTTAAGTCTCCTATCCTGCATAAAAGTCTTAATCCATTTCATTATTTTGCATTGAAATAATAAAAATATTCACTAGAAGTCACTGGTCATGCTCTTTTCTGGGACTGTAAATGACAAACCTCTGGAGTCTCAATTTGCAATGAATTTGTGAAGACAGAACTTAGGATTCAGTTGGAAAGAGGGCAATGAGTCAGTCACATTATTATTCCTGCAGGTTATAATCAGTCATAATGCTACATTTTCAATAAGAATATCTTTCCGGTTTTCCAGTAGCTACTAAATAAAGCATTACGTGACCTACATAAACTCAAGTCCTGAGTTCAAGGCCACATTTGAACACACTCCTGTATTTTCAAAGTTATTTACAAGCATTAGTTTATTTCTGGCATGCAGATGAGTATGTTCTTCCACATCATACCTAAGTGCGCTCAACTACTATGATTATTATCACCATTAAGTTAGTTTTGAACACATCTTTATGTATCTATTTTGCCTACCCTCTTTCAGGTGTCACCAGCCTCGTGTAGGCTTAAGTTAATTTGTGTTCCATTTGTTGGTGTCTCCTGCAATAAAACAAGGATATCAGGATATGAATCAAAGATATGGAAGAGAAAAACAGGACATTGTAGAGTCCTGACTCACCAAATTATAATAAGAAATAACAATTTAAAATTAAACCATTCTAAGTGTTGAATGGTTCAACATGAAACATTAAAGGTCCATATTTTCACAGAAGAATCCATGTATCCCTTTGTGTAAGGCACAAAAACTTATTTGATCAATTACTTTTATAAGGACATTTTAAAAGAAAATTAGACAAAATTTTAAAAATCTGACTGGTGACAAGACATTATTTTGGTGATCAACTGCATAAAACCTCATTTCTCTACCTCATCCAATTTAATTTGAAAACATTCATCCTTTTTTTTATATCAATGCAGGTAAGTTTGCCCCAATCTAAGCACCACCTCAAACCTCTACATTTGTATACACAAAAGAACCTTTTGTGATTTTATGTGGTATTTTTTTATGGATATGCAAGCAACAGTTCTCCTTTTCAGGGAAGAATGATACAGATCAGATGCCTGCTATGTCACTACTGCAAACTGCTAAATGCAATTCCAATTATTAGAAACCTGAGCAGACCAGATCATGTTTCATGCACTTGAATAGGCTGATCACACTAGATGTTCCTCAAACTCTACTTATACAGAACATTTTCTGCATAAACAACTACATCTTCTCCAGCTTTATACCCTGACAGATAGAATCCTGGTTATTCATTTTCTACACAGGCACAACCGCTCGATTTAACAGTAGTTACGGTGCTGATATGTGGTAAGTTTATTGTCCAGGAAGCGCCACAGGATATGCCAGGATGAAAGAAGTTTATTATAAATATTTTGCCTAAAGAATTCTACTAAAGAAAATAATTCAGACACAGTAAAACCAGTAGTTTAACACACAGAGGAAGAACTCATACGGCAGTAATTATAAAGAAATAAAATAATGACTGTGAGCATATGTATGCACCCCATTTTCTTTTAAGGAATAAAGGAAAAAAAAAAGGGGTCTGTCTCTGCCCCAGTCTCATCTTTTCCAGTGCAAAGGACTTAGAATAAGGCAGAAGGAAGGATCCCAAACTCTATCCAAGTCTTTCCTGCTCCTTCTCAAGGCGTTTTGAGCGTGGGAAGGGGAAGAGGAATCGCCGCTCCGGCGGCTGCCGGGCCGAGCCCCACGACTTGTCATCAGCCACCGAAAACTGCCGGTTGTTCCACCGCCCCCTTCCCACACCAGAGAGCGTACGATCACCCCGACCTTTCCTCCACCTTTCCCCAAACCACGCCGCCTTCACGCGTGGGCGCGGAGCGAGACAGCCACAGGAGACCTCCGCGCTAACCTGGGGTCCCCCCGGCTCCAAAACAAGGGAGAAGCAGCGCGGGTCTCCTCGCCCGCCTTTCCCCGCCGCTGCCCACCGGCTCCCCGCGGCGAGCCGAGAGCGGCCTCCCGGGGCGTAGGCGGCCCCACCGCCCGCCCCCCCCGTCAAAGGGAGGCCCCAGCGGGGACCCCGTGGCCCGGGGCAAGCGCCTCAAGCTGCCGCCACTGCCGCGGGGGTTGGGGGGGAGGGTGCGGGCCACGCTGCCGCCGAAGCACCTTCACGGCGGTGAGAGGAGGAAGCAGCGCGGAAAAGGGCGCTACTCACCACCTCCGCCGCCCCTCACCGCGGCCGCCGCCCGCCGTCGCCGCCGCCGCCATGTTTGTTGTGCCCCCCACGGCCCGGCTCGGCCCGGCCCACCGCAGCCTCGCGAGACCGCGCCGGGGGCGGGCCGGGCCGGGCCGGGCGGCAACATGGCGGCGGCGGGAGTTTGGCTGAGGAGCTGCGCGAAGGTGAAGCGAAGCGCCTGAGCGCTGGGCGGGAGGGAGGGAGGGAGCGGGGTGGGCTCTTCACTGACCGAGGCGCCAGTGTCCCCCGGTGCTTCCGAGCCCGCGGGTGCGGCCGCACCCGTTGCTATGGCGACGCCGGGCGCCTGAGGGAGCGGCGGACCGGGGAGATCCCGGCTCGCCTCTCACCGCCAGCCGCCGGTTAAAGCTGCTGAGGGGCCGCCCGGTGGGGGCCGTGCCGGCGCGGCGCTGCCGAGGAGGCTCCTGCGGGTCCGTTCCGCGGTTCCCCCGGAGCGCGGCACCGGGGAGCCGCTGGCTGGGGCTCGGAGCTGGCGGGGTCCGGGGTCTACCTGGCCGGTTGAGGTGCGAGTCCGGTGGGGGTGGGTTTAGAAATCCCTCCTCTCCTTCAGTCTGGCGGGTTTTTTGTGTGTGGAGGGGTGATACTAGGTAACTTCTGGCTAAGAAAAGCTCTTGCAGGGCTTGTGAAACGTCTCGTAGTCGGAGCAGCCCGTGGCTGATACCCCTGTGAGGAGGCAGCCTGGTTCTAGCAGCAGAGGTGCTTTGATGTCTCCTTTGCTTCTCGACAGACGTGTGGCACTGTAGGGGTAATCAAAAGACAAAACAAACAAGTGGAAAACCTGGGTTTGTGCCACAGACACACTTTTACTGTGCAGTGAGAAGACATGCTGGCCTGGGACCTTCTCACGGCAGCTTGTGGGTGTGTTGTGACAGCTAAAACAAAGAATACTAACCCCATAAATGAGGGCAAACAAGCTTCCTGAGATGGAGCTTCTCTGCTGAGAAATAGGAGCTGTCTGGAAGCCAGCTAGGAGAGATACAGCAGTGGAAATCATCAAGGCAAGCAAAGCCAGTTTAGGAAAATATATTGCTTTGGCCTTTTTTTATTATATCTTAATGCTGCTGCCAGGTCCACCAGCATTAAAATCTCATTTTAGATTGTAAAACAAACAGAAGGAAACCAGAAGAACCAATCTTTAAAGAGCTGAGGTGGAGGTAAGAATTGAGATAAACAGAAAAATCAATGTTATCAGCAACCCGGAAACCAATTTTCAAATACATGTGTTTAGTAGGGCAAGCAGTCTAAATCTTGTAGCAGCATAAATCATTACCTTACCTGTAGAAGAGGGGCTAAAAAGCAAGGAAGCAGTGTCAAAGCATTTGAGTAACATACATGTACCTTAAATAACTATCTGAAAGTTAGTAAAACCATATGACTGCATGACTTCAAAAAATAAAACTGTAAACAATGACTTGATTGGGGTTTTTTTAAATTAAATGTTGAAATAAAACATTTCTACGCTGTGCTATTGCTCTGGCATACCTGTGGGCTGCAGCTCTGTGTGTGGATATTGCCAATGTAGGTCCCATCCCTTGGAGTCATCCTACTGGTTTTAAGACTTTTCAAGGTAACCTTGCTATGAATATTCCTTTTGTCCTTTCATGCCATCTCAATCACCAGTCGAACAAGCGTTTATCAAACCGTTTATCAAACCGTGTCTGCATATGCATGCTAAGGACTGCCTTTGTTTCTCCTGCAGTGGTGGGACACCTTTCTCTGCCACTCTCAAGTGGTTTGGTGGCAGTGGAAGAGCCTCCAGCTGGAAGCTCTGGCCAGGGGGCAAAGCCTGGGGCTGGTTTTTTACTAAGGGGGGAAGGAGAGGAAGTGAAGGAAGAGACAGTTCCTGTGAGCTCCAACTTTCTCAAAACCTTTGGCGCTGTTGGCAAGAGCAGGCCTGCTGTAATGGCTGTAACCTGTAACAGACACTGAGCTGTTTGTTGTGTTTCAAAGCTTTTACTTGCTAGCCAGGCTATTGGCAGGTCATGTTAGCTAATACAGCCCTGGGCACTTGTACCTGACCTTGCTGAACTGCTTTTAATCAAGTTTGTCCAGCTTCCCATTTTCATGAAAGCACTTGAAAAAAATCTGTGTATTTTTTGTGATCAAGATCTGCTTGGAGCAGAGGCCTCTGCATGCATTTAGCAATGGGTTCACCTGCGTGGTCGATAATTCTACATCCATGTGTCAGGAGCCATCAAACGAAAGTAGAGGTAGTCACAGAGTACTACCGGTTGTTTCAACAGTACTGGCCGATTGCCTACTGATTCTACCTACTTACAGCTTTTCAAAAAGTTTTGTACTCTCAAAAAGGCACCGTGTGTTTTTCCTGACAGCTCTTGGTCAATACTAGTGAAATATTCTCAGCGATTCATCTTTGGTTATGCCACCATGAGAGAAAAATGCTCTTTTCTTTGCACTTGTAAATAAGTAGTGGAAAAAGCAGGAAGTATGTGTGATTTGTCATCTTACAACTGCTCAGGAGGCATACTGTGTTAAATATATATGTATGCGTATACTTATGTTTTCCTTCTCAGACCTTGCTAAGAATATGAATTTACACAGGTTGATGTTTAATAGTCTTGCACATCTGGGTGTTGAGTGATCCTACCATAGCTGGATGTTTTGCAAATAATCCATTCCTGACTGATGGCTTCCAGAACATGGTTGCCATGGATTTGATCTCTGTTAAGGCAACTCGTATTTTGTTTTTCTGTGAAGACCTACAGTGACTCCAGTAACTCAAGTCTTCATTTGGAAGTGTTGCAGCTATTGCTGATCATCCAAACTGTATTCATGAACCAGCCCCACTAGTCAGTATTTGTTTTATGGGCCCAGGGGGGTTGGGTGTGAATGAATGTTGAACATTCACAGCAATATTTGTTTTGTATATCACTACTTCCTACTGTTTTTTTGGTCATGGATGACTGGTTGTGCTAAAGTTGGAGTTTCTTTACCATAATAGACTTATGCATCTAGTCTCTGAGACAGAAGGAGACTATATATCTGGTTTACATCAGTTCCTTAGCCAGGAAGATGACAAGTGTTGAAAGCCAACATGAAAGAGTGAATTATTAGAAGGATCAAAGGAATTTTTACTTCCTGACCCCAAAGTTTCTGCCATTTTTTTCAGGAATGCTGCTCTCACAGTGTGCATTGCAAAATTGTCTTGCATTCTGTGAGCTAAACAGCAGTCTGGTTACAGCACAGGCAGTTGGTCTGCTCGCTGTGGGGTTAACAGTGTGTGCTGGCAAAAATGGATGTTGGCAGGCATATGCTTGTATATACATTATTTTTATGGCACAGCTGTGTCTCTACTGGGGGCTTCTGTCAGCAGTTGTCTTGGTAAGACATTAATATCTCCACACTTTAGACTGACATAGCAATAGTGACGGATATCTGTAGCAGAGATCTGATCTGTAGACGTTAGCCACAGTAAGTTGGGTTTGGGGAGCTATGAGAGCAAAGCCATTTTTCTGTCTTGCCACTTGAGATCAGTCAGTCAAACTGTGCTTCTTTTTTGAATATTGCTTTTCAGGAAAACATTTTGTAGCAGTTTAGCTACTGTTAGCCTGTTACTTTGCGAGCAAGATCATATTCATTATGCTAACTTTTCTTAAAATCCTAAGAAATTATTCTGTGGTTATAAAGTAAATTAACTTTGAAATCAAATGCGTTACTTTCTAAAGCCTGCTGTTATCTATTGGTAAGTCTCTGAACACTAAGTAGTTTATAGGTCTCCAAGGTACAAAACTAATTACCTGTCACATTATCAATGTCCACCCACCTGACAGTCACTGTGCTAACTTGCTCCCAAAAGCCACTGTCTGTTCTGTTTGGTTTTGTGACTTTTGCCACGTATGTGTAATGCCATTCCCCCTGTAGTAAAACGCTCTGTAACACTTCTGCTGTCTTGGGTGGATAAGCAATTCTTCTTGATTTCATTTGAAATTGTATATCATGGACGAATGGGGAGAGGTTAAGCATAAATTACTCAATTTTAGTTCCTTCCTCTATTTTTTAAATAAATCAACCAAATAAGACACATTAATTATTAACTATTAACATACTATCTATAGGATTTAACATTCTGGAAATTATTAAGTGGTGGATAAGAACTCAGTTTAAATACAAAAATCTACAGTGCTGTTAAAAGTTATGCCCTTTCACATCAAAATACTAATAATCCAGATGAAGTGCTATCAGATTGCTTTAGAAACAAGTTGCTGGTCCCTAGAAAACCAGAGAGAAAGCTATGTCTATCATTAAACTTGATAGGTCTTCTGTAAAAAACATTTGTATGTCTCTTTCATATTTATTCTTACCTTATTTGTTAATGAAGATATTAATTCTATCAAAATACACACTACTATGAATATTGAAGACTTGCAAAATCGTTACAAAACTAAATAATATCAGCAGGGTTTATTTGCTGAAAACAGGAAAACTGACTAAAATTAACATTTGTGAATACTTTGTAGAATAACATTGTGTTAGCAAACTTCCAGAAAGAAAATTGTTTGAGGTTAAAAGAAGAGTTATTAAAGGATATTTTGTTTTAGGACACTGGGGGGTTATTTCTTCTCAAAAACTTTTAAACTAGACATTGAATGTTATATTTTGTAATCACTGAATAAAAACACGGGCTAAAATTGTGTATTGCTGTCTGTCTACAAATACAAATTCTATTAACTGTTTGCATGTTCTGTACTTATTGTCAACAGCTGAAAAGAAATTTGCCAGCGTACTTGGCTCCTTGGAGAGCTTCCCCATGTGTCTTTAGATCCTCCAAATCGGAACTCATGCCAAATCTAGCCAGTGATGGAGTTGTCTGTGCTCCACTTCAGACATTCACTGAAGAGGAGACAATGCTGAAAAATATGGGTACCTATTATCTGTGTAGTTAAAATTCAGAAATGTCTAACTAGAAGGGAAATTTTAGCTTAAAAAATTTCTTATCATTATTTAATTCTAGTTAAATGTTGAGGTTGTTGTGGGGGATTGTGCTTAATTTTAAAACTGCTTTAGTTCAGAAGAGAAAAATGTAATGTTCTTTTTCCATGTTGCGATAGCAGTTCCGTATACCACAGTGCAGTTTACTCTGCATAAATAAATAGTAAGTGTTTAAAACTGTTGCTGTCGCAGAACTGAAGTTGCCTGGCATTGACTTGTGCCCTTTCTGAAGTGTTTAGTTCAGCTACAGTTAGCTGCTTGGGCTGGTTTGCAGAGATTTTAAGTATACCCAGAATGGTGCCAGATGTGTCTGCCACGCCACCAGGCCTGCCCGAAGAAGACAGTGTTTCAGAGCAAAGGTGGAAGAGTGAGGACCTGCACGTCTGGGAGAGAGCTTATAAAAGGCTCTGGTCAGTCTTACAGGATTTTGAGCACTCAAAATAACATGCATTAAAGCCTGAGACCATCTTCCCAAACTGCAGGTTTAATTTATAAAGAAATACCATACAGCTCACCAAATAAGGGATGTATTTGAAATATTTTCTGTAATTTTTGTGGTCAACCAATGTTATATAAGTGTTGCTGAGATGCTTTCAAAGTTTCTGAATTTATAGGAAGTATTTGTTTTGGTTTAGAGAGTTGTAGATGATACAGAAAGCAATTATAATTGAGCCTGGTGGCACATCACCTTGTTTCACTTGGGCAACTTTTTGTCCTTTTATTAACTTGTCTGACAGTCAGGAAATGTATGCATAACCTGTCAGAAGTATCACATTACTGTTATATTGATCTTCAAGGAGAGTGCTAGAATACTTACACTCTTTTCTTTCTTTCTTTTACTACAGTGACAAAATTTGCCCAGGAACGAGTTGCACCTTTGGTGCAAAAAATGGATGAGAATTCGAAAATGGAAGACTCTGTAATACAGGGATTGTTTGAACAAGGGGTCTGCACACTTAATCTTTTATTCAGAAAGTGACATAATTTTATGAGTCTCCAGCTGTGCACTTTTCAGATTTCTAGATGAAAAGGTGGAGGGGTATAATTCAAATTAACTAATGAATCATTAAAAATTTTGTATTTAACAGCAAGACAACTTTATCTTCTTTTTTACTGCATTATCAGTCTCCATCTTTTACTGTAATATTCTTTCCATCTCTCCCTCTCCCATACCACATTCTTAATCTTGAATGCCTTGCCTCCCCCCCCCCCCCCCCTTTTTTTTTATTGGATAAGTGTAATCACATAGCATGTTAAATGTTAGAACTGCTGTGACTCTGATAAGTGTTGCTGAAAAATGGTATCAGAAGTCCTCTATGTCCTCACTGGGCAACCACAAGGACTTGTGTTTATTCCTGGATTCAATTATAGACTTTGCACCCTATCAAACATAAAGCTTGTCTGTGTTTAAAATGTCATTTTATACAACAACTCTAAATAGTAGACTTCTGTTTAGATTGCAGTTGTTCTGGAAATCAGATTGGGGTGATGATTGGCCTGTGTACTGCACATGTTAGTTATTTCTTGCATGAATTGACTATCAACTTCTGTGAAGAATTGTTAGTTTAAGGCTATTGAAGGAAAACAGGTCTTTGGGAAGGATCTGGAAATACATTCTGTGGTTTTCATTTTAATCTCTTAAGTATCAACATGGACTAACAAGTTGTTGACAGGAACCAACAGATTGATATATCTGCATCTCTCATATTGCAGCTGATGAGTATTGAGCTTGGGGAAGAATATGGAGGAACTGGAGCTTCATTTTTTTCAGTCATATTGGTGGTGGAAGAATTGGCCAAAGTTGATCCATCTGTATCTCTTCTATGTGAACTCCAAAATACACTAACAAATAGGTTGTTTACTACGTATGGAACAGAAGAACAAAAGAGAACTTACTTGCCCAGAGTCGCTAAAGATACAGTGAGTCAAATTCTCACTTTACTAAACTATAATACAATTTTTAATACTTAAGTAATGTTACTGGTGTGGGTTTTTTCAGTAACTAAATTGGGTGACTGCAGGATTGGAAAATATGTGTGAACTTTAACCAGTGTTTCAGAGCTGAGATCTGTGGTGATATAGATACGACCTGTCAGCAGTAGTTGAGAGGTAAAAGTGGAAGGGTGCTTATTAGTTTCATTAAAATTTAATTTACTGTGGAAAAGAACTTTAAAGCAGTTGACTTTGAGAGATGTGTAATTACATAGTGTTTCTATTTTTAATCTCCGTATCTGAAACTTTGTTACTTCAATGCAGTAGGTTAAAATGTTTGAATTTAAGAGATTTGTGCTTGTTTATAACTATTTTCATTGCAGAATTTGTTATATGTTATGCCTATATGTTCAGTAAAAATTAAAATTAATTTTTCCCTTCAATTGACAGATAGGCAGTTTCTGCCTTTCAGAGGCTGGATCTGGCAGTGATGCTTTTTCTTTGAAAACTCGGGCTGAAAAGCAAGGAGACTACTACATTATCAATGGCTCAAAGATGTGGATTAGCTTAGCGGAACACGCAGGAGTTTTCTTTGTGATGGCAAATACAGATCCGTCCTTAGTAAGTTGCTCAAGAATAGTTGCATTTCAGTGACAGCTGATGATATATGAAACTATGGATTTTATATTAATAATCCCAGGTGAAAGGTTAGTATTCTTTGAACCTTTTCCTAGGTGACAGCAAACCTTTAAAAATATTTCCCAACAAAAATTGCAAACTTGCTAGGCAATTTAATAAATTCCTCCCACTAGGGAAAATAAAAATGTCAGAATCATAATCGCTTAGATGAAGGGCACAGAATATTATTCTGAGTAACAGAAGAACAGATAGTCTAAGTCTTTGCAGCCTTTCTAACTTAATTGACAAATTGCTGTTCTTAAAAGGCAAAATAGAGTTTAGTCTACATACACTGGAAAACTATCAAGAATACAACATGAACAGGTAAAAAAATACATAGCTGAATGTGCATGTTTCAAGTTTTGTCACCAATTTGGATATAGGTAGTAGATTCAGAAAAGTCAACTGCAGGCTTTAAAATGTACCATACCAATATGGTGGAGTGATAATCAAATACAAAACTAAATTGTTTAACACTTACTTATTTTTTAAATTTCCAGTATCTTTCTTTGAAATATAACTTGAAAATATTTACTTCTAAAATTTAAATTTCAGGTTTTGACTAAATAGAGGGGTTTTTCTTTCATTGTATCGAACAATTGAACATTTCATTGCTTTCTAAATTTGTATTTATTTCTTCACAAGCTGGTGGGCGATTTGAGTACTACACACAATGAAAATATATTTGATAAGCCAGTTTCTGTATTTGTTAACTGCTGTGCTTTGCTGTAGAATCTGGAGTTGTTTCTGTATTACTGTAACATTTTAAAAATATATCATACATTGTCTGCTTAAAGTTAGAAATTGGCTTTTAAATATTCAAGAAGGAGATTAAAAGTCAGTGCTGCTCAAAGATGAAATAACAGTTGATGTCCGTTTAAAGGAGAGAACAGACCAGTGTAGAATTGTGTACTGAGATGTACACTCTGCACTAGCAGCTCCCATTTGGTGAGATGGGCTGTCACTGAGGAGAGATTGAAACAGCAGCCTCCTCTTTAATAAGAGGCAGCTCTTCCAGAAGAACCACAGGAATTTTCCTGCCTCTCAGTGTCACCCTCTTAGTGAGAGGAGGTGCTGCGGACATTAGGGACAGGAAGAGATGGAAACATGGCCAGGAATACCTCACATTTCTGTCTCATGGACCTTGTAGTATGTTGAATAAGAGACTTGTGTGGTTCTGGCTGGGGGAAATGCTGAGGGAGTAAGAATGAGTGGTAGAAAGGAGAGAGGAGGGGGAATAAGAAATACACAGAGGGAGAAAGAAAATGTGACAGCTATCAGGAATCACCGTTCTGTACTTCAAGAATCTGGTTTAAGGCATCGAAGATGTGAAGACTGTAAGCCTGTATGTAGGAGATGCCAGAATTTAGATTGGCTAAACAATCTATTTATGTGTTGTCACATGCATTATTTAGTGTTCTGTCCAGATCATTATCTGAATACCTGTCCTGGATGAACCTATTTCACATGGTTTTGAGTTAATAGCAATTTAAGATTTCTTAATGCTGTGACGTAGATCGAGGTTGAATTTTAGCAGCACTTAATGATTGATTAATTTAAAGATTAACAAGGTGATTTGGCAAGGTGTGTTATGATTAAAATAGTGACTTAATTACAGATTTGAGAATGATGATATTCACACTATTTTACTACAAGGTATTCTAAATCAAAGGAGATATATATGTACATATGTATAAACACAAAACATACCTAAACAACACAGAAATATTTGGATATCCAGTAGAATATGTAGGCATCCCCAGTCCTGAAGGCAAATGTGCATATTTAAGCACATAGATAAGTAAAGAGGTGGATGGAAGAGACTAGTCTGTAGTTAACATTTCCCTCTTCCCGAGTTTGGAGCAAGTACAATGCATTGGTGTCTCTCAGTGGGCAATAATTAAGAGTCAAGAGGAAGTCTGACTTCATCCCAGCCTTTTGTGGCTTTGTGGGCAGAGGATCTTCAAAATTCCAGGAGTTTGAGCCCTAGAGGCGTCCCAGCTGCAGGGAGATGCTGGTCACAGCCCACTGCCATTCAGGAGAGCTTGAAGGGTCTCTCTTGGAATCGCTATTTATAGGAGCCGAGACAACTGACTTTTGTCAGGTACTTTTCCATTTCAGTCCAACTCGGATGATGAAATATTGTGGTATTTTCTATCCATTGTGCAAGCCCAGGACTTGCTAAATCTTGGAGTTCTGGTATCACCCCCTTTGGGCTAGGACCTGAGTGTGGATGTGCTAGGCTGTAAGGAGGGATTGTTCCTATTGTTCTTAAGAGATAAGAGAAGAGGGGAGCAAACACTGAGTGGCCTGAGGGGATGCCTTAAGGCTCTGGTCCTTTCTCTTTCCCAGTCCATTCTGAGTTGGCATGCAGTGCGTTTCCAAGTGATAAGGGAGATAGGAATCTGGAGCATTAAGGGAGTGTCTGAATGCTCTGGCCCACTACCTTTCCCCATTCATCTTGGGTTGGCGTGTGGCCCAGGGGGGAATTGCACTAAGTACAGGCAGGTCAGGGGAAGGCGCACTGCCGCAGTCCACCCCATGAGTACAGTCAATTTATCTCCTCCATAGAGTGGCAGTGTGGTTGCCTCTTGCCTCTATGCCTATAAACAGGTAATACTGTAATCCAGTTATAATTTGAGGGAAATTTTGTGTTTGGTTAGTCTCTGTTAATTAAGTGTGATTTAAAGCAGTATTATGTACATGAAGGAATATATACACTAGGAAATCTCCCCGTTAGTGTAACTTGTTTATCCATCCTCCAAACTCTAACGTATAAAGCAATGATTAACAACAAGCATAATGTAACAGCAGTTACTAAAATTACGATGGGAAGCAACATCAGGTTCAGTGTTCCAGTTGCTGTTGGAGACCATCCAAACAGGACTTCCCACCATCGGTGTTCTCCATCCTTTTTGACTCTTTTTAACACTTGATATATTTCTTTGATGTCATGCTGGACTGTGATAAGACTTTTGTCCGGTTTCTTGAGCTTGTTGTCTGGTGTTCCAGTGCTTCCAGTGTATTTTGGTAGCACATGGTCCCAAGGATCTTGTGCTTGGGCCATTGTGAATATACTCACTCCAGTGAGCAAGAAGAGAGAAGGAGAAGGGGCATATAACCATTGTCGTTGTTGCCATTGATGTATATCCCAGCATATCAATGCAGCGAGGGCGAGGAGGAGTAGGCAGAGTGTTGTGAAGATGATGACGTCCAAGATGAGAATTGCTTCCAAGGTGCTGTTAGTAGGATTGTTTGTCCTCACGTTGTCACTGGTGAAATTCATTATTGCTGATAAAGAGAAAGGAAGAATGGTCTCAGTGGGGAAGGTTGATCAGGTTACCCCTTTTATGATACAAGATAAATCCATCTGGTACTGATTTTGTGTTTTATTCCATCACTTCCAATAGCATTCCATGCTAGAGATCCTCATGGTCTAATTAGGGTTAATTGCACAGACTAAAGACAAAAGACCCTTTTCCCACTCAGCATACCTCTGTTCTGTTTCTTTAAAAGTGGTCAAGCTGTATAGTAAAGGTCTTTTTGGTCCATCAGGATGGGTTTGAGACAGATTACAGTAAATACTGTGTTCTGCAATTGTTTGTAGGAGTTCAGCAAGCGCAGCTGAGCACTTGTGGGGAGTGTTTATATCCCAGTGGGAATCTATTAAAGGAATACTGGATACCTTCCAATGTAAAAGCGAATTTCTCTTTATCTTCCTCCTGCAAGGGGACCATGAAGAGCATATCTTTCACATCTAGCGCTGCGGTCCAAGGGTGTGCAGCTATAAGCCAGAACGTCTTGCTAACATTTTTTTTTTTGTCTTGTAGCTGGTAAAGTAGCTGTTAAGGCTGCAATGTTGGGGACTGCAGCCGTCAGTGGGATTGTATTGGCCTTTAAGCGCCCACAATCGATTATTAAATGCCTTCTCCCCTCCTGTTTACCGACTGGCCAAACTGGAGTGATCTGTGGGGAGTGAGTTTGGGAAATAATTTGTCATTTTTCTAAATCTGTAATTACTTCAGAAATTCCAGTCCGTGCCGCAGCAGAAATTGAGTGTTGCGGGCCATGAGTGATTTTTGATTTGGGAGGTACTGGGGCAGTTTGCTGATTTCTGTTAGGATTAGGGTTGGTATTTGAACCAAAAGATGGCAGACGCCAGATTCAGCCGTTTAAAGCATCAAAACCTAAGCTATGTTCATGGTGCTCCTTAACTACAGAGCGAAAAGATGTCATACACTTTTTGCCAGGGAGCCATAAATTAAATTTTGTGGTTTGGCACACAGTACTAGTTCCCATAACTCCAGCAATTTTAACCTATTGCCGTCCAGGTTGTGTGCCTAGCTTGTCAGCTTCCTGTTCTGTAATTATTGAAATTTGTGCTCCAGTATCAGTTAAAAATTTTGTTAATTGTTGTCAAGGAGCAACTGGAATTAAACTGTAAGGGCTGCTTTCCTTTAGCCACTGATAAGCTTCTACTTGCTGGACAGGCAGGCCCAGTTGCCATCCGGACACTATTAGTTTTTTGGTTTTGTGTCTTGTAAATTGATCCCTTTGAGGCAGGAAAAGGTTATTTCTCCCTGTAGGAGTCAGTGGCGGGGAGATTGGAGTATTTGGGATGTCGTGTTTCTGAAACACTTGAATCAGACTCAGGATAAGGCCGGCAGGCTGTCTCTGATCACAGCTCTAGGGATTCCCAGTGCCAGTGCTTGTCTCCATAGCTCATTTCTTCACTTCTGGGCCTTTAATTGTTGGTTAGAGGATTTTGGCTTTTGGGAGCCGTTTTGATATGATTGTTTAATTTGCATAACAGCACGACCTGTATTTTTCATTTCGCTGGGAATTTTGTGCCATCCCATTTCTTGCACATGATTTACAACTTCATGCATTAATGCTGCCCATGTGGGGACCTCCCTTCCTGCTAATTCCTCTTCCTCTTTAAAGACTTGCGTTAAGTTTATTAATTCATTATGATTTAAGTCCCTCTGGATTTCATCTTGGTTTGAGTGCAGGAGGGGCTCCTTTTATCAATGGATTAAGTATAGTGGGAGCTACAGGTGCTGAGACAGGAACATCAGTGGGATCGCGTTCATGTATGGCTTGAGTACAGCAGCCTTTATAAAAGCTATGTGATAGCTTTTTGTAAAAGCTGTCACCTGTGATCATGTATAGATTTTATAGATATGAATAAAGGTTTTGTCCTCTCTAAGACATCGGTGCCACCAGCCCAGTATGCCACTCTGCTTGTTTGTGAGTGGGGGGGGGCTGGGGCCAGCATTTAAGAAGACACCAGGACCCCAATAGCCATTGCCTTCATCGCTGTTTAGCAAAATTCTATCTCCTCCCATCACACTAACTTACTACAAGGTATTCTAAATTGAAGGAGATATATATATGTATAAACACAAAACATATACAAACACACACACACAAACAGTGCAGAAATATTCGGATATCCAGTAGAATATGTAGGCGTCCACACTCCTAAAGGTAAATGTGTGTATTTAAGCCCATAGATAGGTAAAGAGCTGGACAGAAGAGACTAGTCTGTAGTTAAAATTTGCCTTTCCTCATGTTTGGAGCAAGTACAATGCATTGGTGTCTCTCAGTGGGCAATAATTAAGAGTCAAGAGGAAGTCTGACTTCATCCCAGCCTTTTGTGGCTTTGTGGGCAGAGGATCTTCAAAATTCCAGGAGTTTGAGCCCTAGAGGCGTCCCAGCTGCAGGGAGATGCTGGTCACAGCCCACTGCCATTCAGGAGAGCTTGAAGGGTCTCTCTTGGAATCGCTATTTATAGGGGCCGAGACAACTGACTTTTGTCAGGTACTTTTCCATTTCAGTCCAACTCAGATGATGGAATATTCTACTATTTGTGTGTGAGTGTATGTTTCGTGTTTATATATATATACATAGATATATATATATATCTCCACTGATATAGAACACTTTGTAGTAAGTTAGTATGAATCTTGTCATTCTCAAATCTGTAATTAAGCTGCTATTTTAATCATAACATATCTTAACAAATCACTTTGTTAACCTTTAAATTAATCAATCACTAAGTGCTGCTAAAATTCAACCTTGATCTACCTCACACCATTAATGAATCTTAAATTGCTATTAAGTCATAATCGTGTGAAATACTTTCATCCGGGACAACAGCAAATCAACTTTTTGAGCTTTTTGATAACAGCCATCATAATGACTTCAGACTACTTTATTGATTATATTCCCACTACCTCTCTAAAGTGAAGAGACGGTGATATCAGTGTTCTGCAAACTGGAATCGCAGGGAGAATGTGTGCACCAATTCTGGGTGTTAGATTAGGACTGTTGTAATACAATTAGGTCTGTTACAACTATGCTGCAGTTTGAATGTTCAAGCACAGTTCCCAGTGACACCACTCTCATCAGTCAGTGCTCTTACTTTGGACAACCTTAAAAGGAAGAGTATATATGCAGCCTTCCATGAGAAGAGCAGCTGAAGTAATTTGGCTTAAGGAAAATCTTGCATCCTAGAGAATCATCTGACAGATGAGTTTAGAGCCATTATTCGTTTGACCACTTTAGTCTACAGATACCCGATGTCTTCTTGCAGTCCATTGTTTGACTGTGACATATGTTCCAACAGCAAGCAGTGACTTCACTGCACAGCAACAGCTTGCTTTCCCAGTGATTTCCAGTATGGACAGGCACCACAGTCCTTTCTGTTTTATTTATGTAATACCAGTCCCCTGTCTTATCAAGAGAACTTTTAAGGTTGTTCTGATTATGTTTGCCACGTGGAATATTTTAATAGAAAGGTATGTCTCCTAATTTCAGTATTGGAAAGATACAGCATTTCAGTATTGGAACGAGATATTTAGACCACCATTTGGTGATATTAGTAGAAAACTCAGTTCTTGATCATTTTTTCATTCGTCCTAGGGATACAGGGGAATTACATGCTTCATAGTAGATCGCAACACAGAGGGACTACACGTAGGGAAGAAGGAGGACAAGCTTGGAATCAGAGCGTCTTCTACCTGCCCTGTAACATTTGAAAACGTAAAGGTACTGTGAGTTGTTCAGCTATTGAAGCAGACTTTGTGTATAATTGGAATCTGACCACATACAAGGAAAGAATGTTAAATGCCCAATTTTTTTTCCTTAGACATACTGACTGGCATATTTTACCTTCTTCCTCCCAATTCTTTCACAGAAGTCTTGAGGGGGGTTGGGTTTCTTCCGTTGTGATACAGTTTTTCTCAATCATCAGTTTATAATCACATGTGTCAGGAAATGTTCTAATCAGATATTCTAGGAATCAAATGTCTGGTTTATGTTTTATGCCTTCATTTATGAGGAACATTAAATAAAACATGTACTCTGATTCACCTGTGAACCCTACTAGCAGTTGCAAAGCAGAATAGAGAAGGATTAATTGAGTGGTTTCATTCTTTAGGTTCCTAAGACCAATATCCTGGGACAGGTTGGACAAGGCTATAAGTATGCAATTGGAATGCTGAATACCGGCAGAATAGGTATCGCTGCACAGGTGGGTAATTTTGTTTAATAATGAATACAGCCAGTATTTGAATTGAAATTGACATTTACAAAGTATTTAAAGCTACTAAGAACAATTTAGAAAATACTTTATTAAAAACTAAATTGCCACTAGGTGTCACTATTCCTGTATCTAAGTTGCAGTAAAATACTGAAACCACTGTGAATGGTAAAATTCTCCTTCGGTGACATAAGCAATACATTTAGAAAACATTAAATGGCAATTAGTTTGTCTTTGGTGGTTAACTTACTTCTCCTGAAATATATCAACATTTTTATCTACCATTATGTAAATTTATTTTACAAAGAAAACTGGCTTTGGAAAGTATAGCACACTGAAATGTATAATATTAATCCTTCCAGCTATGTTTGTATGGGATTGCCAAATGTGATCTTATGCTAACTGATGTTTTCCCAACAACTTATTTTTTAAAGTCAACTTATTTTTAAAATAAATATGATTTTTTTTAATAGCAGAAGTGTTCTAGTTCATTGTTGTGTTTGAAAATTGAACCTTATGGCATTTTAGGGGAAAATATTTGCTGACCTTGGAGTTATTTCAAAATGTGGTATTTTGTTGCAAACTCAATTTGGATCTCAGATTGCTGCTGATTTCAGTGGAAATCAGGTTCAGCCCTATAATAAAATGACTTATGACAAGTTTTTATGGTTTTAATTTATTTTTGAAAGTAATCTTTTCTTTTTTTCTATTTTGTTGTGGATGTAGTTATGCTGTGCAATATGTCTGTACTACCAGTCTCCCTTATCTTTTGCCCTAGTTTGCAGACAGACCAGAAGTTATCATCCTCATGAAATTTAGACTTTCCACATGGCAGTATACTATGCTGCTAAATGGGTTGGCTTTTCCATCATTTCCAAAGATTATCTGTGATTAAACTTTGTCTGATATGGCATTTAAAAACTAGGGCTGTGGGCCTCATTGTTCCCAGAGATATAAATAATATTGAGGCTCTAGCAGTAAAATACATGGTCTGAATTTTGCTCTTAATTACTCCAAGTTACACTTATAACCTAATTAAAAGTTAAGGTCAGATAGTTGTTATATCTTAGTTACTACTTTCTTGGCACTTTCAAATTAAGAGAAATGTACTTGGGTGGACAAGAACAGCAGTGCTAAAGCCCTGTAGTATTGAATTTAGTTTTGCAGTAGTAATAGTTTTAAAAGATAATGAACATCTTATAAAATGTAATTGTGGCTGTGAAAACAGTTTCAGATAGTTTTAGTGCAAGGTAGCCACGTAGATTGTCACAGGTGCTGAAGCTGATCTAGTTGGTTCATCTAAATGAGTTTATACAAAAAGGCAACAAATCTGGTAATACAGCCAATTAGCAGAAGACCGTATTATTTTCTTATGTTCTTTTCCCACATACACATTTTCCTGTGTATTGTGTCATTTTGTTGATGAAGGAGTAGATGTCTGAATCCAGTCAGAGTCATGTTTTTATCTTCTTGGGGCCCTTGGCTTTCAGCATAATATGTGGGTCTTTCCAAAAATACCCATACACTATTGTACATCGTTGAAAGTGGTTTGACATAAGCTGCATGATGTGACAGCTGACTGCCACATTGTAGTGTCCTGTCTTGACTAAGGCAACTTTTATGAGATTCCAATTTTACCATATACTGTTACCTTGCTTTCTGATAGTTCTTCATGCCATGCAATTCCCTTTTATTTTTTTTCCCTCTTGTTTGATGCTTCCTCTAATCTAATTTCCTATCTTTGTTTTTCCTAGGAAAAAAACTAGGTAGAAAGAATGCATTCAGATGTATGGTAGCGATGTACTGAAACCAACTGATCTTTACTAATAGCTATGTATTCCAAGGTATACGAAAGGCAGGGTCCTTTCTTTGCTATCTTGTTTAGAATGAAATACACATCTCAAAATTCGGTGGTTAAACAAATGTAAAACTAGTTTACTTTCCAGATTTCATCATGTTTCTTTAGGCTAACAAATCAGACACTAAGGTAGATGTGAGTTACTTCTTTATAAATATTCATATATAGTTTTCCCAGCTATTATCCTCCAAAATAACAATTGTGTTTTGCTGTCTTTGCTGCTGAGTGAAGAGAGTGTGTGAAAAGACAATCTGTCTTCTAAAATTGTTCTGATGAGTTGTTTTTTCCTAGAAAATGTTGGAACAAATGTTACCGCCTTCCACTATACTGATTTTCTACCTTCTGAAATAACTTGCTAGTTCTGACAGTCTATTGTCTCCTGTAAAATGAGAAAATATTTTGATTACGAAAATAGCTTTAAAAAATCATTCAAATTATTTTTCCTTTAATAGTGTAACGTAGATCTACAGATCTTTAGTTTACAATAATTTTCCCATGTAATTAAGAATTTTCCCAGAAACACTTAATATTTGCACAACCACAGCTGACCCATAAGTTTTGTTCAAAAATTAGTAATTTTGTTTTCACACATGTTTTGCCTTTAATAAGAAAGTTTCTTTCAGGAATGGAATAGGTTTATTCCTCGAAGTTTGATTATTCTTCTTTTCTTTTTGTCCTAACTCACCTCAGTATGTCTTATTTCTTACAGATGTTAGGACTGGCACAGGGGTGTTTCGACCATACGATTCCCTATACAAAGGAGAGAGTCCAGTTTGGGAAAAGTGTGTTCGATTTCCAGGTACTTGTTAGTGAACACATGGGAAGTTTCCTGCAGGAGAGCAGTAGTTACCACAGTAGATGAAATCAGTAAAATGTGATTTGCATAATTTGCACTCCACTTTGTGTCATGTCTCTACTTCTCAATATTTGAGGAGAATTTTTCAAAAGAATTTCGGATGAGCATTCATCTGCCATGTAAAATATATAAATTCAGTGCTATGTGCCTTCGCAAGTACCATATAAATCATTTAAAATTTCAAAACATTATTAACATAACTCATTTTGCTTGATAGTATATTCACTGCCTTTGAAAATAATATACATGGAACTCCTTTCTCTTCTGATTTTAATATCACAGTATGTTGAATGTGTTCCAGGTTTTATACCCTTTCATGAGGTGTGGGGGAAGACCTTTTTCTGGGGACACTAGAAATTATAAAAAAGATGAGGAAAACTGAATTATTAGATTTCCTGTGTTATACAAAGACATTTAGTTTTCGTGATAATATCTGTATCTTAAAACGAAAAAGACTCTTTGTTGCAAAAATGATGTATAGTTTAATAAGGAAGATATATAATTGTAATTACTATAGTAATTTTCTTGTTAAAAGAAACCTACATCTCGGCTGAAGAGAAGGAACATTAGTACTACTCATAATTTATACAAATTTTAGGAAGCACCCACAGATATCTAGGAAATGATTGGAACTGCGTCTCTGAATGGGAAATGGAATTTATAATTGCCAAATCATTTTGTTATTTTGACCTGCATATATATTTTTGCAAATTTTAGGGAGCAGTGTTAGTGTTCTAATAAGATGAAAGATTTCATTGTGTTTTAGGAGCAAGTTAGGCTACTAAATGTTCGTTTTCAGTCATCATAATGTTTGAGTCTCCTTAAATCAACCTATTCTTCTGTAATACCTACCATTTAGATGTGAGCTCCATCACTTTTTTCCTTCCCTTTGAATCCATTCATCAGTCATGTCCTCTATACTTTTATGCTGCTCCTAACTCTCGTCTCATGGCTATGGGACATGGGAAGAAGTGGTTGTCACCTTGCTAGTTCTCCGCTTTATTAAAGAGGTACTTTTTACAAGTCTTTCTCAGTTAAGCTCATCAGGGAACTAGACTTGTTAATGTATGAACGTTCTGAATAGACAGCTGCAAAATAAAAATACAGCTTTGACCTACCCGTGTCTCTGCAGCGCTGAGGAGAACATTAAGATTTGGCTGAAATTTTCATTGATATTCATGGGTGCAAATAGGTTCATGTCAAATCCTCCTGTCCAGCCGGTCAGGCAAGTAGTTCCCCAGTACTCCTGAATCCAAGAAGGGGGAAGGAGAAAATGGGAGTGCAGTTTCTAAAAGGGCTTTGGTGACCCAGAGGTTTTCCAACATCAATGTTATAGATGCAGAGATGTGCAGAATTACTAGTCCATCTACATTTTCTGTTTTTATTTTAGAGTGTAGGTATGTTCCTTGGTGAAAAGATTCTTTTCTTGCTAGAAATCCCAGTTGAGTACTAGATACTGGTTCTGTCTGACTTGCGGCACGCTTGTTCCAGGGGATGCAACATCAGATAGCTCAGGTGGCCACGCAGTTGGAGGCGGCGAGGTTGCTGACCTACAACGCAGCTCGTCTTGCGGAAACGGGAAGGCCATTCATAAAGGAGGCAAGCATGGCCAAATACTATGCTGCTGAGGTAACCTACAGGTTCTTTATTCAGTGGATTTATTTCACGGCTGTTGAAATGTTTCTTCTGTTACTGGATGTATAACTTTTAATTCATGTTTTGCTGTGAGATCTGTGGATGTACTTTTACCTTGTTTCTCATCCTCAGTCTGTGCATGGAATGTAAAGTAGGTCCCCAAAGAATGAACTGCTCACACCCCTAAATAAGAGAAACAAGCAACAACTTTAAAAGAGAAAGTGAATTAATACTGTCACTCATCTGGAGAGATTTCATTTTCTCAGAATTCTCTTTTTGTGGCTGGACAAATGGCATGGTGAGACTTCGTTTGTGACCATTTCAACTCTGCTGGTCACAACTGTGAGTCTTAATATGGTTCAAAACTGGCTTGCTTCTGGCTCTTTGTAATTGCTGGTTTGCATACCGCTGCTAGTCTTTCATAGTGCAGCATATGAACTATTGCAATAACGGTTAGTGAATCCTTCACGTCCTCTGATTTAGAAAAATGTTATTTTTATTCTAAAATAACTTGCATAAATAAGATGAATCCAAAAATATCAGTCCTTCCTTTTCCCACTTGTTCTAGTAACTGCCTTAATCGCTGTTTTGTTTTTACTTTAAATAGCTACAAAGAATAAAATTTACTACCACCTGCATGAAGTTGAGTCCTGAAATTGTAACTCTGAAACTATTTTCATAGGTTGCAACACTGACAACTAGTAAATGTATTGAATGGATGGGTGGCGTTGGATTCACAAAAAATTATCCAATAGAAAAGTACTATCGTGACTGCAAGATAGGTGAGTGATCGTTTCTTAACAAGTATTTCTTGTAGCATTAGTAGTATTAAAGTTTGAGGGTGAAGGACTGGCTATTTTTTTAAGATATTTTTCTGTGGGACTGTAATCAGTGCTGATTCAAAGGCTAAGTTATAAGAAGGTAAAACTTTAGGTATAAATACCTGTGTATGTAAGACTAATTAAAATGTTCAATTAGTTACCACAAAATACAGGCACACACATTGTGTCCCATTCTGTTAAGAGAATTCCATTTCAAAAAAATTGAAAATACTTTCTTTGGCTTTAAGATCTGAATTTATGTGGAATTTATTTTCAAGACTTCCCTGTTTACTGGTATAATCCTCAGACCTAACAGTTTGACATTTCTAACAATGTTACCCTTTGAGCTTTATTGCTGATAGCATTTGTAAATACTTAATTTCTGTTGGTTATTTAGGAATTGCTTTTCAGGAAAATGTCTTGTCATTATGTTGTACCAGCAGAAAAGTATTTTAATTGTTGCAGATAATAAAATATGAATATTTATGTAAATAATAATGCTGCTTCTAGAACTTGCTCAGTACAGCTTCACTTCATAATTGTGAACATTCCAACTGGACTGTTAGAACAATATCTTGGTCTCTCTTCATATGAATTTATTTTCTTCTGATTTCAGGTACAATATATGAAGGAACTTCAAATATCCAGTTGAGCACCATTGCAAAAATCTTAGCACAGGAGTACTGAAACCATGAGGACTTCTTGGCCGTTAACAGAAATTATTTCACTGAACATTCTTTGTGAATTACACATTTATTCGTAATTATAAAAATCATAAATAAGAATACATCATCATAGACAAAATCATAAGAAAAACAATGAATCCCCCATTTCAGGACAGGGAGTGTGTAATTCATGTGAAACTGTGAATTCCATGTCCTAACCCAAATCATGGGTTAAAAGTATCTCTTTCTGCCTGAGACACTTCTAAACTAACACATTGGCTGAAATTATTTTATTGCCTTAAGTTATGCAAACAGTGTATCTCCAATTTGAGATTTCAAAGTCAAAACGAAAGAAGCCAAATCCTTGGCTTGCCTGGTGTGAAAGGTTCTGTTAAGCCACCTGAGAGAAAGGACTTTACACCTGCAGCAGAGATGTTGCATGGCACGAAGTTGCTGTTTGTTCCTGCTGCCCTTTATTAGCATGGGGTACAGGAGAGGTATGTGGGAAGAGAAGTGATGGTTTCCTCTCTCCCAGGTGAAGCGATGTCTGTGATGCTGCTGTAATTGGAGTAATTTTTATAGCAGCCCTTAGTGTGTTCTTAAGTATATCTTGGTAATTAAGCCCTTCCAGCCCCAATTTGTAGTACTGAAAGGTGGATAATATCTACCTCCCTTTCCAGCCTTCTCAGCTGTTAAGGGTTTTAATCTAAGAGGCTATTTATAGTTCTCCTTTCATAAAAGGTTGAGTTGAAATCTTTGTGAAATGGGGTTAAAAAAGCTCTAGTAGTTCTGCAAAAAGACAGAGATATAAGCTATGTAAGAGGAATGCTGTGATACTACCTCACAGTGGCCTTTCCTTGTTCAGTGGATTTTGCAAACTTTGATTCTCAGAGCCTTCTTGGGAGTTAGGGAGGGACTGATAATTTTTAGCCTAGAAAATTCACTCGTGGAAGTTAGTGGTTCTCTAGTGAAGTTTTTCTCCTTTTGAGAGAGAGAGAGAAAGAGGAAGGAGGGTTTTGAGAAGTATTTGCTTTTTTATCCCTCTCTGTTTACTTTAAAATTAGACATTTTATTTACAGCAGAAACCTCTTCAGTGCTGAAGAACTAATTAACTAATAATCAAGAGACAGAAAGCTTAATACATGAAAAATCGTTTCAATTGCTGGAATTGGCAATTTGTTTCAAGTATTTTGGCGGGGAGGGATTGGCTTTCTGGTTTTGGCTGACTTAGAAGAATCTAATTTTTAAAGCTTGCTAGTCACTGATGATTCACTTCAAGTGGAGCTTAGAATGTTACAAGCTGCAACTCCCAAAGGATTTTCTAGCACTAGGGTAAATGACACTTAACAAGTATGGTTTTATAAAACAAGCAGACTTCAGTGCCTTATACAAAGAAACAAGCAAGGAGGAAAAGCACTATTAAAAAGTTTTCTGACTTTCTGTCAGCTTTAAAGGGAAGTAACTACTTTAGTGAATTCATCCCCCCTATATATACACTTTGCCTGTTGATAGGTGAAGAATTAATGTGATAATTATCCTTATGCCAATAAGAAAAGCCCCTCCAATATCAGTTAGATCAACTGCTTTGAGATTTTCAAAAAAACAAGAGTAGGGGAGGGTAGACTAGATGATTTCTGAAGTTTTCTTCTAGCATTATTATTAATGTTATACCATTATTATCATTATTAATGCATTTCAAGTTGCTTGCAGGCTTGCTTTCAGCTGAAATAGCTGGGGAGATTGTTAGACTAGAATTAAGACTACAGCCACCGCAACAGTTAACTACAGTTATTCTGCTCAACACAGTCTATCTGCAAGTATAAAATGATCATAACCATACTACAAAATGCTTAGTTAATTAATGTGATGAGTTGTGCTAATGTGAGGCAGTCCTGAGCTGCAGCAGTCTAGCATGGTTTGCTAAAATGAGTGTCAGCAGAGATCAGGTTTTGATTCATACTTTTTAGTAGGTCTCTTACTTTGAGGTACTGTCTTAGCTTGGCTTCTGCAGTTTTGCGTGAGGCTAGGAAGTGAGTGGCGATACTTAGCTGACTTAATATAGTGCTAAAAGCAAACCCTTTATGGAGGAAAGTGCAGAACTCTTTGAAAGACTGTTAAGGGCTGGATATCCAGGATTATGTAGAAGGACTGTCTTTTTGTGTAGAACTGTGTCAGGAATCCATTTGAAAAATAATCAGGAAAAAATCAAAACAACGTGATTCCCTACAGTCTGAACTCGGATGCCTTAGTCCAGGGAACAGCCTGAACAGCCTCATCAGCTATTCAACAGTTCTCAGAAAAGCAAGGTCAAGCCTTTAACTAATGTTACAGCTGTAAATATTTCATGTTTCTCACATCTATATGCTGTATTCTGTACTCAGTAACTTTTGGAAGAAATGTATTTATTGTATTTGATTTTGGTCTACAAAATTCTGTGGAGGAATCTGCACACAAATGTATTGTAACCGCTGAGTTTCTTTCACTGTCATTTTAAAAGGGCACGTAGCACTGTGGAGAGCATTAGCTGTTGTGGTCACTGATTCTGGGAAGAGTGTTTCATCCCCTTAAGTCTGATCCCGTTCCTGCACTAAACGCAATGTTGGTTTAGCAGTAGGATGTGCTGTGCCATTGTTCAGGAGCTGTTAAGAGCTGCCTGCACTCCCCACCCCCTCTTCAGTTCAGGACAGGCATTTATGGATTGTCATAAATTGCATTTCTGCATTTGGCAAGTGGGCACAGGGCCGTTGCTGGTGGCTGGCTGCACCAGGAGGTGTAGGGCTGCAGAGCTGGCGGTGTGAACGCTGTAAGGCTTTCTGTGCTAACGGCGGGACTCAGAGACACTTTATACTCCATATGTATTTATATTAGTGAGTGTTCTCTTTGTGTGCCCTTAGTCAGCCCAGCCAATCTAGTCTGTTGCCCTGGAACAGCATCTTCAGTATCAAATTTTGCATCTGGGCTTCCCCAGTTAGAAGAGAAGACCTGTATTGAGAATGTATTAAAAAGTGCCTGAATTTGATATTTGATACAGTGCTAATCTTGTATATCATGTGATGGTTCTCTAATAATCCGTCATTTAAAATTTTCCCCAGATCTTGCAGTTTTTGTACTGGGAGAGAATGACTGTGTCGTCTGTCAGGTTTCTTTAGTTTTATTCTGGTTTGTGATAAAGGTCTGAGGCAGATTTCCACAGGAAGGTTTAATCGCTACTTGGGAAATACTCAAATACAACATTTCATGTGATGCTTTCTATGCTGTTGTTCTTTCTTTCGTATTTTCTTTTCCCCATATAAAGATTGTGTTAGAAAAGGCTTATGTGAAATATAATTGTTCATTGGGAGCCTTTTGCTATGTAAAGAATTTCCTAATTAACATATTATTGCATTTCCACTTGGAAATCTTTTGGTGAGAGACACATTTCAAGTTCTTCCTACCAAGCTAAGCTCAATTTGAAATAGTCTGCTTCAAAAGCAGCTGTCTCGACTTTCTTGAGCTTGCTTGTTGGATACATGACAGCCGAAGAAATGTTTTTCCTCAACCCCAGCGTGTATGCAGTGTACCAGTGTAATAGATCTCCTAAGAGAATTACGTGAAAGTGGTTAACAGCTACCACAAATATTTCATAAATATTTACCTGTTATGTTTTCAATGTACAAACTGTTGGCAGAGGCACAAATCAAGTGAGAGCTGACAGGCAGATGAATATGTATTGTACGATTCCCAAAGAATTTTCACACAATTTGTCATTTTCCGTTACACTGAAATACAGTCGTCACAGAGTTTTGCAAGGAGTTGTCTTCTCTAAGGCATAGCTCCTTGGTCTAGATGCAGGTGAGGGGACATGGCTAGACATCTTACTCTTCTGATTTGACTGTCAGGAGTTACGTAGTGTGGTTGACTGTACGCACAGGTGAGAGGAAGCAAGAGTTCCTTCTGAGCCCGCACCAGAAACAGTCAAACATCAGTGCACAGTCAGTCCAGAGTTCCAGGCTGACAAACAGGATTTACAATCATTATTTCAGTTAAATATGCCAGTTGTAAGATCAGTTGCTATAATTAACAAAGCTCAGCTTAGCGGCATTGAGGGAATTTCTCATTATCTGATACTAGAGACATTATTAAGCTGCTTTGAAATCTTGGCGTTTATTATCCTCTAAAAATATTCTGTTCATGTGCAGTAACCTTATAATACACTAGGTAACTAGAACTAACCAGTGTGTTGCTTAATAGCTTGTTTCACAGATCAGAGCATTCAAATGTTGATTCATGTTGGTATATGAATGTTCAAAAGAACATGCAATGTACAATGTAACATTTTTTCTGATAAAATATTTTTAAATATAAATCAAAAATATGTCCAGTCTCAATAGGCAGTAATAACATTTTTATATATTCTTCTGTCTTTCAAGATCATTTGGATTTACATCTTTCTGAAAGTATTTTTCCTCTGTGTGTCTTCGTAGCTGCAGAG
Organism: Strix uralensis; assembly: GCF_047716275.1. Classification (NCBI taxonomy): domain Eukaryota; kingdom Metazoa; phylum Chordata; class Aves; order Strigiformes; family Strigidae; genus Strix; species Strix uralensis. The sequence goes on from NC_133978.1 coordinate 37,971,079, forward strand.
CTACTAACACTGGAGGACTGTACATAGCAAAAAATCTCAAGGTGACTTCACTAAAGATTCTAAAGAAAAAGCACTCCCCACCTTACAGAAAACAGCGTTGCAATAGCCAGGTAACCAGGACTTTCAGAACTGGATTTATTTAATATATACAACGAGGACTTCTGAACGTGCAGAAAAATACGTTCATCAAACATTTTGCAGGGATCTCTGAAGAAAGGAAAGCAATGACAAGCTGTAACTACTCTCTTACATTAAAAAAATCAAATAGCAACAGGAAAATCTAAAATACAGCAATAAATCCCCAACTTCCACATTGCTGATTTGTGTATTTGCAGGTCACCTAACCAGGAAATTAACATATATGGACCGAAATTAAATTCTGCTCTCTAACCAGCCAGACCTGGAGGTCTTACAATCTCTTTGAAGTGTTACGCAAACCATTGTCACAATTTCTGACAGTTTGAAAAACATGTATTGTAAATCGCCAGGTGAGGCAGGGCTGGAGTGCTTTGGGTATGGACAACAGAGGAGAGAAGTCAACTTGCAGACGTGAGCTTTGGTTCATCTGTAACGGTGGCGGGAGGGTCACGGTGGGGAAGTGCTGAAACAGAGCGTTACTGCTTGCTTGGTTTAGAGCCAAATGCAAGTTGGCAGATCAAGAAATGTCTTAATGTTTTCCAGCTAGGAGATGACTTTCTCTCCTAGTGGAGAGAGGACGAAGGGAAGAGCAGAGCTGCAATATGACAGGTTCATGTTGAGTTTGTATCCCCTGCCTCTCCAGGTCCCCTGAGTTTGATTGATTCAGTTTTGAAAAGTTTCCGTTTTGGAGCCTGCAGAAGTTCTCTGGTTTGGTCTCCACTCCCTAGGACACAAGAACTCTATACACACATCCAGAGCTGATGTTCTCCTGGTTGAGGGGTTGTTTCCTGCCTCCTCTAATGAACATTCAGCCAAGACTTTTAAACGATGACCCACCTGTCAGAGGAACAGAATAATTTTCTGATCATCATTTTCCTCACATTAAGTTTTCTGCATCTTGGATATTTTTGCCCTGAATTGTTTTCTAGGATGCTGCAAGATTTTTCTGTTCACTAATTTGCATCCTAAAGATGCAAATTAAATGCAAATTTTTCAATATAACCAGAACACTCATCCAGTTTTAATTTGATACTGTGTCGCTGAGTTTTTCTGCCTTTGTTAGATGGTACCCAAAGACATGCTAATTACATTTTAGAAAGACACTAGCTTCTCTGGATATTTTTTGTTTTTCTATAGGGATGCAAAAAGCAGAGAGTGTGAAAGGTGAAGAGTCCCAGAAGCTGCAAACGTTAATTATGCTAAAAAATATTAATTGATATAACTTTGTTTATGGAGTCACTGTATCATGCACCCGACACCAGCTAAAGGACCAGCTGAAGTGAAAAAGCCAACATTGAAATGATACTAATTTGTAGGCACAATGTTTTCCCTTTTTTTTTTTTTTTTTTATTTGCATTTTATCTCATAGAGAACAGCTTTGTGTCAACTCTGCTAAACTGACCTAAAAATAATCGAGGAATAATTCAGAAATTAAGGTTCTGGAAATGTAGTTGAAATACTGAAAAGCTCCTTAGAACTTGTTTTGGTAATGGAGCTGTTGAAGATACAGTTGGTACGGAGCAAACATGTTTTAGTGCAAAAGCTGATGCTGTTTGTTTTAGGAAAGAAAATGTTAGACATTCTGTTCCTGAGATGGAGGATGTTTACACACCAAATGCAGCATTTGCTCCAATTGTTCCCATAAGAATTGAGGCAAAGCACTTTTTTCAGCTCAGGTACTTTTTGAACTTTGAAAATGTTTTATGATTCCCTGTTATGTACTAGAAGATGGTTATATGATACGAAGGCTGTATTTACGTTCATAGTCTTGTTTTCCCCATGTTCAGAGAAAAATTCCTTATGTTCCACTGTATGATTTTTACCAAACACAAACTGTTATGCTCCCTTCCTAAATTCCAAATTACTTAGGTCTTCTTAACATCCGTCCAATCAAGCTTTAAAAGAAAATAATTTTCTCAGTTTATTTGTAGCAATGTCTGCGTTTGATTGATATGACAGGTTACTTTGTTGCTTGAATAATAAATTCAGCAAGCTATTTGTCATAAAATATATTTGAGTGCCTTGCAGGATTCACCATTTCCAAGGTCCAAAGTAAGGTGCAGCAATAGCTCTTCCATTTTATGCTGGAAGTATTTTAGCTCTACTGTACTTTGACTTCAGTGATTCAATTTGCAGAGATAAACAATTCTCTGGAGGTAATATAGCTTGTCATTATTTAATAATTATTTAAAATGTGCCTTGTTACCCTTGTGTAAGAATCTGGGCCACAAGAGAGTTGTGGTTGTCCTCTAATTCTTCAGGGGGCTGACACAGCACCGAGTTAAAGCACCCAATGATCTGGTGTCTCAGACTATGGCAATTCAATAGCCAACCTTCTCTATACTGCTGCTTCTATTTAGAAGCGTCCAAAAATCTTTTTTTTTTTTTTTTTTTAAACTGTAAAAGCCTTCTGGCACTGAATTACATCTATTTCTTGACTGAAACATATCTGCTCTATGCTAACCTCATTATCCAGGAATGATTTCTAGAAGAGGAAGTGAAGAATAATTAAATCATTCCTAACTGAAGGAAATGCTTCGCAGAACTATGCAAATTCCAATTTGGCCAAGATGCTGTGGTTTCATATTCTATTTCTGGGAAGAGCAGAGGGAGAAACAGTTATTTTTGGAGTTACAGCTAGCCAGGTTCTGGCTTCAGTTTTCTCTCTTGCTTCGAGCTGAGAGGGCACCGGGACATCCCTGTTCAGGAGGGAGCACGGTACCTGTCCTGCTGCAAGTGCTTGTAAATTAAACTTGCCCCACTTGGGGCAAGGGTCATCTCCTTTGGTTGCTGCTTGCGAAGATCCCTGAAGTGGGGTATTCTGCAAAATTAGGGCTCAGCCCTCATCTGAAGTCACAATTTCTCTGCAGTGGTGTGCTGCCCTGGCTGTCCGCACAGAGCAGAGGTACGAGGGGATGGACTCGCTTCCCCCCAGCTTCCCAGCCTGCAACACAGTGCCTGGAAAAAAAAAAAAAAAAAAAGCAGGATTATATTTTGCAGTTAAAAAATGAGATCCCTGTGTGTGTGCTCAGCGGGAGTGCCTGGGGGAGCCCGTGGGCTGGACACAGCCCTCCCAGGGCTCCAGGGCTCACGTCTTTAGATTTTCACATTTTTCCATCTGCAAATCTCACTCTTACAAGGCTTAAGGCAAAAAGAGGGAAATAAAAAAACCCACAACTAGATATTTTCACGTGGGAATGTTTGCAAATACATTAGTGATGTGTAATTGAATTATTAACTGGGGAAAATATAATTAGAGTGCTGGAAGAATGGCTTTTCAGTGCTCCACAACTTTTGTCTTTCAAGGAATCAAATTGCTAAAATGAGTTATGCACTCAAGAAATCTGCTTGGAATTAACAACATATGTCCTACTTTTCCAGCTTTTCCTTTAAAAGTTACAAATTATAATAATGAAGTGTAAATAGCAAACTTCAGTGATTTGCAAAAGGTACCAGCCTTACGCCTTTTCTAAACCGGTTGATTTATGTGCTGTTTGCTGTTTTTGAGAACACAAAACAATTAATTTATGTGTGAAAAGAACAGTGAATTAATCCTAGAGAGCCCTGGAGCCTTTAAAGACCTGAATCATATGTTGAGCTCGTTTAAAACTTGCATAAGAAATTAATGTAGAATAAAGCCCTTTAATTTGAAAAGTGCATCTATAGTAGGTGTCCCTAGGATATCTTCTGGATCATTATTCAGAAAGGTTAAGGAGGACTTTATTTTTTTCTTTCTTTCTTTTTTTATATTCAGTATGTATTTTCCAGTTTGCAGCTCAACATGGTGCATTTCAACTTATAAAGAGACAGAGATTTTAAAAAGAAACGGGGAGCTTTTTATTCACCTTCCACTTAATTTCCTTGCTGCCTTGCCAGTCCCAGCTTAATGAATGTAATTGCTACCTTTGATGAAAATACTATTATCAAGATCACACATTACATTGGAAAACAGTTTTTCTTTAAACACAGCTACTGCAGTCTCTAATTATGCATGTAACAAGTGGCTCCTGAACAAAAGAGCATGTTGTCTACAATTGCTAGGAATTGGAGCAAGGCAAATTTGAACAAAGAACAGATTAGATTTGCTCCATGCTCCACAAAGCCCATTCCCCTGATTAATTTCCTGCAAAAACTAAAACAATTCTCTCTTAAAAGAAACTAACCCTCATCCCCAGAATGATCCATATGCCATTTGTGTCAATCTATATGATGATAATGGCTACAGATTTAAATTATTAACTATTAGATGTAGTAAAATAGGAAAGCTCTTTTATAAACTTACCTTTTCATATGTAAATAAGCAGTACAAGGACTTAAGGAACAAAAACCTGACTTTTCTGTGGAAACCAGGAGCAAGAAAGCACCCAGTAACTGAAAGTCTGAATTGTGCATGTATAATCCAATTATTTTGTCAGTTTACTCTGCGCTCTGTATTCTGCACAGGCGCTGCAGCAGGAGTATCAGGTCTCCTAACGTCGCGTGGGCTCTTCCAAGAATGACATATTTGAGGGCTGCTTCCCATGCGTACACCTTGAAGAGACTTCTTCTGAAAAGGTTTTAATTCTTAAAACAGTTTTGTCAACAGGCCTTAACAAGTCAGAATCAGAATTGGAAATACATTTTGCTGTTACTCCATGGAAAAGCAGGCAGACACTGGTAAGATTTTGAATTAGTATTTGGCCACTGATAAAATCCTGCAATATGGATTGAATTGTTTTTTGCATTACTAACTCAAGGAATTAGTCATAGCAATTTAGAACATAGTGTTATTTTTCATTCTTATTTGTATTGATCTAGGATCGCTAGCTGTGGCCCGTTGTACCAGATGCATACAAAACCCAGTTATCTGGGTAAAAGCCAAAAAAAAAAGAGAGTTCTGCTTCAAAGTGTTTACAAGCTGGGGTAGCATTGGACTAACGCAAACCTGTGTCTAGATTATTTTTAAGAAAAATTGGTGAGCAGAAGCAGTGTACTGGTAAAAAAGCATCCTTAGCCCTACATCCTCTTTGCTTGCTCTAGTGAAAACGCTTTGTTCCTGCGCGTAAAGTCAGATTAGTTGCGTAAGAACTGGTGCTGCAGCTGTAGCAAATGGCGGTGTCTGCTCGGCACAGCTCTCTGCCAGGCTCAATCCGCAGCCCCTTCACGTGGAATACACGCTGCAAGCCTTGGTTCAGTTAGTCTGGGCTTCAGCCTTTAGGCGGGAGGTGATTTGAGTGGTGCCCTCTCTGTCACCGTTAACTCTGCCGGGTTAGGCCACAGGCGCTGGCATGAGTCAGCTCTTCCAGCGGGCAAACCTTCAGTGCAGTCACTAAACAGTGAAGTCTATTCATGGACAGGTAAAACTAAATGTATTCTCTGTCACAAGCCGATCAAAGATACGAGGTGTTGAGCCCTCCGTATAGTTTTAAAACACAGTGAACTATATCTTAATAGGGTGGATTTATATTGCTGAAATTTGGTTTTCTAAGCAAGACGCTGCCGAGAAATCTCCCAAGCCTCACAGCTATTTTCTGCACTGCCAGTCCCTTTACATAAAGCAACGTCTCTTCATCCCCGATGTATTTTCATGACTGCCCAGCTCTATGTCAGCTCCACCCCTGCCCTGCTCGGTGACGTCTACATTAGGTCTCTCTTAGACTGAGTATCTCTGGTCTGTAGTGTTATTTGTGAAATAGGCGATTCTTTCTGTGCCGGGATGACAATATTATGCCGTGTAACACAGGGCCGTAAGATGCAGCAGAAGAGAAATGATACTAAAATTAATGATGTGCAATGGCCAATAATAGGTTCCTCACTGTGAAGCTATTTCACAAGAGAGAATGGCAGGGAGGGAAAGGAGAAGAGATACCACTTCTATTTTTCAAATTAATTGTAATTGTGAGGATTTTTCTGAGTATCCACTGCCCTTCCTCTTCCTCGGGACTCTTGCTGCAAGGTCCTGAAGTCTCTTGCTCTCACACAAATCACTAGGGGATGAAGGCCACGTGGAAACTTCCAGGAACAAGTTGTGGGTGCTTTCAGTAAGGGCAGACTTTGCCACTGCTGGGGAATTCAACACTGTTGGAGCTGCATTGCAGCAAACTTGCATGGGCAAGTACCTTCTCATAGTTCTCTTTGCAGCTATGGCAGAACTCAGGAGAACAACTGACAAGCCTGGATGCTTAGGAAATCAAAATTTTACTTTTTTAGAATATCATCTAAACATCAAAAAGTGGTGTCAGCCAGCCAAGGTAAAAGGATTAAAATAATCTTAAATTATTTTAGAAAACATACAAGAGTCCCAGTCCTCCAGCCTGTTGTTTCAAAAGCAAGTTACGCAGCTTGGGGCGTGCGTCCCACTGGATGGTGCAGGGCTGGGGCTGTGGAGCTCTGATGTCTCATTCAGCATGCAGCAATCACAAGGAGCTTCTCTCTGAGAAGGAAAGATAGCAACAGACATGTTGTGTTTGGTGCCAGCAGTAAAAGTGAGGTGGCAAAGGTATGTGTATTAGCAGCCTACTTTTTCCTGCACAATAGCTTCCAGGGTCTTTGTATTCTCATAATGTCAATGCAGAGATCAGGGGGACAATCCTGCCACTGTTATACCTGTCATTTGCCTCTACTCAGTCACTAAAGGTGCTTTGTTTGCAGACTATCACAGTTCTTCCCAACTCACATTACTTGCAGTTCATACAAAATCTTTAAAATGTACCCTGCAGATAAGAAAGAAAAAAAAAACCACACAACTCATAATTTTCTGTGTGGATAGAATTAATCAAGATATAATTATGACACCAAATGAAATTACTTAGAAGATCATAAAATCCTTGTTCATCTCAGTGACAGTATCTTTAAGAAACTGAATAAAAGAAAATGTAAGTCCTTTCTGTGGAAATTAAAATCATTTCTGTTTCCAGACACTTTTTCTGGAGTGTTTCAGATACCATGGGTCTTGCATGACCAGAGCCTGCACTGGTGGAAAAGAAACCTGAGAACAGCCCCATATTTTTAAGGCTTCTAGCTGCAGATAGCAATGACAGAAAGGAACAGGATTATAATCACTACCTGGGGAAGCTGGAGAAAATCCAGAATTATTTGTGGTTTAGTTCCTTCTCCTCCCCAACACAAGTTGAAAGTAACGTCGTGAGTTTGGGGAAACACATTTGTGTACTGTTCTGAAGAAGTGCTAGGCTGCAAGTTTGTCTCCTTTTAGAAACTAATCCGTTGTTCCCTGCAGTGGGTGTTAGGTTCTTGTTTTACTGTAGCATTTAATGCAGCACACTGTAAAAAGGCTGGCTGGAGAGAAGACGTGGCAGTTGGACAGCATGAACATTTATCCCTTCGTTACACCATCCCCGCTTAGGTCTCGCATCAGCCAAGTTCAGAAGTTTAGCACAATTACTGGCATAACCCCCAGATCTGTAAGCATTCTTCCAGGTGTGATGTGGCACCTAATAATGCATTTTTTGAGCACAGACGTTGTCTGGAATAAGCATAAATTCACAGACACCCTCATAGCCCCTAATGGGGTAGCTGTGTGGGGATGCGGGAGAGATTCCTCTCGGGGTATGATGCACGTGCTGATTGCTACGGAGGAGCTCAAGCCTTGTACCTGTCAGCATCGGTTATTTTGTACAGCCAGATCAAAGCGGGAACTGAAGACTCAAGTCCCGAAGCCTGCACGTGATGCCGCAGTGAATGGAAGGCAACCAGCCCCCTTCCCTGGGCAACCTCTTGGTTCTGTACAAAGTCCTCCCCCGTCAAAGGGCAGCGCTGCTCCCTCCCTCTGCACAGGCACACGTGGCAGCAGGACCTCTGTGGAGACCACAGACTGGGATCTAACTATTACACAGCCAGCAGGGACGCTCGGGATGTCCCTTCAAGGGAGAGGGACTTGCAAACAGCAGACCGAAGAGGATCGTACAGAACTGACAAGGAGGCGGCATCTAGTGAGCTTGTACCTGGCTCAGTCTCCTTCCCCTCTCCATCAAATTCTTACAGTAATGCAGAGGAGGAGGCAGACCTGCATCTGCATTTAAATAATCTCTTTTCACTTGGTGTAAATGCAAAAGGGAAGGAGTAGTCGGTGCAGGAGGCCGCAGAGCTACGGAGATCACTCGCCTCTGCTGGATTGATGGAGCTGAGAACGGGCCAGCTCAGTGCACCTTGGCTTACACGCACCAGTCGTTTATTTCACGCTCTTCTCTATCTAGATGTATGATCCAGAAAGAAGGAAAAAGTAGTTGAGGTTTAAACTCTTATCACTAAAGTGAGTCTCCCTCTACATTAAAAAACTATCCAGACATTGTAACAGGAATGGGTTCAGTTCTTATGTCATAAATTTGTGTGTGTAGAAAAAAGACTTATTGGTGAATTTAGCAGTATTTTTCGTTGAACTGGCAGTTGCTAACCATTACACCAGTATTTATTTGATTCTTAAAGAGCACAAAAGCATGGACTACAAATAAAGAAGATGGAGTAATAGCTTTTGACTGGACCACTAGCTTTAAACTTGAAATGAAGTGTCCAGTTTTGAGTTACTGTGTCCAAATGCCATTTGTACAGTTTGAAAAGTGGGGGCATTTTTCCAGCTTGTCACTGTTAGCTGTAGTTCATTCCAGTGAATGATATCACTGAAGGAGCAGTTGTTCTGCTATAAGTACTTCACTCATGACTGGAATGTATTAAATGTATTAATCTGTGCCTCAGAGTGTAATTTAGGGAAGCCCTACATTTGACACATTCTTGTACATCCTTATTTTATTGCCTTATCCTGCAGGTAACAATGTCTCAAAAGCAAAGAGACTGGATGAAGTTAAAATTACATGTCACCAAATATTATATGCACTTTTTGTTGCTCATTTCGCTGTCAGAATTACAGATTTTCAACAACATTAGTTTAAATATGTTTATGACTTGATTTACACCTCTGATGTCAAAATAAAATGCCAGGCAGGAATCCAAGACTTCTAATGAGCTGGGAGGTGAGATGAAGCCGTGAGGGGAATGTCCCCAGCCTCACAGCTACATCTTTCACGGCGAAACTCTGTCTCAAACAGCACCTAGGCCAACCAAAGATAAAACGTGAGGGTTGAGTTATCCTGGAGAGTATTTGTCAAACCTGCTTTAAGTCTGCAGAATAAAAATGTATTTTTGCGGCAAGGTTAGACCTTGTGTCAACTAAGTGAACCTGTAAAGCATTTATAGCCACCTCGTGACTATTACCTCTCATAAATCTGAAACACTCTTAATCCATAAGTGTATAATTTTGAGGTAATCTTACCACCTTCTATTTTCAATGTAACAATCATCCATATTGCTGTTGGCAATTAAAGACATGATTAGTCGTAACAAATGGCATTTTCTGAACTGTTTTATGAGTTATGCACTTGCGAAACGAAATATCTCTATTGCTGCCCAAACCAGGTGTGGGTATCGAAGCCCTGGCTGTTGTGGGCAAATACAGAGGCATTTGCAATGTTGTGGGCATCAGCCCCGGATTTCTGGCAATTAAGGCAGTTTAAGTAGTTGGCTTGAAAGTACAGTGCTAGTGACTGTGTGCTGAAAACTAACTCGCCTCTCGTTCCTTGGTGGGATGTGGAAAGCATCCAACGACCGGCATCATTACTTATGTTTAATCAGAATTTCCCTGGCAGAGCTGAAACGCGCGGTGCCAGCGCTACGCTAGGAGCCGGCGATATTTACTCTAAACGCACCGGGCTGCTTTTCTTGTATTGACATCCGTGTCTTCCCTTGTATACATTTCAAAATAAATATCCCGAGCTATCCACAGCTTTTCCTACGGGGCGGAAAAGCCTTCGCTATGGAGTGAGGCAATTCATAAACGTAGCCAAGTGCCCCCGCTCCACCTGCAGGCATCGTTAGCTGGCAGTGATGGGGATGATAGAGGAGATGGGACCAGTGACTGAACTCCGACCTTATCGATCCAACCACCTCCACCCAGCTGAGTTGCTGCGGTCCAGTCAGCTGAAAAGGAATTTAAAGGGCAGTCGTCTTCCCTGCTCAGCCCTCCTGTCATTAATAACGTTTTCATCCATGACAGTGATAAACACGCGGTACTTGAGGAGAGTTTATTAAGGTCAGTCTATAAATAAAAATTAAAATTTAAAAAAATGGGTTTACACAGATGAACAGATGGATGAATAAAGTGATTGGTAAAACAATAAATATGAAAATAGACAGATGGATGAAGTATCTGGCAGCGATCTTCTAAAAGCCCAATGCCTCAAACACTAGCAATGTTATACCAGACCCTTCTCTCCCCTCTGATAAAAAACACATTTAATGAAGCTGCTGCAGAACTTACAGGTTTCGTGGATCTATGGCCTGACTAATATTTTGTCATTTAATGCCTGTTCTCCAGCCTGATAAAACGGATTGCAGCCATTTCTCTATGTCAGGTATATAACTGAGTGCTACTAAAATTTAAATGTCTCATCTGTCCTTGGATTTAAATACAGATGGCCTTAAACCTCCGAGTTTTTCTTAATGCAAGATGGTATACAATACCCTGCCTGACTTCTTTTATCATTCTCAAAGAGACAGAGCTTTGTATCTCAGTGGAATTCAGGCTACCAGCAAGCAAATATTCTTCCTCACTTCCAAAATCTGAATATCATGCAGAAAAACAAGGCCAAAAAGCCCCAAAACATTGCAGTCCCCATCAGCTGACAAACACTGGCAGGCCTTTATGCTTTATAAAACGCAAGCCCCCTTGATCTAAAATTTCCTTGGGAATCATTTAATGGCTTGCCATCATGCAAGTTAAATTATAAATTTTATCTTTAGTTTAGCATTGTTTAAAAGTGACAAGAGGCTAGCAAATGAGAAAAGTTCATTGTAATTTCATGTGATTTTTGAAGTGTGATTTTTTTGTGTCTGCGCTGGCTCTGTAGGTAGCTGAGCCTGAGTCAGGGGGAAGCATCATTTAGGGAAACTTGTACAATCATTAAGGGTAAATGCTTGACGTAGATTCAAGACCACAGACTTTAAGTTTGCAACATCAAAAGAACCTTAATTGTTGCCTCTGGTTAAATATTTCAAACCCGATACTTAGATCATTGCGATTATTGATCCTTTATTACGCCTTTGTTCTGTGATAGTCATGTGGACATTAACTTGCATTAAGTGGAGTCACGTGCATTGTTTGCTGCAAATGAAGATTTTGAATGCAGAATCCGAACGGCAGCTCAGGACTTGTCCAGCCCTAGCGTGCCATCAATTTCCATTGAAAGCGGCTGCCTAAGTGAAATGGATGAGAAGAGAGGGTGCCCGGTGCCTCGCA